>NC_085048.1:31498968-32148656 GCF_963662255.1 Cinclus cinclus
AAATATTATTCGCAGAATAGGAACAACTGGTGTGCAATTGTTTTTGCTCATTCAAGGAAAAGTGCGTTTCTGATTAGATCCCAAACTATGTCACATATTTGCATAATGGTGCATTACGTGGCCACATTAGGGACTTGCTGAAAATAACCAGAAGGCAGTGTCTTACTTGCTCTAACATCTGGTTCATTAGCAGGCTTATCATTTTAAGGCTAAGCTAGAGAGATACATGCAAATATTCACTATTCTTAACTCATTTGCCAAACTATCCTTTTTCCATCTTGTTTAAAATTTGTCAAAGTTGTGCAGAAAAAAAACCCCTGGGGACTTTTTTGATAGCAAGCTGATCATAAATCAGCAAAGTGTCCTTGCAGCAAAAGCCAGGAGCACCGTGGGCTGCATGAGGAGGGAAGCATTGCCATCAGGTGGAGGAAGGTGATCTCTCCCCTCTACTCTGCACTGAGCACTCCAGTAAGAGGGAGACATGGACACACTGGAGCAAGTCAGTGAAGGGCTGGTAAAATCATGGAGGGTTTGGAACAGGAAGAGGTTGGGAACCACTGGAACTGTTGACATCTATGGCACCTGTGGTGATAAGATAGAATCAATTTGTTTGGGCACAATACTGGGACATGCCCTTACATTAATGCTTTTTTCTGCACCTCTCCTGTCCTTTATTTTTTTTCACCCTTCTGTTATTTACACAAATAAGATCATATTCACTGAAGATACAGAGACTAATTGAGAGTGGAAAAAAGTGTATTAACAGGGATGCTCCATGTCCTTTCTTGAGTATTGCATCAAAAGAACAGATGATCTCTGATTCACTTCTCTGGGATTAGAAGCTGCCTTCTCCCAGCAAGGAAAAGCTTTTTTCACATAGCATATAACATACATTATGTCTCTACCCTTATAAATTCCCTGATATTCTTCCTAGATTTCTGAAAATCATTTATATACTATACCAAGTATAACTCCTTTTGACATCTGTTTAGCATCATCAGTGTTGGCCCTGATGCCAAATTACATAGGCTAGATGTGTCACATTTTTCTCTGGACCTCTTCTTGGGCCCTTCCAGAACTACAATGTATAATATGACTTTCTGACTTGGGAAGGGAGTTATTTTATTTTATTTTATTTTATTTAGTTCTAATTTAATTTAATTTTATTTTCTGTTACTGAGGTGATGCTGGGATTTTGCTGTAGCCCCTAGGAGGAGATTTGGTTAATACAGTACATCCAGATCACAGCTGAAGACTGCATGGATGTTTGGTGGTGATAAACATCCTGCAGTTGTGCTGCAGGACTGTGTAGGGTAGACAATAAGAGGCAATGGGCACAAACTGATACACAGGAACTCCTACCTGAACATGAGGGAGAACTGGAACGGGTTGCCCAGAGAAGTTGTGGAGTCATCTTCCCTGGAGATATTCAGAAGCCATCTTGATACTATCCTGAGTAAGGTTCTCTAGGGAATCCTTAATTGAGCAGGCAGATTGGACAAGACGCCGCTACCCACGGTGTCCAGTGAAACCCACTGCTCCTGATGTCTCCTGATCCTTTGTGTCCCCCAGACTTTGCCTAGCTCTGCTGGAGATTGCTAGTTGGTGTGGACCAAACCTGCCATAATGCAGAACAAGCCTTCTGGAAATCAGTAATTTGAAGTCCAGGTTCACTCCCCAGTCTTGTTTTCATTGTCAGCATAGATACTATCTCAACTAATGAGTATCAGGAAAGGGATTTCTTTTAAAGCAGATATTTCAATGTTCTTCGTAATGCATTAAAAAGGACTACAGACTTTTCCCACTGCATCTTAAAGGCACTGCAGGTTTGGGAATGACTTGTAACTATTGTGAGCTTCAGATTAATTTTGTATTCAAGCTGTAAACTGAAACATTCTCAGGCTGATTTTTAGCTGCACTCCAGTGATGCAGGTAGAACAGGGATGTTGACTGTTGTTTGCAATTAAAATTGTTTTTTCATAATTTATCGAGACATGTTTCATAATGGAGTATACATAAGAATGCAGAGATATAATTAATGGTAAATTAGTTACGTCTGAATAAAAGTTTCAATATCAAGAAAAGTAAGACATATCTAAGCTCAAAATTAGTGACTGGAGCTATTTGTAATTTAAAGGGTACTGACAGTACTTATTCCAGCTGAATTTCATTTTCCTCTGAAATTGCTCCACTGAGTTTATAGATTGACTTTCTACCAAAACCTGAAACCGTGTCCACACATCTTACTTTATAGATTTTCCTTTCAAATTGTTGTTTCTGGGCAGATTTAGTTGTTGAGTGTCTGATGGACAAGTTTTGCTTCTAGTGTTTTTTGGGTTTTTTTAAAGTAATTTTCATTTATATTTTAACATTTTGAACTACCATGAGACATACTTCGATTAAAAAAAGAAGAAATTAGGTATCAGACAAGACTGATTTAAATAAAAAGGGAAGGAAAAATAAGCACTTATCTAGTACACCCAACTAAACTAAATTGCATTTTCATGTTGATTAGCAGTTTTGGAGTTCAGATGAAAGAAATTTAAAAATCTCATAGTTTATATTGACAATGCCAGCTTTATTTTGAAACACAAAGGACCAAATTTGCAGTTGTCTTAGTCATGCCTTCAAAATGAGTGCATCACTTTTTTAGTATTTTTATTTGATCTTATGCTTATATTTTGATATTCCCGGGCTTGAAATTCTGTTCTTGAAACAGTAGTTCAGCCTGTGCCTTCCTACCAATAAATTCATCCTTGTACTGGACATTAGGTAGTTATAACTGTGATCACCTCATTACTCTGTTAGCATTAACTTCTTTTCTTGCAAAGAGACATACTTTCTCCTTCTGTAGCTTCAGTAAGACTGTAGTGGAAAGCTCAGATTGCTAAGTCTCAGCATGGCTGTCCAAATACTGGACTTGAAGATGTTTCTCTTCTGCTTAGAGCTCCGTCAAGCAATCAAAACATCTACAGCAAAATCACATCCCAGACTTCTGTTGTTGCATAAAGGGGTTGAGTTCAGATAAGAGTAAGGGAATAACAGACAAGAAAAAGTGATAAGAATTCTACAGGCTTTAATTTCCTCTCAACTTTTTTTTCTTGTCCAAACTGTTGCTAAATTTAAAATTCATTAAAATCCAACCTAGAGCAAGGGACTCATAGGTCTGTCTACATTGTGTGGCTACAGTCTTCAAAAACTGACCTGGAACAACACTCTAATAAAGAAGCATAATTTATATTGTCAGGGGAAGGATCAAGAATACGTGTAATGAAGACAGGTCCAACCCTTGTGCATCTCTTTTGGGGGGAAAAAAAAAAAGGATACCAGAGTTCTAGCCATTCTAGAATTCTTCCAAAATATTCAAATGGGTATTTACTTTAGAAAGAGATAGGGGGGAAATCAGGGAGACATTTCAGACTCTTGGTTACTGCACTCCCCCAGAGATTGTCTCTGTGACTGTGTTTAAGTTGCTGGGTAATAGCCAGACTGGCAGCGAATGCCTAACTTGTCAAAATCCAAACTGTCTGGCTCTTCAAAATCTATGCAGGTCTAGTTGCCAGTGTTTAGGAAAGGTGAATTCAAACCAAGGTAGATATAAAGGCAGGCTATTATGATACTTGTGTAAGTAGGGAGTCAAAGAAAAAATAGTAGAAGAGCTTGAATTATTCAACCAAAGAAAAGAAGAGCTGAACAGATATGCTTATCATCTGTCAACATACTGAGAAGGACAGATAAACACTAGGGAAGGAAAAGAGCTACCTAAGGACAAATATATGTACATATATATGTTTAAATGAGCCACGAATAGATTTAAGTGGGAAGTTCAACTGGCATTCCTAATTAACAGAGTATAGTAATACAAAAAACCCTTTCACTTTGAGAAGGTGGGAAAAAAAATAAAGCATTTTAGAGTGGAGTTTGATCAGTTTATGAAAAGGATTATGCAATGTAGTTGCCTGCAAATCCATCTTTAGGCACTGGCAACAGTAAGCAGTTTCTTAGATTATCAGATTTATTTACAGGGGTTAGGGAGAAGAAAATTTGGCTCCAGACCTAATCCCTTAATGCATGATTTTGGCTTTTTATACCCTTAAATACTCTCAAGCTCTCTGACAAGCAGAGGTGACAAGCTAGTGCCTTAAATGCCTATCACTGGTTTTGCTCTCAGAGGTGTCTGACAAAGCCTCCAGGGTGGGCCAGTATCATATCCCAGCATATCCTACATAGAGCCCAGGCTTCTCTTCCCTCACTGCCACGGTTTTGGCACATGAGTCAAAAATGTGTGCTCAGTCTTGCTGCTGCAGACCTCAGAGGGGTCTGTTGAGATCAATGGCTACTTAAATCTGCTCAAAAGTAGCTGTGTGCATGCACACATGCACCTCTCCTTCAGCTTCCCTCTGTTGTCTCTGTGTTGATGAGTGACAACTCTTTTCCAGCAAAACAGGATCAGCCTGAGTGACACAATCATAGGATCCAGACATGGCCAGCTTGAGCTGTAGCTGCCAGTGTGCACACCCACAAGTGAGAGTCTCATTGTGAAACTAGATCATATTAATTTGGCAAAATAGATTGCTGTCAAAGATTGAAGATATTCCTGTCCCCGTTCTAGATAATGTCTATTTTCCATTACTTCAACCCACTCCCATGCTAGGTAGCAACTCAGGCATCACCTCAAGGAGTGTGCCACCATTGTGTCTTGATTGTATAAGAGATTTCTTCAGTCAATTGATTTCCAAATGGTTTGGAAAAAATTAATTCCTTGTGAATTCCTCTTCTCCTATAGAATGAATTTAAACCTATTTTGTATTATTTTGGTTTTTAGGGAAATTTCCTGACAATCCTGAAGTATTCAATATGAAGGGCCTTGAGGGGAAGCCGTGTGAGGAGCAGCTGAGGGCACTTGGTCTGTTCAGCCTGGAGGAGACTGAGGGGAGACCTCACTGCAGGGACAACTTCATTGTGAGGGGAAGAGGAGGGGCAGGCACTGATCTCTGCTCTGGGGTGACAGCCACAGGACCCGAGGGAATGGCCTGAAGCTGTGTCAGGGGAGGGTTAGGCTGGATATCAGGAAAAAGTTCTTCTCCCAGAGGGTGTTTGGGCACTGGAACAGCTCCCCAGGGCAGTGGTCACAGCACCAGCCTGGCAGAGCTCAAGAAGTGTTTGCAGAATGCTCTCAGGCACAGGGTGTGACTCCTGGGGATGGCTCTGTGCAGGGCCAGGAGCTGGACTCTAATGATCTGTGTGGGTCCTGTCCAACTCAGAATATTGTCCTGTCCAATATTCTGTGATTCTGTAATATGGCAATATTTGAAATGCGAGTAGAATAGTAAAGATCATAGTAGTAATAGAAAAAAAAAAAAAAAGTAGTTAAGAGTGGTTCTTTTGGTAGAAAACTTGCTCTCTGGCCATTAGCTCTTGGTCACAGGCTGTCAGTTTATGCTGGCCTGGCTGCTGGGCAGCTGCACAGTGAGTCAAGCTGGGGTCTGAGCAGGGTTACAAAGAACATGGGAAAATGTGAGTGCATTTGCTGAGCTGTTTCACTTAGTGGCTGCACAAAACTGGTGTAGGAACAAGTGAAGGAAGGAATAATAGCTGCTTAAGCAAGAAAGAATTAATTGTTAAGCTCAGCCTGAGGTGTAACTGAACTGTTCTGTATTAAAATTATCTGAGGGCTGAGAGAGAAGTAGAACAGTAGACAGTCTTCAGCAAAATCCTTATTTATGGAGAAAAGGGTGTGATAGAGGCTAGTTAACTTGGCAGCAAATGAAGTAAAAGGGTGCTGTTAAGGGTGAGTAAAGAAAATGCTAATGAAAGATTAAATTATTGCCAGAAAATAGGATATATTGGTATACATAATATTTATGACACAGATAAATTATTATCCATCTAGAAAATAGAATGAAAAATTATCAACTGAAAGATGCCTTGAGGATTCCAGATACAGCTACTGTGAGTAGAAATTGGGTAGTACCTCATGCATGGATAATTGGCCTCAATGTATTTCACCAAGAGGTACATTTACTGATAATCATATAACCAATGTCTCTGGCATTCAATTTTATCTATTTCTTCATCTGCCTGAGAATTATTTACAAAGTACAGGCTGGTATTTCATGCGGAAACTGAAGATGAGCGGAGTTTTTAGTACCAGGCCTGGCATAAGCAAGATACAACATTTCTTTAAAATACTTATTCAAGGAGCCAGGGAACAGTTATCAGATTCACTGTCCCTTAAAAATAACAATTCTGTGAATATTACTTAAAATCATCCTTTACAAAGCAGTCACGTCTTTTGGGTAAACAGTTCTGTGAGACTAACTGCATGTAATTCACCAGTACATATATAATTATAGCTACATATATAATTATACATCCCACGATGACTTCATGTGTGGTAAATGTCATGCAGGAAATTAACAAAGAAATAGAATTATACTAGAAATGAAGTGTAACTATGACGTCTTAAAATCACTTTCTCAAAGCATGACTCTCTGGTTCATACATTACAGGAGTTTGACAGCCCAGGTTATAACTTTGGAAATTATTTCTACGCCTCTGTTTTATGTAAATTATATCCTCTCCTGGGCTCAGCAGTTTCGGCACATTTTATCACCCTGAATAAGTTGGAGTTTGTTAGTTTTGCCTGCTTAAACTAAGGCTGGAGGTTTTTATAAGTACTTCAGTAGCACATTAGGCTTCCCCTCCCCCCCCCCCCCCACCCCCCGTTTATTTTAAAATGGCTTTTCATAACAAAGAGAGTAGTGAAATTGGTCTCTTGTAACTGCAAGGGCTCCTTAGAACTAGAATATCTTATCAAATAGTTTCTGAAAATCTCGTATATTCTCAAGAGCAAAGAAGCAGCAGCATGAACCAGCACCCTATGGAGGCACCTAGCTGTTTAAAGTATTTAGAGGCTCTTATTAACCAGTAGGCACTGGATTTTAATCCAGTTTTAAATTTACTGGATTAACTGGATTTTAAATTAACTGGATTTAAATTTTAATTTTAAATTTTGGCTTTGAACTGTGGAGAATGCTTTAAATATATGCATCTTAAGGTAATCAGCACTTCAGACAGGAAACACTTTAAGCTAGGTAGCCAGGTTCTACAGGGTAGACCATTTAGAAATAGTGTTAGGCTTGTGGGGTTACACTTTGGAAGTGATTTGTAGCCTAGGGATAATAGGAAAAGCCTAAGAAAACATAAGTTAGGAATTAAAATAAAGGACTTAATACTTTTAAAGTGTTAAGTTATTAGTTTGTAAGTACTTCTTAACCAATCTTCCCAGAGAGAAGCTGTTTTGGAGCTGTACTGCAGCAGACATTGCAGAGCTGAGAGCTCTTAATAAAGATGTGATAGAGTGGGGGATGTGCTGAACCAAGAATGGAACACGGTTCACATACCCTTCCACTAAATCCTGGTAGGGATAAACTTTGGCAGCTTTGTAGAAATGTAAGAACTACCTGAAAATGTGGCAATATTTCCAGTAGTAAATAAAGCTGGCCAAGGGCTGGTGTCTGTCCAGGGGCCACCTGGCACAGCACATGCACAGGAGTGAGTTCTCTTACATCCCAAAACAAAGAGGCATTATTCATACCACCTTCAGGATGTGGTCACCTGCTCATTGTAAACCTAAGGTACCACACAGGAGAAATCTCACCTGGCTAGGGCAAAGCCATAGAGCATTACAGCAAATCAGTGGTGGGAACAACTTCATGCCAGCACACTGACAGATCCCCTGGCCCTGATGGTTTATCAGTAAAGACTTCACCAAAGATTACAGTGGAGCAGATTCCTAGGAACTGTAGGATTACAGACAGCAGAGAGGCCATCTGGGGCAGTAGATATATTTAGGTTTTATTTTCCTCACTGAGGTTAATAGGGTTAGGCATAGGTTTAAGATTTGAAAAAAAGCCAACAACAACCAAAAGCAGGGTTCAAATCTTAGATGGTGTTCAAGAAACCTTAGAAAAGTAAGCTCCAAGTGTCCAAGGACATATTTTCCTTTTTAATGGGAAAGATTGATTTTATGAAGTGTTAATGACATTTAAAGTGAGAGATGACTGCTGCATTTTCTTTCTTGGCTCCCACTGTATATCTGGTGAGATATATAGTATATAATTGTCAAATACCTTCTAAAAGCAAGGTGATAAATAAATATATGTGAATCACCAACCCACAAGCAATCTATCAACAAGATAGTGATGTACTGGATCACTTTTCAAATTCTACTGTATTTTGCAGGCATCAAATGATCATGACAGCTTAAGGGTAAAAAAAGGTTTGTCCAAGGCTGTCATCAATTTCAAATGTGTCTTTTCCTTCAAAGGTTGTCTTTTCAATTTTCATTTTACATCCTTATTATAATGTTACTGTGTATTAATGTAAATAAATTACTATATAGTCTGTGGAAAGACCTTTATATAAATGGAATCTTGACATCTCTTTTCCAAAAAAAAAAAAATTTAGTTTAGTGGAAGTGAGTTAGAGGTGATGGTTTGCTCATATGATGTTCCTAAAGAATTTGATTTGGCTTAGGAATAAATTATGAATATTCTGCATGGAATACTTAAGAACAAATCTAAGAAATGTTAAACAACTTGTTTTTATAGTAGCCAACATTAGTTTGCATTTACAGTTCTACAGATCCTACTGAACTGCATTACAAAGTTGTTACAAGGGCAGAGTTCAAAGGCAGATATTTTGGGAAAGGCAAAAGCAGTCCGTGGTCACAGAGTAAGAAGTAAATCTCTAGTGCCTTTTATTAAAAAGAGTGAGAGAGAGATCAGAACACCTGAAGATTTTTTGTGTTTACCTACAATTTTATATGTTTAAAACTTTGCTGGTAAAAATTAAATCTAAAAGTGGCATGAATTTCTGTAACAGATCAAATGCTGAACTTGTCATGATGCTTGAAGTGGGTGCTTGTACCTTATGCCAGAATGAAATCCGGACTGCTGTGTTTGGCTACCAAAAGAAAATTGTGTCTGAAAGATGGTCATTCAGATTTCTTTTCACTGCCCTAGAGATAAATTCTATTCCTTTCACTGAATTACTACCTTATAAGAAAAGTTCAGATGTCTTCTAATGCTGAATACCTTAGTGGTTCTAACATACATCTACTAAAAATCATGATCATCAATGAATTTTGTATAGTCTCCAAAAAAAGAGCCTGTTCTGTTATCTGGATAAATTCTAAATGTGATTGATGGGTGTAAATAAATATCCCAGTATATTCACATCCTCATGAGCATGAGCTATGGGCTGTTTATTGAACAAGCTTCTTTGTGTTGCTGCACTTCAGCTATTGAGAAGGACAACACTACTCAAATTGGCACAGCATCTGTTGGGTTGTGCAAAACCCTACATACTTTTATTTTTGTTGTAGAGCTGCCAGAAATGTGTTGATTTTATTTGCACATAAAAATTTGACAACTGTGGTTTCAGGAAGTGGTCATGTTTTTAGTGTTGATTTGTATCCTTCTGCCTGTGTGAACTGTGTGAGTGTGAACAGTTTACTGAAGACATCTAAATTAAAAAATATTTATCCTATATGCATATATGTGTATATATATATACATCACAAAAAACATAAAGGCCAGGTCTTCTAGGATAAAGCTACATTCTGTTTTGCCTAAGATGGAAGCTGGCATATTTTTGGTACCTTTTCTATAGAACCTTCAAGCAACACTGAATTCAGAGTCATCCAAAGAGTGAGAGTGAGGCCACCTCTGCAAGCACAGAAAAAAATCATGGGAGATATTTTAGCAGCACATACCTATTTGAAATGTTTGGCCTGCTCACCAGCTGTCCAGCACACAGAAGAGAGTGCAAGGCAGGTGATGAATTTTAACTTATGAATTGGACTGAGCAGCTACAGCACATTTTGAAATTTGCCTTCACCACAAACCTTTTTTAAACCTGTTAAGTACCTTAACAGGTACTTCAAATGTCCTGAGTGTGTAAAGAAACAGTTTATTTCTACAATATTTGATTTCTTTCTTCTTACTGTACTTTTAATGTAGTTGGTGGTATCTAGTGAATAAAATGAGAGTGTTTTAGTAATATTTTATTTCAAATTTATCTCCAAAATAAATAATTCAATCCTGTATGCTAAGTTTGGTCTCTTTCCAATAGATAGTTTGGAAAGATACACTAAGATTTGTAAGTAGCAGATTCCAGCTATGAAACATTTCTAATTTATAAAATGCTATCTTTACATTTTGCCAGGTATAACTATTGAATTGTTATTAACACTACAAAATTACAGATTTTTTTTAAATTATTGTTTTAAGATCAATACTATGAAAGAATGCACAACATTTATTTGTTTTCCAAAGCACTAAAGAATTTGAAAAACTGTCACTGGAAGGCAGAATGTAAGCTTTGCTTCATACACATCTTTATTTCTTTATGAACAAAAGCATTGTCAGATTTACTTTTAATGGAAAGTTACTAGTAGCAGTTTCTCATGTACATTATTCAAAATAGTGTTATTCTTAACATGTAAGCAAGCTCATTATTTAGAAACCTATATAACACGCACTTCATTTGGTACAAGGACTGGTGGCATTCCAGTATTCCAGAATGGAAAATGATTCCTTTCTCAACTGTTATAGACTGAGTTTTACAGATGGTTTCCTCTCCAAAAACTGTTGAAGGGACATGAAGTCCCTCAGTCACTCACAGTCACTTGTTTGTCAGGTCACTAATCTCCTTTTCCCTCAGTGCTAAGGATTGCCATGTGACACAGGAATGCTCCTAGTGTTAATCTGCAAGTCTGATTCACTCAGTCTATATTTGATTTCAGCCTTGGTGTGGTTTTACCTTGTTGAATCTCCGTACTCTCTTGATGGCACAGGAATGACTCCCAAATCATACCAGATTATGCCAATAAATAATAATAAAAAAAAAATGTTCAGTAAGCCTCTTCTCACAGTGAACATGCTGTGAGCCTAGAATTATTCCAGTGTAATCCTCTTTTCATTTACAAGAATGGTCTGTTTATTACTATGTCTTTTTCAGGCATACACATGGGTGAGACATGTAATAGTGCTGTAGTTCATTTTTCTATCCATTTCTTAGTCCTGCTTCTTTTCCATTATTATTCCTATAACACTTTCAAACTTCTAACCTGTAAATATTGTTGTCATCTCTTGAATCTTTCTTGTACAATCTAAATACCTCTTGAATCATCAAGATTTATCTGATGTTCTAGGATTCATTATAAATTAACATCAGAGGTCTTTTCAGACTACTGAATGCTTCAACACTTTCAGGGATTTGGGGCCAGTTCTTTATTGTTGATCTTCAGATGTTTCTCTCTGTTCTTCACAGAAAATATTCTATCATTGTCAGATTGAGAATAATTTAATACAGGTGTTTGGGTCACCACTAAAAATCTGAACAGGCATCAAAAGTAGGCATAAGGATTGAATCTGTCTGTGAAGCTGATTGTAGCAGGTCCTGCTTTGGATTCAGCAGATTGGCTTCCAGCAGCCTCTTGGTCTGAATGGGTGGTGACTGTCCAGAGGAGCCTGAGAGGTGCTTTCTTCAAGAGTCCAATACAACAGAGTGCCACCAGGCATTCTTTCTCCTCTGCATGTCTCTTAGAGCCACATGTCTGCTGTTCTCTAGGAGTCTCAGTCTGTTTGCTATAGTCAGGTTCATTTTTCTGTCTCTGGAACGTCTGAACAGCAGTTGCATGGAGGAAAAGCAAGAGGAAGTAGCAGTATAAATGTATTTCGAAGTTATGACTTAATAGACCTAATAAAGACCTGGTGGGATGATTCATCTAGCAGGAACATTAATATAAGCAGCGGAATTTGTTCCGGGCATGTAGACAGAGAAAAGTATGTAGGTGTTACCTCATATGTTAATGTACACAGAGGCATCTCTTGCTCTGAGGTTAATAATAAAGAGGTTCAAAAGCTGTCTCATAATTTCTGAGTTACAATTTAAATGGCAAAAAGTGTTGCTTTCCTGATGGGAGCCAATCAGGACAACTATCAAGGAAATCACATGATGAGCCTTTTGTAAGCAGAATTATCCAAACTCTAGCACTCAGTGCAATCAGCATACTTTGATTTCAAAAATCTGCACATTGGGGAAGGAATACAGCTGCCCTCGGGCAGTTAGCTAATTTTTAAAAAGTTTTAGTGGAAATTTTCTATGTAGAGTTTGGAAAATGCAAAGAGAGATGACATTTTCCAAATATGATCCTCCCAGTCTGGTAGAACCAGAAGGAAAAAGTAACAGTTAAAAAGCAGCTCGGCACTTCTTGAGCAATGATGAAGCAGCAGAATTCAGACAAACAGGAAGAGATGCAATGTGCTTCAGCAGAGCAGATTACAGGAATTCAGAGAACTAGTAAGTGAGATCCTGTGGGAGACAATTCTAAGAGTTAAGTGCAGTAGGCAGATCTTCAAAGGAACTATCTTAAATGCAAGTTTATGCAAAACTATGCAAAAGAAAACGATGCAAAATTGCAAGTTATGACACTGCGGAGGAAGGGAAGGAGATGAGGATCACTCACCATGGAAAAGAATTTAAAGAAAGATGAATGGATGAACATGTGAGACCAAAGAGAGAGAATTAAAAGCAGAGAGTGAAACCATGTGGTGCATAGGTGATGCATGCTTCTCAGCATGCTGGTGCAGCAACAGGCATAGGAAGCTAAAGAAAGACTTAGCCCACTTCTCTGCAGAGAGAAGGACATTTACAAACAATGCCTGGAAAGCTGATAGATTCAGCTCCTTCTTTGTTTCACTCAAAAGGTCAGTGGTAAGCAGACGGTATAATGACAAAAAGGGCAAAAGCTTAAAAAGGAAAAGAAAACACTTGAAGTTATGCAAGCAAATGAGCTATTTTGTGGTCAGCTACTCCAAAATGTTACTCTGAAAATCCAGAAGAGAGAAGGTGCCTATCTTTTAAAAAGAAATGGAAGAGTGAGGTTAAAATTATAACACATGGAGTTAATTTCAATTCCTGTAGAAATGGTGGAAAAAATAACATACTGGTTATGAACATTTAAATAATAGTATATAAAGAGAAAGAACTGGTCAACAGAATCCACGTTAAGCCAAAATAAACTTAATCTCTAATAGGATAATTCTTCATGTGGCTTCACAATAACATTGGATACCACATCTTGAATTTAGTGAGTCTCCGGACACTGTCTCCTAGAACACTCTTGCAAGTGAGCTGGGAACATATGGTCTGGATGAAAAGCCTGCGAAGGAAAGAAATCAAACTATGCTGAGTGGGTTTTTTCAGGAATAATCTGTGCTTATTCCAGAATTAGTTGATATTTTCTTCAATGACTTGGCTGATGGAAAAGTGTGGGTGCCTTATATATTTGCAAATGATACCTAGTTAGGAGGAAATGCAGGTAGCAGATTAAAACTCAAAACACTCATGACAATTCAGAGAAAAAATGTGAGGCAAACCAGGAGGTAATTCAATAAGAAAAGGTCTGTGATCTGTACTGTGTTGTACCGGACAATAGCTATCTATTCAAGCACTGGACTAGAGTCTTCGTGTGGCTGTGTGTTTTTTTCGGAAGAGTGAGTAGCTCATAGAATATCATGACATGAGAATGATTTGATTAAACATTCATCTCTGAAAAACCACTTGCTATCTGCATTGTGGTGCTAATCCTGGAAGAAAATAAATCAGTTTTCTGGGCTCCGTGCCTGCCCTCGTTTGACCCCACCTTGCATTTTGGTGCTGAGCATTGGTGAGATCCTGTGATGCTTCAGACTGTAGAGATCCTCATGAACAACCTGTGCACTATCTCCTTTTGTTTCTGATCTAATAAGTCCTGAACTTTTTAAATTTAGAACTGTCAGTTCTTTGTAAAACATGCTATTCCAATACATATGCAGCAGCTTGGTCCTGCTTAGGAGTGGTAGCATCCTGTATTTGTTCTACTGAGTAACAATGTCACTAGTGTGTATTACAAAGATAGCCTTAGAACTAGATTCAGACTTGCTGAAAAGCAAATGAATGGTTTTGGGTTTTATTTTTTTCTTTTAAAGTGTGTAATTTCACGATTAGAACTACTAAAAACTTTTTTAAGGAGTTTACTCTTTTTTTTTTCTGTTTACAGTTTGTCCTTGAGTAGTTGTTTACCATCACCTTCCAATAGCTATATTCATTATCCAGACCTGCTCCAAACTCCAGCAAAACCTTTCACCAGATAGATACACTCTAAAAATATGAGAAATTTGAACTATGCTGCCACTGCCATTCCCCATCTATATCATAGTAACAGAAGTGAGATCAGCTTTCCAAGTATTGCTGATATCTGGAGTGTTATCGTTCCACACCAGCTTGGAGCATGTTCTGTTTGTGAGCTATAATGTACAACAAATGTTTTCAGGAAAGTTTTGAAGGTATTTATGACTTACATTGGAATAATTTTGGATTTCCTTTCTTTCTCTCAAAAAGATGGTTGAGTTGCAGCACAGCTAAACAAGTTCATCTCTAAAGGGGAAATATGGAAATGCTATAATGGGAGACAGCACTTCTGCTGTGTGACCAAGTCACTGTATAATGCATTACCTTATCCACCCCCAACCTTAAAAGTCAGAAATGGATTTAGCTTTTAAGTTCTAACAAGATAGGGCCTTAAAAATGGATTTCGCATTAATAAATCACATTAAATCCTCCATTTCAAGTCTTCAAGACAATGTGATGTCCTTCAGGAAAAAACATATATTTGATAAGAAAATGGAGAAATATATTTTCTAGCAGACTACTCCTCTAAATTTGTCTTATTATTATCATTTTAAATCTGGAAGCATTTGGAAGTTGCTTAAGAGGTTGGGATGTTAAATTAATCAGAGATGACAGATTGGTGGGCAGATGAGAACAAGTGCTATCATGAATTGGTGTCATATGACCCTGAAACTTAAGGTACTGTCAAATTGTGCTGTTAGTACATCTAAAAGACATTTATAAATCAGAATTTCCAAAGGAAGCAGAGGTTTTAATACCATTTTCTTCCTGATTTTGATGTTCTCTTTTAGAAGGAAATCATAAACATTAAGTAACTTTATTAAAGACTTTGAGGAAATCTATACATTTTTCACAACTGTGAAAATCTATTTATTGCTTCAGCAGGGGTTCAAAAGCAGCACATCCACCAAAACCTTCATGACCTCCAGAAGTCTGCAACCTGCCAGGCTGGTCCTCTGAGGTGAATCCCCATGATGAACCTGCCACCGAGGGCCAGCATAGAAATTTGTGCAATGGGCTTGAATCTTCCATTTTATTTTTTTCCCAATGTGTTTCTGAACATTTTTCAAATTAGAAGAGTAGTTAATAAATGGATATAGTGTATGGGACTGAGCTAACTTGCTGAAGGAAAAAAGATACACTGATATATTTTTTTTACATCTTGAAACAGGTTGCAAATAGCCAAACCCAGTAAGAAGTAATATGTTAGATTAATAAGAACTTGAATTACACATTTTATTAAATAGGCAAACATAATTGTTTTATTCTCTGGTTTAGGAGGACAGATGGAATGTAAAACAGGTCAGGTGAAGAAGGCTCAAACACAAATTTGTAACAATACCTTAAAAGTCAGATTCTAACCTGTAAGTATGAGCTATGTGATATAAATAAATGATAGCTGTGTGGCACATTTCAGCTAGATATTGGATATAAAATAGCAATCAAATGTCTGGAGAGCATCTGCTTGCCTATCTATAAGACATCTGGCTCTTTTCCTCAGTTCAGGAAGAACTTGCTGCTACATCCAACTGTTGTGTTTCAGAGACCTGTTTTATTTTCCAGCATAAAATCTAAGTGTAATGTGACACAAAGCAATTTTTCCCTTTTAAATTGCTTAGTATGTTTAGGTTTCTTCTGTGTGGATTTATCTGCATAAACCTCTGCTTCTTTTGCCACCCTTTCCTGCTGTCCTTCCTATATACCCCAATCTACTAGTCAGGCATGATCATCACAACCGGCATAAGTTCCCTGACTTTAAAAGGCTTGCTACTTTGTCTTAATGGTGTTCTTATTATTTAACACAGGCAGGGGAAAGATCTCATTAAATGTTGCTTTATGAGACAAATACAGCTTCCTGAATGCTGTGGAGTCAGAAGGCTGCAGCTATTCTTGTGTGCACTGCACTGCCTGTCAGTGCAGTCTCCTGGTGCCCCTTATAGCCTCGAGCTATAGGGCAATTTCCTTTATATCTTTGCTGATTTCTCTCCCTCCAGAGGAATGCTGAAGTGGTTAGAATGACAACACAGAGGTATTCTTTCTCTGAGAGACACACAATACAACAAAGCTATAGTTTAAAAGCTAAAATCTTTATTTTTCCAGGAACACAGAAAATTTGATTTACTATTTAATATGAGGTAAATGGAATTAATTTCTGTCTCTTTGAAAACCACTGAGCTAGATGGAAAGCCAAAAAGCCTGCCACTTCTATCTTCTGCTTTCCTTTTCCTGTTTCCAAATGTTTCCTGAAGAACCTACTGACACAAAATGAAGCTGAACCTAAGGATAGTGATCTTGTGCAGCTTGTTCATTCCAGGATGGCTGGTGAATATGTAGGTAAATTTTTCTTCTGAATTTTTAGGAGCTATCTGAGGTGTAATCTGGCATTTTATTTTTCCATGTAGAAATCAAACCAGTTTTTTTTATTTGTTGGGGTTAATATTCTTCCTTCCTTCCTTCCAAAAATGCAGTGGGAACTCATCCACTGATGATTTTTTTGCCTAAAGACATGATCCTTAATATGGCCTTTTACACTTGATGTCAACTTCTGGTTTATAATATATGATTTAACTACAACATAGATAAGCACAGAGTACTCTTACAAAGCAGACCCTTGAGGGCAATCCACAGAACATGCACCAAATTCACTTTTAGCATTGCAAAAATGATGACCTTAGAAAATTCACTCCTAAATTATCACTTTAAATTTCCCATTAAGTTATAATAGCAAATGAATTCAGAGAATGAGATAACAGATTATATAAGGAGTTACTCAACTATGTTATGTTAGCCTATAAGTGTTCCTTTAGAGTGAGAGAAAAGCTGTAGCTATAGCAGAAAAAAGTTTCTCCTTTCACAGCATTTGGTCTGAAGCCTGTTTGTTTTGGAAACTTTCTCCTTGATTGAGGTTCAGTGGGAGGAGTTTTCACAGTGGGCAATTAATTTTAATCAAAACCATCATCCATTTTAGCTTTAAATAAAAGTGTGTTCGGGTAGGTTTAAAGGAAGAGTGAACCCGTTTGTCCTTTAAAAATGCATAATCTGATTTGGCAAGGCACATTTTTGGTGTCTCTGTGGTAGATTTTCTATTAAATTTATTTAAATACCCCCATCCCTGAGAAAATAAGCTACATGAGTTGGTTTGAGACCTTCATTAGAGGCTACTACAAAGCATATTTTATATGAAAAATGTCTTTGCTACTGAGAATGATTGGTATGTCAAGAATTTCATTTCAGCCAACATTTTTTTATTAGAAGAAGCTTCTGTTGTCTACAGAGTGGTTTTGTTCAGAAAGATATAATGCAAGATACGAAAAAAGCATCCTTCCAGTGTTCTTATCTACTATGCAATACTTCTATTGTAAGCATAGATAATAACAATTCTAATATTTTTTTCATTTCCTTGGGTGCAGCTTCTTACTCACATCTTATAATGGTACTCCTGATTTTACTGCTGCTTCTCTGGGAGCTAGAAAAATAATCAAAGAGCTTGTTTGTTCAGTGTGTTTATTGAAATCTTAGAACTGGATGCCTTAAAGGTGATCATTAAAATCTCTTTTACCTTTTTGTATTTCCCATGTAAAATACAATGACTATCACATTAAAACATGTTTTCCTTATTGTTTTCTTCATCATTGAATCTTGACAGACCCATTTCTCTTCCATTTCCTTTAGAAAGACCACCAGTTTCTGAAGAGTGGAAGGAGGGAGGATTCAAGTAGGTCACAGCCTTTGGTGACATAACTATGCCAGTCCTTTCAAATGATCCCAACAGCCAGATCATCCATACATTGGAGGGAAAATGAGAATCCAATTAAAGCCAAAATAAACAGACCGATGCTTTGTTCAGTAGATTTCTGTGGTTTCTGTTGTGTTTTGTTCTTGTTTCTTTCCTGTCCCACCCTCGCCTTTCTGGAAACTTTATTATCCTATTTGTACACTGATAAGTTTTAAAATTCTCTCAAATCAGTACAACTCTGTGGCAATCCACCCTATAGGACCATATGTAGGTTTCTTTGGATAGCAGAAACAAATTTCTCTGCACCTTTGAATACATCTACCATATTTTATTACTACTGTGACTATTTTTATAAAAAGCCTTGCTTCCTGAGCAGCAACCACATTCCCAGGGACTGTTTGCATATGCTAGCAACAGATAAAGTTAACACAACTGAGGCAACTAAGGAATGGTAGTAACGCACTGGATGGTGCTTGCTGTCTCATTTCTATTTTTTGTTTTGTTTTTTTTTAAAGTGTCCTACTTCATCCTGACAAAAACAAACAAACTAACAAAACCTGACTAAAACAGAAAATGAAAGAGTGTGATGCTTGCTGGGACATAAAACATGTGATTATTTTATATTGCCACTGACATTTGGCTGACAAGGTAGTGATCATTACAAATTCATCACAGCCCCTGAAAGGGAAGCACCACATTTCCTCACCTGATCTCATGAGTTCTCAGGACCTACTGTGAAACCACTGCATGGTAGCCAACAGCAAGAGCTGATTTTCTTAATGCATTGTTTGCCCTTGTCTAGTGTATAATGTACAAAGTACAGCCCGGTCAATAGCAGCCAAAATACCTGCAGCATCTTGAAACCCAGCAATTGTTTGGTCATGGTTAGACAAGGCATCCTAGAAGCAAAGTATACAAAGCAATGATGAAAGGAGAAGCTGGGATAACAGTGTCTGCACCCAGGTCAATATTAAACACAGCAGGGAAGGGCACAGAGACTAACTAGGAATATTCTACCCACCAGCTGAGTGAGCTGCATACTGCTTCCTTAGGGGTGCCCAGGAGTACGTGTTAAATATTCCTGTACCCTATCTCTAACCAACAGGATCCTGTAATTTCCAGCCCTACTTGCTGTTGCTGAATGTCAGCAGTAGGTACAGTTGGCAAACACAGAAGTTGAAGCATTTAAAGGATGTGTCATGTGGAACATGTGGAAGTTATTATAATTTGCAGTTGAACTTGATTACTTAAAGGTCATCTCACTTCTGTACATAATCAGTTTTCTTTGCTCCCAATTTTACTTAAACAATTGTCAAAGTAAAATAATTAAGGAGGAATTACATATGGGGAAAGAAATTGTTTTCATGTACCAAAGACCACAGAATTCTGAAACAGTTGAGGTTGGAAGGGACCTCTGGAGTTCATCAGGTCCAACCCCCTTCTCAAGCAGGTTAATTTAGAGCAGGTTGCCCAGTACCATGACCAGATGGCTCCTGAATATTTCCAAGGATAGAGACTCTAAAACCTCTCTGGGCAACTTGTTCCAGTGATCAGTCAGTCATACAGTGCAAAAGGATTTCCTTTTTTTTAAGACTAAACCTCTGATCAGTCACTCATACAGTGCAAAAGGGTTTCCTTTTTTTTAAGACTAAACCTCCCATTGAAGTTTGCCCCCATTGCCTCTTGTCCTGTCAATTAAAGATAATACTCTGCAGTGAATCAAGTAGATGGAAGCTAATTCATATATTTCATTGTAGTGTCCAACTGAAGTCTGTAGTGATGCCTAAAGATGAGAGTCTCTGCCAAAATCATTGGCTCATTTCTGGGAAAGAAATGAAATTGCATGGTGAAATGCCCTCAGCAGTGTCATCCTCTCATAGATGCAGGTTTGGTGTTGCACATGTCTTTAATTTGAAAACTGTAAAATATTACCTTCAGTAAATTTGACAAGCATCATTCTTCCAACATTTAGCCTTCAAACCTACAAATCTCAGCAGCAAGTACTCCATAAATCTTCAAAAGTGGGCAGTAGGTAGGACCTGCTTCTTTTAATTCTCTTTCTGCCTTTGCTGAGCTGCTGTCCTTTACTTTTCTGCTTACTGCTATTTAATCTTCCTCTGTAGCATTACTACTTGCCCAGATTTTACTACAATGATTATTCATCAATTTTTTTTGCTCTCTTGAACAGTGAAAAACAATAGCCATGACACAGTGATGCAGCACTAAATTCAGACACCAACCCTTTTGATGCCATGGCTGAGTGACTGCGGGTAGAATGCTGATGGTGGCATGGGTGACATGGGAGGCCCAGGATGACTGCCTGGGCTGGCAGGGGCTGATGACCACGGCAATGGGGAGGGGCTGCTTCTCCTTTGTTAATTCTCCTGTCTAATACATCTGGGTGCATGGACAGGGGTGAAAACAGACCATGTCACTCTTCTACCCGCTACTGACTCTGACTCCCTATTGGAGAATATTGCAAGTTTCTGAAAGGATATTGACCTAAGGATAACAAAACACATGCAGTCCCAGTCTGTACACTATCAGGGTTCTACAGGCACCTGGAAAATCTTTACAATCCTGGATTAAGGGAGCTCCATCCTATTCTCCCTCTCTGTACTCATCCTGTTCTTACAAGGAGCTGGAAGCTCCCAGAGCCATGGAAAAATGAATGACCTCATCACCCACCTTCTCTGAGTGAAACTTGATGTAAAGTTTCTGACTCATTAACCCACTGTCTGTTTTTGGTTTGTGCTGTGCTTTTATTGGAAAATTTTAGAGCCTTTTCCTTTTGCATAATAATTGCATAAGCCTAAATTTTTAAAGAAAAGATCCCCCATTGGAAGGCTTTTCCATATAGACCAGGTCTTCAAGGGTAAGGACTCACCTTTCAGTATCTTTCACCCCAATTTCTATTTTCCTTTTTAGTCATATTTTTCCAGTTGTATAGAGCAATTTGCTACCTGACAGCAAAATTGCATTTTTTTTTTCCAATAAAGTGAGAGTTTCTTGCCATTCCCTTTTCTTTCATGCTCTTTATTTAGTGAGAGAGGGCAGATTAGTGACTCTGACCTGAGTAATTCAAGGCTATTTTTGGAAAATCTGCTGAAGATAGAAAACAGGCAGGCTATTTTGTTCTTCTTTTATGAATCCAGACCAGAAGTTACTTTCTTATATGAGAAAGCACTGTAGTGGGACTGAAGCCACTTAAAATATAGTCATACCATGTGGAACTTTTCTCCCCTTTGTTAGAGAAGGATATTCAATAAGTAACATAAGGTAGTTAAAATAACTGAAAAAACGATGCTGTAACAGAGGCAGGGCTATAACACTTTCTTGGAGACCTAAGGTATGGTGCAGTGATTTGTCCTAATTGCTGTTGTACTTTTATCATCCTTACTCATTTTTATGCTTTTCCAATTTTATCTGGGGGTTCCAACCAAGGTTAGGGTTTCAAAACCTTTTATATACAAAACATATAAAATAAGATTGTCCCTTCTCACTCATTCCAAGTTCACATGGGAGTTAAACACAGCACTGACATTTATGATAACATCACAGAAAGATGTTAGTGGTCCTTATAACCAACCCCTATCATAGCACTTGGCAGTATTAAATTTAGTGGAAGAAATTGACTCCAAAGAATAAACAGTCTTTATCCAAGTCTATCACTGCACTAAATTAACCAAGATTCCTGTCTTTAAACACAGAGGTCTTGGCCTGCTTTCTTGGGCAAGATACTGCCATGAGTAATACGGAGTTAAAGATATAGAATTTGAAGAAATAGATCAATCAAAATAATTGAAATATAAGAGTTTCATATCACCAAAACTGATAAACCTTTATACTTTTATGTAAAAAAGGATTTATCAAGATAAGTCCTTTGATGTTACTGAGATGGTGTTAGGAAGATAATAATTGCCTTTTTAGGGAAGAAAAGGAATACAGTTAATTAAGGTAGACTAAATCTGCTCTCATCTTTTGCCCTTGCAGTCCTGCTTCTTTAAAGCCAAAGCAGTAAAAATCTATGTGCAAAAAGAAAGGAAAAATTCCTGCAAAGCAAGAAAATATAGCCCTACTTTTCTAAAGTCTCAGAGAGAATAACTGAATTTAAAAAATTCTCAGGCTACCTCTAAGCAGCCAGCACAGATGTTAGAAATGCTTTAATTGTGTTAGCATAGTACTCCCCCAGGTCTGTTCTCCTGTCTGAGCAATACCATAAGCCCAGGGAAAGCACCTTATTAACACAACTGCACTTCTATCAGGCTGAACCAGCCTGTTCACATTTAGCTGATATTTTGCAAAATCTTGGCTTAGACTGACTTTGATTGCTCTTGGAGAAGTGCAAAGAAGCCAGACACTGGTGGATTTTGGCATAGGGTGGGAAAAACAAATTTCATAAACAAGCAGACTGGTTGCAGTCTGGTTGCTAATGAGAGTCTGCTGCAAGGGTCCTTCCAGCAGCACCTTCAGCTGGATCAGGTGACACTCCCTGAAGTGCTGCTCTGTTCAGCTCTTATAGTCAGCTGAACCACGGTCCAGAGTGACTGCTCTAGCCTGGGCATGATCCATCACTGAGTACCGTAAACTAAATAAAAATCACATCCTAGATATTCTTTTTACACAACCATTTCAACAGCTGAAGGAACACTTTCTACTATTTTCAAGTATCTTATATTGTACAGTTTGATCAATTCTGCAGCAAAAACCACGCACAGAGTCTTTGGGGTGGTCAGATTCTTCACACAGGTTATTAATCTGCACGCTGAAGATGTGTGCAGACTAAGAAAATTATTAATACAAATGGCTGCTATTATCTCAGTATTTTAGCCTTCAGTTTGCCTCTTGATGCTCTCATAATACTCTTAGTTTCTTCATGTCTTACCCAAAATACATCTTGGTCCTACAGGCACTGCCAGAAGTCAGTGGGCTTTTCATATGGCTTTGGAAAAACAATATTTCTTTAAAATATGTTTTTGCATTCCAAATTTGGATAGTACTGCGTACAGTCTTTAACTTCTATTGAGTTTGACAATTTTAGTAGGAAACTGTGCTAAGATCTGTCTATGACAATAAAACCCAGGCCTCTTCTTAACAGTATTTACTGTTACTTATCCTGACTTCTGTGTGATAGAAGTAATCTATCCACTTGAATATGAACATTTGGTTCAGAAAGTATTTTAGTTTTAGTAGCATTTAGAAGTAAAACCAGGAAGTTGGAAAATGGATCTCAACACTTCCTTTCCTTTAACAACAAGATTATCTTGTTCAAAAATTGGTTGCCTGTCCACTTGCATTGTTTCATTTGCACTTGAGTCTGAAGGAATCTGGTCAGTTGCTAAATTTTCATTTTCTGCTACTTCTGGCTTCTCAAACCTATTTAAATTCAGATATTTACCTCTTAGCTGACATGGATTTATGATGTCTTCATTGTTTCAAAATTTGGAGGAGAATAATTTTTTTCTAACCAGTTTGAGTGATACATATTTGATGCAAGCATTTTGACAATCCACAGTGAAACACCTGCATTAGATTAAAATGGCTTTTTGAAATACGGAAGTTCTTCAAAATACGCAAATATATTGTTATATGCTCTTTCCCATATCCCTCTACCTGGGACATACTCAGCACATCATTTCAAAGACAGCACATTAGCATAATTAACTGTGTAATCTGAATGCCAAATGGATATCACACACTGAATCACAGGATGGGCAAGGTTGGAAAGACCCCTGGAGGTCACCAGGTCCAAGATCCCTGCTCAGGCAGGGTGCCCCAGAGCACCATACTCACAATTATGTCCAGATGGTTTTTTAATGTTTCCAGACAAGAAGACCCCACAACTTTTCTGTGCAACCTGTTCCAGTGCTCAGTCACCTACAGAGTAAAGTTCTTCCTCGTGTTTGGGTGGAACTCCCCACTCTGGTCATACACAGTCTCTCACTCTTATTGCTGGAACCACCGAGAAGAGCCTGGTTACATCCTCTTGGCAATCTCCCTTCAAATACTCGCATACATTGATAAGATCCCCTCTCAGTTTTCTCCACTTCAGGCTAATAAAATATGGGGTGCTTCATGAACTTGCATATCATATTATATCATAAATGTTACTTTTCTTCTTCTCCTGATTTATTATTTATCCTGGAAAAATAAGATGGTTACAGTCCCCACATAACCAGCATTTTAGTTGAGAAGTCCCAGCTGGATCCTCCCTTGCCTTTTCATTGTTTCTGTCACATGACAGTAGATGTGGTTGGTATCCAGCTGATTAGAATTACCTTTACTTATATAGTGAACCAATCAGTACCTTTATTTAATACAGAGAACAGTCATTAAAGTATATTAACTGTACCATACACTTATGTAGAATTTCAAAAGATAATCTACCTCCTGCCCATTTGGAAAATGAAAATACAATACTTCTGTTTCCACTGTTTTACTAACCTCTATCAGTAAAGCCACTTAGCAGCTTCGTATGGTGAAAATCAGACAAGAGCAGATACACAGAACTTTATCAGTAGCTGTCTTTCAATTGTAATCCTAGACAAAAGGGGTGAAATTTACTAGTCAAAATTATATTTAGCATCATTTGAAGACATCCCTCAGAAAGATGGAAGGCCCTATATTGTCTGGTAAATTATGTGCAGGTGTCTCAGATGCTCCAGGTTGTCTAAAAGGCCATTAAAGGCCTATGAATTCAACTCCAAGTTCTCCTTGTACTCTTGGTATTATACTACAACAGAATCAAATTTCAATTGAAAGTTAAGTTAAAATAACATCACTGATTATATTTTCATTTTTGTCTCAATTTTCATATATTTTGTTTTTTTTAACTTCTTGAGATACAATAATTAGGGAAAAAAATTGACATGTATACTGCTGAGGCAGAAGAGACTGGTGTATAAAACCCACAAAACCAGAGCAGAATACTGGCAGCTCTTTGAGCAGACAACGCATGTCTAGACCTCTGCAGTAGTCATTCTTGAACTTAATTTTGTTCAACAATTTTCAAACACCAGGGTATGTTTGAAAAACCTATTCCAAAGGTTTTCAGGAAGCTTTAAACATATTTAGTCATACACTTTTGGATTTCCTTCCTTGAGCTCCTTGTCTTTTTTCCCAGCCAGGTAAATGAGAGCATAAGACCTTACTTGTTCATGGTGTACCCAGTCTACTGACTTGGACTCACTTTCTTTTCAAAATGACATTGATAGCAAGCAGTGAAGTCTTAACAATAACCTCCAAGACACATTCAAATAAGCAAGCAGTTACCTTCCTTGGCTTGCCCAGAGTGTATCAGTGTTTGGAGGAAGAGGTTACCACCAGCTGCTCAGAATTTCTTTAACTCGCTATCACTGCTGAGCAGCTTCCTGTGGTTCTTGAGGAAGAATGAAATGAGGCATCTAATTGCATTATCCACTCTTTCTTCAGAGCACCACAAATTATCCAGGAAAGGCCAATGTCAAATTATCTGGGGAACTTAGCAGAACATGAAGAGTAAGAACAATTATCTGACCCAAAGTAATTATTGAGAAGTTTGCTGAATGAAGAATGTGTTACCTTAAATCAATTTCAACACTCCTTTCCATAGACACAATTTTAGGTGGTAGTACTGAGTGTATCTAGTCACAAAATAATGATTTTGAAATTAATTTCAGTTATTTGTTTTTGAGGTTTTGCACAAACTGCCAAGAAAAGAGTACTTTCCTGCAGGATTTTTTAGTGGCATATGAAGTGTGGATAAGCTCTGCTGTGTGCAAGACCTGCATATAAATTAACAATCACATTTAAAAGCAGTGGAGTAAGAGAGGACCTTTTAAAAAGGTATATTTATTTTATCAGCAAAATATTATCTCAATTGTCAATGAGTTCATAATTTTTACTAAAATTTATCTATGATCTATTTTTCTCATACTTTTTGTGGAAGCAAGTTGAAATAACATTTTTTCTATACAGCCAAGATGAATGCATTTTAAAAAGAAACAAGGCAAAAACCACTAATCTTTCACCAAAAGTTTGCTTCTGTTTTATTGACCTTTTTTTTCCCCCTCCCAGATAATCAAAGAAGTGTGCTGGAACTCACAAGAGAAATGCATTTGGGATCGTCCAGGAGAACAAGCTCACTTCTGTGGTTTCACTGGCGGATGATTTGGCACATGCTGTCGATATGGTTAAAGTGCTTGGCTGCACGGGTGAATGTGGAGCAATCCTGAGCTTGGTGTTGGCTTGTTCAGCGCACCCTTACCCAAAGCCTGCACGTCTGAAGTTACCACTGAGTCCTCTGGCAGCACCTCACTCATCTGTGTGCCACACGGGCAAGAATGTGACAGCCCAGCTATCAGAGTGGTGTGGAAGGTGTGGCTGGAACACAGGCTTGACACGCTGGAGAGAAGGATTGTCCGTGGTTCTTCTTCATGAGGCTCAGGACAAAGAAACAGGCATGCCTTCAGCAGAGAGTGTCGGCAGCCTGAGTCAGTACAGATCAAGGAACAAATGACAAGACATGAATTTGACTATCAGCACATGCATGGTTTGGGCAGGCAATTTGGCCTTCCTGAACATCCCTGCTAAGCATATGGCAAATCAAAAACATTCCCCAGGATCTGGCATGCGGTAATTGCAGAAGAGTGAAAAAAGGGGCTACATTTATATTTCTTCTATGTACAGTTCTGTATTTTACAAGCTGTCCCTTTCTATGGGAATCTTATTTTCACTTCATATATAAGCACTACATGAGCAAGCAGTAGGCACAGTTAAACATATAAATCTATTTAAATTTGAATAACACTGTAGAATATCAAAGGAAATATTTCATGAGTAAAGTTTGTCACAGTTTAAAATAGGAAAAGCACTCCACATTAAGATTTTCAGTTTGATTGTTTTGCTTTCAGTTTCTAATTCATATTAGAATACATATGAATTTTTCAACTTGTAGAGCAGTCTTAAAATTAATGTATTATGAAAGTAAAATTATTTTGCTGCACTTTGCATCCTTTTCTTCTTATCCAAGAGCCTTCTGACAGCCACCTAATACCAGCTAGATTTTCAAGTGTCCCTTCTCCTTATTGCAGATAATTGGAAGCATCTGCTCCATTGTTAAAATGTGCACTCCTGTGCTTACAGCTGAAAACTGTGATCTCAGCATATCTAAACATCTCTTCATCTTCCCAGCTTCAATATAATTTTCTACTTCTGATCATGTCCTGGAGTAAGGAGTTGGTTATTGTAAGTAGTTATTCCTTGATTTATGTCAATTTGAAGAAATTGCAGAACTGCTGTAATTTTCCAGTCAATTGTTCCTCCTCACACCACCTGTGAACTAAAAAGGATATGCTGTTTAAAAGATATTCAGTGCCTGATGCTCAATTGTTGGTTCCTTGGCCATTCCTGAAATTTTTTAATTGCTGCATCTTGGCTGATACACCATCAGCAGTTCTGTGGCACAGAGGAAGCCAAGTATTGGAAACTATCAGTGTGGGCATGCTGTACCCTTCAGTTTGTGAGGATCCTCTCAGGCTGACTGCCCTACATATAATCCAAGAAAAAGAGATTGTTGCATTCTGAAAGGACCTGGCAGGTTTATCCATGGTACTTCTTTTTCCAGCTCTTGCTGGTTACAAGGGCCAAGAGCCCATCTACAGGGACTATCTCGATAAGTGCGTTCAGCTTGTGACAGGTTTAGTAAAAGTGGTAAAGAGTGGAAGAGGGCCTGAAAATCTTCAGCAGAGGTTGGTATTCCCGTCTCTGGGGGAGATTTCTTTTGCCTCTACACAATAGTTCCTGCTTGGAAAAGTTCAGATATAAAATGCATGAGCTGCTGTTGCAGGACAGCATTGTGGAAAGAAAGCACTTTTAAAAGAACTTGGACACGACTGTAGGTCTTTCTTTGCTACATTTGATAAGTATTATAGACATTCTAACAGATTTCAACACCCTCCAAGAAATACATATCTCAAGTCTAACTTGATAATGAATTTTTAACATTGAGAATCATTGAGATTCTTAATTTGTGTCTACAAGCAAATTAGGTGCCCAGTGTCCCATTCAAAACCAGTCTCCTAGAAAACCAGCTGATCTAGTAAGTGACTCCTGAGTAAAGCCTCACTCCCCGGGCTCTCCCTACTGGCTCTGAAGAGAGATCAGACATCTGTATCTGAAATAGTAACACCCATAAGTAGATGGTGGGGATGGGTTGTCATAATTTGCAAACTGAAGGATTCCCTGAATCTCCTGTTGTCATTGCACTGAAGGAGATATGCTTCTCTAGGAGTTAATGGTGCTGCACATGAGTGCTTGGGGTACTCTTGTCAAAAATAGGGGACACTGGGATTTCTTAATCCTTCTTCCCACTACTGGTCACTTATGAAAAATGCCTTTTCCTTTCTCTTTCCCATGATCCTCTTACAGAACATAACCCTTTCTACCATCCTCTCTTTAAATCAGCATCATTTTGAAGCTGCTAGCACATAGGGAGTTGTTTTCCCTAGTTTGCTTAATGACTTCTGTGTTTCAAATAGCAGTTTAATGGGTGAGTGTAAACAGTGCTATGGTAGCCTGAACCCCAGCCAGACCCTTTTGTGGCAAGTATTCAAGCTTGGCCTCCCATCCCTCTACAATCTTAGAGGTCCCACTACTTCCTCCACAGCTTTTGTGTTATCTACCTCCCTTTAACTTTCTCTTTCAGCTTAAACATTTCCACCATTACTTTCGTAAGTACCGCAACACTCTGAATCCAACACCCCTCAGAGCCCTTCCACTGTAGCCAGCATTTGCTGACACAATTTTTCTTTTTCTTGAAAATAATGTGACCCCTTTTGTGAACTTCTTCCTGCAGAGAACATTTCTGCAAAATAAGATTTGTTAGAAGCTTCAGCCTGCTGAAAGATTTTATCAAGTAGCTTTTTTTCAGATACTTTTCCCAACAGTCATGCTGGGCAAGGCTGGCTCATTGATTGCTGTACATAACCAAAAACTGCAAAATTCACGTAAATCAGGCAAGGGAAAATGCTTTCTGGTGAGAAAGGGTATGCCTACACAGGCAGATGGCTGCAGATGCAGTATATGTCCAGTCTGAGAGCTTCATCTGATATATTCTGTTTCTTAGAAAGGTCTGACATCATATGAGCTTGGCTGTCTGATATCCACTAAAACAAGGTATCTCTGTCAAAAGAAATTACATCAGTCTACAAAATGAGAACTACATTCATCTATAAGTTTTATTACATTTTCCTTTTGTATTACCTAACTGTGCTGCTGTCCATATCCAACTCTTCTTATGGACATGAAATAAAATTTTATATTCTGAATTTTCTCTGCTATTTGATCCTTTTTTTTTTTTTTTTTGACAAAAAGCCTAGGCAGGTCTAACACTTTTCTGAGAATTAGGCCAGTACTTCTCTAAGGTACTTTAAACTTCAGTCACCCCACTTTCTAATAGCCTCTGCAATTTGAATACAGAAGTGGATAAGATGTGGTTAAGCCACCTGGCTGATGGAGAGCCAGTATCAAATCAGGTTCAAAGATGATAAAAAAAAAAAAAAGATGAAGACTTAGAAGACCCAGAATTGCAGTCTTTACCTATCCCCAAGCCTGCTAATCACTCCCAATTTCTTTTTTTACAGCTGTCTTCACTAATGGTTGGCAATACCAGACCACTGGTATTAGTTTGAAGAAAATGTCAGCTTAACCCAAGCAGAGTGTTTAACAGCTAAGTGGCTTTTCTTGAGTAACAACCCACACTTGTAAATTAATCATTCTGCAACAGTCTCACTCTAGGCTAACTCCACACACCAGTTTAACTCATTTTTTGTGTTCTGAATGTGGAAACATTAAATCTAGGTCAATATTTTCAGTAAATTCAATAAATTATTCACTGAGTCAATTATTTTGTCGAGATTTTTTGTACCACAAATTTTCTACCTGATGCCACGGAACCATTTTAGCATTCAAGGAAAGAAACCATTCTTATCTGCAAAGGAACTATGCAGTCATGCATCTTAATTCAGGATTTAACATCACTAGGTATAGCATAGCAGGAGGGAACCAAATTTCGCCCCACCACACACTTGATTATCTTCAGTCTAAGAGGTACTTGTGCCTAGATTTGCTTATTCATGAAGTCAAGAAGGTGAAAATCCTCGATTAATATAATAAAAATTATTAAGCAATTTGTCTGACATTGGCTGGAAAGTGTAATATAGCTTCACATCACTTGCCTGACCCTGTAAATCAAAATGTACTCATTATTTAACAAATCCTGGTTTTTTGCTTATTTCCATTTTTATTTTTACAGTTTACATGTAGTATTAGTAAAATCACACCGAAGCAAAAATTTGGAAGCAAAAAGAAGTAAAAAAGGGGTAATAATCTCCGGTCTTCTAGACAGAGGCTTCTGACAGCAGTGAATTGTAAGAAAAAGTTGAATGTAAGATATGGACATTCACACACAAAGGTTCTGAAAATGAGAACTGGGCAGATGAAAGGAGGACAAAAATGCAGGCAGGAGACAAAGAGATGGTTTACAGGGAGCACTGGCAATCCCACCAGCATGGGGAGAGGTGGATTTAGAAACACTGTCATAAAAAATTCACAGAGCTCAATCATAATCAATCCAAAGTTAAAAGGAAATCTTCCAGTGAAATCCTGTCAAAACTGACATGCTCAACATTCTACTCCTTACAAAGCCAGCCCCAGCAGCTGTCCTGGCAGTGAATGGCTTGAAGTGAGATACTGCCGTGGAAGTTTCTGTCGTGTTGGCCAAATGATGCTCATCGGCTGTGGCAGGCAGTGAGGAAACTGGCAAAGGCTTCCCACTGTGTCTGTCAAACTCACCTTCCCTTCTCCCTCAAGGGTTCCTTTTGCTTTTCATCACCATCACAGCCATGCTCCAGAACAGGTCCACTTCCTCAGCTGCACTCTCAGAAAAAGCTCAAGAGTGCCACGCATTGCAGGACCACACAGCCACAACCTTCGCTCCCACTCACTTCCAAAAATTAAAACTTTCTCCCTCTCTGCAGCCTTGACCTGATAATTGTGCTGGTGGGAGGAATAAACTGTTAGTGCTGCTCCACTGAATTTGGATTTTAAATGTTCAACATGCCATTCATTAGAACTGTAATTATTAATGAGTATTTTTTAAAAAAAGGCATTAGTGTCATACTTTTTGGATTTTTTCCCACAGCTTTAATCTCATGACTAAGGAACTGCCAGAAAGAAGAGATACTTTTCACAGTGGAAAGTATTTGGATAATATGGATAATAATATAAGTGTTTAAGCAGAATTTTTTATCTTCAAGATAAACAAACAATTCTAAAGGGACTTGTTTTTAAGGGGTTTTCCAATTATATTGACTAATGTGCAGAGGAGAAAGGTCAAGTAACAACTATTTCCAAATAAAATTAGATTCTGATGAAATCATAATCTATGACTTTCTTAGCCCTGAGCCTTTTTCCCCAAGCCATTCACTATCAGAGGTTATCTAATTATATAATATTTTACACAATAAATGCAAGCATTGTGCTTTTTTGGCGTATTTTATATCTCTATTAGAAGAAGCTAATTAGACCATAATTTTCATGTGCAGGATGAATATGCACCTATACATACATACCCAGATCCTTGGTGTTGCATGTTAGGGTGATTAATGGTGGTTCAATATACAATTAGTTATTTTGCATTTGAATGTCATTGGTTACAACACTAATAGTGTACAAGGTTTTCCATTAACCCACTGAGATTTTGGGACAGGGAACCATTAACTCAAAGGTGTTTCCCTTCTGAGGGCCTAAGACCATACACAGATCCTAGTGTGTCCTTATTCTTGATTGCCATCCAAGTGCTTTCCTGATGCAGATATTAATCTCTGAAAGAAGTCAGCAGATGCATCATGTACCAATTCTTCCTGAAGCATGGACACATCATGAGCCACATGGCAAATACTTAATAGGATTTCAAGTACATTTGCAAAGCAGTCTGTTAAAAGCAGTTTGTTGCATTTATATGGCATAAAAGGTTGAGTTTATTCTAAGCTCTATACCATATATGACATTTGGAATTTAACACAAAAGAAGAGGAACAAACCAGAAGATAGTTCTGGTACCTATTTTTAGCTAGAAGAATTCCTTAACATATTGAAGCTTACATGACAGGCCCATTTCCTGTTGCAGGACACTCCCATCCATAATGAGAGAGAGAGACTGGGAAAGCCAAAGATGAGAAATTAAATCCCTTGAACACTTATTTTGGAGAGCAGGACAGGAAGTGGTGAGAACAGACATTTATTTTTATACTGACTGTCTCGGTTCTAGGGAAATGAGAAAACACAGTGTGAGTTGTATTGGCAAGCAGTGAGTCATTGATCCACTTTGTTGATAAAAGTATGGGAAAAAGTACCCCTCAAGGAGGAAATAAACTGTTGAATTTGGAGCCTTACTGGCAACAGGGGCAAAATTCTTTTTATGCAGCTCTATTGTTGCACCTGTCCACATGAAACACTGTAAAAATTATGAATTTAAATACATAATGGAAAAGACATCAAGGAATGACAGCTAATCAGCTCTATTTCCCCTATCACCCTTTTTATTTTATCTTCGTGATGCCTGATTTAGTGTTTTTACTAATGGCAGTACACAACATTCCAGTTTCACAGTCATTCTACTGAGTGCCGAAAATATTTGCTGAATAAGTTATCTTTTAGAAAAACATATAAAAGCTATAGGCACAGTTCCCCAGTGGAATAAATGGCATGTAAAGATGCCTCTTATGTGCTTCTTCTTGCCATTACTCGAATCCCCTACAGCTCCTCAAAACCCTGATGTAGTGCTTCCTGCCCAAGAAGCTCAGCTGCAGACCTGCTGATTAACAATTTTATGGAATAAAGAAGAAACACCAGGATGCAGTCTTCTGCCTGTATCCTGCCATGAGTTTTCTCCAAGGAGGCGTGGTAAGGGAGAGGCAGTGCTACAGCTGGTGCTTGCCAGAGAACCAGGAAAAGGAGAGTATCAAACTGCACTGATGACCTCTTGGAACCTGTGTGTATCTTTTCTCCTATGGGACTGAAATGTGGCTGGGCTAACTCTGCCACCACAGCCTGGGAGATCCCACTAGCATTCCATCAACCTTTTTTGCAGCCTTGAAATCCAGAATGCACCATTAGATTATTCACTGTGAACCTTCTCAGGGGTTTGAACCAAGAGATAAATAAATGAATAAAAAATAAAAAATAATAAAAAATAGGCTTCTGCCCACCTCAGGTGAACTTGGGTGGTGTTTTTCTACATCATTTCAGAGATGTCTAAGCAATTCAGGACTCAGAATTTGACGTGGGGGTTATTTCTTCCTCAAAAAATGTTTACTATTGATGCTGAAGCTTACCTTTACCACATAACAATAGTGAAAAAGTAGCTAAAACTAAAGAGAAAAACACATCCCAGAGACACAGAGAGAGAGGGAAGGATCAGAGAATGGAAGGGAATTATCAATATAATCAGTGCTGCAGAGAAGAGATGGAGCTGTTCCAAGCCTATATCAGGGCAATTGGTCATTCAGCTTGAATTTGGATTTGTCAGGAGCACAGAGCCTAACCCATCATTCACTGAGAATACATTGTTCCTCCTCCATTGACTGCATTTTTAGAAAAGTCAGCATTTTCCATTAGAAAACTTTTACAGATGCTCTAGGGTATTGAAGAATACCAGCCTTGCCAAAAGAGAAGCCTCAGATTTCTTCTTATTCCCAGGCTCTGACTCCTCAGAGTACCATCCTTCATCTTTCAAATAATTTTCTTGTCAGAATATGACTTTTTGAGTAGGATTTTTTCCCCCTTCTGTCCAGTTGCTTTTACATTTTTATCCTTCATATTGAAGGAAAAAGTTTTATCTTGGATCAGCACAGGCCCCTTTATGTTTTGCTTTCTATTTCAGCAGCATGTTGTATTTAATAGGAGACATTTCCAAAAAGGCTGAGGGTCAGACTTCCAAGTTTGCACTTAAGGGCTGCATGTGTCTGAACTGAACATCCACTCAGACAGCTATAAAGGTTCCCTTCAGAAGACTGAGCTTGGCCAGGCAACACAATGCTGCCTTGCAAATTCCCAAAGAAAATCCTAGTAAGTGGAGCAGCTCTTTGAGACTAAAATTCAAGATTTCTGTGCCAGAGTCTGGACAATATGATCATTCCCCTGCCACAGCAATTCAGGTCTGCATTGCACTGACACCATGGCATTGTCCCTTGCAGGTGGGGAGCTTATGTCCTGACTCAAGGCTGGCTTGGAAGGGGCACTTTCCCTTTGAGATTCCTGCACATTTTAAAAGAGTGTGACTCCTGTATAACAAAGCTCACATTCTAATCTCTCATTCTAGTCTTGAAGGTTGCATGGCAGCTGTGGCCTTTAAACACACCTGACCAGCATTTTAGGCACAATCTTTCTTGGATATGACTGGAGTATCTGTTAAGGTCAGTGTGCTTCACCAGCAGCCTAACTCAAAATTCCCATTTCATAGTTGTTGGATACTTTTATTACTATTTTGATTAAGACTGAAAATGAAAATTCCTACAGGCATGCCAGAATCAAACTGATCACTTGTAAAGTAAACAGTTATTTTGAGTCTCAAATTACTGAATGAAGTTCTCCTCTGAGAAGTTTTCTTTGCCATTTCCTGAAAAAATATGCCAAGTATCTTGTATGTTTTGCAGTGGACGCCCTGTCCATGACAGATTTGTTATTGCATGCTCTGAATTTTTCTGCATTTCTCCTGCTATCCGTGTAAAACTTATTTTGTACAATGTATCCACAAATAAAAGCAAAACCTATGCATTTTATAAATCATCTGACATTCCAACAGCATGCTGTTTTCTGACTTCAGATGACTCATTGTCATATTCATTTGTTAGCTTGTTCATCTATTAAATGTAACACTCTGTATGACAAGTGACCCATTTAATTTTCAATTCTAATTATGCCTTTTTGGACCCTCCTAGTTCAATTTTCCTAGTCTTAGGGCCAAAGGTTAATGTCTTAAAATTAGATACCTAAACAGAAGTGGGACACAGGCACTGCTAAATGAGTAAAGCAATTATAATTGTGCAGCTTTAAGTATTTCTTCCACTAACTTTCTATAAATAAAACTTTCCTCAATGGTTTCAGCACAGATCAATTCTGAGCTAATACTAGCTATAAAAGTTATTGTCAAATTCAACTAATTCTGGAGTTATGAGTAACAAGACAATTACCATGGAATTCTATAGAAATGCAAATTTTTTAGGTATTTTGTTCAAGTTAGAATACTTGACCCAGGTATTCCACACATACAGACACAGAATATAAGCACAAAGAACATTTTTATATCATATATTCTTGCTGATTAGTGCATCTTGAATAGCACGTATTGATGGAATGTGATCATCGATGCTATTAAAAGCACATTAATAGCATTCAAGACTGTTGATGTTTGGCAAACTCTGTAATTGCTTTAATGCTTTATAGTAAGAGTATTGCAATGATTTCTTTTTGGTATTTTTCTCTTCATTATAAATCTTGTGGATCTACTACAGCTTCTTTACTATTTGTGTCCAACAGCTTTCAAGATCTGTGTGCCTTTCCTCTCATTCTACACCTTTGGTTTTCAGCTCTTCCACCTCTCTCCCAAGGCCAGTGTAAACAAACGATTTCTGAGGCCATGGAGGCTGTGTAAAATGTCTGAATGACAAAGTAATGAACACTCTTTGTGACTGGAGTCAGCACAAGTGTTTATTGCTAAGCAACAAAGACTGATGTCAATGAGTTTTGCCAAATGCAGATGGTGAGTAGGTTTGTTGAAAAAATGAAATCACTCTAACATAACTCTTTACAGCAGATACTAATATAATAGAAATAAAATTCACTCAACTGGTTGGAGTGAAACACTCCACAGAGAGGAATGAGGTTAATTTAATAATACTTTCTGATGGCTCAGCCTGTGTATTATGGAGCTGCTCATATGTGAAAATATTCCTAACCTATCTCAGCAAGATTAAGGAAGGAAAAACATCTTCAATGCTTTCCTAAGGTGCCTGCCATCTCCAAAGTTGTGGTTCAGAATGCTGCTGTAAACAAAGGAAGGACACAATACACTGTACCTGGCTTCTGAGATGGTGGTGTTTGGAATATGCAAGTACAAGATTACTGGACGCTTCAGACTCTCACAGCGAAAACAACTTTTAATCTTGTTCAGCAGATGCCTTTGTCTTGTCTCTCTGAACAACTCACCAGGTGTGACTGGTGGGCTGAGATTGATGATTATGTTACTGTAAAGCTGAATCTCTTCCCTGAGGGGAATGTCCATCATGTTCCTTTTATCCTTGTTTGAGACCAGATCTTTTACAGTGGAGTACACACTCATTTATCTGCTTTGAGCACCTTCATGAAAACACCGTAATCTTCATGCACATCCTTTAGGCAGAGCTCAATGTCAAAATTGTATGCAATTTTCCTTCTTCCCATGGACAGTGCACAACAGCAGAATATGAAACTGAATAGGTGCGGGGCATTCTGTTCTGGTTCAGCCAAACTGCTAAAACAATTTACTATAACTCACCCCTGATGCAAACTGCACTAGAAAGCAGCTACTCCCTTCCCTGGAAGTCCAGTTACCTTGCTCACCCTCCCAGAAACAACCTGCTTGAACTCAGCTTGGAAGATGAGTTCTGCTGCCCTGCTCCCAGATGCCAGTCATGTTCTGTATAAAGAGACCCAGTGTTCAGTCTAGAATTTCTGCTAATTTCCCAAACTGGATGGCACAGAAAGACAGGCACATTCCCATGTTCTCAGCCTCCACAGAGAGTGAGTCACCCTTGCTGGCCTGCACCAATCCTCACATTGGTGCAGAGGCTGGAATAGTAGCCTGTAGTACGAAAAGTACACACAGCAGCATGGTGATGGCAATAAAGTAAACACACACAAAACCAGCCCTACTTCTTGTTGTAGAAAGTGGCTTAATTGGCTTCAAAGTAAAGATGTTGCACCTCAGGCAACTCATTAAACAAGTCTCTTGCGTCTGAATGAAAAATGTAATGTGCATGAAAATTACTATCTTAACTTGAGTGAAGGAAAGATCAGCCAAAGCTCATGTGGGACTCAGCTGGGAAAAATTATTTTACCTGAAGCTATTTTTATTTCTTTTAGGTGCGTTAGACAACCAGTTGAATTGTACCCTAAGTTTTAACACAAAGACACGAGTGGCTACTTAGAACTAGGTAAATTCACCTAAAAAAGAAATTAACCCATTTTTAACAGTGATTGCATTTGGAAAAGATTTTTGGAAATGCTGTAGTTTTTAATCACTTGCTTTACTGTTTTTATGTATTGTAACTGTTTTGAGCTTTTTCAAGGGGTTGGTATTGAAGGTCAATTGCTCTGCTTGCAAATGTTCATAAGCTGGAGACAATAAGTGATATTTCAGGACCTGAGTTATTAAAAAATGGTTTACTTTTACAGTTCACTACTGAACACTTGACCACATAGCAGGCTTCTGGTGTCTCATCAGGCAAGCAAAAATGGTGAAGTGGTGAAAGTGGCAGTGACAAATGCATACCAACTCAAACAACCTCTGAATTTATTTCTTGGTGTTCAGAGGCTTTAAAAATATGTTCAGGAATACTGAGTCATTCAAATATTCAGGATATTGTGAGAAATATCAGTTGAGCAATGGAAACTTAATTTAATTTCATCCCTTTAATCAAAAGTTTCTTTATGAATTTATTTGGACTGGGGGGAAAACCTCCATTTTTTCAAACACTCCTAGCCACTGTGCTTTTTCCCTTGATCACCAGACATGTACACAAAGCCACAAAATTCTGTTTTCTCCATCTCCAATGCACTGCTGAAATATCTAGCACTCACGTCATTTAGCCTTAAAAGCTATTCATGCATTTTGTAAAGATGAAAAGTGAAATATGAAATCTTGTCGAGCCTACTGGAAGCTGTAGTTAGTCTTTTTTAATAAATGTTTTTCAGAAACTCAGTTTTGTCTACTATAAATGCACTTTTTCAAGTACAGCACCACAGATTTAGTATTAAAAAAAAAAAATCTGTTTACATCTGCTGAGTTCTGAACTTTTTATTTAACTGCAGAATGTCCAAAGTGCACACAAAGACGGCATAAACTTTCCAATCCCATCAAAGTTGTCTGTCCTTGAAGTGATCAGACCACCTATAGATGTGAGAGGACACTGCCTTTTCCATGTCCACTCTGCTGAGCCTGGCAACAAGGGCCTGAATTAGTGTCAAAATATGACAGTGGGTTTTAGACATTTAGCATTGTGTGCTTGGATGTTGAGTTCCCACATGCCACCCAAGTCTCTAGACTACAGAGTGTCCTTTGACCCAACAAATAGGTGCTGGTTGTTCATAAATAAAGGAGTGACTCCAACAAAGCTTGGAGACCTCCCCCCATCCCAGCCACCACCAACCCGGGGTGTCTGCCCCAGGAGTGGAGGGCATGTGCTCACAACCCTGAAACAGGCCTGAGCCTCAACTTCCTAAACCCCAGACAGTTTCTGCAGCCATGGGGCTCCTTAAAATGGTTTCTCACCCAGCATGCCTAAAGCAGTCTCTGGTTTCATCTCCCTCTCCCTGTGAGAGGGCTGCAAGCCAGAGGGAAGCTCTGTATGGGATAAACCCTTTGAAGCTAAGGACTTAGTTTTCACACAGGGTGCCCCATAATGTCCCACTGACTATAGTCTTTCTCTAAAACAGGTTTATTGAAGAAAGTGCAGAGTATTTTAAACTAACATTTTTCCCCAGGCACATTCTCCTATAGTTTGAAGCCTCTATCTCATGCATATTGGTTGTAAGATTGTTATCAAAGAACCTTAACAGCTTTATGGAATATAGAAATTTGCTGTCATTGTACTCTGAGCTCTGTAAAAAATAATGGACCTCATTTCAGCTTTTTAAAAGGCAAACCCTGCAGTACTTGGGAATAACTTGAAATTTAAATTACTATACTACTATTATTATTGTTATTATTGTTGTTATTATTATTATTACTACTACTACTACTACTACTATATTAGATAGATTTCAGAAATCAAGAGGTAAGTCTAGATGAATAACCAGTCTCAATTTACTAATTTTCCAAACCTAACACAGAACCAAGGTCCTTTTAATTGCAACTACCCATAGGATTAGTTGCTGTTTGAACTACACTATATATCAGGCTACTCTTGTCTAATCAGGTCCCTTTGTATTTGTGTGGTAATATTGCCCCACAGCTAATGATGTCTCAGCAGACACTACAGCTCTCCTTCAACCAAAAGCAAACATTTCAAAGGCCATTTAAAAATCAAATCTTCCCCTCAGTGTAAGCGAGAGTCTGGAAAATACCACTAAGCAAGGAAAGAGTTTTGCAAGGAATATATTTCTTAAGTGTTAATTGAGAACAATGTTGGCATATTATAGTACCCTTAAAATAATCTAGCATATTAAAATACATTAAAATGTTATGAGCTATTAGAGCTCTGACACTGATTTGGAGTAAGTATCTTTCGGCTGCCAGCCAGTATTGTTGAAAAGCTGCAAATTTATCCTGTTCTGCTGGGAAGATGAAAAAGTTTGAAATCTTTATTTTTATTCCCATTTTTTGATGTGCCTTACCCCCTACAACATTAATAAGGGGCTGCAATACAAACTTTAGTGCTGCAAAATGTGAGTGCATCTTCCTTGGAGAAAACAGAGAAGATTATTTGAGAATAAAGCTGTTAGCTGCTCCTGACTGTAGCCCCAGAAGCTTTCTGATGATTCTGACTTTAAAATTCAAACTTTCAGCTCTGTCAAGATGTATCAAATAAAATACATTTATTTGGCTCCTTGGATGTGCTCTATATTGAAATGTCTGGCAACTCACTAACAAATTCATATGTTGTCTTTTTAGAGAGATTCAGGAAAATAACGGGCCTCAAAGGAACTACCTTTCAGAACAAACATGTTCTCTTGTTGTTTACTTAGAGAAGAAAACAAGGAAAATTAAGTAAAAGCAGATGGCATTTTATGTCAGAAAACCATCTCAGAGAATCATGTCATCTAAAAACTCAATAACTCAGTTACGTGTCTGCTACAGAATTTATGTTTGCTATTAGGCCCATGAGATCCTGTACCTATTGCTGTGAAAGGTTTGAGGGAAATGCAGTCAGGATGTCACAGAAAAATGGGAGATATTTCATAATCTGTCACAACAAATATTTCCCACCATTTCTTATTGAAATTGTGCTTGGCAGAGATCTAGAGATCCTCTTTGACACTCAAGTCAACTTCTGAAGAAAATAAAATACCATAAACAGAGAAGGATGGCAGTATTGATCTTTATGGTGATGAAAATTAGGATACCGGAATGCCAGATATACTGAAATGCCAAAATTTTGATTGACTTTAAAAAACTTATTATTAAAAACTTTTTAATTCAACCACATAAAAAGGTCAACAGAATTTAGCTGATCTTTAAAAAGAAAAAAAAAAAAAGGGACAGAAAATGTCAATGGGTCTTTTCTATCTCCCCAAGATTCAGCCTCTAAAAATATGCACCTTGTTCAATAATTAGACAGCTATATCATATTTTATATGCTGTTTGTATGCTGACAGGCACCACTGGGTTTAAAGTTAACCTCTGTGTGTGCATGATTTTTCTGTGTGCCTTCTCTACTTTTTCAGCATGCAGAACTTGGTTCCTCTGAAGGTGGGACACAGGTCTACCCTTGCTGCAAGAAGAGAGAGGGAGGAGCCAGATTTCCCACTGCTGCAGGTAGGAGATCCCATGAAATCGTCACCAGCCGTTCCCTGGTCCAGCAACCAGCTGGATTTGCAAAGCTTCAGGACAGATGAAAGAGGCAGATGGGCTGTGGCTGTTTAACTAATCTGGCACTGCCTGCTTTGCCCAGAGTTGCAGTGGTCCCTGCTAGTCGCAGGGGACTGCAGGTACCTTGCTACATGGTTCTGCTAGTTCTCACAGAAATTGCCTCAGTACTGCGTGAAGAACAAAGACAAATAATCTATTGTTGTACTACTTACATTGCAGTAGTTGGGAAGACTATAAAGAAACAATCTCAGAAGCTTCAGCTCAGGAAAGATCCAGAGAAAACTGAGGTGATGGTAGGTTTTTATCCAAAATCAGCATGTGTGAAGAGTGATGTGCTAGGGTACAGTTTGTTCAGAAAAGATCTATTTTTTTTCCATTGACATTAGAAAAAAAAATTCTAGAGGAAAAAACCCAGAATCTTAATACTCCTTTAATAATCTGAACTTTGGTATGACAATAGAACAGCACATTGATGGTGGTACAAATCTCTTAACAATGTCACAAAACTCCCAGCACAAAAAACCCTCAAGCAACTCTATTAACAATAAGCACTGCTCACTGCAATAGTTCCAATTACACATTTACTGAACTGCATGCCAGCTAACTTTGAAAAATCTCCATATAAGACAAGAATAAGACATGACATACAGTACACAGTTTATACCAAAAAGAGAGGACTAGCTGCTTCTATGCTTGCCTGGAACTGTCTCAGCTAACAAAGTTCAGCAAGATGCTATAATGTTAGTTGCTGAGACTGGTTTTGGCTTACATAACGATATAAACTTATTTCTGAATTTCCCACTTGGTTTATGGTGTCACAATAGGTTACCTGACCTACAGAGTCACTGGAATATCAAAACCTCTGAAGCCCATCACCACTCTCTATCCTTCTTGGAAGTAATTGCAGTGGGAGATTGCCACACATGGTTTGTAAGAAGCTTGTTGGGATCACATCACCCCAAAGTGATTAATCACCATTGTGTCTGCTTTCAGTCAAGACCCACTTATCATGGTTAGATATTTGTATCGGACATTTTTTACATATATCCAATATCAGAGAATATAAAGTAAGTTTACGATAATTTCACCATTTAAGAGTGAAAAAAGGAGGAGGAATAGAGAGAGCTCCCAGCTCACAGAAGTTATTAATTAGCTAGTCAAGGACTTTGTTCTAGCAAGAGACATTTGCATCTCCAAGGAGCTGAAGTAAAAATACTTATTTTAATTGAGAAGAATGATCAGATGGTTTCTTCGATAACGAAACAAAATAATTTATCTGGGCTCCCTAGAATGTTTCAAAGGATAAATTTCTTATAATAGACAAACCTTTGTGTAAGGGGAGTGAAAATATAAGTATACACCACAGGACTAGCTCAGTCCTCAGGGTATGCTGAAGGCCTGCTCTGCTGGATATGCCCTGACCATGTTCGAGCTCTGTTTGGGAGACCTAAGCACCATTCTGACCCCCTTGGAAGTCGTGGGGATGTGCCCTTAGGCTCAGAGAGATTAGGTTGTTTCTGAGGGCAGTACAGAAAGGGTCACAAAAAAGGCAATAACATTATGGACATGAGCATTTGCATGTCTAGGACCATGTAAAACCACCACATTTATGCCTCTTCTGAGAAAAGATCGTTTGTGTCATAGAAAATACTTTTGGTGTGAGAAAAACCCTACTACTTGAGCAGCAGTCCCATTCTTCCTGTGTCCCAGGAGCAGGAGCAGCAGCATGCCAAAACCCCAGAGCTGTCTTGCTACCACTGCTCAGGCTCCTTCTGACTTCCACAGTGGAAGAAGCCAGGCTCCACTCACTCAGCCTTAGGATGTCAAAATTAACATCTGCCTACTCCACTAATGAGCCTTGAGCTGGTGATTGAAAATGCATTGACATCCCTAGTTTCTCATTTAAAAGACTGCTTTTGCAGATATTAAACCTTTTATGCAGCTCTTGTCTGAATTTCCTTCAGTTCTGCATCGTGCTTTCGAACTGCAGCCAGTCTTCCAATAGCAGCATTGCTAATTCTGCAGACAGGGTCCTTACTGCCCCTCTGCCCATACAAGCAAGGAGACTGCCTTCATCTTAAAAGAATATTAACCCCTTTTTGTTTGGATTCAGGCAGGGCAATCATGCTTATTTTGATAATTTATTGATATATCAGTTTCTTAAGTGCCACCTCAGTGTGTGTGGGGATGTGTCCCATTTAAAAAGTCTTTTGTATTTGTTTTGCTTTGGTGAGGCTAATGCTGGCAATTCCTTCTACCAGAGAGACAAAGAAGCAGCTTGCAGAGGGAAGACCAAAGCAGATCAAAGGCTTAGCAGCTTCAAAGTGGGGCTGGCTGGCTCTACAACATACATACCTGTCACAAGGATTGTTGCAGAGTCCATGAGAATAACATCTTAGACACCGCAGTGCTGCTTGTTAACTACAGTATGGTCCAGAACTGCATCCCATCTAAATAAAAATGCAACCATTTATAGTGGGGGCAAGAATACAAACTGTGTCAGGAATCCTCTTTATTTGTAGTTATAGCAATAGCTAAGAGATAACATACCAGGAGGCAGAGCTTGAGAATATGGTTCTTAGGGTTAAGATCAATAAACTATGGACATGGTAAATTGTGCTGTCTGTGGAGATCTTTGTATCAGCTTCAGTGCTTCCTCTGAGAGCTGAGAGGTGCTCCAGAATCTCAGGAGTCAAAAGCAGAGAAAAGGTAACAAAGCAGGGGGGAGGAGAGAGATGGTTAAAAGCAATTAGGAACCTTCCTGCTATTCAGGAACTTGACAAAAGTTTCTTGGAGCACAACAAAACTCCCAGTAGGAACTGCTCTTTTCTAGCTGGGAATGGATTTCTGAAAAGTTGAATAGCTCTGTAAAGCTGGCTGCACAAGGTCAGAGGAATAAGAGATATCTCTAAGGAGGGCCCTGATGTTCTGTCTCATCTTTACTTACTGTACTTTGTGCTCAGCCAGTGTCTTCCCAAAACACAGCATGACAACCCCAGAAAAGCAGCTCTGAAGACTATAGGAAGGATGTACTTTTGGAGCTCTACTGACACATGCTGAATTCAGCATCTGCAGATAGCTTTTTTTTTATCCCCTCCAGCTAATTATCCATGAATTCTAAATTTAATCACCATCAGATATTTTCTTATTTTGATTAGCTCTACTTCAAAATAATTTAAATTAAAAGTGAACCTAAAAATGTACCCTTGGGACCTGAGCAGGTGTCCTCCTACAGAAATGGTTTAAGAATAACCTACCTTGGTGATTTCAGCTGACCCAGATGACTTTATGCTGAAATAGGCACTTACATTTTCTGTTCTGGCACCTTGACTTTAGGGAAGTCAACTTTTCCTGAGGGCAGTACTTCCTACAGTGCTTCAAGAAGATCCCCAGGAGAGATGCCTCACTGAGTGCTCTGACACAAGACATAGCCTTTTCACAATCAGCCACTGCTTACATGAAAATCAGTTTAAAAAAAATCAAGTAAATAAAAAACTCTGAAAAATCCTGTGTCTAGATCCTGAAATACAGGACATGAGGACCAGAAGCATACATTGGATTGGACAATCCAGTAATTGAAATCTGTACTTGTAAAATACTTGGAAAGGCAGGTTCCTCAAAAATCAGTATTTTAATCCCCTGAAATCTGGTTTATAGGGGATATACCATCTTTGTTAGGGATGCTTTAAATATTATCAACTTATGCTATAAACTTGGTTTGTTACAGTGAAAACAGACATACTCTTGTTCCTTGAAATCAGAAACAGGATTTGGCCTTTTATATCTCTATAGACATGATTCTACGCGGGAAATTGGTTATTAAATGGGCAACATTGATTTAGGATGCCAGTTGCTCTTTGTGGTTGGGTTATGTATCATATCGAGTTGATGTCCAGTATCCAATTCATTTGACTGCTCTTCCTTATGTACTTGCAGCACATTTGGAAGTCAGACAGGGCCAGACTGTGTTTAGAAATAGCGGTGAAGAAGGTGTCTGAGGAATCCTGCTCTCACCCCATTAACAAAATGGGGTTTTGTTTCTGTCAAACAAAGCAGCAGTCCACGTTGCAGTCCTCCACATGGACTGGACAGGAAGAGGCACCACATGATGCCCTTTTCACCTTTCTTGAGTCCCCAGATGCTGTGGCTCCGACAATCATGCTGCAGGTCTGTGTTGCCCACCCCAGCGGGTGCAGCTGGCAGGCAATGCAAGTCACCCCCAAAGAGAAAGCATAGCAATATGTTTGCCTCCTTGGCAGGCAGAGGCTGCAGAAGGAACACTGCCTCTCTGCACAGGCTACTGCCAATGAGCCACAAAGCTGTAGATCTCTGTAGCTGTGGTGATAATTTCTAAAGGTTTCACAAAACAATATTTAAGAAAGGCAAACTTGTAAACCCAGTAAACACAAACCAGGGAAATGGTAGCATCTCCACGCACAACCTCCTTCCTCCCAAAAAACCAAAAAAAAAAAAAAATGCTGAGAATCACTGAGCTAGGACTCCTCTCAGAGCAGAAAACATTTCATTCTTTCATGACTTCAGTTCAAAAAGAGCAAAAGGTATTGCGACATTGAACTTTTGGAACACGCGATCAATAGGATTTCAGACAGCTTCCCTGCCAATCTGATGCCCCTGGGGAAGAAGGAAGAACTGCTGCTCCCACAGGCCTTTGACCCTACACTGAAGGTCAGGAGCACAAGGGCTGAGTCTGCTTTTCCCATTTCCAGAGGACTCTGCCCCAGCACAAGATGTGCGCTGCTCCTCTGCAATCCCTCCGGCTCTCTGCAGGGGAGAGGTGAGCCTGCTGCCAGGGAGCAAAGGGAAGCATGGCCAGTTTGCAGCCTTTGCTCACATCCTCATGGAGCAGAGAGGCCTTGCAGATGCTGCTGACCCTTCTCTGTCAGTGTAGGAGAGTGGCAGTGATTGCAAAAGGTTCTGTCCATGCAGAACAGGGCACAGGGCTGTCATTGCAGATACTCAAACCACAGCAGTATTGCGGCACAGCTCTGAGGCTGTTTGAAGTTCCATGCCTTTGACTATGTGGTGCTGCATTCGTCACCCATCATTGAGGCCACACCTAGAAGATGTCACTGATTAAATGATATAATAGAACTCAAGAGTTTAAACATTTATTTAAAAAATGTTTAATTTTAAAGCCACTCTGTGCAGATGACAGCACATATGGGTATAAAGTAGACAGTTTCTTGAGGTATGAAACAGACTTTTGGTAGCCTCAGAACCAGGTACACTAGAGCACTATCTAAGATCTCCATTTAAGAGATATACATGCATAAGGAAAGAGACCTTTTCCAAACAAGCATATGTGCAACAGAGATAGGACAGATTAAAACATGTGTTGTTGCCTCTAATGCTTTTACCGCCTTCATTTTAGGGAATGAAAACCAACTTTAGTCCAACATTTTCATCACTAGCACACCATTATCTTTCAGTGCTGTCTACAATATCTAGATGAGATTCCTCTTCCATACAAATTAATTTGTGCCTTTTGTATTCCTTTCAAAATCCTTTTGAGACAACCTCTAATCATTTTCTTGATCAAATGGCAAACCTGGTGTTTAACCCACCCTATTACTGTCTTCTTCTTAGCAGCAGAATATTCTCACTTGATGTCTGTAACTTAATCTTCACACAGTTAACCTTCTCTCTCTGCAACTGGTCCTGTAGCAGAGCTCTGAAGGTGCTTATTCATTTTCTCCATGACCTGCACTCAGCAGAAACTTTGCAGTCTTACTCCCTCTATGCTTTTTGCCCATAAATAAGCCATACTGGTAAATAAAAAATCATCTATCATTTTTAGGTCAGTGACCAACAGATTTATTACCCATCCATAGACGTGTCTCACTTAACTTAAGCTAAACTAATAGTCCGCTGCACTGACATTTCCTCTTAGTGCTCTGACTTAAGACTTTAAGATTTAGTGCAAAATGTTCAAAGCCAAATCCTGTCTTTCTTCCCATTACCTTTAGCCTTACCACTGGAAAATACCACAGCGACTTATGATTGTGAATAATCTTTGATGTGACCTCCTTATCCATGTCTACCTTTCAATTCTCAGGGCATAACACTTCTTCACAGCAGAAACCTACAACCACATCACTCACTCTGTCATTACTTTGCTTCCCACGAATATTCATTTCCCTGGCTTTGACAAATACCATCTTGCCTTGCTTCTAGCCTGTCAGCAGCAAAGTTAGTTTTCTTAGCTCATTGTTTTGACTGTACCATTCTTCTCCTTGCACTCTGTAACAACAAACATAAGCTGCTCAGAGTGCTTTGAAGGCTTTGTGACTGATCTATCCTCACCCATTTACTGTATTACCACATTTAAAGGCCGCATGGATGGAATCAACCTTCCCACAGATTCTCACCTCTCCTCTACATCTAAACAGATCAATTTAAGTCATCCATTGGTAACTGCAGCCAGATTGCTGGCAGCCAAACTTAAAGGCCCAGCTTGCTTCCTTGGTCTTTTCAGCAGGCTGAAGTGTGGAACCACCTTTTCCACCTGAACTACAAGCCACTTGGTTTGAGACTGGTCAAGCTAAAGGCTGCAATGAGCATGATTAATGGATGATATGAATGCCTCAGTAGATCAGTCATAGTACAATTTGCTGACCTTCAAAAAACCCAAGAAAACAACCCCAAACCACATGTATTCTTACAATTTCCAGCTACATTCATTAGCACAAATTCATTTCAGTCATTAGAATTCTACTCCTCTCCATTAGTTATGAGTTTTCAGTATTTCCCATGGTTTAAGCACATGGTATCTTTCCAGTGATGCAAATCAAGCTTCCCATTGACTCAGTGGGAACAACAGTTTCTCTAGGTGGCAATCCCAAAACCAAATGGTGAATGCAAACATGAGACAAAAAAGCTACAATAATCTTATTATTAGGTGGAAAAAATATAAGAAAAGCAAGAGTTCAGCTGAAACAGAGTTATTTATTAACAGGTATGATTTGGAACAAATTTGAAGAAAAGATTTAAGGACTGTATAAAGATCAAAAGAAAGGACTGGCTAGGGCTAAATGCAATCAAAGAGAGATCAGGAAAAAAAGTAAACTATAGGTACTGATATTAAAAAAAATAAACAAAAAAAAATTGTGTAAGTCACCTGGTGCTTGCACCTCCTCAGGGTTTGACTCATGGGCAGAAGTATATTCAGGCAAATGTCGGTCTTTCCTCTCTGTATCTTGGTCTTCTAAAACATTAATTCTTCACTGCAGGTTTTTTATTTTTCTCTCATAGATCTTTGTGGTAGTTTTTGAGGGAAGTGTAGTTGCTAGAAAAATCAGTGCTTTCAGTTGGTAGCACCAAAATAAGATGTTGTATTCACTAAAAAATATTTCCTTTTTGGTCTATGTGTGTGTCTGAAGTCTGACTGCAATATGTTGCTGTCCAAGTAATTATTTTCAGATGACATCCTGCATGATTTTTAAACTGTCATTTATTCTTTCCTCTTTAACAAAAGATAGATCTTCTTTTTTATTTCTTTTAACCCTCATAATCTGCACAAATTGTTACTAGTGCTGCTCTTCTATCAATGAAAAGGTGAGGTGAGATCCTCTTGACTTCTTTCTGTGGCTTCATGTTCAGGAGTTCTGCTCTTTCCAGGAATGCACAGTGTGCACCCAGCTGACAACAGACATTTGGCCATGCAAGCTGTGCAGTCAGGGGTACCTGAGTATGATTCTGGCTCAACACTGTGACATCAATACACACTTGAAAACTGGCACATTAGATCAGCATCTCAGTCGATGGCCCTTTGACCTTATGCTATTTTGGCCCTTAAAATCTCCACCTGAAATTTGGTCTTCAGCTGGAGTAATCTCTGTCATAATGCACAGAAGAGGACTGGACATGTCAAAAGATTTTGCAGTCATAATAAACAAAATGTAGAAGAGAAAGAAGACATACAGAGACCAACATGATGATTTAGAATATTCTCAGAGGTAAGAGAGAGAGATTGGGCATACAGTTAACCCCAAATGCACCATTGCCCCAAAGTTACAGGTTACTGTTAAGTCTGGTCTCAGTTAAAAGCCATTAAGGAGCCTACCAGTTACACTTTCAGCCTTTTACTACTGGTCAGAGAATTTCACTAGATATCACTGGTCCCAAGAAATTTTTTTTTTCTCTCCTAAATCTCATGACAAATTGCCAAAGAATCTCCAGAGGGATTTATCCTACTGCTCTTTAGATAAGAGAAACATAAAGTACTGTGTAACTCAGCAATTTTTAAAGGTGTCCAACACCACAGTTCTCTGATTTGCAACCAGCCAGGGTAAGGGATGCTTTGCTATATGTCAGAGAACTAGCCAGGTTTATGTTTTGACATAATTACTGATTAAAACATAATTAAGAAACATAGGATTTCAGTCATGAAATACAGTTGCAAAGGATAAAATTACAATGGCAGCATTAATATTACATTTAACAAGATGTTCTCCCTAACTGAATTCGACAGCAGCTACGTTGTGCCCCTTTTTCTCTTAGGTTTAATTGAAAACTTACCCACCACTATTGAGTTAACATGGGGCGATTTTGTCATGATGGCTCTTGCACATGCCACAGACCTTCTTTCCACACTCACATCCACTTGCACACGAAGAGCACAGGACAAAGGCTGAGAACCCCTTTGTGACTCATCTCAAAGCAGAATCTCTCATCTCTGGGAGAAGGCTTTCCCCCTCTTTGCTTATGAGTGATGACACACAACACTGAGGAACAAGGAGTTACTTTACTCTTTTCCTGCCTCTTTTCCCAAAGTTTCCATGAAGATTTTCAGTGTATGTCTCAATTAGCACATTCAGCCTGTGCATTTAACAACCATTTTAAAACAAGTATGTAAGACAATGCAGGGAGGAAATACTTATAGATAGTATTCATTATTAGCTCTATTAGTCTCATTCTAAATGAATAAAAGTAGATAACAATTTGAGTAACAGATCCACCTTAATGCTTCAGGTTGCATGGATTTTCTTCTACCATATCAATTGCATTTGTATTGCTGGGTACAGTATGATGGATAATATACACATATATAAGAAAAGCAAGGATTGATGGATGGGAAGGCTTCCTTGTTTAGATTACTCTGTACAATAGGAGTGCTCTCAGCAGATTCATGATTTGCTAGTGGTTTAGTCAAGCAGAGAGGTCCCAGTGAATTTTCTTTACTTACTGTCTAGACCAAGCAAAGAACTGCAGCAGCTCAACACCCAAAGAAGAGTAGCATTTCCAAAGCTAGAGGGAAGAGATAAGAGCTTTGCCAGGAAGAACAAGGGAGTCAGGACTCTTTCCTGGCCGAGTTGAGAATTAACTAGCTGCTGGAAATGACAAGCATCTGCCTGACTGCAGCGTCCAGGTCTGTGTCCAGAATACAAAAGAAAGTGGGATCTGACACTTTTGGAGTTTGCCAAAAGGCAAGTGGATGCCAGTCGACAGCAGAGATAGTTATGAGTCTCCCATGTAAAACATGCTGGGTAAAAAAAAAAAAAAGTGTTAAAACTAATTGAAAGGTCTGCTAAGTGTGGAGTTATTTACTGGCACTCTGCACACAAGCACTTATTTCATTCTGTTGCCTAATATTGACATATATATATGAAAATATTTCTGTTAAAATTAATTTGAAACTTAGAGTTTAAAAGAGTAACTCTTTAATGGCAACACATTTTATCCCTCTGTCTTTGACATTCCTCAAAATAAGACTCCTGGGATACTTTAGGGATGATTTGCCAGCTTATAACAAAGAAAACACAGACAAGAAAATTTTGTAGCATGCATCAAGGTAGAGGACAGCATGCACAAACCCCGGGAGTTCTGAGGAGCAAGTGGCCCTCACACCTGAAGATCAGGGGCATTGGTATGGAGCTGCAAGCTCCAGGGGACTAGTGGACTTCTCTGCCTGGTATTGAAGTCAGGCTGAACTTTCCATCACTTTCTGCATTAAAGATGGATATTTCTGCCTACATTTGGGTTCTGATATCTCCTGCATTTTGCTGTTTCTCAGTCAGATTGTAGGCAAATCACCAGCTACTCTCAGCATCATTTTGCACTGTATCCTGAAACATGGAAAAAGGTAGCTCTCAGAAGAGAAACTTGCTTTGAAGTACTGAGAAAAGAACTTCTAGATCTGGCCTAGAACAGGCCAGAAAACAACATCATCTGATTGAAAATCTCTGCTGTCATCTTATATCACATTTTCTGGAACTGTGGGTGGGGTGGGAGGCTGCAACTCATCATTTTTTGTTTCTGAAACACTAAGGGCCAAATCATGTGAGTACTCTGATGAATTCATGCTCCTTTGGAAAACAGCTTTCCTAGGACTGACACAAACATGTTCTTTAAAGTAGAGGATGATAATAACACTTAGTTTACCAAAAGAAGATTGGTATCATCGGCTTCCTTAACAGAGGAGATCTAAGGCACAGAGTTACTCAGGGACACTTAACAGGTCAAAACCAACCCAATGTTTCTTCTGTTTCCATATCTAGTTGGCAGTGCCTCTAGGGCAGCCTCTACAGGGCCTCCACAGCATGGGGCAGTACCCAGGAGATGGGTGCTGTGGAGGCTGATGTGGATTGGTGCAAGGGAAGAGCACTGCAAAATACAGCTTGGGCAACCACTGGGGCCAGCTAAGGCTTGGGTCCCCTTCAGAAGCTAGACATAGCAACATGCAGGGCACAGAACAAAAATTATTCTCCTGGAGTAGGAGGTCTCAGCAGTATGAGGAGAGGTTGCCTCACACTGAATTTGAGCATTTCAAGAAAAAATGAAATACATTTAACATCTTCTTACATGCAGTGGGGATGGGAAAATGAGTTGTTAGGCTGCTCATGGAGGTCAAGCAACATAAAAGCACTTATCTATCTATTGTTTCTTTTGATCATAACATTTTGAAGTGTCCAGACACTCAAACACAAGGCTTGTTTGCACTAAACATCAGCCGTCCTTCAGACAAGCCCCGCACCCTGACTCTGCCAGATGCTGACTAAATGAAGGGAAAAGCATTTTTCTCTACCTTCCTTATTCCTGAGCTGCTTGCCAAGTTCTTTTCCAAATCCTCGTGACTCTCCCTCTAGAAGTGGGAGCTGGTTGTGCCTCTTCCCCAAAAGCAGCAGGAGCCATCTCGGGCACTCCTGATGACCCAAGATGCTGCTGTGGCAGCAGTCCCAGTCCTGCCCTGCCAGCATCTCACAGGCCCTTCCCAGACTGGTGTGGGGCTGCCTGGCTCTGTGGACCAGCTCCTGAACTCCATTACTCCCAGAGAATCTTGCCAGCCCCTCCATGGTGTGTAACATACAGCCCAAGAGCAGCTGACTGCAGGCTATGGCTGCTTTCACCCCTGAATGAACAGAGCTTTCTAGACAGAGAGCTGACTGATTTACAGATGTAATATCACTGTCTACTGGCAGCCAGAGGTCTAAAATCCTTCCCAAATAATGATGCTTGGTCACTAATGGAGCCCGTGATCCCTCAGTCAAAGGGAGTGGTATATCCTCCACTGCCTCCAGCAGCCTTTTACGCAGTACATGGAAGTAAAATTGCAGTAACTTCAGATATTAAAGGAAATAAATACATGCCAGCATGAACTCCACAGCAGTGCTGAACAACTGTACTTTTTTTACTAATACAGTGGGTCTGAAAATATGAAGTTCTGAGCTAAATGAGACTTTTAGCCCTGAAAGTTTTCCTTGGGACTTAGCAATCATTCATGTCGATACATGCAGATCCCTCAAATAAAGAACTGCTGCCACATTCAGGGAATCTTTTAGAGAAGATATAATTTTCCTTGCCAGTATTGATACTCCTTTGCGTTTCCTTTCACATAATTTTCAGTTTCATAAGTCATGTTTTAGGAATACATAAGACATTTGGAAAGGGAAGGACACAAATCTTGGATTTGAAAAATGTAGCTTCATAAACTTCAACCTTTCAAACAACTGAAAAGAACACTTAGGATTAGTTTAAAAGCATTAAAAATCTCCACTTTTTGATTTGGTTTTGTTTGTTTGTTTGTTCGTTTTTGTTTCTTTTCCCCCCCCCACAAAACTATCTGCAGCTATATAAACCCAGTGCTGCTCCTCTGCTTAGGAACAGCTGCTTCATTAAACACTAGGGGAAACACTGCATCATTCTTTCTACTGTCTTTTTAATATCAGGTTCTGAATTCTTATAAGCAGGAGTATTGTCTCCAGCCAATTCAAGGATTTAACCCACATGTATTACTCGGGCAAAAATCACGCATGTAGAGGAAGTTGAAAGAATGTGAAGAACTTCCTTCTATTAAAAGAACTAGTAACCATGCAGCTTGGAAAAAGCCTGGAGGAATCCCTTTAGGATGTTACCCTAAGCCTGATTAAAAGAACTCAATTATATCTGCTGACAAACCACTCAGAATATTTTGTGAACTGTAACTGAAGTGTGACTGAAACTTTTCCTTCAGACAGAAATCAATTCACTGTTCCTACAGCTAAATGTAAAACTCCCAGTATTAGTAACTTTTATTTAATTGAAATAAATAACTTCAATTGTAAAGACTAGCTGGGCAAGAGTATCCTACAGGGTTTTGACATCCAACTTCCTTCTGTGGAAGTTGAGTTACAGTAATGCCAATTTACAAATAGTGAGAAGGTTTGTGATTCAATTAAAAACAGAAGAGATAAAAATCCTTCCTTCATAAATGAAAGCTAATGCCCTCTAATTGTGTATAGCTGAGTTAAGAATACAGAGGAGCATGTGTGAGCCTTCTTTCCTTACAATACTCTGGAGTCTCCAGTTTTGGGAAATTGCACAATAACTGCTTTTTTTAAAATATTTTATTCTTGTGTATGTGTAGAGATGCACCTAATAATCCAGAGTATCGGGAACTGGAGCCTGGATTTTCAAAGCAGTCTCCCAGCTCCAGAAACCTCATTGCTGGATGCCCACCCTGCAAAACCTAAGGTGATGCTTTCCTTTGAACACCATCATTATTGTGCTATCCAGAGTCCATTTTTTGGCTGCAACTTTACATATATTAGAACAATAATGGCTGGAAAATTGACAGAATAGTTAAGTGTCTTAATTCCTCTCCACCTAATGCAGAAGCAGGGCACGATGGGCTGGGGAATCAGTACTCATCAGTACAACTCAAGAGAAGGATCAGAAATGCTTCCTTCCTTGAGATTTTCAGACCCAGTGGAATCAGACCAAGCAGGAGGACATTTAGAGATGTGTTGTTTCCTATAATAATGGTTGCACTCTGAATGTGCTTTCCCTAGCTGTGCTCTTGAGTTGTCCTTGCATGGTACAAAGAGGAAGCCTCAAGTACCACCTCAGCTATCTTGGGAGCTGGAATATGAGCTGGATTCCTTGTGCCCAAATGAGGCTTCAGAGACACCCTGAAGACACTCTCTGTTTTCCTGAATGTTTTCTATTCTACTATATCATTTCTGAGGCAGGTTTGACCTTCTTGTAGCATGCAGGATACAGGACACACAATTTATAAGTTGAAGCAATGTTGTCTTCTGCCTTGTTTTCTATATGCAATCTTTTGTTTGCTCTTTTGACTGCAGTTGTTTTCACAGAGAAGTGTTCCTACTGTCTTTGTGATTTCATTGTGCATTCGTAAGTGGATTTTTTTCCCCATATAACATTATTTTGCCCTTCTCAGCATCACTTGCCTTTGTTCACTGATTTTCCAAGCCTCCCTAGTGAAAATATTGAATATTCTATGTGTCATATACATCCGTGGGACTCGGCTGTTGTCCAAAAGGAGGACAGTGCTTCTCCTGAATGTTCCTGTGAGGCCTCAGATCACACACTTGAGATCATTTCTTGCTCTTTTTTGAAAGCAATGAAAGTTATTGGTTTCCTGTTTTAGCTGCATGTAAATATACTGCTCAGAAATATGAGTATTAAGAAGTACATTAATGTGTAAGAACTATATTAATGTGAGTACATTACCCAGGCACCAGTACTGACCAGTATCTTACTGGAAATCTCAAAAGAAACTAATGGTGGCTCCTTCTAAAATTTTAGCCAAAGCACAAGCATATATAAATGAAAAAGACTGATCAACTTCTCATGATGACTCCTTCAATCATCTTCTCCATTGGTGTGGATCAAAGTACAGAACCTTGTACGAGGCACTTCAGACTTAGGATAAAGGATCTAAACCTGGGTGATGAAAACTCTGGTTCTTACCTGACACAAAAAGATCATTATTCTTCAAGGTCCCAAAACAGAGAATCGATCTGAAATATTCATTTGCGATGTTTTCTTTTTGTGAGCTAAAGATTGCTTAGTGGCCATCTAAATAATCATATTTTGCATATTTTGTGACGTCTATATATTCATTGAATGTGAAGACTTCACAAGAGATTTTTTTTACGTTCTTGCTAGATTTTGTTGGGTAGTTTCTGACATCGTAATTAGTTCAAATTAAATTAGATATTTAGTCTTCTGGCATCTGGAACAGTGGCTGCCAGCTATTTTCCTTCTATTTTTTTCCTGAAAGAAAGAAAATGTCAGGATGTACAGCAAAAGCTTATCTGCAAGCTCACAAAGGAACACAAGGACAATGACAGGTGAGGCAAGCCAAATAATATTCTCCCTCAGCTCCTCTCAGACCCATCATGGAGGGGCCAAAGGGCCATCAAAGACCCATCCCCACAAGCCCAGAAGAGCACAGATGCACAGTGGCAGGTAGTTCTAAGGGACACAAGTTCCATGTCCAGGCATAAAACCCACAAGGAGCCAACACGAGCACCTTCAGGACTGGAGAGAATTATTCCCTGTGGATATGGAATGCATTATGAGATGCAAGGGAAGAGCATTTAGGGATAACATGATATTTAGAATTCAGTGTTTGGTGGACAAACCAAAGCTGAGGAATGGAAGGGCTCAAGACCATTTGCAGAGGAACAAGTTTAGGAACAAATGACATGATGAGTGATAAAAGGATAAAAGGGGCTGGCCCTGTGTAAAGGAGGGCTGTTTGGTATCAATTGTCTGGACATACCCTGTGTCTCTATCTTGTGTGTGTATATGTGTGGCTGCAGGTCTGAAAGCCAGTAACTGCAGTAGGCTCGTGGGTGGGAGGTATGGTGTGCCTGCAGTGCAAAAACTGGCGAGGGCAACATGAGTAAGCATGTGATCACTTGCAAAGATTAAGTCAGAGTAGCCAGAGAGTGGGTGAGGTGCCCTGGGAGCCAGGTGCATGCATGTGTGTGTGTGTGGTACTGTGACATCCGTTCTGGATGTGTGCACCTGTGTGAATGTGTGGTGACCTGTACCAGCAGCTGCAGCAGGGCTACAGACTGGGAATTCTCATGTCCAAGTGAATAAATCTGGACACTAGGATTTGGTATTTGAGCCCAGCTACTAGAGGTATCCACCCTATAAATATATATATATATGCAGATATACAGATATATAAATAGTTATTACTGGACCTCCAACCTGATTGGCCAGAGAGCCATGAAGCCCTCAGGGCTGTTTGTGCTGGCGTGAGCACTGAGCACCTCTGTCTGTGCTGATGTCTGTGGCTTGCAATGAGTATGTGTTTGTGTGTGTGTGTGTGTGTGTGTTTGCACATATATACACGTCTGCATGTGGCTGGAGAAAAAATGCTCACTGTTGATTGCACCTGGGGCATGGAGCTGTGCAGCCTGACCTCTACAAGGCTGCTGGATTTGGCTCCCCTAACACTGTTCTCCCAGTAGCCCGATCCACGGCCACGTAGCTCCTGTGTCAGAGCTGCCCTGAGCCAGGGCCATGCAGACCCAGGGGAGAGAGAGCCCGTGGGGCCTCCAGGGAATGCCTGTTCTTTGATCATCTCTCACCTATACACCACTCCTTTGAATCTTTCTGGACCCAACTAAAATGCAGAGTTTTGGCATGACCCTTGTGAGCCAGTGAGACCTGTCCCAAAATGAACTTAGCACTGATGCTTTCCTTCTGCTGCCCAAATACCTGGCTGTTCTCTACATCTGTACTGGTTTATGGTCCAGCTTCCATCATATCTGCATCTTCCAAATCCACCTTAGATTCTTCTAGGAACTGAGTACAGGGAAAAGCAGCCTTCACCTGTAGAGAGGAACAAGGAACCTTGCTTGGTTTTGCACTAATTCACTTAAATGTACTTATCTCAATATTCCTTTTGAAAACACTATTTCTCATCTTTTCAGAGACTGGATATTAGAAAGCTGAGTCCAAATGAGATTTGTGTTCTAACCACAACATACAGGTAGGAAAGGATATTAATTGAAATTTTAAGTCTAGAAGAAAAAGAATGGATGAGTTTGGGAAGTGTATGCCTTAATATAAAAGCAGACATTAATGTATTAAAAATGTTAATTTGAACATATTTGAGAATATCAAGACTTTTAGAAATAGTGTTACACAAGTAAATTATGAAAGTGGTACCTCTGAGGTACCTGGATGGAAGGAAAATTCTAATTTAATTTTCACTTTTCTGAATTCTGGAAATACATTTATTGTTCTTGCCCCATTCAGCCCTAAACATGTTCCTGAAATCTCACGTCACATCATTAATGCTTAAATTTTCCAGATCTTGTTTTTTTTCTTGTTGATCTTATTTTTGCCTTGGTTCTGCATAAGGAAAGAAATACCAAACAGGGGTTGTTTTACATAATCACCCCCCGCTCATCTTTCCTATTTTTCTATGACCATTCAGCCTAAAAGATAGAACATATGATTACTCAGTGAAAGCCCTGCAGCCATGAACTCCATCTGTTTGTAGCCTTCAAAGTATTATTTGTATAAAGACAATAAAAAGTCTAGTTCCTTTATAAGGATGACTACAAGAAGTTTGATCTCTGACAAAAACAACAAAGATTTTCTTTCTCCAGATCTTGAAAATGACTCAGTACATGATTTTGATCTCTATATTGTAAATTTGATATCCTTAGGATCTCCTCCTCATCTCATCTACTAAGCTGCTTGTTGTATTACATCTTTCAAGCTTAACACGTGATTGATTTAAAAGCCTCATTTTTGGCTTGCTTTTCTATATGATTATTCTCTGTTTAAATGTTTCAAGCTCATTATCAGCCAGACTCACTGCTGTAAGAAAACTCACTTAAACGGCTTCTGTGTTTTAGGTACTAACTGCTGGAATGTAAAAAACTTAATATGAGCCACTAATCATTGTGTACTGACATAGAGGGGTGTTTAAGGATATATCTCAAATACGCTTGCTTCCTCTAGTGACAAAAAGGTTACCAACTCACAAAATGGAGTTGGCATCTACTTCATTCTGTATATGCACACCTGTAATTTTCTTACATGTCTCTGGGCATGGGTCTTCTTTCTGAAACTGCCTGCTCACCTGTCTGCTGGGGTCATGAGTTGTTGTAGTAGTAACCTTGGTTTTTCTCCTTACACCCTGGTCAAGGCTTAAGAGATTTTGGATGATTTCCTCAAAGTCTTTCTTTGTTCCAACCTCCCTTTGGTGGAGAAATCTGTCCTTCAACCTCTGCTACTTTCCAATTTGAATGGAATTTTACTATTTATCTGCAGAATTGCTCTCAGACACATTGCTCAACCTGATTTGCTGCTACAAACCACAAATGCTTATTCTCCACTGTTACCACTACTTCTCATTTTCACTTTGCTTCCAGAAAGAATAGCTTTAGAGTGATCTGGAATTTCATGTAAAAGTGCTTACTTCTGACAATATCCAGTCCTTTCTGACCAAGGGAACACAGCATTTTCAAGTCAGAAAGCACTTGGAGTGCTCTCCTGATGGAACGCAGAGTGGCTTTTTGCAGGCAGGGGCAATGGAGGGTGGAAATCAGCTGCTCCAAATGAAGTTGTACTGCACATGGCCTTGCTGGAGGCTGAAGGCTGGGCCAGCTTCCTCAAATGCTTCATCAGGGAATATGGTGTAAACATCCAGACATTTAGTTGAGATCCCTTTTATCACATGGAGACTTGGCACATTAGTCAAGGCATTTTCTTCTTCCTCTTCATGCAGAAAAGGCAGAACGTTGTTGGCTGCTGCGTGGCTATATGAAGGTTAAGTGTAAGGGATTTCCCCTCTTGATTATGTTAGGCATCTGTGTTTTATTAATTGGAAAAGCGAGAAATGCCTCTTAAATAAAACTGTAGAATATTAGCAAAAGAGTGCAGCTATGGGGCTGCAAACAGCTGCTCCCACAATGGCAGCTAGTGTTGAACTGTCATGTGTCTCACAGCACTTGGAGTCAGCACCGCTGTCACACTCGCATCCCTTACCATGAAACCTAGGAAACACACGGTTTGCAAGGGTGTGTTCAACTTCAAGCCTCAGTGCCCAGCAGAGATTTGTATCAAAAGCATCATTTGTGTCTGAACCCAAGGCAAGAAATAGATAAAAGAAAGACATGCTCCTTCTGTAATCAAAGACTGGAACAGCATGGGCTTAGGCACCTTTGGAGTTTACCTGCAGAGTCATGAAGAGGCTCCTGTGAGAAAACACCCAGAGGCAGGATTCACTAAGCCATTTCCACAGGAATATAGACATAGGCTGGACAGAAAGGCCAGACTCTCCTACTAAAAATTTCAGATGCTCCATCCTTCCAGAGGTAGAGTGCAGTGACCAGGCACACCAGGGAGCAGAGAAGCAGGACAGCAACATTCTCAGACCTCTTCAGAGAGAGTCAAAACTTTACCACCACATCCCTGAGCATCTTTTAAGATCTAGGTTCAACCAGGACACACTCTGCTAGTCACAGAGACACTAAGCTCACTCGGGACACTCTTCCCACCCTAAAACACTCTACGTGAATCTTGGAACATGCTTTGCATATTTATACTTTCCAGCACTGAGCAATGTTTGCCCTACATTTCTTCTCTTTCACTGCAAACAGACGTGTGTCCTCACTCTACCCATCCCCCTGTGTGAATGGTTTTCTGAAGTAGATGCTGCTGCTCCAGTAGCACAAGGCTTTTAGCTACCAGGTACCTCAGCAGGGCTCAAGTCAGCCTCTTCTGCTGTCTCTAAGTCACTCAGGGCAGCCTCCACACTGCTGTCTTCCCAAGAGCAAGTATGGCTAGAGAGCTGTTCGCTTGTGCAGAAAGCTCAGAGCCTCAGCATAAACTCAGAAGGGTATTTTCCTGACGAATTAGCTCCTCAGCAAAACACTCACATCACAACAGGGAGCTGGGAGCAATTCTGGCCTGTTGTTGAAGATGAAGGGGTACTCCAACAGTATGAGGAAAGCCAAGTCCAACTCCTGAACTTCCCTGCTCTTCAAGTCCCCTAACTTTGTAAAACTGACAGAAAAATCAACTCTCTGGAAATGCTGAGAATACTCGCTTTAAATCTCATCTTCCATTTTTCACACATGTAAGAAGCCTAGTGAGAAAGAATTTGGGGTAAACAAAACTCATTCTACAAGATCAAAAAATGACAAATGAAAATTGGTTAAGCATTATTTTATGTTAACTTCCTTGCTTTCTTTTCACACCATACATGCAAAACCCCCCATATATTTAAGATTATTATAGGCATTTCAAACAAGTAAGACATTTTATAAGACTCCTCTTACCCCATTTGCTTTAATAATTTAAGAGGGTACTTTCTAAAACCACAATATAATAGTTTCTCTTTTTTAGAGGTATGTAATTTCAAGGCAGTTTTTTGGACTTCTTCAAATTACAGAAAATGTTTATTTTCCACTGCTTCGATTAGTATCTTACAGACTTCCTCCTGCCTATGACCAGTAGAAGCACAAAGGGTCATGCACTCTCTTTACTATCCAGTTAAGTAAGTCCTTATTACTTGAATAACTCTCTGAAGAATAGCAGGCAGATAAATCATGTAAGATTTTTCCAGTCTTTTAACAGCCCCCATACAGAATACATACACACAATTTTAAATTAACATTGATTACAGTATCCACCAGATGCTAAAGTAAGTTTTGTTCGATTTTAAAGGAGTAGGAAAAATATTTGTGAAAGAAACCTAAACATTTTTCTAACATTACATGAAATAATAAGAATTATGCCTAGCAGAACTAGCTTTTAATGAAAGTAAAGCTTCCTGTTAAAAAAATGACAACCGATTGAAGCTTGTAATTACAACCTTCATCAATTGCTTTCTTGAGTGACTCATCAAATCAGTGTTACCTAAAAAGTCAGTACTGAGAAAGAAGGTAAACCAATAAATACTTCTTTCAGTCACACAATTGCCACCACTCTTGAGAACACAGTCAAGCGTTTTATTGTTTATACTCATTTTCATTTACACATAAGAGGAACAATCAATGCAGTTCTATCACAGCAGGTAGACCATATCCTGAAACTCTGCTGAATACGCATAGAAGACCTATGTTGAGGTCCAATCAGGAGAAAAAAAAAAAAGAAAAAACCAAAACAAAAGAAGAAAAAACTAAAAAACATGGGGGGGAAGTAAGGAGGTGAGAAATTTCACTAACATCAGTTAATTAATGATTCATGGGTATTTATTTTGCAGGTGAAATAGCTCTTCTGAAAGAGCAAACTGCTTCACTTCTTTACAAAATACACTAAATAATATTAAGTACTTAGAGAATTCTAAATTTCGCAGTGGTTCATGCGGTAAGGGTGTGCAACCGACACAAAATGGAAAACATGGTTACAGCATCAAACTGCTACTTCTATTCCCAGCTGGTTTATGGAAAAGGTCATTGGACTTCTTGATTTCTGCTCTTATGGAGTAAAAGCAAGAAGTATTTCCTTTCTAAAGGCAACTATGAGGACAGACTACAGATATGCAGTGCAGTTGAACAGGTCTACAACTTCTGTTTCTAGAGTATTTGCATTTACTACTGTTTTGAAATACAAATATAAAACTTTTGCACACTGTCACTTCTCACATATGATCAGCTGAAGGAGTCACTTACAGAATTTACTGTGATACTCCTATTTTAAATGAGTTTTTCTCCTCTTGGCCTTATGGGTGAAGGGAGCAACTCTTCCCACTGAAAGAAAGGACGAAATTACAGGTGTGCAGAAGTACAACTATGCTACCAACACAGACAGAGACAACTGTGCTCTTGTGCACACCCTTACAACCTGCCAGAGAACAAATTAAGAAGTTAAGCCTGCAAAATAAATGGAATTTACTCTCAAACTTTTTTTTCTTCATTACAGATGAATTATAGACCTTGATTCGAGGCTGCCCTCCTTTTTTTCTCCTTTTTTTTTTTTTTTTTGCAACTGATCTGCGTGCCTATTGGAACAGCATCTCTGCCAGAGTCATTACACTGAAACGCAGAGCTGAGCAGTTTGGTGGCAGAATGTATTGACGTTTTTGCAGCATCATGAGTCTGGCAACTGGGCTTGGGGAAGTTTCAAGCAGTGGGTCTTTACAATAGCAACTTGATTCTGCAGACAAAAAGCAAAAGATTGGCAGAATTATTAAAGTATCACAACAAAGGAATGTATGCATTCTGCAGAACGTGGCAATGAGTTTAGTGATGAGCCGGCAGCCACTGCCGTCAAGAGGCGCGGAAAGGCAAAGCCCTTCCGCGAGTGAAGAGACACACCGAGGTGTCAGAGTCTCCCACACTGAGAGCAGCTTCCTCCCAAAGGAGCAGCTATCCCCTCGGGACGCCTGGAGCAGGAGCAGCCGGAGCCGCGAGGAGGGCAGAACGAAGTAAGGCTGGACTTTGTCAGCAGCCTTCATCGGGGGCCTATCCTACCTCCCTTCCTCGGAAAAAAAAAAAACAAACCAACAACAACAACAAAAAAACCAACAAAAAACAAAACCAAACAACACCACCCAAAAAACAGCGACAAACCAAACACACCATCAAAAACCAACATGCCGCTGGTTCCGGGGCTGCACCGAGTTCCTCCCAAGGGGGCTGCACGCCCAGCGGTGCCCGCAGGTGCCGGCGGGGGCCGGGAGGCGGCACCGGGGACCGGCCCGGCCCCGGCGCTCTCCGGGGAGCTCGGCTGCAGGCTTGGAAACCGAGCGCCGTTTAGCACTAATTGGCCGAAACACGGGCATTAGCATACGAAATGGCGGCAGATTGGTTTAATAGGTGGAATAAAAAGCAGACTGCCGCGAGTCACTCCCTGCGAGCTGGGAGGGGAGGGGGGCACGCTCGACGCGCTCAAACACAGATTGTGAAATGTCAGGAGCGCGCAGCATCGCATCCCCGGCGCTCGCCGCCACTTGCGAAGGGTCTGAACAGCAGCTCAGATTTATGTGGTCGCGCACCAATCCCCCCCTCTCCCCTCCCCGTTTGCAGCCTCCCCCCGAGCACCGCGGCTCTCCGGGCAGGGCGGGGTGCGCGGACTTACCTGTGGCGCCGGGCGCGGGCGTGCATGGGGGCTGCCGCGGGGAACACATCGCATTCAACATTTCAGCCTGTGCATCGGAAACGTATGAGTTTGTGGAAAGCTTGCTTGAAGTCTTCGTTAGACATAGTATAGATGACGGGGTTGATGAGGGAGTTGAGATATCCAAGCCACGTGAAAAAGTCAAAGATGGCCATGTGGAACCAGCAAGCGTCCTTGCAAATAGGCATCACCAAGCTGATGATGAAAAAGGGCAGCCAACATACGATGAAGGCTCCTAAAATAATCCCTAAAGTCTTTGTAGCTTTCCGCTCTCTAGCGGCCGTCAGCTTCTTTTTCTCCAGCAGGGCGTCCGAGACCTTCACCTTCACCTGGTTCATGTACACGGGGGAGCCCGTTTCGCTGGATCCCTCGGGAGCCTTGGAATTTATGGACGTGACGGAAGAGGTCGACCCCGGGGAGTCTGTAATTAACTGTGCCCGCGTTAGTCTTTTACCTGCTTTCTTTGGCGTCTGCTTCAAAATCCGCGACCTGGCTTCCACGTAGATCCTCCCGTAGAGGGCTATCAGCAGCAGAGTGGGGAAGTAGAAGGCTCCTACTGTGGAGTACACGGTGTACAGGACGTGGTCCGTGTTCACCACACAGTAAGATACTTCCTCGGCCTTCGCCTGCCGCCAAAACAAAGGGGGCATGGAGATGCAGATGGAGAAGATCCATACCAGTGCGATCATGCCCGCTGCCCGCTTGGGAGTCCGTTTCGTGGAGTACTCGACGGCGTCGGTGATCGCCCAGTAGCGGTCCAGGGCGATGACACAGAGGTGCAGGATGGACGCCGTGCAACAGGTGATGTCCGAGGACAGCCAGATATCGCAGACGATCTGACCCAGCGTCCACTTGCCGGTCACAGTGTACATGGTGCTGATAGGCATGACAAGGATGGAGACGAGGAGGTCGGTGACGGCCAACGAGGCGATCAAATAGTTGGCCGGCGTGTGGAGTTTCCTCGTCTGGTAGACCGTGGCGATGACAAAGGCGTTGGAAAGCACCGTGGCCAGGGTGACCAGCGCCAGGACGACGGCGAGCACGATCTTCCCGGAGAGGGGGGTGGCATCTTGGTAAATCACTTCCTCGGCGCTACAGTTTCGGTAAGAGTCGTTAGCGGAGCCCAACTGCGCCCGGCAGGGGCCGGCCGGCTCCATCCCTGCGCGGCCGCCGCCCCCGCAGACGGCGGGGCTCGGCGCGGCACGGCGGGGCCGCTACCCCGGCAGGACCCCGTCGGCGCCGGGGGAGGGCTGCAGCATCGCCGCTCCGGCACCACCTCCCGCCCGCCTGCCCGCCCTTCCGGGCGCTCCGAGCGGGCTCCGCGGAGCCTCACTCCCCACGGGCGAGGGAGCAGGGCAAACCGGGGACCGGGCGCGCCCGCTCGCCCCGGCAGCTCATCGCCCCGCCGCCTGCCCGCGGAGCGCGGCGAGCCCCGGACATGGGGCTCCAGCCCCGGCCGCCCCTAGGCGCAGCCCCGCCGCCCGCGGCTCCGCACCGTGTCTCGACGGGCGCGGTGGCAGCGCCGCATGCCCGCGGGCGGCGGCCTCGCCCCCCGGGCTGCGGGCGCGACGGCGGGGGCTGCGGGGGCAGCGGAGCCGCCCCGCCGGGCCGTGCCTTCACACGCAGCCCGCCGCAGCAAGTTTGCAGCCGCCGCCGCGGGAGGAGCAGGAGGAGGAAGAGGAGGGTCCGCGGGAGGCAGGAGGGGAGACCACCTCCCATTGCGCCCCGCCGCGGGCCATGCTGTCGAAGCCCGGCCTCCGCCCAGCACCGACAGCCGCGGGCAGGGGCCGGTGTGAGTGAGCGCCGAGCAGCCGCCGCCCCTTATATAGCGGGCGGCGCGGCTCCGCCGGCACCGAGCAACCGGTGCCGCTCTCGGGCGGGCTGCCCGCCCGCCTGCCCGCGGAGGAGGAGCCGCCACCGCCCCTCCTTGGCCCTCCCTCCCTCCCGCACCCACCAGCCGCCCGACGGGGGGGAGGGGAATTCGGCCGCTCCGGCCCCGCGCACCTCCCCACCGCCGTCCCCCTGCCCCTGCAGGCGTCGGGAGGAGCCCGAGCTCGTCCCCCGCCCAGGCGGGGAGCAGCCCCTCCCCTTCCAGCCCGAGGAGGGATGCCATGGCACGGGCGGATGCAGGTGTTCTCGGTCCTGCCGTTGTGCCCATCCTATCTTGCACCGTGCCCGCTACGCCGCGAGGCTGGGCGATGCCAGGCTCCCCAGGGAGCCCGGCGGGGCCGAGGTGTACTGCCCTCCACCACGTCCCTCGGCGGCGTTACAAGTGCCCCTCGGTGCCGGAGCTGGGCGTGCGGAAAGGGCCGTGGCGACCAAGACGGTGCGGGACAGGGGCGCAGCCGGAGCGGGCGGGCAGCACCTCGGGACCGCCCGCCGGGAGAGGGGCTGCGCAGCGCGGCGAGCCCCGCTGCAGTCGAGGTGCGCGGCTCACAGGATCACATCGCCTGCTTTACACTTCTAGTAATCCCGTGTATGGGCGCAGGCTTTCTTCCTTTTTATTCCCTCCCTTTTCTATTTTTCCCTTTATTTTTCTGGTGTGCTTGAAGGGGCACGCCCGCGGTTGAGCAGCCTTGATGTACCCCGCAGGCTCCTCCGGCGCTTGGCAGGCGGGGACAGGGGCAGCGGGAGCACGCGTTTGTCCAGCTCCCGCAGCTCCTGACAGCTTTTGTTCTCAGCAGCCGCAGGAAAGTTTTGCACACAAAGGGAGTGCGAGCTTGCTTTTTGCTGGATCAGGATAATTCCAAGCTAGGTGAAATGTCTATTCTCCAGCTCGATTAAATCTCCCGAAGACACCACAGTTAAGACAAATTCAGTTAAGAGGCGACAAGCGTTTTCTGTCTGTGCACATCTCCACGTGCTGCTACGTGCCTAAGTTCCCTGTAAACTCTCAGCACTTCCCTCTTGGACATCTCCTCCTTGCTGTTTTCCTCTGTGATGGAAAAGCAGTTTCCCTGTGGCCCCGTCATTTCTGGGCTATGCTCAGCACCACAGAGGGACAGGCACTGCAGTGTTCTGCGTGGGACATCGAGCTCATGGACAGGGTGAGAAACCGCGGCGCTCTGTTGGTCACCCGTGAGCAAGAGGGACTGGCTCACCTGAGAGGGCGCAGCTCAAGGAAGTACCACAAGAGGAGGCTGGAGAGGAATCCGCTGTGGCCCAGAGGGGCTGGGAAACTCTAGGAAGAGAAGCATTGAACTGAAGAAGAGCCAAGGCTGTACAGCAGTTTGGGAAAGTCAGAGCCCTGCAGGGACAGCCCCTTCCTCCCTGCTTTGGCACAGGGCAACGTGTCCTGATCTTGAGACGTGCTTAAGACCCACAGGCCTCCTGACATTAAAAAAAAAACAAACAAACAAACAAACAAACAAAAAAAAGTGGTGGTGCTTGAGATTTTGTAAAATCTGTCCCAGATCTTTAGTTAGACTTTCAAGAAATGAGATGGGGGAAGATTGCCTTGAATTAAAGAAAGTGTGGCAGTCGAAGTTTGCCAAAGTTCACTGACCTGGCAGGAGGATAACATGTCAGTGAGCCTTTCTGTTTTCCCAAAGGGTTATGGGCACAGGGTTTGGTCTGTTTCTATGTTTTTATTTTGTGGTGCCTCCTTGTGTTGAAGCAGGCACCACCTTGTTTTTGTGCCTGTTAATTGGTTGGAGCCTCAAGACTTTACTGCATTAAAAAGAATAATACAGAGCTGTCTGCATTTTTCTGATCTCTTTGATAGGCAGAGATTTTATAATCCTGGCTTCTAATACAGTGTGATACTGCTTTCACTTCTGCTCAGCATTTCTGGCTTAATTTAGTTGTGCTTAAGTTGGCAACTGCCCTCAAGCCTCTGTAGCTCAACATTCCTCCCAGATAGGGCTACATATCTGAGAGGAATTTAAATTTAAAACACCAATAATAACAAGAGGAAAACCTAGCCTTTCATTCAGTTTTGGAACAGCTTGCCTCTTGTGCAAAGGCTCTTCTGATAAAACTATAGAGGCTTCCAAGGGCAATGTTCTAGCCCTAACCACTGTCGCCAGCCATGGTGTGTAGTGTAGACAAGTATTATGTGAATGGATAATGAGTTCTGGCCACCCTACTAATGTCACTGTTTATCCTTGTTCTAAAATATTTGTGTTCTGTGCACAGCTTTTGCTGTTGCCCTTCTCCATTAATTCTGGGTCATTATTCATCAGTAATCATTGTTCATTGCTTCTCTCTTTGTCTTGCCAAGATGATTTTTTTCTTCCCTCATTTGTTTTCTTCCATTGTGCTTGCTTGTTTCTCACTCATTTCTGTAGCACTGCTGCAAGTGGTCAGCAAAATGTTAACACAGCACATGACAGGTCTAGCTGTGGTAACCTCAGCTCACCTGAATTCCTATAGGGACCACCCAGTCTTCCTGGGCAGGCTCAGTTAGCATTCCCCATGCTTCTCTCTGAGGCTTCAGACGTGGGTTATGAACAGCTGCAGGAAGAAAGTAAGGTCAGCTTCCTAACAGTGGTCCATGTCGTGGTGCTGCATGTCACTGCTGGAGAAGTACGCAGAAAACATGTCCCCACCCAGGCACTGGAACTGCTGCTGCTTTCTTCAGGCTGTGCATGCTGCCTCCAAGGATTTGTGTCACAACAAGGGGTTTTAAAAGACTGCTCTTCCTCTCTGCTCTGCCAGGCTGCACATAGCCTTCTGTCACAACTGGACTGCCAAGGCTTGGTGAAAGCACCAGATTCTACCTAGGTCATCCCTAAGTACTGGAGTCTTGGAGTGGCAGTCAGACATGCATTGTGAATCATATGTATTATCACATGAATGATCATATCTCACTGCTGTGCTGTTGTCCGGAAGCTTGCATTTCATTGTTTATTTTCTCCTCTCCTAACTGGATCTGAAAAGATGCTTATGAGAAGAGATCTTATTTCCTGAAGCTTTTGGCTTCTGTGCAGAGGCAGGCATAAAATTAATTTCTTTCTGCTGGCATAAGACTGTTAATACTTCTTATATCCAGATTTTGATGTACTAAAATACCCAAATACAGAAACTGCAATGAAAACTGAGCCTATTATTGGTTTATTGCTTCACAGACTGCCCATGTATGGCGTAAATATCTTATAAATAAATTAAAGAGAGAAGATAGACACATAGAAACAAACCTAAGTACAGTAAGGAAAAGTCCTCATTGTACAGTCAGATTTTCCTGGCCACAGATAAGGTGTGGGTTTTGGCTTTTGCATCTTTTAGGTATATTTGAGCACGGGGCTCAGTGCACAATACAAACTTCACCTCTGCTCTTGACTCAGCTCATATGTTGTGTGTAATGGCATCTGTAGCCTCCTGCATTGTGATGAGATACATACTCATATTTTAAATAATGAAATTCTGAGTCCTTCTGTTAGCAAAGATAACCTTCACTATCAGCACAGTGGTATTTTGTTGGGTTTGCCAACAGGCAAATAACACTAATGTCTGTGTGAAGTTTCTCACTGTTAACTTTGAAATATAGCTAAGGCCATTAAAATGCCATCACTTTTAAGTCACTAGTCAAAATAAAATCACCCAGCTTGAGTTACTGAAATTTAATTATAAGGAACAGCTGGGCCTAGTTTTGATTTTTTACTCTAAGGACCCAGGCAAAGAAGCAAGCACATGGGCTCAGAAGGCACAAATACATACTGAGTTTCTCAACCCATACTGGTCAGGCACAATTACTGAAAAATGCACTCAGATGCCCTCCAAAGATCATTCAGTAGGCAACTGAGGTCAAGCAAAAGCAGCCCCTCCAGTCCTCCCTTACAATGCCTCTAGCAGCTAATCTCCATTCATTGCACTGATCCTCACACATTTCAGTTCATAGGGGTAGAAGTTGAGGTTGGTGTCTGTTCCTCATTGATCTACAAGGAATTTGAATTTTAACAATGTTCCTGGAGATACTCCAGAGGAAGCCACTTCAGTCCTGCCCTGTCTCGTCTCTTTGAACACTGGCTTTAATCTTCATGCTTTGGTACAAATCAGAATTTACTGCTTGTGTGAAAAGGGCTGTGGTTTTTGTCTGAGGGTGCTGGAGCCTCTAATTCACACTAAATTCAGTGCAAATGCCTGTTTTGGTGCCAGAGTATCTGGCTCAATGATCATCCCTCCAGTTCAAGCTGTCTCCAGTTATATATCTGAAGGGATTTTAACTTACCATATTATAACCTGCCTGCTATAATATGGGTGGATTATAACCTGCTATAAAATGCATGCATATCCCTTGGGGAATGAACTGTGGAAAATAGCCATGACAGTATGACATAAAGGTACAGCTGTCTAGGAATAAAAGTCATGGCATAACCTTTAGCACCTGTTCAGCATTAAGGGAAAGTACAATGCATTTAGGCTTTGTAGGGATTCAGATGAAAAAAGGTCTCAGTTTCTCATCTGCTCAGGCCTGGCAGAAGATAAATTCTCATTCAGATATGGACCTGTATCAGTTTTAAAGCATTGTCCCACTTCTGTATGTTCCAATCTTTCTGTCTGATTTAAAAAAATGGAATCTCTAAAGGTCTCCTTTCAGGATCCAGAGTTGATTTCAAAGGGGTCCAAAATATCAAGTTTTCAGAAATGAAACACTGAACACTTCTAGTGTTAAAAAATAATAATAGTAAAAAAAGCCTGCACACATTTATACATTTTAAAGCAACAAGCTACTAATGCATAAAGCTTGATGGAAACTTGTGTAATGCAGTGAATCACTGCAAAGAAGTAAAACTGCTGAAAATTAAGAATCAAATATTTTCCTTGTGAAATTATCATATCAGCATTGATTTAAGGGGAGCTACAAAGATTCTTTCCTATTAGAGATCTGCTTCTTCTGCATGGCTAATTAATATTTATCTAGGAAAGAAGGTAACATATGCTAAGCCCACTGCCACTATTTATAAGCATGCTCTAGTCTTTGTTCCCGGAGGTAATCAGAAGCTAGGAGCTTTTGCTGGCATGCAGATTTGAGCTGCTAATTTAATAAAATGCATCACCCATTAATTTGAGTCCTTTTAGGATGTTTACTAGTTGACAGTTTCTTTTGCGGTATGAGACTTAATTGCAAAATTCAGTTGTCTGTTCTGCTTAGCAAGAGGCTTAGAGAAAGATGCTTCTCAGAACCTGCTGAAATTCAGGAACAAAAGCAGTTTTGAAGGCCACAAAGGTCTTGTAGGCCTACTTTCATCAGCAGATTAGTGTAGCAAGACTAAAGCAGTAGTGAATGATCATAGCATCATCCAAATATCAGAGCTTTGCAAGGTCAAGAGGCCTTTTGAGAGATTCTGGGCATGTACAGTTATTCTCAGCAGCACTTTGCAAGGTAGAACACAGCAGAAGATCTCATTCTGGTCACAAGGGGCAGTTTCTGTAAACCAATTAAATCCAGTATAATCTGATCTTGGAGAGAGGCTGTTAGGAAACTGATGGTCTACATGTTTCAAAGCGTGAAACCCATGAGTGAATCTACTAAAAAATAGTTGAGTCAGCAAAGGCCATCAGTATCCAGCAGTGATTTATGGGTAGCTCTTTAGGGAAGAAAACAGAGGCCCAGAACAGGTAGGTAAATAAAATTGTGTCACTTGAGGCTTCTTCAAAACACAAAGTGTTCATGCATCCCACTGCTTGGAAGCAGAATGTGTCTCAATCTGGCTTTTCTCAAAGTAACAAAGTAGAACTACAGAGCCAGATCAGCAGCCTGGATCATCATTGTCCCAGTTGTAAATATTTTCATATTTCTTTTCTTATTTCCCAATCTTTTCATTACCCCAAAGAATGTTTAACTAACCATCCTAGCTGTGAAAGTGCATGTCTTTTTGTCTCATGTTTAAGTTTCTTTATTGGGGAAGGGAGTATTTAACTGTAAAAGATAGATGGGATCTTTATCTTATTTAGAAGGGTGTCTTAATTCTCATTACAGAAAGAAGTCAGTCTTGAAGGATTCAGATCTCAGGTAGAATATGCCCATAAAGAGGTTTGGAGGTGATCTGAAAAAATACCTTGGCTTCTAGATGTAGCCTTTAAAGCATTCGTGGATTTTTAAAAAGTTGAGATGGGGACTTGTTTGCCAGATGGTCATGTCTGTGTTTGTGGAAGCAGAGTCAGATAATTGTATTTTGTAAGTTGCAAATTTCATGGGTTTCTCTTTCTTTCCTTAGGTGAATCTTGATATGTCCCTTCCCCAGTTCTTACTCTCCATAGTTCCACCTCTGCACTCTAGGAGCTCTGCAAAGGTACACACTGGGTGCACAGTTCACATTTTTAAGAGCAAACCAAGGTTTCCAGACATAAGCAATCTGCTTCTTACCAACTGCTATAAAAATATGCATCTATTATTTAAAAAAAAACAAAACAAAACAAACAAAAAACCCCCCAACAACAACAAAAAACCAACAAAACAAAGAGCAGACCAAAAAAAAAAAAAAAGCAATCTGAAGCTCACTCTTGGTTTTCTTACTGCTCTCAAACTTTTCTGGGCTTGGTCCAGATCTGTCCCTGCATCCCCATTAAAGTTCATGACTTTTCATCCTGCTGATGAACTTTCTCCCCCTCATTTCAAAACTGCTTTAGTGCCTTCTCCATATTTTACTCCTGCAGCTTGGCACACATCTGCATGGGAGCCTGACCTGTGCCTCCCACTACTGTCCTTGGGAAGGAGGAGGGAGAATATCCTTGCACGTCCCCTCAAGATCCACAGCCTCTGTCATGTTGAAAACAGAGTCCTAAATCCTGAGGGACTCCAAAACCATAAACCCCTATCTATGAGTCTAGAAAATACTCAGGTGAAGTTACCTCATTGCCCGAGTTGCCCCTGCATAAGAGCAGCTCGAAGCTAGGGAGCCTTAGTTGCTGAAACTGCCATCCTGGTTTCTATAATGTTTCAATTATGTTTTTCTGAGCTTGGAAGTTGCATGATACCTACCTAAATGCTACCACACAATTTACTTCAGCCTGCTGTTGTGGCCATGACCCTCTTCTCTCTTCATCCCTTCTTTGTGTATCCTTTTGCTTATCTCATTCCTCCCTTAATACCTCACTAACAAGCAAATTTTCTTTACATGATTTTCAAAGCCTTTGGTAGTTAATCTACTTTTCATCATATATTCAGGTTAATTACTGCCTCCAACTAGCCTCTGATGCTGGCCCCTCCCAGAGTATTATTCAATTTCAGTCAGACATCTTCATGCCCTCCCAGCCTTGAGACAAGTTCCCTGTAGCAGGTACAGATATCCTCATTATAAAGGATAAAAATCCTCCCTTGCTGTGATGCCAACAAAACACACTTTACAAGTCAGGCTGTTGATTAAACTATGACTGCTACCTATTATTCTTCCTGGTAGTATTTTGTTTGCTGATGTTTTCCCATCTGTGTGCCTCTGCTAGTGCTAATCTTAGACTGAAATTCTTTTGAGGAAAGACATTGTATTTGCTACTATGAAAATATCTTTGAGGGTCCTGATTCTACACTTTGAGTGGCATGGAATAAACTCTCCATCAATAGTAGCTATTAATATCTTCTCTTGTGTTGTTTTTAATCTGTACAGTTCAGAAATCACTGTCAAGATCTAAGCTGGGCAGGGGAGAAAAAATATAATGAAAGGCTCGTGGGTTGAGGGCAGGGAGAGATCACTCAAGCAGTTACTGTCATGGGCAAAACAGACTCAACTTGAGGAAATTAGTTTAATTTATTACTAACCAAATCAGAGTGGGGTAATGAGAAAATAAACTCAAATTTTAAAAACCTCCCCACCACCTCTTGCTTCTTCCTGGGCTCAACTTCACTTTTGATTTCTCTACCTCCTCCCCCCAGGCAACTCAGGGGGATGGGGAATGAGGTTGGCGGTCTGTTCATCACACATTGCCTCTGCTGCTGCTTCCTCCTCAGGGGAGAACTCACACTCTTCCCCCGCTCAGCGTGGCGTCCCTCCCATGGGAGACAGTCCTCTCTGAACTTCTCCAATGTGAGTCCTTCCTATGGGGTGCAATTTTTAACAAACTGTTCCAGCATGGATCCCATCTGCAGGGTGCAGGTCCTTCAGGCACACCCTGCTCCAGCATGGGTACCTCACAAGGTCACAAGTCCTGCCAGCAAACCTGCTCCAGTGTGGGCTTCTCTCCATGGGTCCATGGGTTCATCCAGGAGCTGGCTCCAGCACAGGCTTCCCCGGGGCTCCCAGCCTCCTTCAGCTGTACCCACCTGCTCCTGTGTGGGGTCCTCCAGGAGCTGCAGGTGGATATTTGCTGCAGTGTGGACTTTCATGGGTTGCAATATCTACTCTGGCATCTGGAGTACCTCCTGCCCCTCCACCTTCACCTTCACTGATGTTGTTAGTGTGGAGCTGTTTCACATATTCTCTCCCTCTGCTCTTCTGCTACAGCTGCAGATACACAGGGTTTTTTCTCCCTTCTTGAGTACATTATCCCAGTGGCACTACCACCATCACTGATGGGCTCAGCCGTGGCCAGCAGCGGGTCTGTGTTGGAGCTGGCTGGTGCTGGCTCTGCTGGACACAGGATGAGCTTTAACAGCTTCACACAGAAGCCCCCCTGCTACCAAAGCTTGCCATGCAAACCAAATACAGCAACAGGTGGCTGATCCACATAAACTGACATGGTCAGCACAGTGGACAGTTCAAAATAAGATCAACCAGAACCTACAAAATAGAAAAGTTCCTCACTTTCTGTTTGAGAAAAGCAGCTTTGCTATATGTTTTGCTATATTTTAAAGATAAGAACTGTCCGTCCCTTGTTTACCTTATGCAAGTAGGAAGAAATAAATGAAAGTAAAAGAGCAGACTATTAAAATGTCATGCATACCTGACTGTTTGCTTCTATTGCAGCTCTGAATTCTGTGCTATAGAGATAAAGGGGGGAAAACACCCAAACCTACTAGAAATTATGTTCTTCTAGACTGGGGTTTTGAGAAGTAGAGAACATGATTACGCTTTTCCCTTCTGCATCTGCTTCTTACCTGCCCTAAAAGATTAAGTTCTCCAAAGTCTCCCCCAAGGATAATATCTTACTTAAAGTTTGATTATAAGAATTGGGAGTTTCATCTTAAGTGAATCTGCATAACCTCTGCCTAACATGCGTACACTTAATATAAAACTTTAAGCACATGGTCATGGCAGACAGGACTTACGTTATCAGTGACTTTCCAGGCCTCTTCCTCTCTCCTTTTACTGTAGTACAAATATTGGCATTTATTGTTGGAAATGTCTTTTATTGGAGTACATTTCTTGCCTCAGCAGAGTTTCTTACTGGCTTCGTACTATATGTAACATAAGGAGTTAATTTACTCCTGTCTTCTGCTGTGCTGCCCTATCAATGACCTTTGGACCAGTGGTGACAAACCCAGTAATGTAGACTGCTCTTTTACATGATTCTAAATATAAATCTGATAAAACCTCAGCAGTGCTCCCACTTCCTACATCTCACATTTACATTTACACTTTGTAAATTCCTGAGAAAAAGAATTTTTAGTTCCATGTTCTGAAAGAGACCTGCAAGAGTTCAGTCGTTCCCTTTACAAAAAAAAAAAAAAAAAAAAGCATTTTGGTAGCATTGTTCAGTCTTTGACATTTTGACTGCCAGCAAGTACACAAAGTCCTTTGAGACATCATCCTCTGAGGAGCCACGAAACATGGGTCAGCCAGTTATTGACAGCCAAGTATTATCTGGATGAAGCAGTATGAGGAAAGCTATTCCTGGAAGCTGATCGTTGTGTGCACTCCCTTTCTTGGATTTCTTGAAAATTATTAGAGCGAGTTTAGATGTCCTCATTTCCTTAATGAAGGGAGTGTGTTAAATTTGTTTTGGAGATATTTAGCATAAAATCATCTGCTGTCTTCCCACTCCCTTTTCTGTACTCAATTCTCCTTTCATTTAAAAAGGTTAGACTGCTGGTTATCAAGGATCATTTGGGCTGAAAAAGATCACTGAGTCTACCTTGATCAACTGTTTTCAACCCCTCTGACATTCCCTCATGTATCAGCAATTTCCAATTGGTTGCCAGTCAGATTTCCTAAATGCCAGAGAAATGAAGAAACAAGTTACTTGGATGTCTAATCATAAGCATGTTTAATATGACCTTGAGACAGGAGAACTTGATGAAATGGTTCTATTGCTCTTTTGTCAAAGTCTATGTATTTGAATATATTTTAATCTAAAGGGCACAGTTTCACTTTTTGTAATTTTAAGAACACTTGGTGGGCACAGCCAGATGAAGAAAAGCAACAGAAAAATTTGTGGATATTTATCAAACAGTTTTTAGATAATTTTAGTCTTTGCATCTTGATAATAGTAGCTTATACAAGCGGTAGCTTCACTATATTATACAATATTCAGATGGAGGTGATTTGCAAATAGATGTGTCTCTATAAGAAAAGTTTTGTGTGGGTTACTCCAAAAGCCAGAAATGTGAAAATATAGAAAGCTAACAGCAAATGATCTCAGGGATCAAAACCAAATCTTGACGAAATAAGGACTAAACCCCACTGTCATTTAAGCAATGTAACTGTGTACATTTACAATTAAATTCCACCCACACTACTTACATACTGGGTAGCATTTTTTGAGTATTTGTAACTTGCTAAAGAATTTGAGCATCCACCTAGTGCAGAAAGAAAAAAAACAACAGATTTTTAAAGATCCAAGAAATGTTAGGGATCTCTACCAATAACTACAGGCCACACAGTTTTACCAAGTACAGTTTTACCAGTAGTCTAACTCAAGAATTTGTAACTGAAGCAAGAATCAGGTCACAGAGGAGGAAGGCAAGCAATATATTTTATCAGCCCAGCTGAGATAGCAGGACAAAAAGCAGAAAAGTCCTCAGGGACAAAAGAAGTCTTCAGTGGGTCACATATTCTGACCCATCCCAATTCATTCTTCCAGATTCCTTTTTTGTCTATTCCACTGGTGAAATGCTGGTAAAATTTTCATCTTCCTTTTAGCATCAGCTTGTATGCTTTAGGTGTCCAACAGTTGATCCTTCCTCTCTTCTGTCTGTTAAATTAAAGAGTACTTGGTATCAAATTACTCCTGCCATTATAGTTCTTTGTAGCCTTCAATCAGCCTGCGATGAAGGTTCATTTTTAACCTGTTTCTACTGGTTAAACAGAGTTGCTGTCTTTAAGTCTTTGTGCTCTCATGCCTCTATTTTCTGATATTTGACTTCTCAGACTCATTAGTTTCTCCTACACTGTTCTCTTAAGCTTTTCTCTTATGTCACTTGAAATTAGTGTAAGAAGACTGACAGATACAGATAGATATCAGATATATGGTATGCACATATATCCTTCTATATATTGATATATACTACAATTATATATCTGATAAAATATGTAAACATATATGTGTGATATATATAAGTATATGTGGAAAGGCACTCATGAAAAAGAAGGGAAAGTCTATTGTTCATGATTATGATGGTTAATATAAGAACTCATATAAAATCAGAGCTTCACATTTTATTTAAAAATATACATATATAGCCTGCTGTAAATTGTAAATGTACTCAATCATTATATAAATTAATCCATGGAAGCAAGGTAGGGGACAATTTCAAAGGGAAACTGCATCTAACTTTTCTGCATTGGCAAGGCAAAGCCACAGGCTGACCTGACCCAGCGCTGGCACTGCTGTGCTCCCCAGAGGATGTCAGGCTGGATGTCTTCCAGAGGATCCTACTCCTGCCAGCATTTCTATGCTTCTTTGTACTAATGCAGAAGGATTTCTGGACACAGCCACCCAGAATTAATAAATAGTGATGGCTGAATTTGGAAAGGTAGCTTTAGTTATCAAGGCAGTGAAGTCATAGACCTGCCCTTTTAAGTATTGTATATAAATGGGAACAGGGAGAATCACCATATGTATTAAAATCCCAGCAGAATTTGAATCCTGCTTTGTCATGCCACTGGCCACCACCACGTGTTAACAAAATAAGAGTGACCGGACTTTGGAAGTGTGCAGTTTGGCTTTCAGAATGAATTCCTGTAAAAACACAGGAACTAGAGAAAATAGGGATTGGACTAATGAAGCAAGAAATATAAGGGATTGCCAGGAATGTGGAAGAGCCCAGCAGAAAACATTAACATACAGCATGAATGGAAACAGCAAGCTTTTCACCTGTTCAAGTGCAGTTACATGAGGGTACAATGTGCTGGAAGGCAAAATTGATGGAATAAAACAAATCTGGTTAGAGTACTGATCAAGGCAAAGTTTTGCATTAGCATGTATGAAAGCAAAGTGTTACAATTCTGCTACTATTATTGTTCTATTAATTATACAATACAATTTGATAAAGATTCTTATTGTGCTAGGCAAGCCCCATGGATCCTATGATCTTCATAAGAATTTTCATGTAGCAGGAATATTCTGTGCCTTTTTATCTAACTATTTTTTCATGCTGACAGAGTATTCATATGACAGTACAGCTCTTATATATCTAAGAATTTAATAAAAGGTTTAATTGCAGAGGCATTTTTCTGAAAAGCAGAAGGATATTTATTTGTTCCTCAAATAGCCATGAGGAAAGTTAAATTAAGAGGTTTATAGTATAAGATTTATATTGGGCTTAAAGGATACCTGGCTACTTCAGCAGAAGTGGGTTTGGAATAAGCAAAATGATGAAGTAAAGAATTGCTTCATTTGTTCCAGACAAGTCAGAAATTCGAGGCTTTGGGAAGCTTGGAAATTAACTTGAAGTAACATTTGAGTTCAGCTTCTGCCTGTTAAACCACCTCTCTGATGGGTGATGTGGCTGTATAGTGCAAAATGCGTTTTTGCGATATGGGAGTGAGTCTCTGTGCGAAGTCCCAGACCTGTTCACCCTGTCTGGCTCCTCATTAGAGAGAATGAAAGACTCACAATCTCTCTGATAAGAGGAATGTGGGGGTCAGCATCCAGCCAGCAATGCGTGCAGAGAGCCTGGGCTGTGCTGGGGCAGGACACAAGACTTGGTGCTGTACATTCAGAGTCTCTGCTGTAGAAGCAAAACCAGGGAGGCTGCCTTAGTCTGGTTGCCTCTGCAACTAAATATTTGTGGCAGACATTAGATTTTCCCTATAAAAATGTCTCTCTTGTCAGAATGATATAAAGCATCCTAATGTAAATGAGACTCAACCCACATTGCACACTACACTAATGCTGACTTGTTACAAAAGGAACACTGCTATTCAACACTGTGTTAATGAATGGTGAGATGTATTCATTTTGAAGTGGGGAAAGGATGCCAGAGCAATTGATTAGGAAACAAGGAAAATTAAAAAGACATATTTCTTATAAAGTAATGTTAAATAGGGGCATTTGGCTTTGGCTGCAGCTCCACAAAATTCAGATTTACTCCTCATTAAGGAAAAAAAATATAGGCTTTATTTGCTGACACCTAAGTTGGCACCAGAAGTGTCATTTAATGAATTGTAATTAGGTTTTCTCAGATGTAAACTAGAAAGGAAAACAAAACTGCTGAACCTCAGTAGTGTGGGCCTTGTAAACCTGATATTTTACCCTGCAAATTCTTAAGATTTTATTCTGTCTGGCAATTGTCATTCTGTCATTCTGTCATTCTGTTCTCAATTGCTTTTGCAATCCAAGTTGCAAATTCCAGCCTTATTTTTATTTAAGGTAATAGTTTCATATGGCAATGGCAATCAGAACTATGCCTGTAAGACCAGCCAAAAGTGGAAAGTCATAGTTTACCACATTTGAGATTTATGTAGCTGATAATAACACAGTTACTTGTGACACAGTGAATGGAAATAAAGGCATTTCTTACTATGGTGACAATAAGGCAGTAATGGCTTTGAGAACCTGGATATTTCTAATGATTTGAAACAGTCAGAAAATATTTCAAACCTTTGAAACAATCTAAAAATCCTGAATTCCTCATGTAAGGAAAATTGTAGATATCATAGATAATTTTTTTTCTTAATCAAATAAATAATTTGTTTCTTTTGAATCTTTTATTAAGTAAAAGGAACTGACATGATTCAGATGTCTACTGTTTTGTCAATATGGGCTACTTTGGGATCCTTCTCTCTCAGAACAGCAAATTGAGCAAATTTCTTTCTGTGTGGTTAGGAACTTCTACATCTCTGCACTCTCATTCATTTCCTCTATTTAAGCATGTACTCTTTTGCTGAAAACTCCTCCTTCCTCTAGCCATCTCACCAACAGTTTCCTCCAGGGTACAATCTCCTTATTTCACTTTTCAGCTATTGCTTTGATTTTTTTTCTTCCCCATTGGTTTTTCTGCAGTCACATTATTGCTTTCAGGAAAAGTCTCCTTGGCACATGCCTAGGGTGTTCTTGAACTTTGCATACTCTCATGTCATTGCATAATTCCTCTCCCTGTTCTTCCATCTGCGCATTCAGAAATCAATCAGCACCAATTACCCACTACATCTACAGGGGTTCAGAGCTGCAGTTTTGAAAGACAAATTGTGGAGGAGTTCAGACTTCAAAGGGGGTCTCATTCTGTTGGATCAATTTGAACTGAGAACATTGGAGTGACTTACCATTCACTGAAATGAATGCTTCCACCAGTCAATAGCTGAATAACTCAAACCTTGCATGACACATTCCATTTCCAACCAGTAAAATGCCTACTTTGACCTCTCTGGAAAAAGCTAAATGGTATCAGCAAGAGCAAGGGAAGGCTGTTAATTTTATTATCATTATTGCTGGCAAATAAAGCACTGGAGAAATATAAAGGTTTATTTTCACAATCTGGCATATTCAAATAATGCAGATGCTATCACAGAAAATTATTTAAATGTCTAATCAGCCTATAGACCCAAAATAATAAGATATTAAGCCAAGGAATCTTTGGGGTCACATTGATTTGTTTAATAGTTGATGCATTTCATATAATCACAGCAAGCAAACAGAACTGATTTAGAGCTGCTATTTATGGAGATCAGCTCACTGGGAGCTGTAACCATTCAGTCTCCTGGAGGACTGTCTCACAACAAACTTCTGTAATTACTTACCCTGTTTGTGGCACCAAGAGATTCGTACCACTCTGCTTTTCTGGTAAACTTTATGATCCTGCTTCTTCCCTTACTGTAAGCAGATCATAGGAGTTTCTTATTGTGGGAAGTCCAGCTTGAAAAAGGAGAAATGAGAACTTAGGAAAGGAAATTTTGACAAGAGTGGAAGTTTGAGGAGATGAAAGCAGACCACTAGAGCATGTTGCTCTTAGCACACACCTAATGCTTAGGAACTCACACATCACTAATAACAGACTTATTTAAAAAGCAAACCTCTAGTGCTTGGTTCTCTCAGATAATTTTGAGGTTTCTTGAAAGTTTTGAAAATTAACTTGTCATTAAAACAAATATGAAATACAGAATTTATAAAAGAAAAGGTGTGTCTGGTATACTGCATTGTGTTGCTTTTGAAGCCCAACCATAGGGGAGATACTGTAATGGGATCAACTGCTGGTCTAGCCTGGGAAAATGATAATGTACACTCGTTCTTTTAAGCTGTGTGCTACACCAAAAATGCTAAAACATCCAGTAGAAGCATTTAAAAAATACATTCTTTGAACTGCAGTTTGCAAAAACAACAGTTGGTGGCACTTTGAAACAATTTTTATTTCTAAATGCATTTGCTTATTGTAGGTGTGTACAGGATTACATTAAAATATTAAATCACCAGTCTACAGTCATTCAGATTACAGTAATGATACAGAACTTATTAACTGTCTCTGCACAGAGCACAGACAGCTTGCTTAAACTGAATTTGAAGATCTGCATTTGTAAAAACAATGGAAGGTGTTCAGAGAGATTAATTCTTCTTAAAAAGGGTCATAGAGAAATTACCAGAAAACAAATAATGGCAAATGGAAAACAGGAAGTCACTGCAAACAGCATGGCTTGCCCTGGTCTGCAGAGGCACCATGGCTTGAAGCAGTATCACATGTTTCTGTGGGCAGCTTGCTCTCACTGAGTTTACCTTTTTTTGCCATGGCATTGATTTGCATGGTGTGTAGCGTGTATAGATTTCTGTTTTAACCAACACCCTCTAGGTAAATAGGCATTTCCTAGGATTTTAATCCCCAAGCAATGTGAGGATGAAGAGCAGAGAGAGACTGCCATGGCCATTCCAGAAGAATCAAGCATTTATCCATGGTGATCCTATCAACCAAGTGAAATCACACCGCCTGCACAGGAACTACAACACATTCGATATCACAGAGCTGGGCTTTACTGGAGAAAACCAATAGTTTGAAAGCTATTCTCTCTCTGTTATCACACACATTGTCTGAATAAGTGACATTTATAGCAGTTGACAAGCAAAACATCTTTCCTTAGAGATTATATACAAGCCTTTCTTTCACGGGCCAGTTTCTTTTGAGCCATTTCAATTCCAGAAGGGACACATCGCCAGTTGGTCACAAAAAAAGCCCTGAATACCACAATGACTCGCTGCATTAGCTGTGGCCATTTGTTTAAAGGACAGAAACACCAGGCTACAGCTGGTACTTGGCAATCTTTATAGCTTGGCCAAAGGTATTTCAGTGCCTTCTGTTTTGTCTCTAATTCTTGCATATTGGAAATGAGAAGTCTCTGTCAACAGAGGGTAAGAAATCTGGAATCACTGCTGTTGCAAATGATTGTTGTTTGCCATCTTGGCCCTGAATATGTTGGTCTCGACCCTATAATCCATAAGTGATTCTTAGTTTACTAAATGACATGTTTTCCAGTTATTAGTAGTTCTTTATATTTGCCACTTTGGGTTCTGTGGCAAAATGTTTTGCTCAGCTTCTGACACGTTGCTTGATGCATTTACAAATATGGTCTTTCCTGGGAATGTTTTTTTCTTTCCCATTTGATTACATGGCGCTGTATGTGCTGAGGGGAGAGCTTGCAATATCCAGTATGCTAAGGCAAGCTCCTTGTTGTGAACAGTAACACTGCCTGGCATTCTAAATTTTCTGTAATGTTCTGCTAGATTGGGTGTAAGTGTGAGCTAAATACTGATTTGAAGTGTTTGCTTTCATATACTTCCATGTTCCTCAGCTTTTGCAATGTTCTTGCTTCAGCTGCATTCACGTGGTGCTTAGGCAGCCCAGCAATGCCTACAAGTTTTGTGCCTTAGTAACTTTCTGAATCCTTGCACTCCCCTACCTGCAGTAGTATACTTCTTTCAGACTGAGAATATAGCTCTGCTTCAGTTTGAGATAATGTTTTGAGGCTTTTCAAAACAGTTCTCTCCAGTGCCTAATTCAGGAATCTGTACCTGGACCAAAAAAGGGTTCTTTGCTGATGTTAATGTGCTGATGCTGTTCTCTTATGTGCTGGATCATGTGCTTGCAGAAGGCTCAGGAATCTTTGTTTAGGTATTTTGTATACCTGCATGCATAGCTGATCAATTTTCACGCATTGCTGCTTCCAGTTCAGGTGTGGATGCAGAAATATGTTTCCTGACTTTTACCTGCAGATAACTTATGACCCACTCTTTATCTTGGCTGCTAACCAAGGTAGTAATTTTGGGCTCAGCAGTAGCTATCTTTCCATTACATTTCTGACCTGCAGGCTTGATTGTTTTTATTATGCAAGATATAATTCTTTTGGTCACTTTCTCTCTTTGAGCCACTGTATCAGTTGTACAACAGTGTACCTGTTATCAATACTGGCTCTGACGTGCCTGTAGATGTAAATCAGTGTCCCCTCCAGGGATTTCTGTCATTATATTAAATGAACTGGATCACATTCCTCCTCCTTTATCCCTTCTTTCTTTTTGTCCTTTCTTCTCGTTCCTTCCTCCCTAGGCCAGGTGCCAAAAAAGCTGGAGCGGCAGTATCTCAGCTATCAGCTTGGATTGTCAAACTGGCATCCACCTCTTTCAGGGAGCACTGTGATTGAAATTTCTTTTATTTTAGGCAGTGGTAGTATTTTAAACTCACAACTATCTAAAGAATTGGCGATAACACCGAACTGCTTTGCTGTGAAGGGGTGGTTACAGACCAAGTGAGGAAATGTTTGCATAAATACTATGTAGGCAGATTCCCACCTAGAAAAAGCCGCTGTTTCTGCCAAAATATTCAGAATCTCTCTGGCATCCACTACAAGACAATTGTCAGACTTCATTGGTCTGATCAGGAAAGGCTTTTACTTTCAGTTGGTGCCAGCATGTTTCCCTGACAGTGATGTGAGAGGTGACCAGATGTGTTTGTTGACCATGGAGATGCCTACGCAGGGAATCTCTTTCCTCCTTCATCAGCAGAGGTGAGTAGAAGTCTGCAATTGCTCCCAAGGAGGATGGGTTGACAGTGTGCTCAGTTTTTATGACTTCTCCAGGCTGCATGAGCTGGCATTGATGCTTAAGCATTGCAGGTGACAGAATACATGAGCCCGGGCTTTGCTCTGGAGTCAGAGCTCTGAGATGAGAACCCTGTGTCCCAGCTGGGGAGGCTCAGCTTGAGCTATGCTTTGTGCCACATTTCTCTTTTTATCAACAAGGCTAAAAATCAGGGATTTCAGGGACATAGGAGTCCAAATTTCCTGTTTAACATTTTGTTAACTAGATGACAAGTAAACTCTGAGTCTCCATTTACTAAATCAGAGAAACTATTAACTCGCTGCACACTTCTGTTTTGTCAGGCATTAGGAGGTAAGAGCAGGGGAGAGGAGAGAATATAGATTCCAACATTTCTATTGGACCTGGCTGTGCTTGTTCATGGCTAGCTTCCAGATGCGAATGTTCAAACTGTGTGTCTGCAGTGGGGAAATGTGCTTGGTTTTGTTCTAAAGGTAGAGTATTATAAAGAAAGTACAACTCCAGTGACACATGCTTCAGTCCTTAGAACGTTTTCCTTTTTCAATTGTTATCAACTAATCAAGAATACTCAGAAGCCCAGGGATGAGGCTAAAAGGGGAATGCTGACTGGACATAAAGATGGGACTGGTGTGCCTCAGATACCCTAAATGATGACTTGCAGCCTGAGCTATTGGCAAGGAGAGCAGTGAGGCACAGTGTTATCTGGGAAGCCCAAGGGGAGGGTTTTCTGAAGGCTCACTGTGGTGTTGCTGACCTTCACAAAGAAGGTTTTCTTGTACCATACTAAATGTGGAAATGGAAGTTTATTGGACACCAAAAAGTGAAATGTGATCTCTTTTGATTTGTTAATGGGGAATTGCTGCACAGAATGACCCATAAGCTGTATAGCAAGTGGCACAAAGCACTCTATATGAGAGGGAAAGTAGAATTGTCCTTTGGCAGATGGAGCTATTGGGCAACTGGGCATTTCCCTTGTAGGAAGCCCTTTCTACAGAGTCACTATTGATTGGTTTGTTTGGCTTCAGTGTGACAAGATTTTCTTAACATTCACATTTTTTGCAGAACACTTACTTTCTCAGCCAACTCATTAATTGCTGTGTACTCTGTCTGAAAATATCTATTTAAACTCATTGTTGCACCCTCCCAGCAACCTATTCTGATGCATAGCTCCCTGCTCAGGTGATACCAGAGATGTGTTTGACTTTTTGCAGATCCTAGAATGAAATGCAGAGTTCTTTTTCTATTTCATCACAAATTCAGCTGCCAAGGCCAGCATCTTTATCACCCCACTTTAGCATGCATGAATGCTAAATCCATTATTTATAGGCAAATTTCTGACAATGACTATTTGTATGTCTTTGGTGGAAATTCACTTATGTGCTCCCTCAGAAATAGACTGGCATTATATAACTTCAGCTAACCAGCTATAATATCAGAACATGTATGCAGTGCAGCTCAAAAAGAAATGAAAACATTTTTATGGAACATTTATTTTCAGGTACCAGCACATGTTATGGTTGTGAGTCCAAAAGAATTAATAGCTGACTTATGAAGTGATATGTTTTTATCTCTTACTGCTTGGGATCCAGTCTTAATTGTCTGTTAATGTCAAGAAGACAGGCCACTAATTATGTGCCTGTAAAACAAAACAAATAAATAGTAGCTGATTCCTTTAGGTGGTCATACATTAAAAAAAAAAAAACCTAGAACAGCTTCTTCCAAAACTGAAAACTTGTATGGAATATGTAGACCTAGCCTTAGAAAACATGCTCACAGGTCCTGTTGTCTCATCTGCAAAGGATTTCCTACCTGAGGAGCAGTGGCCCCATCACTGAGAGCTGCCCATGAGTAAAGGGCTGAACCATATCTAGTTGTCTATGGTCTATCTAAAACCCAAACAAGCAAACAAACTAGTTACTTGCATAGAAGAAGGCTCTTAAAAACCCAACTAAACAAACAAAAAACCCCCACACTTATGAACAACGTTATAAATTCTTTTAACCCTGTTGAGCCCAAAAGGTCAACAACAACAACAAAAGCACAGGTGTTTTTGCAGACACTGACAGATTTTTCATTTCACTTGTCTACCTGGGTGAGATAGTCTCTCAAAAATAGGATCAATGACTTTCATCAATACCTCACCCAATATTGTGAGAGGTCATCTATCATTGTCTCCCAGGACTACGGCAATTTGCAAACAGACATTCCTTCCATTGGAGTAATGCCCAGAGGATTTTAGCAGGAAGGAAATACCTCTCTGTTGGTCAAGCACAAAATAAAAAAAACTCCACACTTAATTGCTGGAACAGGAATGAGCTGTGACAGGAGTAAAACACAGGTACCAAAGGCTTGAGAGGGAAGGGGGGAGTGAGCATAAAGGCAGAAAAATGGCAGAGTAAGGCAGAGACTTTGAGCCACTGTTCCCTGGGCTGAGGCTGTAAGGGGAGTAGCTCACAAGAAGACCAAAGCTGTTTTCATCACCTAAAGCAATTAGATTTTTCAGAGGAGCTGGTGTACAAATATTTCTGAAAATCTCATAACATGATTGTGGAAGCCACAAGCTCCTGACTGCTACTGAAAATATGACTGTTGCTTAGCCATTGACATGGAAGCTAAAGCCACACAAAAGACTCTGTTTTGGTATGGGTGTTTGCAGTGTGAGTCAGTGCACGTCCCTCCTTAGTGACCAGTACCAGACCCTGTTGTGTCCTAAATGTGAGAATTACTGATGTCAAAGGTTAATAGCTAAAGAAATAGTTTCAGTTTATGTAGCCCCAACTGAAAAGCTGTTATTCATATCCCAGGAGAGCTTGCTAACTTGCAGTTTTGAGGATACAGGGAAATGTATTTGTTTTATATCACTGTGTAATGAGAATGGGTGGTTTACTATTTTATGTAGTGTTCAGATATGAACTGTAGCCATGCCTCTCTTGAAGGGTTACCCTGGTTTGACACATTTCAGGAAAATGGCATAAATTTATTATAGTCCACATATACAGGAAATTCTAGTCTTTGATCAGGTCATTGAATTGATTTGTATGCCAAGGGAAAACAAAATGTTTGCAAATGATGACAAAAAAAATGAAATTAAATTGTGATTCACAGGATGGGATGGATTTCAGGGCTGTGAAATCATAACTTAAAATTAAACATTAAACTTAAAATTACATCCTGAATATTATATTAATAATTGTAATTACTTTAAGTATAGCATATCTGGCATAGTGGTATTGTTGTTTTGCTTTAGGAGCACATTTAATTTCTTAATTGTCTCTGACCAGTATTTTCAGTGAAGTCAATATGAGAACACCATCAGAAAGGAATCTAAAATAGTACAATCCCTTTAATCAAATGCCATGAAATGTTTATTATCTAGACTGCATGCAAATACATTCATCTGACTGTCACCAGGCTGCAGATATGCCACAGGATAGATAATGAAATTGAGTTGCTTTATCTGCAAATTCCTCATTAAACATTTCTTCTTTTATGGAGAAATCTTCTGTAATGCACCTTATATGATGATACCATGATCAGCAGCACACTCCTCTGCACAGACAGCAAGAATTTTATCTTTTTTTACATTCATTGAGGGTAAATAAAGCTGTGACATTGCAAATAAGGAATTGTGGCAAATCCATCAGCTGAATCCTTGGCTCACAGGCATAACTATATTCCAACAAATATATAAGCTGACCTGGACTTATTTCTGTTGAAAAGTTACAAATAAAAAATAGATGCAAAAGAAAGCAGAAAATGGAAATATACTTAATACAAATACATACTCTTTGGTCAGTATAAATGTGAATATGCAATAACAAATGCACTATGAATGTTCATCTCTTAGTTTCTTAAACATGTTAGATTCATAAGTAAGTTACGCCTATAAGTGAGTTATTGTTGTGCTAGTAAATTCTCTAAGAATCTTTTGTTAAATTATTTAAATTAGTCTATCAGTTAAGTGCTGTCAAAACCTCTAAGCCTAAACTGTTGGCCAAGTCCCGGGCTAAGTTTGGCAAGGGGGTCCAATCCAAACTTGATGATTCAACAGGAGAGTCTCCCGAATTCCTTGTTATCCCTATCCTTTCCTATCCTTACCCTTTTTCTATCCCCAGCCTCCACATAAGTAATTTGAGGTTGATTTTATGTTTAGATTGATTTTAGTCTGATTTTTCTCTATGTGCTTTAACCACATATAAGTAATAGAGTGAACTTCACCAATGAACTGTCATATTTTCCCTTTCATATAAAGCCTGTTCTTGCTGATACCTTTGTTGGGGATTCTCTGAGCAACTTAAAACACTCATTCACAACAGTCTTGAAATACCACATGTTTTTTCAAAATAGAAGCGCTTCACAATTCAGCTATTAAAGCCTTTTCAAGGTAAATGAATGGAAAACCAAATCTACATCCCAGTCCTAGTCCAAGATGCCAACTCAAGTTAACATTGTTAATCTCTTATTAGTATGTATCTGCTAAAACAGGAGGGTCAATTTCAAAAGTAAGAATCCAGTTGTCTCCAAAACGGAGTACATAATCCTAAAATGATGTTTGAATAATTCAGCAACTTCAGAAAGAAAATTCTTAATTACTTCCAGATAAAGAAAATCCTTATGCACCATAAATTTAAATTGCTTAAGAAAATTTGCAACAAATATCATAAAAGTCTTAAGAGAATCCTTCACCATTGCACCAACATGTTGGTGAGGCTTTTGTTTGAGGAAGTTAGAGGTAAGAACTTTTTATTTAATCATGAAAAATTTATTGCAATGTTAACTACAAAGAGCCCACTCCTACTCCATAACCATTAAAATGCAGGAAGTCACCTATTCAATAATGCAGAATTGTTGTGTATTAAAAATTTAAATCTATAAATATTAATAGAACACAGGTCAGTCTCTTAACGAACAGAGGTAGTTGTACACACAGCTATTGTTGTAAGCCTTAAGGGGTGTACATTAGTCATGACATAGAGAAATACAGACATGTTAAAAAGCAGTTGTCCAAAAAAAAGGGAAGTTTTGTTCTTTTTTTCAGAGGAAAGACAAGGACAATAAATCCTATACTAATCCTGGTGTCTGTGCTTGTCCTTTGGGAAGGCAAAGTTCCTATTTCAATCTAACAAGTTGGAGTCAGCTTTACAAGGGCATGGCATAAAGGTGTTTATAACTAACAGCAACCAAAGTCACCTTCTGCAGCCTTGCTCCTACACAGCACTTTGGCTGTATCAAGAGGTCAGAAATATGATATTGCTTTTCAAGGGACTGAAAAGACCCAGACAGAGCATGTCAAATGTACCCAACATCAACAGAGAAGTAATCGCCATGAAGAAAACTCCCAGGTTATCACTGTTGGATATTTATAAGCTGCAGGAACGGGGAAACTGAGTGGGTTGTGAGAGAGCAAGAGCTTTCAGTATTGCCTATCAGCATAAAGCAAACCTGAAGTACTGGAAAGCTACATCTAGCTCATAGCAGTGAATCCTGTTAGATATAGTCAGCTCCTGTAGCAGGTATTTGGGGCCCTTCCCAGCCTAATCCAAATTGATCTCAAGCACTCTCCATCTCAGCCACAGTAGCTAGTTAGCAACACTTGTTGAGCACTTGTAGTAATTATGTCAAGACAAACATGACTGGCATCATCACCAGCCCTTTATTAAAAACTTTTCATGCCTTCTCTTAGTGGACTTCTCTCAGGCAGCTCCACACAGCTCTGACTCCTTTTCTCTGCAAGTTTCCTTCTTCCTTCTGTATGACAGGCTAAACCCAAATTTGTGCCTTACCTAACTGCCTAACCCTTACACATCTTCTTACCTTGTCTGTCCCTTGCACAACTGCACATCCCTTCCTCCTTAAAGACTCCAGGTCTCAAGCTCCCACTGTAATTTACTCTTGACTACCTAACCCACTGTTTTATAACTCCCATCCTCATTGGGCAGGCAAGGCTGTCTCCACTGCTCGGTAATCAGTACAGCTGCAATTCATTACAGAAAAATTGCCTTCCCCACTATCCTTACAAACTATCTTCCCATACCTTCCCACAAGTACTGGCCTTCATGAAAGGCACAGGCGTGATCTGACAGCAGAGTGGAGCTTGGACAGGATGCACAGCATGGATCTGTCCAGGCTGTGTCTGGAGAAACATGTTTCCTTCTTTACTGGCAGCTCTCAGCCACTCTAGGAAACCGCTGGAATAAAGCCATGTTCTTACACAGCCTTATCTGTGTTTGCCATGCTGGTGACACTGTGTAATATTGCAAATGCTGGAAGACACAGATGTCTGCTGCCTGCAGCTTGAGGGTGAGATGTGGGTGGCTGAGTGTCCTCTCCAGCTCCCAGGGACAGGTCTGCTGTTTGAGGTCAGAGGCACTGGGAACCCTACCATGCTGCTGTGCCCATGGCTGTGCCGTGGTACGTTGCTCAATCTTGGCTCTCGCCTGAGGTAACAGTGACCTTGAGCCTGTCTGCAGCTGGGATTAGGAGCATGTGAAGGTGCCCTGCAGTGTACACTGGAATGGACTGCTGAAAGGGGTCAGCATCCCTTGCTCTTCTTTGACAACCTCTCCCATTGGCCCTGTCAGAAATAGGAATAGCCAGACCACTGGTCTGTCCAAGGAGGACATCTTTCACGTTCTTATTTCCATCCCTTGCCTGATCCAAGATATCTCTCCCCAGCTTTGTAGGAATGCTAATGCAAAAATGGAAGCTTTTCTTTCTTTTTTTCTTCTTATAGTAGGCTGTCAGTTCTTCTTCCTGTCCCCCTCAGGCAGAGGAGTAAGAAACTGCAGAAGGCAAGTGCATAGGAATAATTCTCCAACACACTAGAGGGAAATCTGGTTTTCTCACATGCTTTGTTCTTTGGCACCACATCAGGAAAGCACATCTGTTTTCACCATTTCTCACAATGACACTGTTGAACACTTCACACTGCTCTGCAGGGTGCTCCTTCAGCCCTGCTCTCTGAGACAGCACCTGAGGCCAGAGGAGCTATGCCATGGCTTCTCTGCTTCAAAGCATGATTTAATATTTGGCTTAATATAATTTTAGACTAATGACAGTCATAAATAGTATCACAAGACAAGTGGAATGAAGAAAATACAAATTTGGTGGTGACAACACTTCAGTTAATGAAATGCTTTGAATGAGAAATGGTGTCTTGAAATAGAATGTTTGTTAGGCTATCTGGGTCTGTTTAAAAATACTGTATTCAGTTGACTCTGAATGTGAAAAGCAATTTCCTAGCTGTGTGTTTGTCCTAAATTCTTCATCTGCATTTCTAAGGGCTCTTGGCTATGCTACTTTGTTGAATGCTCCCTGCTTTTAATGATGTGATAGCTGTGCAAAAGATTGATGGCTGCTATTAATATATAGGAGAACATACAGGTCCCATCTGTATATCTGAATGTTTCAGAATAGAAATGGAAGAGATTTGGCCACATAGAAATAAAATAGATCTGCTGCAGCTACTGCCAGATCTCCATTCTCCTGAAATTTTGTCCCTCTTAAGATGACTATTTCTATCCCATTGTGACATTTATCTAATTTCTGATTCCAATTTTTTGAACTCTGTAACACCAAAGCCAAATATGGCACATTAGTTATTCTAACTTAGACCTCGGCAGGAGAAAGAATTCAGGATGTTGCAATAGTTAATAATTTTGAAGTACAAGGTTAAGTAGTCTGAGGTTATAGAGGAAGAGATCAGCAAAGTACTTCTTATTGATTTCATACAGACAAGCCAACTATATTCATTTGTAACTAGCATCTGTGCAATAAAAGATGTAAAAGCAACATAAAACCCTGTCCTTCTGTATGTTTTACCCTGGATTGCTCCCAGGACTTCTCCATTTGTTCCACTTCACTATTCCTTTTCACACACTCAGGTTCATACCATCTCATATTAACTGTGCTTGATTAACACCACTTCAATTCTTTATTTCATCATCTCTCTAATTTACTAGGCTTTCTGTTCTTTCATCAAGTAATTGGATAGATCCTGTCTTTTTTTGTCAATTTATAGTATTATCTTTTAGAAACACTGAACCTGATTCTTCCTTATGCCTAGTTTCTTGGCTTCATTTAATTTTTTTTTCTTCCTTCTCATGACACATTGTGGTTTTTAGATATTAATAGACATATTTGTCATATGTCTATTGTTGGACAATTATCATTAATAAATCCAGCTTTATCATTCTGTGTGCACTCACACAAAGAGTGTGGGCATGGAAGCAGGGAGAATGTGGCTTTTCATTTATGGGAGCTGCTTTATGGACAGAAATTCCCCTGTCTCTGGAAAGCAGACAGATATGTTTAGTGTTGGCTCCCTAGAGAGACTGAGAGTATTATCTGGGGAACCAAATTCCCTGCTAGCAAAACTAGTGGGATTGCTCCAGGAAAAAAAGCAACCTAGTGTCTCTGTGGTATTTCAAAAGTTCACACTTTTGCATTCTCAGCACTAGTCCTTTCAGAAGAATACAGGGCATCTAACAATTACCTGTCTGTAAGTCTGTTGGGGCTGATTGATGGCTTCAGTGATGAAAGTACAAAACTTGTGATGTATCTGAGGAGTTTTTTGTCTCTTATAGGAGTTTTTGCTTAATTGACTATACTGTCCTTTAGCTAAAGGCATTTTTCTACATGTATGCCCACACCAAAACACCACCTGACACAAAGGAGAACATTGAGTAGAGAGATAGGCTTAGTCTCCAAATATATGTGGACTTGTTAGTGATGGCCACTCATTGTATTGACAGTTTTGTGTGGCTTTTGCTTCTGAGCTGGCATGGCATCTCCTCAGTATCTGTCCTGTCTTTGCAGGGTAACAGGGCATAACTAAACTTTGCCTTGGGTTTAACAAGCTCCAAGTTGTGTATTTCACTAGAAATCCTCGTTTAATCTTCATTAAAATCTTATTTAATCTTCATTCTGGATTTACAGTGGAAAAAAAGGAAGCAAAACAACAAATTATTATATAGGGTTATAAATACCACGACGTTTTATTTGGAAGACAAGGGAAGATGTGCTTACCTATGTGTCCTAGATACAGAGGCATAGATGCTGAAACTTTTGCATTTGAGCATGTGTATCACAGCAACAAAGTGGAAATTCTGTGTGAGGAATATCAGTAGGTTTACTGTATAATAGATTGTATTTAAAATATATCTACAGTCCTCTGTAGCATTCACAGTGATTTACAGGATTCCATTTATATGCTTTTTACAGTTTACACTATTTTTTGTAAGCATGGGAAGTTGACTGGAAAGTGTTAACACCTATTTATCAGATTATTTTGTGCAGAAGTCAGATGGTAGCTAATGCTAATGCTTCTGGAAGAGATTTGTATCTATATACATAGCCATTCCTCAAGCAATATTCAGAGTTGATTCAAAAAACAGGAGAGAGAAGTTATTTCTTGTCTTTGTCATTTACCATGAGCAGAAATGTCGATTGCATAATATGCAGCTACCAAGGCAAATTTGACCAGCACTGGTGCTAATAAATGAGAAGGGAAACAAAAAATCCAGGTTGCCATCCATCTGCAAAGTCATTTTCTAAATGGTTAAATATAAAGCCATTTATCCAATTTTGGCATTAGAAAAAAGTCCCAGGGAGAAAAAAAAATAAATAAAATAATGTAAAGCATGATAAAACAAGATTGTTCCTTCCCTTCAATATCTGAAAGTAACATTCCAGACACAGATCTATACTGCCAGGGAGAAGTAAAACTTAAAATAAAACTCATGCAGATTCTCAAGTACATTTATTTTTTAGTGCTTTGGACAAAGTGGTATTAGATTTCAGTAAGCTGAACATCACAGTTTTGTCATGTCATATATACAATATAGTATTTGAGTTTTTCTAAATATTATTATCAATGTACAATTACAGAAACTTTGACAATTAGATGGTGGATTGACTTAGCCCATGAATGCAACAATGGGCTCTTGCAAAATTGCTGATGATCTTCAACTCAATAACTGGATAGGTATTAGATCAGCAAACAGAGATCCATGTCCATGGAACATGCTTTGTGTATGTGTGTGCCATGCATGCACATCTTACATAATTTAGTTTCTTCAAACTGTAAATTAGTTGATGTTCTCAGAGGCACTATATCAGACTGCCTGATTAAATACCCAAGAGGTTTTCCATTTCATAAAATAATCTATACTCTTGCTTTCTCAGGGGGAAATCCAAACTGTGGTACACAATGGTACAAGCAACTATATTTTGTGCTGGCTTTGCTAAGCAGGCACTGCTTGTTCTAGAGTACAGCTGGAATATAGTTTGGTATTTAGTTATGTGGGACTAAATCAAATTGTGCTTCCTGAAAAACATACATGTAAGAGAGTTTAGTTGAACCTGATGAGATACTGTCCTCATTGCCCAGCTCTTCTCTCAGCTGTACTACTCACATCACAGTGTGACAATGTTAGCATGGTCCAACAGAATCTGTGCCACTACTGTAAATGCTTTGTTTTTCTGTGTATTGTGAAGTTGTGTATTGAGAAATTTAATGGATAGTTGTATATTAGATTTTTATGCCTGTTGATCATATAATTTTGTATCTCCAGCTCAGCTACAAATACACTTAAAATTTTCCGTATTTTACTGCAGATTAAAATGTCATTGGCAAAAATTCTACCATTGTCTCAATTAGATTAATGTAGTCCTGTTAGTCAGTTAAATAACTCTCTTATTGTGTAAATAAGAATTGGCATATATTAATTCAAATTTTTGAATTTGAGGAGGTATTACCATGAATAAAACCCCTCGGGAACACATCTCCCTGCTGTTGTGTTCACGATTCATTAATTTCAATGACTTTTTATCTCAAAATTCAGGACAAAAAGGCTGACTGAAGACATTTTAAGCTGCTAGAAAGTCTAACCAATTTCAAAATGCTTAGAAGTGGTCTTGCTAGTCACCTCTAATATTGTCACAGATTCATAGAGCAGGAGAGTCCTTCATGGGGTCATTTAGTCATTTAAAGAGAATCGAGAGCTGTCACTGAGCTCAGTGACAGCAGATCACATCTTAGGAAATATAGTTCCTGGTGCTGAAAAATTACTCATTATAAATAAGCTTTTAGAAGGGTTGCATTTTTTGTTCTACAGAAAGATATTTCTCGTTTTTCATTTTTTACACTTCCTGTACTACATAGTGGATGCAGTGCTTTTCCAGATGCCAGGTTCTTCCAGTCAAAACTACTTTTCCTTTCTAGCCAGCTGTAGTCTTTCAGAATACCCCAGGGTCACAGCAGAGCTCTGCTTCTCAGAGCATTCTGTTAACCCCCAAACATAGTCCAATCTGTAAACATACCATTTTACTCACCTTTATGCATGAGTAAGGAACTCATCCACATAACAGATGTGCTAATGAGTGGAAAAAAAAGAAGCTAGATTGACCAGTTGTTGTGGTTTGACACTGGCCAAATGCCAGGTACCCACAAAAGCCATTCACTCACCCTCCCCTGTTACAGATGGGCAGAGGAGAGAAAATTTCATGAAGGGTTCATGAGTTGAGATACGAACCGGGAGGAAACACTCCAAGGGAAAACAGGCTCAGCTTAAAGGTACAAAGCGTGTTTATTACTAACAGAGTCAGAAGAGGATAATGAGAATTGAAATAAGCCCTTGAAAACATGTTTTTTCCCTCAACCCTTTCCCCCTTCCCACTGACAGCACAGGGAGAGTGGGGATGGGCGTTTGGTCAGTTCATCACCAAGATATTCTTCCACTGCTCCAGGAGAGGAGTCCTTCCCCTGTGAGGCCATGGGGTCCCTCCCACAGGAGACAGTTCTCCATGAACTTGTTTAGTGTGGGTCCAACCTCACGAGCAGCAGTTCTCCCAAAAGGGGCTTCAGGTAGATCTCTGCATCCCCCGTGGATCCCCACGGGCTGTGGATGGATCTCTGCATTCCCCATGGGTCCCCACAAGCTATGGGTGGATCTCTGCATGCCCCATGGATCCCCTTGGGCTGGAGGGACACAGCAGCTTCACCCTGGGCTGCACCACAGGCTGCAGAGGAATCTCAGCTCTGGTACCTGGAGCACCTCTTCCCCTCCTTCTGCACTGACCTTGGTGTCTCCATGTTGTTTCCCTCACATGTTCTCACCTCCTCCACTTCTCTGACTGGAATTAAAACTACTCCACTATTTTTGTTTTGATTTTTTTCATAACACATTATCACAGAAGCGCTACCAACCTCTCATTGGCCCAGCTTTGGCCAGCAGCATGTCCATCTTCAGAGCCAGCAGGGATGGGCTCTGCTGGACATGGTGGAAGCTTCCAGCAGCTTCTCACAGAAGCCAATGCTGTGCCTGCCCCCCCCCCCCCCACCCCCCCCCACCAAAAACCAGGCTGTGCAAAAACAACACACCAGTGAAAAAAGAAATGGCAGCTTTGAGCTTTGAGTGCTTAGTGATTCCTCTTGAGCTGTTTTCTGTGTAATTTCTTCAGAGAACAAAAATTTTGTTCTGTGCTGAACAATCTACCTTGGAGTTTAAACTTACCATAAACCGGATTTGCTTTCAAGTTTCTGTCACTCATTTAGGTCCCTCTTGCCATTCCACTGACATGTTTAACTGCCTCTAAAGTATCCTCGCAAACTCTTTTGAAGATTTTTGTCAAGCCTATACTCTGCTTATTGCACTGTTATTTCTTGCTCTGGGGTGCAGCTGGTGCTTGTTGCTTTGAACTTCTTTGGCTTTGTAGAATTCTACCTATCCTTTCAGGCTGGGAGAGAATCAAGCATTGAGACCATTCTATAGTGTGCTAGGACACCTTGTTCAGGTTTGCAGAAGTCTGTGAAAATCCATATTAATGCATAATTTAGAAACTTCTGGTTGCTAATCCTAAATCAGGGTGGTAAAGGGTTCCTTAATGGAACAGAAACCAGAGACTCTTCCATGGAAAAAGCTCAACTCAGAGTACAAAGCATGATGTATGGCAGTGCTGCTCTCCTCTTATGAATTTTTTTTTGCCCAGCATTGGTGGCAATTCCTCTGCTAGTTCTGGATTTATTGCTAGCTATGCCTCCATCAGAACAGCTGCGCTGGTTGCTGCTAATTGTACACTGGCTTCATGTTGCTGGGGTTTGATGGACATTGTACACCAAAGCCTCTTACCCCTCATTTTCCAATCTGACTGAGGTCTCACAGCCAAGACCAGATGGAATGGATTTTGTGTCCTCTGCATTAAATTTTAGAGTTTATCTGTAGAAACTCTGGGTGATGTGTGATTAACTGCAGGACTCTGCTTTTGCTGCAAAGTTCCCCTTGTGTGTAGGACTCCCAGCATTGCCATGAGGGATGTTGACTACCATTTAGTTGATATTTCTTCTAGCATCGCTTGTTACACTTTCAGCTTACTCTTGTACTCGATCCACCAAATTCAGGAGTTTATCAATACATGATAAACTGACATCTGCCTTAAGGAAATTACAGAAAACATTACTCTTCATTATTATTATTACTAGAAAGTAGTTGTAGTAATAGTAGTAGCAGTAGTAGTAGTAGTAGTAGTAGTAGTAGTAGTAGTAGTAGTATCTAAATGCTAAATATGCATTGTTTGGTGATTCCTCAGAAAAGCCATATACAAATTTCAGCTACAGTAATGATCAAAGGGCTGGAGCACCTCTCCTATGCCTGGAGGAGGGAGGGCTTAGGGAGACCTCACTGCATCCCTCCAGTACCTAAAGGGGAACTACAAAAAAGCTGAAAAGGGATTTCACAAGGGCATGGAGTGATAGAACGAGGAGGAATAGCTTTAAACTGAAAGAGGACAAATTTAGATTAACGATTAGAAAGAAATTTTACTTTGAGGGTGGTGAGGCATCGGCACAGGTTGCCCAGAGAAATTGTGGGTGCCCCCTCCCTGGATCTGTTCAAGGCAAGGTTGGACAGGGCTTTGAGCAACATGACCTTGTGGAAGGTGTTCGCTGCACACGGCAGGGAGTTTGGAAACTAGATGATTTTTAAGGTTCCTTCCAACCCAAACCATTTTGTGATTCTATGATTCTAATTTACTGTTTCAGGGTTGTATAGCACTGAGGATAAAAAAGTATATTTGGCTTGCAATAAATCTTTTGGCATAGTCATCCAGAGCTCGTAGATTTTTGACTTATGCTACATTTGTTGACATTGTTCCTGGCTTCTAAATAATTTATTTTAGTTCCCAAATACAGCCTCATTTGAGGTATATAGTTGAATGAAAATATAACTATGTGCAGTTAGAGCCTGTTAACAGATCACATTCCTTCAGGAAAGGATAACTAGCATTTTATCACTGAAATTTTAAAGGAAATACTGAGTAAGCATTTAGCAGTAGGAAAATGCCACTTTCATTAGTGCATTGAGTGAAAGGATTTGGGAGGTTTGGGTTATTTTTAGAGGGGGGCAAGCCAGGTGCTGCTGCATATAATGGTTGCCTGGTAACACATCTAGGATTACAAGATAGCAGGGTCATTGAAGTAAGCTTATTCCATCAGTAAAAGAGAAAAGAAAGGAAAAAACCCCAAACCCACACCAGCAAATTGTTTCTTGGCAAGTCGTGTTTTTCAGTGCTTTGTGAGCAATTCAGAAATGCCAAGCTTTCAGAAATATATGCTCTAGAAATGAAAGACCCGAATAGAGGCTTGTTAGTCATTGCTTTTGTTGTATCAATAAGAAACCCAGTTTTGCCTTTGGGCTTGGATTAGGTTTATTTTCATTTGCCTTGCATGTCAGTTTACAAATACTCAAGAAGCTTTACATGATTCTCTGTATGCTGTACCAATTTAATAAATATTTGTTGATATTTTGATTGTAATATCTTTGGAGCTGATCCTAAGAGGATAACTGGTACTGAAAGCAAAAATCATTTAATAAGATCACTCATGCATTCAGCTATTACCTCTCATCGTTAAGAGTGGCAGATTAGGTTCTACATAGCTGTAGACTGGTGAGCTTTTTTACAGATGTGCATTTAAAGCTATATTCAGGTATTCAGTTGCTGAAAAAATACCCTAGTTTGCATAGCCATTGAGTACTTACAATAAACATTGTTTGTCATGGGCATTTTTGGTACTCATAATGCCTTGGTTTGGGCAGCATTCAACAATTTTGGCATCAAAATATGATTAAAATTGTTGGTTAGCAAATATAGTTGCCACTGGCATATTTCTTTTTTTACTTCTTTTTTTCTCTGACTATGTCCAACCTTTCTGCCTAAAACACTTCTCCAGCCAAACTGGGGTCAGCTACACAAGTTACTTTGCATGCGGCTTCTCAGAGGCACAAATTCTTCCTTTGAAGTCTTTCAGCTTTCCCAAAATCTTTTATTCTAGTCAGGGCTGGGAACTCATTCTACATCATAACTTGTTTATTGCTGTTTCTTTAAAGCTCTGGTGTAAACAGAAATCAATATTGACTGATGATGAAACACACTGGCTCTTGAGTTTCTTGTGCAGTAATATTAATATTCCTGAGGTTTGCATGTATGGACTCAGCTTGTGACCTCACAGCTGTGACCTGTGCTGAAGCACAGAAAAATGAAGGATACAGAACATAATAAAGGACCTTGTCATAGATTTGGCAGAGAGAGGAAGGGATTCTCTTTTGCTGCCTTCTGGACTCTTTTCATAAAGAACCAAGGGACAGTCAGACTGGGGAGTATCATTTTCTAGAGCGACATACTCAAATAGCCAGAAGGCTCAGCCTGCAAAAGAAGTATTTTGTCCCAGGCACAGGCCCTATAATACTTCTCATTTCAGCAGGGTGTAGGAGTGTGTGTGAAGAGTCATATTCTTGTTTCCTGATCTATTCTCTTGTTCAATAAATAATTGTGCATTCATACAATCATTTAGGTTGGTAAAGACCTCCAAGACCATCAAACACCATCATGAGAACTAAACCATAGCCCCAAGTGCCATGTCCAGTCACTTCTTGAACACCCTTAGAAATGGTGACTCCACTGCTTCCCTGGGCAGCCCATTCCAATGCTTGGCCACCGTTTCAGGAAATAAATTATTCCTAATGTTCAACCTGAACCTCCCCTGGCACAGATTGAGGCCATTCCCTCTTGTTCTGTCACTGGGTGTCACTGTCTCTCTCAGCCTACAGAAGAGACCAACCCCCACCTGGCTACAACTTCCTTTCAAGTAGCTGGAGAGAGTGATAAGGTCTCTCCTGATCCTCCTTTCTTCCAGGCTAAACAACCTCAGCTCCCTCAGCAGCTCCTCAAATTTCTGTTCCAGACCTTTCACCAGCTCCATTGCCCTTCTCTGGACATGCTCCAGAGTGTCAAAATCTTTCTTGAAGTGAGAGGCCCAAGTACAATCACTGCCCTGATTCTGCTGGCCATCTTATTTTTTTTTATACAATCCAGGATGCCAATGGCCTTCTTTGCCACCTGGACACAAACTCGCTCATGCTCAGGCTCTGTCGACCAGCATCCCCAGGTCCTTTTCCACCAGGCAGCTTTCCAGGCACTCTGTCCCCAGCCTGTAGTGCTCCAGGGGATTGTTGTGACCCAAATGCAGGAACCTGAAGGACTTCACCTAATTGAATCTCATACTCTTGACTCCAGCCCATCGATCCAGACTGTCTACATTCCCTCTGCAGAACTTTCCTGCCCTCCAACAGATCAACACTCCCACCCAACTTGGTGTCATCTGCAAACTCACTGCAGGTGCACTCAATCCTGTCATCCAGATCACTGAAAAAGACATTAAATAGGAGTGGCCCCAATACTGAGCTTTGGGAGCCCCAGTAGTGACCAACTACCAACTGGATGTGGCACCTTTCACCACCACTCTCTGGGCCCAGCCATCCAGGTAGTTTTTAACCCGTCAAAGAGTGGACCTGTCCAAGCTGTGGGTTGCCAGCTGCTCTGGGACAATAGTGTGGGACCCAGTATAAAAGGCTTTACTGAAGACCAGGTAGACAGCTTCCACAGTCTTTCTATCATCAACTGGCCAGGTCCCCAGATGATAAAAGGAGATCAGGTAGGCCAACAGCACCTTCCTTTCCAGGGTTCCTTGACTCCACTGGAAGATTTTTATACCAGTACTTTGCCGTGCCTGCTAGGAACAATTTCAACATTATATATGGAATATAAACACAGATTCTTATGAAAAGGAGTAAAATAGGAGAATCACTGATTTGAACTATTTTCTAACATCCCATTCTTATTTCTCTTTCTTCTCTTTAAGTGGTGACCTGCTTTCTCCCTGAGAAGCAGAACTGACTCCCACTCACCATTTCTTCACAAGACAAATCATCATCCCTTCACACCACTCATGTTTGTGCCATGTTTTGATCAATATGAAATTGAAGGTTTTGATTGAAAATATTTTATCAGCATGAATAGGTAAATATGAAAATTCTACCTTCATTGTAAAAATGGAGCAATTAAACCATTGCTTCATCCAAGTATTGTCATTCCATCAGTTCAGGTTTTCTCTGTTAGAATTTTGTAGTTTGTAGTTTTGGTTCTGCTAACAAAAGTCTTTACTTTTTAAATTTGTTTTGTTGCTTTTCTTCTAACCAACATACTTTAAGGTCTTGTTCCAAATATTATTTCATAATTAAAATAAAAAGGATAATCTCTTCCCTGATTTCCATCTCCACAGCAAATAAAAATAAAAGAAATTTTTTTCTCTTGAGTATTCCAATTCTTTTAATTACTGTCTCAAATTTGATTTATGTTTGTTGTTGTTTTTGTGGTTGTTGCTCAAAGTAATTTTTCTTGCCGGCAGTTAGAGATAGGTGCTGTGCAATAAACACTAGGAGAAACTTCAGCAAAATTGTTTCCATGGTGTTTAGTCTGATCTGCATAACTGTTGCTTAGTGAGGAAAAGAGTATTCAAAAGCAGAAAAACAGGGGACACTTGAAGTTCTGGCTTTCAAACTGGCCACACCTTCCATCCAGCCTGCTGAGGTGGTGTGCCACAGCATGGATGGGGTATTTTACCAATGTGAATTTGTTCAAAATTCTCAGTCTGAATGACAGATTATTATATTATTCTGTTTCCTTTTCACTTTGATAGTTATGAAGAATAAAATATGCTGAAAGCATGATTTATGAAGAAGTAGATCTAAAGAACTCCCTCCTTCAAAGCACACCTTTCTTCTCACAGCTCACTGTGGCAGGCAGGAGGATTTTATGCCTGAAAATGCATCCCTGAGCCTCTTTGGTGCTGCTCCAAAGCTGCAGAGTCACCCAGAAGATGGAGGCTGGGTACTGCTTGTCGTGGAGCTGCAGCTCAGGGAGTCACAGTTGAAACTAGTGAAATGTGTTGCAATTCCTTAAAGCTAGAAATATTATTTCTTGCTTATCTTCCTCAAGGAAAGAATGCAAGAGGGAAGTCTCTCTACAGAGTAAATTGCATGTGAGACAGGTTCACCTATAAAACTATTTGAGAACTAAAATTTTGGGGTTTTTTGGAAGAACTTGCAACCTGGACATAAAACTGTAGTTATATAGGGTAACCTTGTATGTAGGAGTTCCCACAAAACAAACTGGAACTTCCCTCAGAAATTAAGCCAGAACTTTCCCTCTCAAAAAACAAACCAAAACAAAACCAACCAACCAAACGAAAAGCCTCACAAATAGAAGAGAAAGACAAATATGACAGATCAGAGGCTTTCCCCATGTTTCTATGTGGCTATAAGATGCCTGATCACTGATTCCACCTGGGAGCTTTCAAAGTCCGTGGCTCACCCTTGTCCCCGTGTCCCTTGCAGCTCTTGTTCACAGAGAGACAGATGCCTGCACCATGTCTATGGGGTAGATGATGGATAGCTCAATTCTGCTCTGTCCCATGCTCCAGTGGGAATAAAAGGGTGTGTTTTGGTGGCTTGCAGCAAAGGGCTGCTTATGGGCACACTTGTCTCTGCCTGTTTATCCACCATCGCTAAGCAGAGCAGCTCCAGCAGCAGTTCCCAAAATGTTACACAGTCCTGGATCTCCCCAGGCTCTTCCCTATGTAGCTGTGGTTTTATCTATTGCATTAGACTTCAGCTTACCAGTCCCTGTTAACTCCATCTTCTGTATACAGTCTTTCATTTCGCTGTCAAACTAGTAAAAAAAAATCTTTTATGTGTTAAGCCAAATTTTGTCCACAAGCCCTCCATTAAATCCATCAAATCTATTTTGGTCTTACTTCTGCCATCAGTTCTGCCACATTTTGTGCCAGCTCCAACCAATGACTAAATTATTAAAGCTTGGAGCCCGACTCAGATAATATGGGCACTTTCTGAGCAGCATAGGATAAAGGTTAACAGCAGAAGGAGCAGTGGAAAATGAAGCACAGACGGGATGTAGCATAAAGATGTTTTGTAGCCGGTCCTAGCATTAATGTACTTACTATATTTTCCATGTCTTTTATACCATCTTCCTCACAGTTAATTTTGTAATCTAAATCTGAGGATTCAGGCTGGGGAGGAGAATTGCTCTTCTGGAAAAGGGGAGGCTATTTTAAATATTTGAGAATTGAAGTAGAAATAGGGAATATGTGGAGAGGAAAGGCTTGAAAATTTGGTCTGGCGAAAGGAATGTGTTTCATTTTAATTTTCTTGCACTATAAAGTGAGTGCAAAATGAACAAGATTAAGCAGTATTAGTTTAGAATTATCCCAAAGTTCTACCCAAATGCAGCTGGGTTTGTTTTCAGGAGAAGCTTCATTTTCCATAGAAGAATTATATGATCATATGATTATATGATGAGAAAATATGACCTAAAGCCTGGATTTTCTCCTCCTAAATTATGGAATTAAGTGTCAAGATACCATTCTAGAGCAAGAAAAGCAACCTTCAGCCACTGGTGTGCCTTTCCAGCTCATGGTATCCAGAGTAGCAATCGTAACCCCCTATGCTTTCCCCAAGATCTCTTGTATTTGATTTATTCCTCCTGATGTGAGGAATATGACCATCTGTACAAAAAGAACTCACCTCAGCCTGACCTTTGTAAAGAAGAAAGAGTCAAGTGAAAGAAACTTTGAGGGGTTCTATTTTAATGGGCAAGTGTGAGGGTAAACGAAACTGAAGTGTCTTGGAAGACATAAGCAGGTTTTAGGGAGAGAGGTTAAAAAGGAAATCAGGCCTGTGAGTTTCTTGGAGAGATTTGTCAGCTAGTCACTCTGAATGGAATGCTGCAGAGAGACGACCCAGGAGCAGGAAAGTGTGTATGCCAGTATTGGAAAGCTCATGGGGGATGCAAGATCTAGCTCAATATACAAGATCAGCTCTGTATAAAAAAGTGGAAGAGTGCAACCTTTCATGATTATCTGTCAGTTCCCTGCCATCACTGAGCTGCATGATCCATATTTGGTTTCTTCACCCTCTTCACCTTCAGGGGATCTCCCAAAAAGGCAGTTATTTCATAAGGAAATCCTAATGGGGACTCATTGTTTTTCATACCTAATGCTGCTCTGCATGGTGCCTACCACTTCAGGGACAATAATTAAGTGTTCATCAGAAGACAAAATGCACCTTCTTCATAACAAAATTCTAGTTTTCTTCTGAGACTGTACTTAATATTTATAGATTGTCACATTGTTTTATTTGTTTACCATATTTCTCCTCCACAATCTGTGTCAGAAGCATGAAAAGGAGAAGTACATTTCTTTGTGAGATTAAATTCCTTTTACCTTCCTCGCCACCAATCTTCACTTGGCTAAGACAATGTAGGTTAGGAAGTCTCTGTAAAGCGTAGAGTTCCAGTTCTCAACTTTTTTAGTGCAGTCTTTCTAATCTTTCTTATTACTCCCAACTGTACCCTTAGAATAACTATGTTTTGAGATAGGCTGACCTGAGGATAGTATTCCTAGCACAGGAGACATAGCTGATCTGTAATGGGTTTACAATCTTTCTTTTCTTCATACCAGCCTTTTGTGGCCTAATATTTACTTTCTGATTCTCATATCTGCTATGCAGTGATCCTTAGAGAGCTGTGATTAGTAATTTACAACTGCATCCAGAGTTATTGTTGCATTAAATTTCTTATGAATTCATTGAATTTCTAGTGATTTACCTTAGTACACTGTCTATTTCCCCCTATTGGTCCTAGTTTGGACTGGGTTTTTTGACCTACATTATTTTGCTATCTTGTTGTTTATCACTCTCCCCAGAACTGCTACACATAGACAACCATACAAACCTTATGAATATTTTGTTGCACCTCAGCAGTCACCTTTTTTAGACAGTTCTCAGTCCATATCAACAAATTGTCTCTCACCTTGATCCTTCTGAATTTCATTATCAATGTGAGGAATAGTATGAAAGGCAGTTTCAAAATCCAAATAAATAACATCAACTAATTTCCCTTCTCTTATAAATATTTTCCTGGCTTTTTGAAAGACTGTTAAATAGGTAAGGGGACATGATCTCCCTTCTAGTGTATCTGCCCTTACTGAGCCATGTGGTCATGAAGCTTCACAGGACATCTATTATCTCCATAAACAATTCAAAGTAAAAATTCATAGAATCACATAAAGACTTCAGTTGGAAGGGACCATCATGTAGCTCCAACCCACCACCGTGGGTGGAGATGTCACCCACTAGATCAGGTGGAATTATTCTAATAGAATTATATATTTATGAGACACTAACATTGTATTTGAGTAAGAATAAATCCTTTTGAAAATGTAATGCTTTTGATTTATTTCTCATTAGAAAGCAGCATAAAATACAGGCATTGTGGAAACTTACTGCATTCAGAGGATAAGTTTCCCCTCTGTGAGTCATTTGTGCAGTCATTAAAAGGGATGCCACATGGTGTTGTGTTGATCTTTTAGAACAAGATAGCCATAAGGGAGAACTCAGTACTACTAATTCTTTCAGTTACAGCAACCTTGTTAGAAAAATACTCTTAACATTTAGCAAAGATTTTCTTTGGGACCTCTCAGTTGTTATATGGGCCTCTTATTTTTCTTCACTTATTGAAGAACATGTTAAAGCACACTGGCACATATAAAATGTTTGACTCTCTCTGCTTTAGTGTTGATTTAGAAAAAGTGTCATTAATGACTATAAACCATCAGTTTGAACAGTCTTAAAGACTGGCAGAATGGATTGTCAGACTAAACAAAAATCAAATTGCCAAGTAGGAAATTAAAACATTAGCTCACACTTTGCCTACAGTTAGCTTCTATAATACTAGATCATTACTGTAAGGGGAAACAAATGTCCATACTCTTTGTTTAACTGGTCAAAATGTGTCACCCCAATATGCTGAGGCAAAATTTTCCACATTTTGAACTGCCAGAACATCTTATTACAAAGAGCTTTACTCCATCTCATTCTAAGCAATGAATAGTGAAGAAGCATTCTAAGCAATTCATTCTAAGCAATGAAGAGTGAAGCACAGTCTTTGAGAGGGTGATTCAACCCATTTTGAGATAAGCATGAGGACAGATAATATGCATTGCCTTTGAGAAGCATCTTTCTCCTCACTGACTACAGAAAACAAGCAAAACATCTACACTGTGCAGTGCTGCAGATACCTGAGCTTGGTCTTAAAACCACAAGCATAATGGCCATTCCAGCCTCATGGGATGGTCATTCTGAAAAAGCACCGATGTGTCTGACTACAGGATCTCAGTGTGCACCTCTGCTTGGCATTGCTGTTCAGAGCAGCTTGGAGACTTTTCTGTGGCAATACACTGCAAAGGCTCAGGTGGATGCCAGATGCAGATGGCAAATCCAGGCTCAGAAGCAGCCAGGAATATGACTGTATTTTGTCTTTGACACTACCCACAGAAACATGAGAGTGTCACAAAGAGGCTGAGATGGTAAGGTAATGCTAGAAAGCCTAAAAAGAACCTTCTGACTTCAGAATTATTAAAATGGAATCAAAGAGAGAATAAAATTTGTCTAGTAATTTGAGGATTTTGAGGTTTTAGCCATTTATGAAGACATTTTTAAGATGTGTGGTTTCACTTCCCTCTTTTATTATTGAAATCCTTTCCACTTCCATGTGTGGATTTTCTTTGTGTATATAGAAAGACAATTTACATGAACTTTGATTTTTCATTCTAACAGAGAAAACCAGATTTGTATGGTGAAACGACACAAGAAAAATCTAGTAAATAATATGACTTTTACTAAACTAGGACTGCTACTTATTTATTAATTCCATTTTCATAATGGATTTCTTGATAGAATTATATGAAACAAAAGTGGAAGCCCCTCTAATCTATCCCCAGGTGCCATTTTACTCAATTACAACATGCTTGCCTGGAGCACAGGTTAACTCTTTGCTCAAGCTGATCATAGATACTGGATTTATTCTAAACATGACTAATGCTTTTAACCAGATGGCTGTACAGATAGCCTTTTCAATTTTTTTCCCCAGTATTTGTTTCCTGGGTCCCTTGTTTATATTTATCATGAAATTTTATCACCATATGTCCATTTTTTATACCTTTAATTACTTGGACTTGGTACACAACATTTTCTTTTTGAATGATGCCACAAAACAGTGAAATAACCAAACTGTTACAATTCATAGTCATTTTCATACTCTAATGTCTTTTTCCATAATCTATTTAAAACTAATTCTAGTACCTTATTCAACTAATGCTGCATCCTCTGAGAAATTCCAGAGATGTTCTCAGAAAACACAAAAGGTTTGTCCATTCATTGAGCAAAATGTTGATAAGACTTAGTTCTCCATCTATCACATTTCTGATTTTAGACATGCAAATCTCATCATCAGATGGCAAAAGTAAGTGATCTTGTTCCTATATAGAAATACCATAATTTTTTCTCTATGATGGAAATCTCTGTGAATGAACACTAGATTTTGCAAATAATTTTGGTGACTGCACAAATATGTTCCAAATTTAGTAGTCTATTTTCAACTCAGATATTTAAATTTACTTATGTGAATAATGTCATGGAAAATTATTATTTTTTTTTAATTTAAACATACTTCATGCAGAATGTCTCACTAAGGATGTCTATACACAGTAGTATTGGCTCTAGTCTGTGCTCTGAACAAGACTTACAGATAATTGCTGAGGTAATCTACAATAGAAAGAAAATATTTTTAATATATGCAACCAATTTCTTCAGAAAAAAAAATGCACCTTTTATTGTAGTAAAGTGGCCTGAACTGAACCTAGATATTGCTGATCCAAGATATCTTCCTGATGTGTCGAGTCTTTACTGCAGGGAGACCTCTCTGTCTCTGAGTCTTTAGTTCAGTGCCTCCTTTCATGAATATTGGCACTCATCAATGCTCTCATCACCTCCAAGCTGCCAGTATGATCATCAGATACATCTACATTATTTTTCTTGGTTTTAAACCTTTCCCTTAATTTGCTGCTATAAAAGTAGTACCTACCAAAAAGTCAGAATGTACTGTGCTCACGTAAAAGCTGCTAAATATAAAACACAGCTTAAATAAAGTCTTCAGATTTCTAAAAGATTTTATCTGCAGAGTTTCTTAGAGGAAAAAAAAAACACTCATGCACATTAAAAACTAATTAATATTGGCAATGGAGTCACAAAGAGGAAACAAAATCTCTCTCTTATAATCAAAAAAATGATACTTTTCTACTCATTAAGTCAGAAAGCTGTCATCTTGACAAGCAGTATAGTTCTGTGGTACAAATACCAGATTCTAAAACCAAATATCAACAGATTGTGGGACATGTTCTGGACAGCTTGTTCTCAGCCTGTAATGTGATGTGCCTGTCAGCTGAGTGGTGGACTCAGGTTGTGGCTCCAGAGGTTTGGGAGATGGTCACTGGCCCCAGGGCTAGAAAAATGTGTCTCTGGGTGACAGAGACACGGCAAAAAGGGAGGAACTGTAGCCCACAGAGACAGTACTGGAATGAAAAGAGAGTAGAGTAGCCCAACCCCTGCTGTGGCAGAGGGAAGCTCTTTAGAGGATGAGTTGCTGTAAATCAAACCCTACTGGGATTGCAACAGCCAAGCAGAGAAACAAGAATTTGCCTGTGAATATTTGATAGATGAAACAAATTTGCTTATACACATTTTTTTTCTGTTCTGTTTTATTTAGTTATTCTTTGTATTCTCTCTTTAAAAGGCTTTTTAATTTAGTTATGTCTTAATAAAATCTGGCTTTGACTTGAGCTTTGTGGTCTTCTGGTTTTCACCGTAAGGCAAGGGTCTCAGAGACATGCATCTCAGATATTCACCTGTCTCTCCTCTCACTCCACTGCACACACATCCTTTGCTTAACAGTGTGCAGCATTTAAATATATCATAATTGACTGCAAATTATTACCTACACCACCTGAAAATGCCAGGGTTTCAAAATTTGTGCTGTGTTAGGTGGAAGAAACATTGACACTTTTTTTTTTACACAGCTTCCCATTCTTTTGTTTTTGTCATTCTAAGCTAAACACCTCTGGACATTTTCATGTACTGGGTTCACTGTGAGTTTAAGCGAAGCCTTTAGTTTCATTTTCCTCTAATTTACTCTGGATTTTGAGCTGCTGCACTGACTCTTGAAAAACTGGTCTTTGTGCCTCCACTCTACTTCATTGCAACTGTAATAGTAAGTTTTTGAAGTGAAACTTAAATCACTTTGGTGTTGTGTAATGCAGGTCCCATAGTAATTATTTAATCACCCAGAGCAAGCTGAAATATTTCAACATTTGCTTTTGGGTTTGAATTTGTCATTTCATTCGGTTTCAGTTTTAAAAAACTCCCAATAAAGTCTATATATGGTTTATAAAAATGTTTAGCTTAATTTAAGAAGGTCCAAAGGAAGAAATTCCTCATGTTATTTAATAGTTACTATATTTCTTTTTATCCTGGCATTATGGGGCAGTATTGTTGCAATTAATTAATTTTTTCTCCCAGTAAGTTGCTTTCCTAATTTGGATTTAGTCTTACACTATCCAGGAACTTGAAAAAATTCTCCAGACATTCTAAAAAAGTAATTTTTGTTTACAGAAATATTTCTCCCCCTTCTCTCTTTCTTTCTCTCTCTCCCCACCCCCCCACAGGTAATTACAATATTACTGACTTTGTAAAGTATTAAGTTATGAACATGTTATTAATTTATGAAATCCATGACTTTCAAAATCTACAGTATTATTTTCATTTTCAGTAGCCTTCTAAAACCAGAGATCTACTTCCAATTTCTGGAAAAACTGTGTTGGTTTTGGACTCTGATGTCCTGCTTCTCTGATGGACTTCTCCTACCTTATCTCCTCCTTTACAGCATTTCCTTTCTTCCCCATTAGGTTTGTGTGGCTGTTTCCACTCTACCCCACAAGTGCCACAAATACAAGTTCTTGAGAATTGGACAGGGTCATCCAGAAAGGCTCCTTGGTACTACGAGAAAGGCACAGATAATCGTGGGTCATCACATTTTTGTTACTTGTTTATTTATTTGCAGGTTGAGATCCTGATTATGCAGTCTGAATTGATTCAAAGTGAGCTAATGGTCAAACTCATTTTGGCCAGGCAGTTGAGATGATTTGTAATTCATGTTTCTCCAATTTTAGCCAGGGTCAAACACTTAAGGGAGCTATGTCTGGGATGTTAACAGGTTCCTAACCTAAAACACATGGGAGTATTTTTACTATCCATCCTCTCCTCTCCTCTCCTCTCCTCTCCTCTCCTCTCCTCTCCTCTCCTCTCCTCTCCTCTCCTCTCCTCTCCTCTCCTCTCCTCTCCTCTCCTCTCCTCTCCTCTCCTCTCCTCTCCTCTCCTCTCCTCTCCTCTCCTCTCCTCTCCTCTCCTCACATACAGGAAAGGTAAATGACAACATCCCATTTCCTCATGACCACACAGAGAATCATAACTCTGTTAGAACTTTGTGTGTGTGTACATAGACAGACAGATATATATATATATATGTCCATCCTAAACCTATTATGAATTATTAGCAGAGGATTTAATAATGTTCCATGGGTACAATTATGAATATTCTGAAGCTATTAAATAATGCATTTTTATGCTGATATTATGTCAAGTAGTCATAGTATTTGTAGCATTTTCTAAGTGTCTATAACCCATAATTACTATATAATGAAATTATTATTTGTGCACAGAATTTTGTGTATACTATGTTTCCTGCAATAACTCTGCTTAAATCTGAGGATAGGCAAACAAATAATTTAAAAAATATTTGTCTATAACCCTTTGTTTCCATGCATTGACAATTTGACTTCAGATTTTTTTATGTTATCTTTTGCCTTCACAGTACCAAGTCATGATAGACTCCAATTTATTGAACATATTTTCTTCGAACCTCTGTTACCAAGGCCTCAGATTAAAAAAAAATTAATATTTATATGGAGAAGAAATGGTATTTTTCAGAATGTGCTGGTCTGGAAACTATACTAATGCATAAAGTGCCCTGAAGTGGACAGGTATTTCAATTAAAATAATATCTATCTGCAGTGTGACAGGCTTGAAATAAACTGGATTACTTGTCTAGTAGTTTAATTTGAAACCCCAGAGGTAGCTACTGAAATCCACAGGAAATAAAGCTTAATTTGACTATGTGACCTTGTGTGTTGATCTAGGTTAGTTGTTTGATGGTTTCTATAACCCTAATCAGTTTAATCAGCCACCCTGTAATAAGCTGCCAGTAAACAATTCTTCTTCCTCCATCTACCTATTTTATTTTGAAGAAGGCAAAAATTGGTGAGATACGGAATGGAAAACTAAAAAACAGTGAAGCAAATACACTGCTTAAACAACTAGATAGGAATTCCAAACTGTCACACTACCCAGATCCCTTATTCTGCTTTGATTGCAACCCCTAACTGCTGCATACAGCTAATTTAAATGCAGAATAACACTGCAGAGATACACTATGTATTGCTAGTTTAGAACTGTTTTCACAGCTTTACATGAAGATTTCTTAATATATCTTATTCCAAAGAAATAGGTCTGTTCTCTTGCAAACAAGTTTTGTTATTTTTATGTACTTTGCCTGATCTAATGCTAAGAGCTTTAATATACTTAATCTTCACTTGATTTATTCATCTGTTTGATTGGTTAAATAGTGATCACACATGCAGGTCTTGCTAGGATGTGTTTCTCTTCTTTTTTTTTATGAACTTTTTTTATGAAGACTTGCGTGCTGAATACTTATCAGTAATCTTCTTGATTAGGTCAGTATTCAATTACTGGACTTTGTGTTTCACTTCCCTATTTGAGTTAGGTGATTCCATTCAGGTTATTTGACTTGTCCATTATCATGCAGAACAGTATTTCCAAATAACTGTCTTCATTTCACATACATAATTTGCTGTCTCATGGCCCTTTCTGACTGCTTCAAAATTTCTTTATTCAAATTCCCATGGTCTGACTCTACCTTCAGCATAAGAACAGGACAACTTGGACAATATAACTAAGTATTTTGAAGTTCCTGGACTTGTAGATCATGGTTTTCCTTTCCCCGGGCTTGACTTTCCTGTACCTCTCCCTGTGTCATTATTTCAGCAAACTTTTCTTTGGACATTTTTCAGATCCAGCATCCTGTGAGTAATATGGGGGTTTGTGGTTCTTTAATGCCATTTCTCTTATCCTGTTTCTTATCCTATTTCTTCACCCTGGAAGACTTCCAGATACAGCTCTTCCTCTAGCAATGAAGTTGTCAAGATGTTTAAAGAGTAGAGAAGTTACTTTTTAGCTCTTTACACTTTTAAATGAGGCTATCGTTCTTGTACTTTTTTGTAGAATTTTTGAAATACAAGGAAAATTTTGCAGCATCTGGAAATCATTACACAAAGGGCCAAATGCTACAGCCTCTGCACCATGAGTAGGTTGTCTGTACGCCAGTAAAAAAATCTGGGGACACAAAAATGCTAACTGCTAGACATAAATCTCTGTGCATCAGCAGCTATAATATTAGAAGTTCTTGAACTCCCAGACCTTCTGATAGCAGCAAATTAAGATCTTGGCACTACTTCTAATATCCAACCATGAGAAGGGGTCATTCTCAGGAGCAAAAAGGAAAATATATGCACATGTGTTGGACTAGTATGTTTAGTGGTAAAGAGCACTACTGAGCACCTGAGTATGCCTTACAGAAATGCAGATGGACAAAATTCCCAGGGAGAGACAGGGCAGTGGGGTCTGACCATCTTGTCTGACGACTGCAACTTAACCCTTTCATGGTAGAAGTCATCCTGAAATGGGCATGAGAGGGCAGAGCCTGGAATCCAGGCTTTTATCGATGTGACAGTCTATATGCAGGTAGCAACTAGGATTTGCATGAAAGGGCAAGGAGGGGACTTTATAGTCCCCTGTACTTGGGAAGTGAGCATTAGGAGCCTCCGGCACAAAGCACCACAGATAGTCCAGAGAACATCTGCTGTTCTACCCAGAGAGGGAGCTCTTGGGGTTACTGCTGGCTGGTAATAGGCCTAGCACTGTAAATTTTCTTGCTCCATAAGATTTTTGCATTCTTTCAGAGGAAAACAACCATCTATATGGACCACTGTAAACATACATCTGATTCGACCAGATTTACCTGTGAACAGAGAAAAGGAGACTGCAAAGATAGCTAACAAGGTGTGTCATACTGAGTAACTACGCAAACCAAAAGGGAAAGCACTATCTTTTAGATGTTAGACCTTCTACATAGCTATTTCACATCTGCAACACTTGGGACATGTGCAGAACAGGATTTGCTTTCAGACGTTGTGACCATAATCACCCATTGTCTTTAATTTCTTGTATCCTCCCTGCATTCTTAGAACTATGCGTAAAATATTGCTGGTCAGTCTGGATATTTTTTAATCAACTTTCCTGTAAAACAAACAGGAACATAATGAAAATACAGTCGTTAATGGGTAATAGGTTTGTACTGCCCATGAAAGACAAGATTAAAGTGTAGGACTGAGAATTATTGTGGTAATAACCAACAGTGAAACAAAGATTACTGGGAAGAAAACAGAAAGGATTTTGGTCAGTTGTGTTGTGGAAGGATTGCAAAAGAGATTTCATTAAGGAAATCTGAAATACTGCACAGGCAGGTAAATAGACATCTCTATACTTCCAGTAAATTCTTATCACTGTGATTACAATTTTCCAGGTATGTGATGGAGGACATGTATAAATAATAATGATAAAGCTCAGTTATTACAACACAGCCACATGTACAGGAATAAAAGACGATGAAATGCCAGCCATAGATGGGATAGAGGTTTTTGAATCCTGATGAGTTGATGATTGAGTTAATAGAAATGGGACAACATTCAGTGGCACAAAACACAAGGCCAAGAATTAAGGAGTAGTATCTAGAGTTTCTGCATCAGATCAAGTCACCTGTTGGAACAGCAACAACAATAAAAAAAGATATCTAGTAAAGATACTGTGATAGCCTGATGTGTGCAGCCCTATGGAAACATCTTCTTGTGAATAGAAATGTACTAAACAGTATTCTAGCAAGAGTTTACCTGAAATATAGTGTAAAATCACATAAGAGAATTAAGCATGCTGAAAAGCAGAGAAAGACATCCAAGATGCTTAGAGGGAAGAAAGTTTTCACATGATCAGAGGCTTGGAGTACCTCTCCTATGAAGACAGGCTGAGAGAGCTGGGGTTGTTCAGCCTGGAAAAGAAAAAAGCTCAAGGAAAACCTTATTCCAGCCTTTCAATACATAGAGGGGTGGGTTATAAAGGAAGAAGAGACTTTTTACCGGAGTCAGTAGCAATAGGATAAGGGGGAATGGATTTAAACTAGAAGAGGAGAGATTTAGGTTAGATATTGGGAAAGGTGTTCTTTACTGTGAGGGTGGTGAGGCACTGGCACAGGTTGCCCAGAGAAGTTGTGGATGCCCCATCTGTGGAAGCGTTCAAGGCCAAGTTCGATGGGGCTTAAAGCAATGTGACTTTGTGAAAGACATCCCTGCCCATGGCAGGGGGGTTGGACTAGATGACCTTTAAAGCTCCTTTCCAACTCAAACCTTTCCGTGGTTCCGTCTTCCAAGAGGAACTTGGCTTTCACAGCCTAACAAAATTGCATGTCCACAATATTGTATGGTAATACACCAGAGAAAAGCCATTTGAACTAATAGCCACTGCTGGCACAAGAACAAATGGGTATAAATTGGCTATTTATAAATTTATCCTGAAAAGAAGTAACAACATTAGAGTAACAACATTTTGGAACAGCTTTTCTAGTTGCAGCACAAAATTTAATGTGGTTAAACAGCACAATCACAACCTGGATTAAATCATATGATTAACCAACTAAGCAGAACTCCTATGCTTTCCTATGGCCTTTATTACTAGAGGGAAACGTTATACAAGGTTTTGGACAATAGAGGTATAGATCCTATATCTGTAAATATGATTCTGAATTCAGTACACACTGGAAAACGCATTTCCTTCTGATGATTTTTCATGCTTCGCTTAATGCTTAGTTTCAGCGTCTGTTCATTAACAACACTTGTGAATTTGATTATGCTTTGGTTTTACTACTGCTTAGGTACTTAATTGCATTCCCATTACTAACTATCCACCATTTCTTTTAATAGAATTTTTTTAAAAAAATATTTTTCAGTAAATTATATCTTTCCAATATATTGTGAATCTGGTTGTTACAGTATTACATTTCATCTTGGCATGCTGTTGTGTAATGTCCATTCCCCTCTCCTGTTAGGGTTTTATTGGTTGCTATAGTTACCAACCATTGCTCCATTCATGTCATTTATGTAGGCTAAATTCTTAGTGAACCCTAAATCTGCTATCATACACACCCTGTTGTTTCTATATTGTGAGATGTCAAGCTTCCAAACATGTCATGAGGAAGGCTTCCAAAGAAATTAGTAGAAATTGTCTGCGTGACAGTCTGGAATCACAGGGCTGAATCCCTCCATGCATTGCCATATTTTTGCATCCACCTTAAGAGTAAATCTGACAGGTCTTGTACATGCTGTAACACAGTCTATCTTGATATTTATTATTTAATCTATTAAAGCATTTGGCTGTCTCCACACACAGTTGGGGGACCAATTAAAAGTCCAGAAAATCTATACAAAGTTTCTCATGTAATTAGACATTTCAGGGCATGCTATTAAGGACCATCTGTTCTCCTGGATGACTGAGTATGACTGAGAAATGAGATGTTTCCTTCTGTACTTGAGGTTCCGTCTGTCTTGATTCTATATTTGATTAACTCTGTATGGGGGTGGGGACTGAGTTTATTTATAATGGTCTTAATATGTATAGCAGGTTAAGTATGATTAGGACAGGATGCTGAACAGTTTTTGCATTTGAGATACCTTTATTTTTTCAGTGCAAATAACTCTCTTGAACATTTTTCTAAGAGAATCTCCACTGCTTTTCTGTTGTTTACATTTCCCTACCGACTGTTTTTTCCTTTGCTTTCAGTGATCCAATTTTGCCATAGAATAAATGGTTACAACTAGAGAAAAATCACGGCCATTTTATGCATTTTGAATTTGGCTAGTAAAACCAAGCTGATCTGAGCAGTGCAGCAAAACATATGCTGTAAACTTATGAGAACTGGCTTACTTTCCCCTTGGTAACATCTGTGCAGGCTCACCAAAGGTAACGTGGAATGTGCCAGACTGCCACGAAATGTGGAGATGACCAAATTAACTTTTAATTTAGGTATTTCTTCTGTTCTGCCAGCTGTGATGTGCCAATACCCTTAAGAGCAGATTTCAGTCTCTTTTTATCAGTGCAGCTGTCTGCCTACACTTTTCCTTCTAAGTGCCTCTAAATCCTAACAGAGCAATGACACGCAGCATTACTTTTGTTTAACATTTCTAACAACTGACGGCTTTAGCTAGAGTTTTGCATTAGCACACACACATTTAAAACTTAAATCTGACTCTAAATAATACTTCCACTTCTTTGTATAAATTTATGCAACTAAGATCAAAGGTCTCTTATGCTCTGCATACAGTAAAGTATTTACAAATCTGTGCCAAGCCAAGCCATTGGGTCATTGTGTTTTGGTTACTGCAATGTGGATTTTTATATCTATTGTCTTTTCTTTGGTATTTCATCCACCTTATGTAAAGCAGCAAGTACAGTTATATCAATATTCAAACACCACGTTCACTTATTCACTTAAATGCAATATTGTTTGAAAAATTAAACAATAAATAAGAGTTTATGACACCCTGTCGCACACTTAGCGCTGCTAATGTCACTGCCCCAGCATCACCCTTAGGCATGTAAATCCTGGCACTTTCCTAGGCTTCCAGCTGATTTTAGAAATGGTTACCATAAACAGTTTGAAACTAGTATTTGACAATAATTGCAGGCCCTTAAAACAGAAATGTCACCAAAAGTTAGATATAGTTAGCTATCAAGGTGTGTGTTATCTTTCACTCCCTTCGGTGTCAGCAAATAATACCAAGGAATTTCCAGCTTGAAGTAGTTTTTCCTGACTTAGAGAAGGTCTGTAATTAGGTACCTCACTTGGATTGGGATGTATCACATAGGAGCCTACATTCCTCTTCACTATGAAGAGCTCAACCTTAATTCTTCTTTAATTCCTTTAAGTTAACTTCACTGCTCCCATATGTTTCCTTGGCCCGAAATGTGATGAAATCAGTATTTTTCATCAATTAGTATCTGACTCTAGAGACTGCTTCTTTTTCTCTCTTGAGGAGAAAGTGCATGGATCTTTCTACAAAGAAAATATAAGTGCAGCTACCACAACCATGCAGCTACAGCTGTTAATGATGCACACCATAGTGAACGTAATTCATACAGTCATCTGGAATTTATTATCTACTGTGAAGGAGATTTGGACTTTTTTGGGTAAACAGAAAGAGAATATAAATTCCTTTGAAAAGAATTTTTTCCTGAAATGAAAAGCCTAATTTATCTTCCTATTATTATTCAAATTGAGTAAAGTTGTTTAAAGAACACCACAAAAGCTATTAAAACTTTGAGAGATGTTCTGGTGAAATGTGAAACTGTTTTTCTTACCTTCAGGAATAACACTATTTCATAATTGTGATAATTCTATGATCAGAAAAATTGAAAAATTAACTTTGATGGATTTTTTTTTCCCTAGAATGTTTCTTCCATAAGAAAACAGCACAAGACATCTGGCAGAATCAAGATTTGTCAAGAAATTAAATCATTCAGAAAGTGGAATTTTAATCCTTATAGGAGCTCTACTTAAAGTGTCATCTCACAGATGTGTTTTCATTTTGGGAATGGTCATGTTGGCTGTCTGCTCCCATGACAATAAAAATGTACATCTGTTCTCACAGTTTTCATAAAATAGAGGATAGTATAAATCACTCCAGATTATATAATTACTGCATAGTAAAAATACTGGGTTTATAGATATTATATCGTTTTCTATGTATTTTAATATGTATATTGTTCATGTGCTACATAAGCGGCTTTGTTTTCTCAAAATTTAATAAAGATCAGAAATCCTTAACATGTTCCTTATAATTTTCCTCGTTTTCATCATAAGAATACGTTTTGTTACAGAGAACTAAAAAAACATATGCACATGAAAGTCAAAGTTTGAAAAGTATATATATATATATACACATATATATATATATATATATATATATATGTGTAATTTTCCTGCTACACTATAAGCAGGATGGAAAAAGGTGAGTTTTCTGGCTCTCTTTGCTTTTCTGGGTCCTGGTAAAAGTATCTAGGTTTTTCAGGCTCCTTCCCTGTCTCAGCAAACTTGTTTAGAAACATGGAACTTGTTTTCTTATGATTGAGACAGTAAAGTCTCTGCTACTCAGTGGTGAGTGTAATTTTCCATTACAATATTTCACCTATAGATTCAGCAGATCCTTTTTCTCTCAAGATCTAAATTAATTTCAGGCTTTTATCCTGTTTAAAATTTCCTTTGTGATATGTTTTGCATGCTAGAGAGGAGGTTACAGGAGATGACTGCAGCCTGATCTGGCTGCAAGAACCCCTGAAAAGTTCAGAGCTGTTATCAGGGACAATCCTGTTCATGGGGGAATTGTAGGTGAAGTCATTTGACCCCAATGACCCTGAAGCTTGTGGTCCCATCTGCCTCAGGCTGTGGAGCCCTGAAGAATCTGGGTGACTTGTGCCTGGTGCCTTTCTCCACGAGGATGAAGCCCCAGCAGCACAAGAGCACCGCTACTGCTTTGAGGAGCACTTGTCCAAAGGACACTTGGGTTGCTCCTGCATCAGTGGGGTTAGTAGCTTTTTGGGGATTTAAAGCTTGTTTTTGTAAAGGAACAAACGAGAATGGATATGTGAAAGCTCTCCTGTTAGGCAGAATATTATAGACTCTGTGTTCAAAATGTATTTTAATTAAGGGTATCAAGAATAGAGTGTCATACAGACTGAATGCTAGGAATGATTTAACAAATACAAAGAATGACAAGTGAGAGCTCAGCAAACTAATACAGGCTTGGAAAACAAGATTTGATGACCTTTTAATCACTGACTTTCTCAGTATGTAGAGGAAGATCATTTATTTTCCCAATGCTTGTTTTTTTTCTGTATGGTGGGGATAATAAAACTTCTTGAAATAAACCTAGGGAGAAATAGGGAGAAATGTTAAATATTGGCAATTGCTTATAGCTTTGATCAAAGAATCATACTGGTTATTTACTCTGGGCAAGTAAATCTATGCATAGATACAGAATTTCAAAGTATAATAGGTCATGAAATCATGATATGGTAAGGCATTCCTCTCAGACTTGTGAACTAAAAAAGCCAACTGAACATGAAAGAGCCTTGGACAATCTTCAGAGGAAAGAACAAGTTAGCACCTTTAAATCTGAAATAACCGATAAATACATTTTCTTTCCTTAAACCCCCTGTAGTTCCAATTAGGGATTCTACTTCTCCCTTCCCTCCCCAAGCATGGCACAATGCTGTTATGCATTATTGAATATGCTGCTGTGCCTTACTTGACCCCAGAGGTGACTGCTTCTTGGCACTGGATGAAACGAGTCACACAGATTTCTTTGAGTACTTCACTGAGAGATTGTGACTAGTTTAATTAGAGAATGCTCAAGAAGTATTGTGAGATATTTGGATTTCACGCATTATGTAAGGCCAAATTAATTATGAGCATTAATACAAATTGATCTAAAGAGTAATTTGAATAAGGGATGAAATAATAACAAGATCCTTTTGAGTCCCATACAGCAAGCTTTGTGTGGGAATATAAAATATTTCCCACACAATTTAAAATATTTCTGTGGAGCAGAGCAGGACAGTGCCACTCAGAAGTGCCAGGCAAATGCACTGCCAGATGTGAACTCCACAAGTGCTGAACTGCAGCACTTGTTTGTTTGTTCACCTTTCAGGCACAAGACAACTCATTCCCTACACCAGAGTTGCCTGCTGGTGCCTTGATGGAACATGCTATGGGGAGCCTGCTAGATAAGGAAGGTTTGTTTGATTTTTTAGTTTTTCTGAACTTTGAGGAATAATCTTCATTTCCTGTGAACACCTAGGGTAACATGGGGCAACCATCCTTATCCTTGAGTGAAATCCTGGCATTTCTGAAGTCAAAGAAATCAAAGAAATCTTCCATTTTCTCATTCAGTGGAACCAGGATTTCCACCACATACATATTTCAGTGCCATGTTTTTTCAGGTAAGGAAACACTGCAGTGCTAGAAATTACATGAATTTATGTAGCCATGTAGTCAATTTCCCTACAAAAGTGGAATAATCAGACTGAGTGTAACTGACTGATGGCCAAATCTGTCTTGAAAGTTAGATGGTTAGCATGAATTTCCACTGCAGCTTTTTGCGTGGTAAGATTTATACATTTTGTGGATACCTACAAAGTTTGGTAGCAGGTTTACTTTGATGAAATCTGAACACAAGGAAATCAGATTTCTAAGTCTAAACTTTGCATATTTCTAGGCTACATTATTTTGATTAAATACACATATCCACAGTATATTTATGGCATCTCTTCTAGGATGAATTGAGTTACTCTCTAAATCTGCATTGACTCTTAGGAGTAACTGACTACAGTTAGCCACATGAATTTCATACTTTTATACTTATTCTTTGTAAGTGCTCTAGGGTTTTAATGAAATGGGTCTGGAATACTAAATTATTTAGTGTAACTGAGCTAGTCACCACAGAAACGTGAGCAGAGAATTATATTTTAACTTTAGAAGCAGTGTATCTGCAAAATTTTCACTTTGATTACTACCAAATGAAATATTTCAGTTGAATAACCATTTTCTTTTCAGGTATTGGACAAATATCTCTAACAACTACTTTTCACAGAAGCTCTACTTACAAGGCCAGCATTCCACATGCAGATTTCCTTTGAATGTAAAACTTGGGGGGACTGTCTAAAGCCAAGCATATAAATGGCATTCTGAACATTTAGTTCTAGTCCATTTATTTTTGTTTACTTCTGTGTTTCATTATAATGAGATACACGTTTTTGTGTATTGAGGACTATAATTACTCGTGTCCGTAGAGCAGCTCACCAGAGAGAATAATTATTGCTCACATGTCAGCTCAAGGCAAGAATTAGACTCAAAAGTCTGGCACGGTCATTACTCCTACATTTTAATTTGTTCACCTCATGGTAGCACCTAACAGATCACCTATGCCTGTCCTAATTTTTCAACACAAAGAGACTAAACTCCTGCCTCTCTATCATTTTTTTTTTTTTGTGAGGGAGATAGCCGTACCTGAGAATAAAGCTGGCCATACTCACAAGGACTTAGAGATGGTTCAGGGACAGGGCCACAGGGCAGCACAGGGCAGCTTGGCACGTGTGCAGCACTGCCAACATCACAGACATGTCTGAGGCTGCAGAGACATGACAGATGGTCCTGGGTGCACAGGAATGGAGGGTGTTCTCTTTCTTTGGAAAAATCAAACAAGGTCTTGGGGCAAGCTATGCATCTGCCACAGCTGGAGAGATTTATTCAGGCTGGAAATGACATTGCCATTGCTCACGAGCTATGTGTAGACCAAAAACTGTTTTGATGTGCCTACCAAAGACCCTTCAAGAGAGGGGCTACAGCAGGGATGACCAGAGAGCCTGCACTGTATGGTCTCTGTAGGTGCCACTCATGCCCATCTACCTCTGAGTGCAGCTTGCTCCAGAATTCAAAAGCACTTTTAGCACAGCAAGACACTAGACTGCCCCTTACTCACATGAGGAATTGGACAAAAAACTTCAAACATCCCTCCTTTGTCTATTACCAGTGAATCTGGGGTCTCTAAATAATTTAAAAATATCAGGCTTTTTTTGGTTGGCTTTCTCTGAGTTTGTTTGAAGACTTTCCTCCACAGCAGGGAGCCTCGACCATCTCAGTGCTATGTTGCAGGGCACATATGCATACACTGCATTATTTTGGGAATTACAGACAGAGCTACAATGCTACAGTTGGCCAAGATTCCTCCATAAGGCCCTGGTAAGGTATATGAGCCTACATAAAGATGACTACCCTGCTCTCCACCCTATGACTGAATGAATAAAGGAACCAGTTTTTCCTCTATAGTCTTACAACTAATTACATAACAATAAATTTTTTTTCAGAAAATTGTCTCCATTACAGAAATGTTGGAAGTGGTAGAGTGAGGGTGAATCAGTTGTGAACATTAAAAATTCTGTTTTAATATCTTTTCGTAATAAGTGTTCACAAACAAGCACAAGTTTTCTCTATATATTTTAAAATAATTTTTCCTCTTCAGTTTATAAGAGTCATGTCTCACTATATGATTTTAAGTGGTTTCACCATATTGCTTCAAAAGGAATGATTCTGTAGAGTTTGCATGTACTTGATATATATCTTTGAAATTATTTGTTCTTGTACATGTTTTTAGTTACAGAATGAAGACTGCTTAAGCTTTTATTGAGACAATTCAAGTAATTTCCTTATAACTAAATGAAAAGCACATCATTAAATGAAGATTTAATGGCAAGAAAAAAGCCTTTTATGACAGCACAACTCTTGAATAATTACTTCAGCTCTGGCAGTGAATTCTTCGTTATTTAATGAAATCTCAGTATGCAGTACTTTATCCCAAATGTGTCACGAGTTTTCAGTGAGAGAAAATGAACTTTGGTCCTAATGTGTACTCTGGGAATGAGAGGCACATGGCAAATATTATAGCAGGTCATTTTAAATGTTATTTGCTCAGGTATCTTAAAGGTATCTTGGGTGCTAATAACAGCAATTTCGAGTTCTCTCTCAGGCTGTGAAGGAAAAAATGCGTCACTGTCCCTTCCTCCCTCACCCACCAGTTATGGATCTCTCCTGCTGATACACAATCCGTGTCCCCAGCATCCCTCACTGACTCAGCTGCAGCTCCTCACCCACCTGTGGTGCTCACCCCGTGCCCGTTCCGTGCTCTGCGGTGCCGCCACGCCGCTGGCCGCACCTGCGCCCCAGAGTGCCGCAACGCGTCTGCACTGAGGCTGCAATTCCTCTCACCTGGCCTCAGCTTTCTGAAGGTTAGAAATAGAGATGCTACTCTATTTCCTTTCCAGCTGATGGAAGGAGACAGGAACAGCTGGCCAAGATTTCTCCGGGTGGACCTCACCACTCTCCAAAGGTGTCTGTCCTGCACCTACAGGGACATCAGCTGGCCAACACTAACTGCATGTGGCATTGCCAGGTCTCAGGAGCTTGCAGAGACAGTGCTTGACCTTAATGTGCACCAAAATGATTTTAGCATTAACAGAACCTTTTTTTGGCAATCGCGTTGCTCTACATAAGGAAAGATCTGCACATGGTCCTCGCAGTACTTGGACCTAATATTTTAAATGCTGCAGGTTTTAAGATGCAAGAGCAATACAGACAAAAAAGTTTTCCCAGTGACGAGGAAACATCATTACAAGCTATTGAAATAATTTCCTAAGCCATTTAAAACTATTTTGCCAATAGCTCAAGTGCAAGCTAACTCAAAAGGAAAACAAATACTGATTTTTGAAAATTAATAAAATAAATAAAACAAAACATTACCTAAGCAAAATTAAAGGTGGAACCAAGAAAAATAGGAGTATGCATATTTCTCAAAGACAATTGCTGGAAGTATATTTATGTCTCTAAATACAAAAGGGAAATTAAAAATCATATTATTTATACCTCAGCACATTTAAAGTAATATTACATAAGTAATTCCAATGAGTACAAGTTCAATTAAAAGCCATATAGCATAGAAGAACTGTGCTCTCATTATGAGAAATGCTTCCTAATAAATAAGTGAACCACTGAGCAAATTCTTGTTCATAACCTGCAGAAGAAGACAAGGGTAATCAGTGGGACAAAAAAATCTGTCAGTGTCCAATATGAAATTCTTGTTTAGTGCCAAATTAAACTTTCTCAGTTTTTGTCTGTCAGTATTCTTTGATTTTTTTATGCTAAATATATATTTGAATAGAAAGCCATTTCCAAATATGAAATAATCTAAAATTTGATTAAATACATTTATCAGGATGTGATTTTGAAGATCTTACAGTTTATTGAATGGATTTTAAGTTCTTTGGAGAAAAAAAGGTACTTGCTTTCTTTTTAGCACTACTTTTTTAGCATTACTTTTTTACAATAATGTACCTTATTTTTTCATGATGGAGCTGTTTTGACTGATGTCACAGTTTTAAAAGTCAGTGAAAAATCTGTTTCACTGAAGTGGAAGCCCTGATCAGGCATTGTTCTTTCTTCTTAAACCTGAAACAAGTATAAAAGTATGTCTCTTAGAAAATTTAGATCAACCTTTTTTTCCTGCTCATGAACAAAGAATTCAGGAGTGTAGGAAAAAGACAAAGGCTTCCTCTATCACAGGAGACAAAGGCAGGGGAAAAAACTAAGACAAAACAGTTAAAAAGCCCCATAATTTCTCCTTAAAATCCTTAGGAGACCAACTCTCCCTCTCACTTGGTGTTTTGTGGATGGAGAGCTTTGAGCCAATTGGTGACGGAGTTGGATTAGCACAGGGACCATTTATTGAAGTGAGGAAAGGCAGTTCTTCAGTCAAATACTTCCATATCTTTTGCTTTATCCAGTGGCTCCTTTGTACTGTTTTCTGAAACAACATGACTATGTTGATTACTGCTGCAAGAAGATTATTACTGTAAAAATGTTCAGCTGACAAAGGTTGCAGAGTGTATATTATCAATTTGTATGAGTCAGACCTCTGTTTGCAAAATCTCAATGGAATTGCAAAATACAGTTTTCCAGCTCGGCAGACTTGAACCAGACATGTACAGCTCTAAGCAGAATGCCAGTTCCATGCATCACAGTAAAGGTTTTCTACATGTTGCAAAACAAACAAACAAAACAAACAAAATTTGTGTTCATGTCAGAAGATGCAAAGCAACTGTCTGAATGTGAATGTGTATACACACACACACACACACTTATCCACACATGTGCTCTAACACATACATGCAACATCAGCCAGGCTCCTAGTATCTATACCCAAATTTACAAAGAGGGGCTGTTTGACACAAGACCATACAAATGCCCATGCTGAACTGACAAGGTGGGAATACATCTTTTAAACTGATCCTCTCACTGTCACCGCCGATATAACTGACAAAGCTCTCCTGTCTATCAGCAATTAATTTTTAATTGCTGTAGGTGAAAGCTGGATTTAAACAAAAGCCTTGGAGGCATGAAGCTTCATATAATACTTCAGTAAACAGCCAGCTACATCAGTTTAGATTTCATTTACTTGTGAGAAAAGTATCAAAGAATCTAGAGATTTTATTTGAGCTGTCTACAAAAATTTAGAGAACAATGGTAAAAATCAAGTTATAATAGTATTACTGATAGATTAAAAAAAATCAGAATTAATGAAAAAATTTAAATTAAAATATCCAAAACTTCCAAAATTTTTAGAAGACTGGTTTTCTTCTAAAAGCCTTTTCCCCCCCTCAATTTAGCAATGCTCAATAAAACTGAAAAACTATTAAGCTAAGTGAATAAACTATCAGAAGTGATCCACTTTTTTTTGGTCAATCAGCATATCTAGCTGTAACAGTCCTGGTGTCAGATTAGGAAAACTTGTCGGTCTAGATAAGATCTTAGAGGAGAAATCTCAATGTCAAAATAACAAATGGTTTCCATGTAGCTTTTAATTTTTATTTTACTTCCTTAAATTATATAAGGAGATGAAATTTTATTCTCTCATATACCGAGGAGAAACTAGGCAAATTTAGAAACAATATTCTGGATAGATGGTTACACAAAACATACTGAGTATTATGTGCAACAGGATGTGACAGGCATGCTGCACATGGCAAATGACATACATCATTAAATGTTTTAATGTTAAAGGCCCTTTAGTGATTTATGCAATTTACTGGTTGGTCCACATGTCAGTGTTTCAAGATTAATCTTGTACTGCTATGGGTTGTTGAACAATGTCAGTGGCCAGTTCCCTTCTTTTCCCACTGCCTTATTTTGTGGTTGTCATTAGTGATAATTGCTTAACGCTTTATTGAACCTCCATTTGCCTGTTTTCTCACTCTGTAGATATACTTCTGTTCTCTGTAGCCAAGTACCCACAGAACAATATAAATACTATTATCTTTAAAAAGCAGTGTCATTATGAATATTTGCTTAAGCACACAAAAATTGCTTGGGTTCAGAGGCCAGTAAATAAGTCAAGCCAATCTCTGGTGCTATTGTCAAAATCTTCTTATTTTACTATGTGGGTTTATACATACATGGAATCATATGATTGCATTGTTCAAAAGAATACTGGGATCACATTCATAATATCTGTTGGTTTTGTAACAGTATACACTCCACTTTATCCTCTTAGAAAATTAAGAAAGGAAAAGAGAATTGTGGGTTTTGTTCATCACTGTTCAGCATACAAAGTGTTACTCCAATCTATTTCAAGTTCAACCTGAAAATTTTAGCACTGAGTGATTACTGAAATACAAACAGAACAGAAAAGAGAATTCTGTGAACTCAATTAAAATGGAAACACAAATGTCAAACACAAAAATCCCACAAATTTTCAATTATTCCTTTAACATCATCCTGTTCTATAAGGCAGCTATGAAAGTAAATTACCTCCTTGTTGGAGGAAATACCAAACCAAATGCTATTACTGTACCCTCCAATTTTAAAAGAAAATGCACAATGTCAAAATGCTTTATTCCCAAAATGTATCTGACATTTTATTTTTCATCATTCCTGTTTGTGTTACATTTATTTTGATGAAATGAACCAAAAAAGAGGACAGTAGAAATTAAAAATTGAAATAAATTGAAATAAATTAAATAAATTATTTAAATCTAAAATTTAAATTTATTTAAATAAATAAAAAATAAAAATTGAAAAAAATTAGAAATAAAATAGTTTATTAAAAATAAACTATCTATAGGTCATAGTTATTATAGTATATCAGCATCTCTCTGTCAAAATACCAAATATCCCTGGCACTGGGATAGTCAGCTGCTTTGTGTGACAAAGGATATATGGGAGGCACTACCTCACCACAAACTGTATGGGCTTTTATTGGTGGTATCCAGTCTTCTCAGGTCCATGCAGCCCAAAGTCCACATGAAGAGAAGCTCCAGTTCCAGCTGCAGGTCCACACGTCTGTGTGCCCTGGCCTGGGCACTGTTGTCACATGAAATCTTCAAGGTTAGCATGAAGTAATTTTAATTTGTGCTTCTTTGGAGAGGCAGGACAGGAACAGCACTTCCTGCCTGGGGCTGGTGCCAAGCAGTGTTTGTCTCATTTTTTTATATCATTATTTCCTTTGGTCACCCACTGATTCAAAGAATGTAATTAGATAAATACTAAATTAGAAAGCACTTCATATTACATCTATGAGCAGTGTTATTGTAATGTAAATTTCTGCCAGTGAACAGAGGATGGATAAATAGAGATATTTTTCTCCTGTGTATTTGTCTTATTAATAATATCAATGAGCAATTTCAGTTGTCTTCTTAGGCAAGTTGGGGAACACAAGCAACTGTGGCTGTTCATTATCTCATTTACCCAGATAGTCTTTGTTAAATAGGCACATATTCTTGTATCCTCACTGCACAGACAAGATGGGTGGAGATTTAAAAAAAAAAAAACAAAAAAAACCAAAGACAAACCCAGTGGGGCCACAGGTATTTATTTAATCAAAAGACCATTTACCTGATTTTAAAAACGTATTTGCTCACTTGAATTCAAACCATTCATAATAAGGAATAAGGAATTCACTGAAATTTCAGAATTAAACATAAAAATAAGTCTTTTTTATCTGCTGAAGTAAACTGAAAAGAAAATTCCACAGTGTCTGGCACAGTCAAAGGTAGAAATCCTTCCTCCGTTACCCTCCCCCAGACAAGACACCTTGTCTCCAGGAATACATCACGTGAGAAAGAAACTTGTCAATTATCAAAACTTTTAACTCTAAGACTGTGATTAGAGAGAAAATAGAAATATACTTCAAAATTAATGCAGTAAAGAACTATGGCAGTAATAAAAGAAGCCTTATGCTTCATTTTAATATTTCCTCATTTAAGTTATTGGTTTGCAATATCAGCATCCCATTAGAGTCTAAGCTACAAAGACTTCAGGATAATAGATCTGCCTTTAGGCACCAGCATTTGAAGGGAAAAGGACAATTTAATATTCTAAAATCAGTGGAACTGTGGGCAGTAAGGAAGAGGGACTTATCTGTAGATTTACTGTGAAACAATTATGCTCCTGCAAGCTCTAAATCCCTCTCCTACTCACAATTAAAGGCATATAACTTCCTAATGTACAGCAGCTGACAGATCAGATGATGGAAAGCCAATATCTATCACTCTCTGTTTACTTTTTACTTTGTATGGAGAAAATCAGCCATATGCAGAATCCATTTGGGATAAAGAGCTTGGGTAGCAGTGCATAGTATGGAATGGTTACATCCATCAACTCTCTCCAGAAAGACAGGACTGGATGTTTCATTTGCAGGGCAAATGAGGAGATACCAAAGCAGGAAACAATCAGTTCAATAACAAAGGGAAAACTCAAGCAGAATTTCAAGCTGGTAAATGACTTCCTGAAAGGCTCTTGCACAGCTCCTTATTGGTTCTTTTGTTTGTCCTCAGAAAGGCAATTGCCAGAAACTTGATTTCAATTTGAAAGCTTTCATTTATAAAGAATGCAGTACCAAAGGAACTGGTGTGGGATATTAACCGGTACAGTGAATCAAATCTTGAAGACTGAAGACTCTCTTCAGAGTTTTTGTGTTTTATAGCCTATAAAAAACTCTAAGCCAGACCTGGCAGAATCTACAGCACTTCAGGAACCCCAGAATTTGGCCTAGTGAGTTTATCTGTGAAGCTCTTATCTCCAACTTTTAAACAGTTTGTACATCTAAATTCAGCTTATATCACTAGTAAAATTAATCCAATCCACCAACAAAGCTTATATTTAAGGCACATTACTGTTCTCTTTTGTCAGAGAAAGCTATGAAAGTGATCCTGCTGAAACCAAAGTGTCCCATGACTCTCCTAAAGCTCTTTGGAGGTAGAAAGGCTTGCCCACTGCAGGAGGAGGGATTTACTGCCTGAGAACTCAACATCTGTGATACTTGGATTGTCAGCTCAAGTATTTTAAAACTTTCTTCTGTGTCCTTATTTTTCCTATTAATCTCTTATCTTATGCAATATAAAAAGAAGAATGGTAAAACAAATTGTACAAGTAGGAATCCAAATGAGTAGTTTGGCTTGCCTCTGAAATATCAGTAAATATATCCCCACTGTCACATTACTTTTCCAATTTCTGTATTTTTCCTTCTCCTCTTCTCTTAATTTCACAGGAGATTCCTGGCTGATCCTTACTTGTCATAAATATTTTTCAAGGAATTTTTTAAGGGGAATTTTGTTAAGATGGCTAGTAGTAGCTCACTTTTGTTAACTCAAGCACAGCATCACAGCCAGGCAAGGGAGGGGATTGTCCTGCTCTGCTCTGAGCTGGGGCAGCCTCACCTCCAGTGCTGGGGGTAGTTTTGGGCACCGCAATGTAAGAAAGACATTAAACTATTAGAGAGTGTCCAAAGGAGAGCACAAAGATGGGGAAGGGCCTTGAGGGGAAGCCGTGTGAGGAGCAGCTGAGGGCACTTGGTCTGTTCAGCCTGGAGGAGACTGAGGGGAGACCTCACTGCAGGGACAACTTCATTGTGAGGGGAAGAGGAGGGGCAGGCACTGATCTCTGCTCTGGGGTGACAGCCACAGGACCCGAGGGAATGGCCTGAAGCTGTGTCAGGGGAGGGTTAGGCTGGATATCAGGAAAAAGTTCTTCTCCCAGAGGGTGTTTGGGCACTGGAACAGCTCCCCAGGGCAGTGGTCACAGCACCAGCCTGGCAGAGCTCAAGAAGTGTTTGCAGAATGCTCTCAGGCACAGGGTGTGACTCCTGGGGATGGCTCTGTGCAGAACATTGGAGGACTTGATCCTGGTGAGTCCTTTCCAACTGAGCATACTCTGTGATTCTGTCACTGAGGAGACCTACACCTTCCTCCATCTGCCAACACTTCTGGGTCAAAACCCTGATGTTTGAGATTTGGTGTATGTACAAATCTGCATTAAACAACTTGCACACAGTGTGCACTTCTCTGTCTTCTTGCCTGGCCCACCAACTACACAGAAGCCTGACAGATCCCAGCTAAGAGCTGGAAAGCATCAGGTCCTCTGTTGACCTCAGAAGGGAACATGCCAGTTTCCTGGGTGCTAACCCAAAGGCCCACTGCTCTCAGGGATATGTGAAAGGGCCTGAACCAAACCAATGAGAAATCTTTCTTGAAAAAAAGAGTCTATTCTGCTCAAATCCTGACAACATGATCAACACCATGACCTCCAAACCATTATCTAAGGGGACACATTATCTCAGAAAATTATTCAGAAAATGTAGGTACCTTTCACAGTGTTATATCTCAATGACTGAAATAAAGTCAAAACCACTGTGTCAATTACGCTTCTTCAGTATTACATTTCGGTCTCAGTGAGACTGATGTAAACAAGTAAAGATATCAACACCTTACCATGGCAGAAACAGTCAACAAGTTACTTCCTTTTTATTCACTGACCCATAGCTGAAGTGACTGGAAATCACCTTTCCAGAAAATGTTATCAAAACAGCAGGTTCAGCAGTTTTTCATCCAACTGTTTCTGTTTAAATCTTTGCAACAGTGTTTTTATTATTTGAAAGAAAGGATGCTTCCTTTGATCTTACAAATGTGTAATTTTTTTTTTCATCAGTTCAGCTATACCGAGTAGCATGTTTTTGTGCTTAAACATATTGTGTGGAAACTTGCATAAAAGAAAACAATAAAAGGAACTATAATAATTGTAACTATACTCATTTCCAGTTTCTATAGAAGCTGTTTCTACAGTTACTTCTATCTAGCTTCAGAGTCTTGGTACTAGTTTTGGTTGTTATTATTAGTGACAATTAAACAAGAAGACACTTCTTTATGAGGCTTTGGGGGTTTATTTTATTGTTAGACATCAGAAGACAATGACCTGTTTAAATACACTAGAAAACATACTTTACAATGAGATGCTACTGTATTGGGTGTGTCAGAGACAGGGTTAGTTTTCCCCATTGCAGCCCTCATAGTGCTGTGCATTGTAGGGGATCAAGAATGGTGTTGATAACACAGCATCAGTGCTGTCCCTCCAAGACTCCCCTACTGCACCCAGTAGACTGGGGGTGGGCAAGGTCCTGGGAGGGGACATATCAAGGGCAGCTGACCCAAAGTAACCAAAGTATGGATATCCATTCCATAGGACATCTGCTCAGCAATTAAGGCCAAGACAAGGGTTGAGGGGAGTTCATTAGTACAGCATTTGCCTTCTAAAGCAACTGCTACTCATACTAAAGCCCTATTTGTGAAGTAGTTGGATATCACCTGCTGATGGGACGTACAGAAGAAATCTTTTGGTTTTCCTTTGCTTCCATGTTGAACCTTTGTTTTTGCTTTATTAAAAGAGCCTTCACCTTGAATCATGAGCTTTTCTGCTTCTTGTTTTCTCCACCTGCATCCTGCCAAGGAGGGGAAAAAATAGGGTGTCTTGGAAGGCACCTAGCACCCAGGCCAGGTCAACCGTCAAAGCTATCAAATATTTTTAGCATCTTCCAGAATCAAAAATGCATTTACCCTTATAATTTTTGTCACATGTTTTTTTGGTATTTATAACTAGGACATTAAAGAACTCACTACCAAGACTGCTTACATTTTATTTCTCTTTGAAATAGTTAGCAGATTATTCAATGCGCTCGTCATCATGCGAGAAACTTTAGCTTCGAAGTGATGTCAGAAATTTAAAATGAAGCTAGAGGAAAATAATGAACAGGATGGGAAGATTTCCAATGCACAGATCTACCCTGTATGTTTTGTGTAGGCTCAAAATTATTTTATGGTCTTATTATTTATTTGTTTTATATTGAAAATACAAATCTGTGCTTTATCATTTTTTTCATTTTAGTTTGAACTGTTTTAGTCACCTAGCAGTACAATATTCATGATTTTCTGACATTAATAACTCAGTTTTTCTTTTAAATTTTCTTTCCTTTGAAATCTCATTGTCTAAGCCCTTATAAAAGTCCAATTTGAGTGGCACTTATGATTTTATAGTGAAGGACTTGTCAGTTGTTTAAATACAAAGTTTTATTTTCATTTATTTGCATAATCTTTTAATTTGTTCAGAGAAAACAGAATTATTTTTTTGAAGTTTCCTATATTTGACAGGATTTTGCAAGGTTTCTGTGAGCTACTTAGATATTTCAGAGGGGCTTTCTTAGCCTTGTGGTGCAAGCTAACTGCATTTAAGTAATGCAACTGTAATTTAAGCATAGAAAATCTTTATGGGATGACATTTGACGCAGTACTCAATAGCAACTCTTTCAGTTACAAATGGTGTAATATCCTGTGAGTTCTGTTAGAAAAATACAAATCTCCTGGAAACGTGCAAAGAATTTAGATTTGAGGAATAGTGGTCTGGACATATGTAAAAACCTACTCTATTTAATTTATTACTGATTTATCTAAGCACCCAGTTTTTCAAACCTGAATTAACATCTCAAAGCATATATATATATATATATGTATATATTTGGAAAATATAAATAGTTATGCTGTATATGGCTGCAGCCTGATTTACAGCTGTCATTTCACCAAAGAAGGAGGGAAAAAAATTGCATAATTTCAATCCATCAAAATAAGTCCTCTAGTAGAACAGTGAAGTAAGGCTCTGTAAAATTTAGTTGATGAGCTTTGAGGGTAATATAAATGGAAAGCAGGCACTTTGGAGAAAGGCAAATTAATGGAAACCAACTTCTCTTTGATGTCTCCAAATTCTTTGTTGCTTCAAGTTCTCTGTCAGCTTTATTGAAATCCTCCCTTTTGCTTTATTGAAGACAGTTTCATCTTGCTATCTTTCTTATTCTTACTATCTAAATTTAAAAGGGTTGGGTATTTTCTGCTAATGGAATGTCCATCGGCTATCAGGTGACTTATCTCCTGTGGATAATTAGCTGGAATCATCTTGACTATGATCAATGACACTTGGAAGGAGATACAGTTAAAAACCATTATATTAGTAAAGACTATATCTATAAATTGTATTTTGTCTTTGAACATAACAGACAATAAAACCTAGTGGATGATCTTGAAAACAAATAATACCACACTGAAGAAGGCTAAATAAATGAACATCAATGAAAGCAACTAGGTTAAAAAAAGTTGGCAAAATTGAAGTCCAAGTCAGTTGTTAATCAGTATTTTTCTTAATCACATGAGTCAAATAGGATAACTGATCCCATTAGATAGGATGCTAGTAGAGAAGCCAGAGACAAAATTTTAGTTCCCTCACTCTGTGGCTGATCTCCTGTCTCACTCTCTCCAGTAAAATTTAAGCAATGGCACATTCTTACCAAAAAGATATAAGCAAAACAGAAGGATCGTAGAATCACAAGATTATAGAATAGTTTGGGTTGGAAGGGACCTTAAAGATCATCTAGTTCCAATCCCCCTGCCGTGTACTGGGACACATGTCACTGGACCAGGTTGCTCAGAGCCCAATCCAACTTGACTTTTATGGGGCATCTTTAACTTCCCTGGGCCACTTGTTCCAGTGGCTCACCACCCTCACAGTAAAGAACTTCCTCCTGATATCTAATCTAAACCTACTCTGTCTGAGTTTGAATCCATTCCCCTTTGTCCAATTAACACAAGTGCATATAAAAAGTCCCTCTCTGTCTTTCTTGCAGGCTCCCTTTGGGTGCTGGTAGGCTGCAATTTGGTCACCTCAAAGTGTTCTCTTTTCCAGGCTTAATAAACCAAATTCTTTCAGCCTTTCCTCATAGAAGAGGTGCTCCATCCCTCTAATCATCTTTAGAGGTGGCGTCCTCTGCGCTTGCTTCTATAGGTCCATGTCTTTCTTATGCTGAGGACCCCAGAGCTGGATGCAGTACAGGAAAAAAATACTGGCTAGGAATGAAGGATGATCATTTACAGCAGTAATGAAGACCTCAACAGTGTCTACAAGCTGAAACAGCACACAGTGGAGAAAATATATGCCAGCAAGTAAACTCTAACAAACATTCTAACAGCCTTTCCCATTGCACTATGTGAGAGACAAAACTGGGCTAGTTAGACCCTTGGTCTCACTTACTGAGGTGTTCATTATGTTTCCAATGTGTGCTTCCCTCTTTAGTGTTACTTGCTACTCAACTTAGTAGTTAGAGAGACCCAGGTGAAACGTATTGATTGACAGTCTACGGAATGATCTGTGGGACACTGGGACCATCTCTTTGGCTCAGTATTGACTTTAAACTGAACTAACTCCCAGAGCATTCAGGCAATCTATTTGATCCGTTTTCCACAAATAACATGTAAGTAGCAAGGACAAGCTCATCTTCATGAATATTGGCAGAAAAACTTTTACGCCTGAAAACAAGGGCAGAAGTAATTCCTTATGAGGAACAGAGGGTTTCTTAGCATATGAAGAAATGTCAGTGGCAGCATAGGTTTCTTTAAATTTTGAGAGTATTTCAAAAACTTTGGACAATCTGAAGCATTTAAAAGCTAAAGCATTTTAAATGTCTGAAGACATTTAATAGCAAGGAATAGTGTTCTGAGGGCTATACAGATTAATATTTCAAATGAGGGAAAAAAATGGGAAAACATTTTTTTAATAGAACCTTGCAATGGCCACAATTCTGGTTGAAAAGGAATTCAGTTTCTAGTATGACATTTAGATGTTTAGGAACATGATCTGTTATGCTAATATTGTTCAAGTTTGTTCATTGTTTCTTCATTACGCAATTATAAATTATCAAAGTGTAGTAAAAATCCAGTCTATCTAGTTCTGAGGTATGGAATATAAGCAAACGTGTTTCTGAATACCTTGAAAAACATTTAGGTTGCCCTTTTACACTCCAAGTCATGTAGCTTTTATCTTGACATATACCTGCATTTGGCATGTTTGAAGAAATCTGGTTTTGAAATAATCAAGTCACGCATCTTAGTCACAAATGTGACTAAGTCCTGGTCACAAATGTGCCACTGTGCGTATTGACTGGCAGCCACATATTCTCTTGAGAGAATTATATTCATATGTGCATGGGCCTCAATGTATTCATGCACGTATCTGTGTGTCAGATATGGGAATAAAGCATAAATAAAATATTCGAGTTGAAGAAATGAAAATTATGAAAGCTACTGAAAAAAACTCCTCTCCAAATGCAAGATGCATGGGAATACAAAAGGATCATCTCCACAAACACATTTCTTCATCCAATTTCACCTTAGGTTCTCACCTAAGATCAGTGCAGAGCAAAACTTCTGATTAAACTTCAATGTATTTTTCCTACAAACCTTAAGGAAATTATATATAAAGCATATATATATAGAGTATCACATGTATTCAACAGAATTCATATTTCTTTATTCTCAGATATGAATTATCCAAGTAACCTACATAAGAATTTCACTCTGCTGAGTTGCTGCTTTCATTGTTTCCTAAATCCTTGAGACAAGCTACATAGTCAATCAAGCTTACAGTAGAGAGCAAATTAATGTCACAGTTGAAATGAAGAATTGTGAATTTATTTTACATAATGTAACAGAAAGATCAAACAGTGAATTATTTTTAAAAAAGTCTAGAATTTAGTCAGAACTAAACAGAACTTAGAAATTCTATGAACTATATTTACACAGTAGTTCCCACAGATTTAAATGAAGTGTCCTTCCCTTTAACAGGGGTTTTACGTTGTTGTAAGTCATGACAACTATGTCTAGAACAAAATTACACACGTAATAAAATTTAGGTTCACTTTTACTACAGCCAATTCCTTTTAATCACTTGTTTTCTTCATAATTACAGTGTTTGGCAATCTTGGTTTCATTTTGGTTTTTTTGGGGGAGGGGGGTGTTGTTTTGGGGTTTTTTTTACAGGACTTTTCTGATGTTTTCTACTCATTCAGCAGAAATATGATTAAAGACAACAAAGATATTTTGGCAGATGGGTGATTATCTCTTTAAACCTCCTATGGAATGGCTATTTGTAGCAACTTATGGGCACATGCAATTTTCTCCCCTTAAAATATACACAGCTGAATCTTTCTAGTTCTAATGTGCAACCTGAGTCCCACATATGGACTTTCAGATTTCTGGACAGCTGCATGAGGACATAACTTGTACAGACTGATTTGAATTTTAAATTCTATCACTTGAGTCACATCATGCAACTTTTAAATGGCATCTTCATTTGCACCTACTGGTGCTCACATTTGTGCATCACCACCATTTCATATCAGGCATGGGAACCATGGTAATGTGACCCTCTCATGCTGCAAGCAGATGCTCTTCTTGTCTGAAGCAACAGCCCAGCTGGTGGGAGAAAAGATTTGTATCAGTCCATGGCCCTTCCATGATGAGCACCTGGAGCCACAAGAAGCACAGGTTAGGAGTTTCGAAAGAGATACAATACTGATTACACCTACCTCAATCTGTTTGAAATATCTACAGCCCTTCAGCTGTAAAACTGAGTAACCACTGACCCAGGATATGTGAAGGGATTTTTCTGAGGGAAGGAAAGTTTCATATAAAGGAAATCTTAGGAAGCCAGTTGTTATAGTTGAAACATATTCATCAGAAAAATAAAAATACTTTCTCTGCCTCTTTACCACAACCTGGCCACTTTGTCACTTGTGTACCTATCTATCCATCTGTCTAAAAGCATGCATGTTTATATATATTTACATATGGAAACCTCTATAAATTACCTATTCATACAGCATTTGCAATAGAAAATTTCTTTTACTAGTCTAAAATATTTAAGTTCTTCTGAGGAGTGTTTTTTTTCTTCTCCAATCTTCTTTACACAGTTGCCAGGTACAAGGAATTCCGGGCTTCAAGAATCTGCATTTTTAGTATTCACCTGAAGCCTATATTTTGCACTAGGAAAAATGGATGAATTAATGGTTTAAGCTTGTTAAATTCAGTTGGACATATTTACAATTGGAGCAAAGTGACAAAACTTGCTTTAAGTGAATGAAATGGTGACAATTACATGGCTGAGCAGATGGCACTCCCTCTCCTCGCCTACAAGACCAGTACAGTATGGTCCTTTTGAGGAAAGGCATTAGCATAACTTTAAAGACAAAACTGGACTGCACAGTTTATAAGAACAGATTTATTATGCACTACTTATGTCTGCAACTAGCCTGACATGCCAGCACATGACCATGATAGTGCCACAATATAGCATAGGTCCACAAAACAGCTTCCATGTTGCTATGAAGTGCAAAGATTGTAGATTTTTTTATCACTACATTTCTTAGCACTACCACCAAGGATCCTGGGAGGGATGAAATTGGCAAAGGCAGGTGCCATGGGGGAGATTCTTACATTAACCAAAACTCTTACCTGTTTGTAAGACTGTCAGACCACATGCTATTTCCTCCAGTGTATATCAGAACACATATCTCCACATATAGCTTAACAACCTTCAAAACTCTCCTGTGATTTTGTGTGGAATACTAAAATTATCACAAAATATAGATAATGGCTATGCTAACCAGCTTCTGTCCAATAACTCAGTAGTCAGGGCTGGCACATACCAACTCTCATTCACTTGCGTGCCAGTGTTAAAGCCCACTTCTTTCACCTTGTAGGCTTCAACCAAATTACACCAGGTTACAGTCAATCTTCAGGTGGTGTGTGAGAATGTCAGAGCAGAATACTGAGTTTGGTTTGGTTTGGTTTGGTTTGGTTTGGTTTGGTTTGGTTTGGTTTGAAAGAACTTCTAAAAGGTGTTCAGTCAGTCTTATGTCCCACTTCAAGTAAGACTATCACCACAACAACACTGCTATTACAGCTCTTCCATCAAAGGAATGACTCTTTGGATGAGATAGCACAGGATCATAGAATCATTAGGAATCATTGCAAAAGACTTATAAGATTATTGAGTTCAACCATTCACCCAACACTGCCAAGTTCAACACTAAACCATATCTCAAAGAACCACATTTGCATGCCATGGGGTATCATACATAACCCCTCACATGAAAGCAATTTGATTTCTTATCTGAAAACAGGGCAAATTTCAGTTGTCTCAAAGAAAAATACATGGACCAGGGAATCAAAACTGGAACCCTCATCTTCCTGCCTGGTAATTAACTCTTTCACCATATTAAAGCTCCCTGTAGCCTAAAGACTATGTAATTTCACCCAAAGCACAGCATTTTTGGCAAAAGGTATTGAGACAGATCTCTTTCAGAACACCACTGTGATTGCTGGGTGCAATGCTCCTTTGGGAAACAAGGTGCAAGCTACCTCAAGAAAAAAAACTTACTCTGTCTCCTTTAAGTTCTGAGCTGGTTAGACCAGCAAGGTTCTAGAAGCAATAGCACAACCAGTGTGTCTCAAGTGGGCACCTGCCTTTCTAGTGTGTGAAGAGTGATTAAGTCAGTATGTTCCAAGAAATGACATTAATTTCATTGAAACTTATGCCTGACCCAGCTGAGTCAACAGAAAGAAATGGACATTGTAACCCATGATTCAGCTGATACCTCATGCTTGCACAGAGGAATGATAATCAAAATGTCTCAGGATTCAATCACAATAATGTGGATATTTTAATGCACTCAATTTTCTATATTTTGAGGCAGTTAGCAAGAACTGCTTTCGTGTTGCTTGGTTAAAGTCCTGTGTCTAGAAGTGTAACCTTTATTTTTTATATCCTAGGATAGCTGTATCATAGCAATTACCTGTTTACCTCTTAGCTTTTTTATGAACTTCATGAAGAAAACCTTGTGGAACTACAATAAGAAGCACTAAATTAAATGAAAACCCTTTATATGCTCTTACTCTAATTCTTCCTTCTTCTCAGATGTCTGTTGCTGTATACGAGGAAAGTCTCGCAGTATCAGTTTTGTTACTCATAGATAAATGATGAAATCTAAATGCAGAAAATTATCTGCTATATTGTCACATTATTTTCTAAGTATCATTCTGATTACTTGCTAACATGCTTTGATCATTTTTCTTATCTAGTGGAATGAGAATCTTTCAATACTGATTTCCTGACAATGAAATTCTCTGAAGGAAATATTTTATCTTTTCTTAGGACATACTGTATAGAAAGGAATGGAATAGGTTGTCATTAATTTTATGTAAGTGATGACAAAGCGCTATAAAGAATCCATTCGTAAGTGACGGTATGATGCCTATAAACGGTAGCAAGTTTTTTAGTTTCCTTCTTCTCCTCATATCATGTCTTTTTATATTGCTTTTATAGAACAAGGTTTTCATTGCATCAGCTACTGAAATGTGATCCTTTTTTTCCTGATGACAATGCTTTGTTTCTGAACAGAAAAAACAATGTCATTGCATAACTCACTAAACATCCTGGATCAGATGATTTGTTTAGAATTGCAGATTATGCTCAAAGGGACTGCTTGAGCCATATTGGTTCCAACAGAATCACATAGAAAATAGAGCCATCACAAACACATTATAATCAGTTTTGAAAACAGCTTGATGCTGAGTACTGAAAAATTACAATGCCATTTTTTAAAAATTAAATATAGCATTGAAACACATGAAAAAAAAGGCTCAAATGAGAAGATTTTGATGCTTCTGCTCATGATTTTCACATGCTTTTTAAAAAGAGTGTATCTCTTGCCCCACCTCAGCTAAACAAAATTGCATATGATAGCTGAGACGGCATGTTTCATGTGTTTTCAGACACTTCCAGTTCTCAGGTAAATATACATGCATTAAAATATAAAGATGTCTTTTAAATTCTGACAGACTGTAGTTCTCCAAATGAAAATATATTCTTCCATGCTCAAATCATAGCTGATACTGCAACATCCAGTAAGAGCAGGCTATGCCTGTTTGACAGTAATGTCATCCATTTACTTCGAATTACTTTGATTGAAGCCTGTGTTTTTTGGGTTTGTTCTTAGTTGACCACTCAGTTTGAAAGCATTCAGCATGTGGATTGGTTAAACACTGAGAACTCGTGTGATTAAACACCTCACTGCTTTTATGTTTAATTAATAGCAAAAGCAGCTAATTATTTTCTATGACCTTTTGCCAGAACGATATCCTTTGACTGTTCCTGAGATCAAAAGACATATTAATAAAAAGATCAAAAGAATCTATGTGCAGCTAGTAGAATCAGCTTCTTTCACAAATTACAAACTGCTTATTTCAAACTGAAGCTTCATTTCACTGTTGTCTCACTTGAGATTACATGCAGTGCTAATCACACTATGTTTGGATAACTTTTTTTAATCATCAGATATAACATGAATTTGCACCACACACCAATACATGTGGCACATACACATTGTTCCCTTATGAAAAAGTAATGTTAGATTATGCTGCTTGGACGTCACAAAGAAACCCTTCACTGAAAGGACGGTCAGGCATTGTAATGGGCTGCCTAGGGAGGTGGTGGAATCACCATCCCTGGAGGCGATCAAGAAATTAACTGCATGCAGCACTCAGTGCAATGGTCTAATTAAACAGGGTGCTGATCGGTCAAAGATTGGATTTGATGATCTTGGAGGTCTTTTCCAACCTTAATGATTCTATGTAATCACTGGGAATACTCACTGAATAAAGTTAATGTTAAGTTCTATACATTATTTTTGAAAAGTGGTCTTCAATACACACATCTCAGTGATTCTGCAGTTGATTGTGATCTGAGGTGATTTCAGATGAATAAAAAGGTTGTTAGAGATGCTCTGTTAATGGTGGGGGTGCACCAGCTTTTTTGCACCTTGAAAATATTTGGATGCTTCAACTTATTTCAAAAGAAAAACCAAAAACAGTAATAAGTTGTACTTTGGTTGGTCTTCTGAAAGTTGTGCACAGTAACTTTGCAAGTTTAAGAAACATTCCTTCTAACTACTGCTAGCTCCAAATTAAAAAAAAAAAAAAAAAGGAGAAGTGTGGATTTTTTAAAAACTTATATAAGTAGTTTAAGTCCAAAACAATAAAGTGAAAAACATCCCTCCAAGCAGCTGCTTAATAGTAGAAGGCCTCTCAGGGGTTTTAGGTGCATCTCAATAAACCTACAATTGCAAGCAGAATTGGTACTCTCAGAAAAGGCAAAGCCACTTTCTTTTCTAGAAGTAATAATGTTGCCCCTGTCTAATTCTACTTTTTAGATTCGGCTCTCTGTATACAGGTGACAAGTTTGTAGGTAAAATCACTGAATCTTTTATTTCAGTCTCAGCTGAAAAGATTATATTAAAACATTGATGTTCCAATCTACATAAATGAGTGTCCAGTTTGTAAAGCATCTGCATCACTTATATGTACAAAAGATGCACAGAAAATGATAGTGTAGCTGCTGATATGTAACTGCAACAGAAGACTAGAGAATGTGCTGTTATTTTTTTCCCTTGAGTTTCACTGCGAAATAAGTAGTGCTGTCAGAATAAAAATGCTCTCTAACTTATTCCCTCTAATTTATTTTTATCATTTGAAGTCTAAAATGAAAGTTCTAATGTGTTAACAGTTTTCTGTAGTTCGGAAGGTAAATCTTCCAAAATAGAAAGAAGAAAAGAAAATGCATACTAACTCGGAATTTTTCCACTATTCATAATCATAAAAAATACATTTTTTTGAGGAAAAGAACATCATAAAAATAATGCTCCTTAGATTATCCAAAAAATGGGCATGAGGGTTTTAGAAGTGTGTATTGTCACATCTGAATACTTCTGTGTTCAGAAAGTGACCTTCTCTACTTAAAAACTTGATATATTGTGATAAGCCTAACTGCACCTAATGCATCTGACTTCGTTACTCATTTCTTATCTCTTCTGTCCTCCCTCCTCAGCCTCCTCAACCAAATATAAGTAAGAATCTCTTTGGGCTGTCAAGCATTAGAACAGGCTCCCAGGGAAGTGGTGGAGTCACCATGCCAGAAAGTATTTAAAAGACATGGAGATGTGGCACTGAGGGACATGATTGAGTGGTGGACTTGGAAGTGCTGAGTTAATCGTTGGAACTGATGATCTTAAAGGTCTTATCCAGCCAAAACGATTCTGTGATTCTATGTCTCTGTAGACTCCATTTCTGGCAAAGAGCCTTATCACAGCCTTTTCAGCACAGTTTGTGTAGAGAACGTAATTTTTCATACAAAGGTAATTTTCTTTACTGGTGAGCTTGGCTCACAGCATTTCCACTAAAAGGCAGCTTCTATTTCCAATGCAGTGTTAAAGAAATACTGTTCAGAAACGTCATGATCCCATTTTCTCTTAAGATATTGTGTTGGGTTTTGGCTGGTATAGTTAATTTTCTGCACAGTGGCTAGCACGGGGCTGTGTTTTCGGTAAGCAAAGTTTGAACAGGCTAAGGTTGATCAGTAAACACTTTGGAAGACCTTAATGCGATTCATAGCTAAAATAAAGTGTAAAAACATGGGGGGTGGTTTCGGTGACCCGGGTGACTGGGAGCTCTGCCACCTGGACCACGAGCCAGAGAGCCCGGACTCCAGGGCTGGGACAGGCAGGCCACGCTCGCTAAATCCTGCCCACAGCTCCGCTCCCTTCCTTCCCTGGCGGAAGCGCCAGGGGCCTCCCGATGTCCCTGCGGGGTTCCGTGCCTTTCCCATTCCTGCACCTTCCCGACTGAGGCGGGCCCGTGCAGCCAGCCGGCCTCCGCGCTTCCCTCTCATCCCAGCCCCGGCAGCGGGAAGCGAGGCCCGCGGGCTCGGCCGACTCCCGCAGGGAACAGCCGCGTTCGGCCCGGATAAACACGAGCAGGAGCGAAGGGCCGGCACCCAGCAGCCGCTCCCACCGCGCCGCGGGGCAGGGGCTCTGCCTGACCCCAGCGGGGCCGGAGAGGTCGCGTTCCGGCCCCGGGCCATGGAGCTGGGGCACGGGCCCTGCGGAGCGGCCGCCGCTGCTGCGGGTGGGTCGGAGCGAGGCTGTCAGGGCTTCCGGGAGGGAGGGAGGCCGGCGGGGGGCTCCGACGGGGGAGCACCGGCCCGGGACGTGCCCCCACCCCTCATGGCAAGCCCCGTGTCCCGGGGTGCGGGTCTGGGACCGCCCTCTGGTTCTCCTGCTTCCCCTGGAACAACCACCTGCTTCCCCTGGGACACCTGCCCCGTCTCCGTGCGGGAGTCCTTAACGTGGGCAGCCTCCGGTGATCAAAGAGTGGTTTCCTGAGGAAAGGTTGAGTTTATTAGGGCGGAAGCGGGAATCTTCTCATCAAAGTTGCTCTGTTTTGGTTATTAATAATGAAGGATATCAGCTATTAATTGTTTGTATCTATTTTTATAAGTCACAGTTCTGAAGTTTTCTCCTGTCCATTTCAACTAAGTCACAAGAAAAAAAACATTTGTGAAGTTTTGTTGGATGGATGCTGGGTTTCAATTGCTGTTCAATTCAAATGTTGTTAGTGCTCCTGTTAGAAAAAAAAGTTGTGTGAACATGCAGATACTAGAATATCAAAGAATTATCAAAGTTAGCAATATTTTTACCTGATTATTTCTGATGTCAGTGAATTGAAATTATAATTTTTCATCACTCTGACCTTAGGAATTCACATATTTTAGGGCTTAGTCATTTGCATTTCTCTCATTGACTGATGGAAGAAAGTAATGATTAATTTTGTATTATCACAGAATGGCCTGGAGTTCTAGGTCCTTAAAGATCATCCAGTTCCAACCCTCCTGCCATGGGCAGGGACACCTTCCACTGGACCAGGTTGCTCAAAATCCCATCTGTCCTGGTCTTACACAGTTTCAGGGATGGAGTTTAACCCCAGCTGACACCTAAATACCACACAGCCTTTTGTTCAGTCCCCCCACCCCAGTGGGGATAGTTGTAAAGAAAAGGTAAACCTAATGGGTTGAGATAAGAATAATGTAATAATTGAAATAAAATAATAGTGATAGTAAGTATGCTAATAATATGATTAATAAGAAGAATTATAGTAAGGAAAGGAAGAGAGAGTAACAGAACCCAAGAGAAACAAGTGATGAACATGGTTGCCTGATTACCAATGCCCAGCCCGTTTCTGAACAGAGATCCCAATATTCCTTTGGCCAGTTTGTGTCACCTGTCCTGGCCCTGCTCACCTCCCAGCTTTCAGTGCAGCTCCTCAGTAGCAGAGCATGTAGACATTATAAAGTCCTTTACTCAGGGTAAACACTACATAGCATCAGCAAAAACATCAGGATGTTACCAACATCATTCTCAGGCTAAATCCAAAACCCACAGCTTTGTAACAGCTACTGAGGAAATGTCCCAGCTAAAATCAAGACTTGCACCCACAACTTCTCCAGGAAATCTGTTCCAATCTGTGCATGTTTCATCACCCACACAGTAAAGAATTTTTTCCTAATATCTAATGTAAATCTGCCCTCTTTCAGTTTAAAATAATTCCTTCTTGTCTTGCTCTTGTAAAAGTCCCCCTCCAGCTTTCTTGTTATACCTTCACATGCTGAAAGCCACCCTGGAGCACTCTGTTCTCCAGAGTTAGCAACCTCAACTCTCTCAACCTGTGTTCAGAGGAGATGTGCTCCAACCTTCTGATCATCTTAATGACTTAGATGTTGTCTTAACTTGAAGAAATGAGTAATTGAGCCAAATTAAAGTGTAGGAAAGTACTTATCTATGGACTTGGCTGTGAAACCTTGCAAAGTCTCTTCAGTGGTTTGCCGTCTTTTACAATTTTCAGTGCTTCATTAATATTTAAACACTACATATGTAAATATGGTTATAGTTATGTTAGTATGTATTGTATATGTAAGGACTCATTTTTTATTGCATGCTGTAAGCTTTTTATGAATACTGGATTTCTGGCAGTATTCCCTCTTTTCCTTATCCTCTATAACAAACATTTCCTTTCTTCTGAACAATCTCGTCTTTCTTTCTGTCTATTAAATTTCTGTAAGAAGCCCAAAATCAAGGTTTTTAAAATGCAGTTGATGCATTCTGGAAGGTTACCTGAATGAATCAGTATCACTGAAAGATACTGATCTTGTAGATTAAAAAACTTGTGGAAACTGAACTGTTCAGGTAAAAGCTGAAAGTGTGAAACTGAAAAGGAAATTATGGTGATATTTTAGTCACTGTATTTTAACATGGGAAGAGGAGATATGCAAAATAGTCTTCATATAATCCTCCAGACTCTTGATTGCCTTTTTTTTTTGAACTCTGGTTTAAAATTCTGCATTCAGAAGGTCGTTTCAGTAGGTAAAACTGGGGAGATGAAGGGTGTTTTCTTCTTTTAACTTGGCTGTGTATAAAGGCTGTGATCGTTTTCCACAGTCCCTAATACCAACGGTAAATTTACTCTTCACGTAATTATTATTAGCATGTATGAAACTTTGTAAAAGAATTAGGGTCTGAATTTCATGGTTTCATAAATTTCTCACAAAGCTATAATGAAAAGTATATCCTCAGTTCCCAAACCAAACGGATTTATACCCAGCTGATTAAGTGGGCACAGTTCTGTTTTGGTAGTGGAAGAAATCTGCACTAACCTAAGAATAGATAAATTTACACCACAGACTTATACTTTAATTTCTGAACAGCAGGTTTTTGAGAATAAATTCCCTACTCTGGAAACACATTCGTGTCTTTAGTAGTCAGTAGTAAAGAGAAACATGATAATGGTACTGTCTGCCAGATTCATTATATAGTATTGTGAGTGACACATAAAAGAGGCCTGTTGGAGGAGAAAAAGGAGTGCAAAAGGAAGAACTCTCAGCTTGTAGGGAGAATATATACACAGTCTTAAACTACCATAAAACTCAGGCTCAAATTATTATTTTCAAAATATCATGTTGAAGAGTGAGGCAAAGAAAGTTTGAGAAGCCAAACTGATTTTTTATGCTCATATGATTCTGAGCGTACTTGATGTTCTCATGTCTTTAATTTGCACCTGTCTGCTGTCTTGTGCACTGTAATATGCTCACAAGGTTGTTCTCAAAAACTTTTTTCCATAACTTTTTGGGTGGATTTTTTTTGTTGTTATTTTGTTTTGTTGTGTTTTGTTTTGTTTTTTCCCCCAGAGATACTGAAAAGATCAGAGTTACAAACTTCTTTTAAGGGGTGCTGTCGTCAGCCTTGCAAAATATCTCTTGTTAGCTAGGTACCTTAAATAGGTCTCTGAAGGTCTCAGCTTTAGCTGCCTGTGGTGCACCAGCTCATCTCAGTGCAGTTGGCTGTCCACAGTACATGTGTGTGTATCTGGTGTAGTCATCTTAACACTCTTTGTAGTCCATGGGGGGAAACAAATGTTTCTGGGTCATGACTTCACTACAAAATGTACAAATGACTTGGCTTATTTTTAACATTAGAAATCTCTGTTTCTGCCCATTGATAATAAAAGAAGTCTAGGCAGCTAGCTCAGCTGTAGCCATCTAAACTGTAGGTTTCTGTAGTTAAGAGGAGATAAATCCTACGTCATAAATGTTACTGAAACCCCAAAGGATTATGCTTGTTTCTGTTCTTAAATTCTCTGAAATGGTTATAATTGAAGAACATCAGTAAGTTCTAAAATGTTTTTTTTTCAACTCCTTCATGTTACTTGGATTTGGAAAATTTATAAGATTTGATTTTAGAAGCTAAAATTATTTAAAAGTTAGAGATTGAAGAAACAAATCATGCTACATTTAAGTTTCCTTGTGCTTTTGACATATAGTATTTTAAATATTTATTGTTTTCAGTATTGTTTTACCATTTTGAGTCAGTTTGAAAAAAATATGCTGGAGTTAGTGTTAGGTTTGTTGTAGGAGAAGCAAGTTCTTCCCTCCCTGACTATGTCCACATTACATATCTTTGTTTATTATGAGTGTAGGTTGTTTAAAGATGACACTGTGGAGTAGCCTTGGTTTAATATACATTTTTACAATAAAAGCTGTTTAATTGGAGCACAAGGCATACTTCAGTTCATCTTGATTATGTAGCTGTCCCATTATTATTGTTTATTTTGTACACAATAACATTTTGCTAGGCATACCAATTAAATCAAGTTTATTTTATTGTTGCTTAATGTTGTGGCCGTGTGTGTCTGAGCTCAGCCCAGTTTTGCTAGAGCAATTGCAGCATTTTGTGCTACATCATAATGAGTCAATATCTTGGTTTCTATTGTATAAAGCAGATGAGGTTACAAAGATGTGGGTAATTTTTTCACCTTTATTTGCACTGTGTAATTGACAGACTAGTTAAAGAAAAAATCATGGCAACAAACAGTTTTTCCTTGAATGTTTCTACCTTTAAGGTACTCTTAAATTTGGAAGGAAAAGCTTTTTTTATATATATTTAGGGCTGTCTGAAGATTCTTAGCTCTGTAGTAGTGGTGAATAGCAATTTGTTTCTGTTGTGACAAATCCAGTTATTTTCAAATTAAAATGTCTCATTTGGAGAAAACCAAGCCCTGGAATGGCCTGGAAGTTGTATGAATTATGGTCTATTCTGTATCTTATGCTATTAATTTTTAAAATTATTTTTAAAATTCATATGATAGTGGTCTGAATAACAAATTAGTGTCCTGATGTATTCAATAAGGTTTTGTCTATGACATTTGCAGCAGTTTCCTCCATTATTAGCCATAAATTTTGTGGGCAAACTTGGAAATTACACCTAAGGTCTGTAATTCTTTGACATTAATGAATGTTGTGTTGAATTATTCCAAGTGAGTTTAGTTTTGGGTTTTGTTTGAGGTATCCTATAATTTTAAATCATAGCATAACTTTGCTACTTTCTCCCCATTTCTCTGTAACTTACCTGCTTCCAAGGTCAGTGAGAAAACTGTATGCACCATCAGAAGAGTAAATTATGTAAAATTTGCCCGTGAACATCCCTGAAAGACTTCTTAAAATCTCTAGAGCTGAGGATTCACCTTCTGCAAATGGCCAATTCTTTGAGTCATTAACCCCTTAGCATTTCAATCTTTCCATATGAGCTGCTGCATCAAATGCAGCTGCAAAACAGGGCTGGTAGGTTGGTGGATTACAGTAGTGCTTATGAATCAGATTTATCCTGGTTCTTTCTGTTATCCTGTTTCCTGCTTATATCAAAGGTCTTCAATGGATCTTGCACCACATCTCAGTTCCCCTTGTTTATGTTACACAAAGCTGTATGGGACACTTCATCACTTCTTTTGTAATTATTTCAGCAGGTGGATAATTGCTCAGCAGTCTTCCATGGCTAGCATCTCAGCAGGTCGGTGTGTTCTCAGTACCTTTTCTCTGCGTGGGAGCTGGAAACATGGAGTGTCATTCTTGTGTTGGAAATCTGTAGATTTAGCCCTGTTCAACAGTGTTGTTAACCCATGGTGTCCTCTGAGTGCTCTTCCAGTATCAGTTTGTGGATTGAAGGGTTTGCACAGGGAACCAGTCACCAGCTGGTATCTGTTGTTAGGGTGCTGAGCCCTGCTTCCAGCAGAGTTTACAAGAGACTGCTGGTTCTTTCCTTAAAACTGAGCAATCACAGGAATGGAGCTTTGGATAAATGTTGAACATTGCTCTTTATGTCAGACATATTTTGGCATTAGTAGCTAAAATTAGACTGGTGACTCCTTTCTGCTCTTGGTCGGGTACTATTCTCAATCAAGGAAAGTTTTTGGTTTGGTTCTAAAACTTTTTTCTGCTCAACCAGTGGTGTAATTTCTGTGCTGATAGGAGCAAAAAAAAAAAATTATTGATAAAACTCTGTAGCTGCCAATATGCTTTCAGTGGAATATATTTGGTGGTTCAGCACTTCCTGAGAGCAACAGATTGCTGTTCAATTTTTGCTAATGCATAGTTGGCCAGCATCCCCATATTTCTAATAGCGTCATCCGGTGTGTTATTTTCTAGAAGACTTACATACTAGTTTCTGAGAGACCAGTTCCTTTAGGGGAATGGTGAAAAACCTCAATCAACTCTTAGAACTTCTGATTTTCATAAACATAAACTTCTCTTTTTCTAATCAGAAAAAGAAATTAAGAGAGATGGTGACAGTGTCAGTAACAGAAAGCAAGTGAAAGAGCTGTATATTCTCCATGAAGTCTTTGAGAAATCCATTCTTTCTGGAAATGCTTGCAGGAATATTGCAATTTGTATTTAATTATCTGTTTTTAAACAAGAGATTTTGTTATTCAAACAGAATGATTTCTCCAAAAACTGCACTGTGTCTTGTTGCTAATAAGAACCAGCTATATTCTGTGATCTCTCCTGCTGTTGGGGTGTTTTCTAACAGCATGTTTACAAGTATTTTTTTCCAGAAAAGGAGTGATTTTATTTCATCCAGAGTAAGAATATCTCCTTAAACTCATGTTCATCCCTACTGTAGAAGTGAGCCTGTGTAAGATGTTGAGGGGGAAAAGGCCTCCCTCAAACTCCAGATTGCATTAATTCATTAATTAACTCTATGTCTAAGTGTTAAGGTGGAATGCTATTTAAGGTTCTCAAAGCAGAATTAGGTGATGGTTTACATTGTTTATGTAACTTACTAGGGATACATCTACTTTAGAAAATAGCATTTTGGAATGTTGTGGTTTAAAGAGCCTTTTAGTTATCTCCATTGTACTGTTACCTTGTGCACTAAAGTTTTTGTTATGCTTAAAACACAGTAGTCACTTTGCAAACAAAATGAAAAAGTGAGTCTCTTTATTTTGGCAATGGGTGGTCGAAAAATGCTACCAAAGTAGCATTTCACACTAGTAGCATAGTGGTAATGTGTCAGTGGTCAGACAGTAAAGTTTGTATTTTCTTTGTATGTCCTGTAAGGAGGAATAGAATACGATGAATAAGGTTTTGGTGGTGACTCTGATGATAAAAGGTACCTGTGCATTCATGAAATGCTGGAATAAATACCATTCCCTGGCCCATACTGGAATGTTGGTCATTTTGCAACTTCTGTGAATGCAATTTAAAGGAAAATACTGATATTGAAAAAGCATTAAAGTAAAAGCATGAAAGTAAAAAAAAAAAAAGCAGAAAGTTAGTATGTGTTTGTCCTTAAAAGGAAGATGAATCAGAAAACTTTGGCAGAGTAGTCTCTGGAGGTACCAAAATGTTAAACAAGCAGTGTAAGGCATTTTTGTGCCTGTCCTAATTTATTGTTCTGCTCTGCACAGGGACTTAGAAGAATGGAGCTTGACAGACACTGTTTGAGTAATATCTGGATGAAATTTCTATTGATGAGATAGTCTGGGAAGCACCTTTCAGATTCAAAGCCACATATTTTGGATACCTTACTGTTAACTGTTTAATCTTCTTTCAGTGTAGTTCTACATATTTAATTTTATTCACAGCTTTGAAGGAAGTTCAATTACTTGTGTGCTTTTTGTATTTGCAAACATTTCCTTTGATGTATAAGTCTTACACCAGTTAGCTGTCCCACAGAGGAGCTAATTCTTTAAGACTGAATCAACTTCTGCTTTTCACTGAAATTCTAGATATGAATTGAAAAGTTGTGTGAAATAGGTTTGCGTTATCAGAATTTTGCAAAAGTACCCTTTAATGCATAACTGCTTTAAGTAAGGGATATATATAGTATAGTTCATTTTCTAAAGGTTACTATTTAATTAGCTTTAAGAATGCACTGGTGGCTTAGATTAGGTGATTTTGCCCTGACACATGACAAGAATGGAGTGGAGAAAAGTAGCTGAAATTATAGTTGTAGGTAAATAGATACCAAAGAATTTTTGCACTCTTGTCCTTTATGTTCTGTACTATGTAAACTGCCTGCTGTGTCTGTATGGGCAGTGTGCAAGGAGTGCACAGGGAGTGTTTGTGCATTTCAGAACTATTTGAAACATGACATAAATACTTAAAGTGGTGCCTTCTGTAAGTGTCCCTGATGGATAAATGAATATATTTTGATTTATGACTTACTATCCAAAGTCTAGTAGAACCAGAGGAAAAAATCAGGTTATTGATAGCAGATGGTCTGGTGAAAGGATGAATAAAATACTAAATACGGAAATATCTTTTTCAAACTTGTGCTGTGACTATTTCAGAGCTGCTCAACACAATTTATTAGTGCTTAACCTGCAGTTTTGACGTATAACAAGAAAAAAAACAGCATTGTGAAAAAATCATAGATGACAAGGTCAGAGCAAAATTGTAGGAAGTGATTTTGTTTTTCTTAAATTATTATTTTGGGAATGATATTTTTTCAGTGAAAGAATACAACAGACAATGGAATGAAAATGATGTGGAATTAGGAAAAAAGTAATCTTGCTAATTAAATAGGCTAGTTAATATTAGTTGGTTTTAATTTTATTTTTTCCTTCTCTGCTTCTAGGCCCTCTGCTGTTGCACATGATGTAATAATCTATTTAAATATTTTGTTCCTCTGACTCTTATAGTTCCTTTTGCCCTATCCTCACTGTTTTTATCAAAGCTTATAAAACTGTCTTCTGCACTTACCTTACTAACCACTTGCATCACTTTGAAGCTGTCTGCTTAGCTTTCTACTGGCTTGAGGCTTCATGTAGACTTAAAACTTCAAGCACATCAAAACCAGGTGTCCAAAACTAGAGACAACCTCAAAGTTTTATCTTTTGAGCATTGTGACCTTTTGGTACACTTTCAAGAAATTATATGTATTATATTTAAGTTTAAATAATCCCAAATGAATTCCTCTGTCATGGGTTTAGAATTCTTTTTGGGGGGAGGAGGCATCCGGGTGGTTTTTGTGAGGTTAGTATTTTTACTTTTTTCATCCTTGTTTTAGTGGAGATAACATTTGCAATGAAAATTTTGCTAGGATAATCCTATTTGCAGTGCTTACTATTTCTACAGTTATTCTCAAACACTGGCTGCATTTTATTTTTATAGCTGAGTGGAACTCATGCATTATCTGTTCCCACGTTGCACACAGATTCTTGTATTTCTGTTCTCCTTGATGATTTAGGAATGCACTAGAAATTAAAGAATTGGTCTCACTGTTGAACAGTTTTCAAAGCCAAGAAAATATTGTGCATAATTTCCTTAAAGGAGTCATAGTGAAGTAACCTTTTTGTTCTCTGTTTTTTTTAATGCAATAGAAATCAAAGGTGGAAGAGAAAATCACATTTGGTATTTGAAAATATCAAAACTAGCATTGGCTTTTGCAATTATCCACTCAAAACCACCAGGGAAGAGTTCCAAAGAATACACAGAGTACCTTGCCAAAACTGTATCCAAACAAGATTTTGGATGTAAATGGAAGGTGGAAGTGCTGGAAGCTGAAGTTCTTCGATTACGCCAGGAACTTCTTTTGAACAGGATCTCTCCAAGATTCTGCTTGGTAAATAGTAAGTTACTCAAATAATTTCTGGCTATGTTGCAATAGCAAGGAACCAAACAACTTTCATATTGCCTGTACCATCTTGTACCTATGTGAGAGTCTTCAGTGGACAGTTTTTTCTTTTTTCCTAAGTTCTGAGGTAGGGGAACACTTAATTAATTTGTAATGGGTTTGTGCTTGAGAATTTGATGCTTATGCAGAATTTATATGTTTAACCTTCAGAATCAATATGTATTATACAAAATTGCAGACAAAAATTGTTCAATATACAGTGTTACTGTCTAACCTTGAAAATACTGTTTTGTAAGAACTAGTTTGTTTTTGCATTTGGATCATGTCTTAAATTCATATTGCATATTTTTTAACCACCCTACAGATTTTAAAATCAGAATTTAAGCCTAAAGTGTTGGAAGCACTAGTCCCTAATATGTGTAACAGGAAGATAGGACAGACAAGGGACTGTATATCTGCTGTTTCTGAGAGTGTATTGAGACTGTGGACACTGTAAATGTTTTTACAGCATATGATAAATATATTGTGAGTCTGATATTATTAGATTCAAGAAAGCTTTTAGTCAAAGATTTTTTTAAAAAATGGTCTCAGACAGGACTGTTTATCTGACTTGTGCATGTGTAGTAAGTCATGCTCAGTTCAAGATACTTGGTGGCACTGTGTGAGCTTGGAAATCAGGCAGTGGAGGATTTCTGCAGGCTCTGGAGAGATACTTTGCTGGGAGATGAAGGTCAAAACACTCTGGGCTGACAGAGAGAGAAAGTTCTCTGTTGAGGGGATCTTCAAAATCAAGATGTATAGCTAATTGCTTTATGACTTGAGATTTTTAGAAGGTTCCCTGGTGGAAAACTTGATGAGGCTTTACCATGCTGCTTTTGTACTGAAACAGTAGCATCTTTATTGCTGTGCCTAAAGATTTCTTATTTGTAGCGTTGACTGATAGAGGGGTCATTAGACTTCAGCTAGAAGCTCTAATAGTTTATGTATTTAATTAGTATAATAGACCTGTCTCTCCAGAGAAGTGATTTAATGACTATTCTTACTTTGTTATTGTCTGTGTGTCTACTTTCTGCAACCTATTGCAAACATGACATTTAAAACTAAAAGTAACTTTTAAGATGTAATTTCCAGCAGGTGTCTTATGTTCTGAAGAACTGGCCGCATCTTATCAGGAGAAATTTATAAACATCTAATGTCTGGAGAGGATATTCTAATTGTGGGTTAAGCAGAATACAAAAAACACTACCAATTAGCAAAACATAGCAAACAAAATCAATTCACTTGCAACTTCTGTGTTCTAAGACTAATTTTTGAAAGATTCTCTAAACTTTAAATTTATTTGTGAGATAGGCAGAGAAAACTGTCCCTGGCAGATAACACCACTTGCAAAGGATGCTAATTTTTATTACCCTAGTCACACTGAAGTTTGTTTACAGTCTTAAAATGTGATAAATGTTTTCTAATTTTAGGTGTCTTACACCTACATTGTTTCTGCTGAGTGTGCATTCATGATTACGGTTCCATTGGAGACAAATGGGTCACTTGCTTTTGTTTAAAGAAAGATTGTGTCTGGTCCCTGATGGAGTATCTGTTGGTGAGATGTACACACTCCTTGGGATATCAAGTTGGTGATGTATATTAATAGTAGAACATCTGTGGCTGACATGTATGGGAAGATGTTTGTAGAAGCAAGGCCTACCTGAAACAGGGGCCACTACACCACTGACATGTTCTGCCCCAAGACAAAAAAACACCTTTCTTGTGTGTTGTGCCACTTTTGAGGTTTTTCAAGCCCGTGGAGAATAGAAGCTAAAGGGTGGCTCCTGATGAGATACAAAGGCACAAGGAGGTTGAATCTAAGTTAGGAGAAAAAGAGGTAATAAGTGGTGTTTCATCCTTTCAAGTGAAACTACTATAGATCGATCAAGCCATGTCATGGTTTCCCAGGTTTACCACCTAATATCACACCAGAGCTATGCCACTTAGGGCTGAGAATGATAACTAGGATTGCTCTTAGCACCAAGTAATCTGTAGGTATTATGGATCCATTTCCTCTTCCACTCATTTCTCCAGCCTCATTTCTGGAGTTGGTGTTCTGCTTAAAATAATGCAGCCTCTTAAACATATTTCAAACCCCTAGCATTTCTGTGGCTTTCTGCTGTTTTAATTAACAACTCTTTAGATACAGGAATATCCAGGTTTCACAAAATCCGCCACCAGAAAATCTCACGCAGTAAGGATAAAATCACGTTTGTTCCTGCTGGTGCATCTTGAGAACTGAAGAGTTTGATTCCTTCAGCCAAGCTTCACTTTGCAGCTGTATCTTCTCTGCTTTGCATCCTGAATGTGAGAGCTTTCTTCTCCTACCTGCTGTTTGCAATAATAGTAGTAGGTCTTTCAGAGACTTCAGGAATTATTTGAAAGTGCCCATGGAGTTTTATTTCTCTGATGTGAGAAATTTGTGAATTCTTTGAAGCTGTGGTACCTGTTTTCCCCCCTCTACATACAGTTGAACACAGTACAGATGTACAAATACATGAAGGATAAAGAACAGAGAATCCATTTTTAAAAGAAGTGGTACCTAAATTTCTTTGTCCCATCTGAATAGTTCTTTGTCCTCGGAGACACTAAAAAAGTTGTGGGTTCTTTGTTAGGGGGAGAAGCATGCTTTGCTGGAGGCAAACTGCTTGGTGCTATGAGTTCTTAGAGATTTATGTGTTTTTTATGAAAGTGCAGGGGTGAGTATTCACTGACTGTGCTGTGTCTGGAAGTTCCTTACTTGACTTACTGTTCAGTTGGCTTTCTGAATACAAGGACTCTATTCCTTGGTGATGCTTTTGGCTGTATGTCAATCACATGTGGAGGAGGAGAAGCAAATCTTTTTGCAATTATCTGTTGTTTTTCACCTTGACAGTATTGTCCTGACAACTAAGCCCATGGGTAGGAAAAAAGTCAAATTTCATGTTAAATCAAAGTTTCATGCCTTTCTTTGATTCAGATTAAAATTTCACAGAAAGGAGGTTAGAAACTTCTTGGTGTTATTCTAAGAATAAGATTTTATAGTATTTGAGCATTCTGTTGTCACTTGGCTTTGGAGCAACAAGAAAAGAGAAAGGGTCTTAACAAAGCATTGATGAATTGATAAGTTCATGGATTGAAGCACCTATCCTCTAAGACAAATTCCTTCATTCTTATCAGTTCATAAAATCAATGATCATATTGTTTCTTGGCAGGCTGTGTTAAAGAGCTCTGAAAAGCCTGCAGCTGTTACTCCAGCCCAAGAAGGCATAAATGCAGTATTCTATGCTTTTTTTGCCAAGCATGTATTTTAGGAATGACAATTTAGAGGATAGATGTTTATTACCTTGGTTGCTTCCAGCTGATACTCTTGAAGGTTCCAAATCGATTATCCAGGGTATATGTTTAGCAAAACTTGTTTCGAGTATGTGTTCCCTCTTCCTTAGCTTCTCCTTCAAACTTGGTTCAAGTTATTCCATTCTTTATGCAGTGTAGGAATTTACTGAACTGCTTGCTCCTCTAATTAAAATAAAAACCAGATTCTCTCCACCCTGTAGCTTCTTAGAATTAGGTTACTCTTCCTTTTGTAGATAATTTACAGTAGAACTTCTTCTGCCATGATGTGGAGGTCCCTTCTGTTTTTAGCCTCCACAGTAGCACATGTGGAGGCTACAGCATGTAGCCACCCTACCACAGTGTGTCTGTGTGTGTAGGGGAATGCTGACCTCTGAGTCACAATGTGATTAACCTGAATGTCTGATTTTTAACTGTATCCTGGAGCTGTGTTTCAACTTTCATGATACTGTCTCTTAAATTCTGTTCCCTTTGTCAAAGAAGCAACTTGTATCTCTTTTGGGAGTAACACCCAGAGAAAAAAAATTTTTTTTTTAATCTCCTGCTTCACTCCTTGACTTGGTGTGTTTCTTGAGGCATTTAGTTGTACAAATGGAAAAAGGGAACAACTTCATTTGTAGATTAATATGAGTGAAGACACTTCAGTCTCATTTCTTCTTACTGGAACCTTATAGAACTGGAACCAGCCATTTCAACAGCGAAAGTAAAACTGATAATAAGTATTACTTAGCTACAGTTTACCAGCAACTTTGCTTTAGGCCACAGAATTCAGCCTTCTCTTCCCTTTCCACTTCCCTCTAAGTCATGGCTTGGGAATTTCTTGTTCAGAAGGGAGAGGCAGAAACTCTGGGTGCTCATCTTATACCCCAGGATTTCCTTAGTAGGCAAAGACAGGATCAGATAAGTCCTGCTTTGATGATGGCAGATGGTCACTCAAAATATTTTCTGAATAATTGGATTTCTAACTTCTGAAAGGGCAAAGCTCTCCATCATGACTTAAATAATATAGCTTGTGATGTTTCCTCTGTCTCTTTACATTAAAAGGAGTGGTGAGAGAACATAATTGATAATAGATTTTTTTAAGCTCATTTTCAAAGAAAAAACAATCAGATTAATTCAGAAACGTCAGACCAAAACCTGAAAATTTCCTCAGTGGGTATGTTATCTGCAGCCTCATAAAGGAGTCTTCCTTGCTGGTGAGGATAACAGCAGTCCACATCTTACTGAATAATAATGATACAAACACATTCATCTATTAGGGGAAATTATCTCTCTCCCCAGAAGCTAGATGAAATAGTGTGAAATGTTTACATGTTGTAAACAGCACTTAGCAACAATTTTAGTTCCTATGACATGGTAGTAAGGTAGAGGACTACAGACCAAAATTTCCAAGTTATCATGGTATGTTTAAGGAAAAGCTGTTTTTTCAGGTTGGTGTGTTTAAATGAGCTGCTGTTACAGATTGCTGTGTCCTGTCATCACTTCCCCCCCACTTGTATTTGGAAGGAGTACAAAGGCACAACAACTGCAGAGGAACTGTCAGCCTCTGAGGGCCATCTTTTATTTCTTTCTTTTTCTATCTTCTTTTTTCTAAGGTCAGAGAATTCTCCACTGGGCAGCAGTCAACTCTTAATTTGATGTTGCCATGGAAAACAGTTCTGATTTTTTTCAGGTGCTTAGGGATGTGATGTTTCTGCATAAAGACATTCTACCTCCTTACCTCCTGCCTCCCTATCCTCCCAAATAAAAATAGGTGTCTTTCTCTCCATACAGATCCATAAGGGCAACCCAGTGTGTCATCTCAGCATTTTTTTCTCTAAGGCATAGGGGTGCCAGACAAACAGTAATTTGGAAATGTCATTTGACATCTTAAGTGTACTGGTGTACTCCCATGCATCTACCAGTGGTAATAATGCAAGTAGACAGCATGGCAAGGAATGTCTCACAACCTAAGAAGTATTTTATGTTTTTATGAGGACAACAGAGAAATGAGAGCAGATCTGTGAGATGGCAAAAATGAAGTTAAATTGTGTTTAGCACAGATTTACAGGAATATGGCTCTTGGAATATGATGATGAGATAAATCTGTTCTGCATAATTGTATTGACACAATGGGGAACTTTATGAAAGCTGAGGCCTTTTCAGGATAATTAAATAAGTTAATTTGCAATCTGTAAAAAGCACCAGCTGGAGTGTAATGATTTATTGAAATCTCAGAATACTGCTCCTTCCATGGATAACAGGTCTGTTTTGGTTGTGGAAACTTTCTCCCTTTGAAAGCAGGTGCAGCCAGTCTTATCCGATGGCATTGCTACAGCTGTTCTGTGCACATGCTTGGGGCAAAGGACCCAAGAAGTATCCTTTTCTTTCCAGATTTCTGTGTGAAGAACCCATTCAGAGAGAAAACCATCCCAAATTTCCCAGCAAGAGAAAGGGCTTATTATTTTATTGATTTGTTTTAAGATGTATAGTGATTATTAGGAATAAGGTTTATAAAAGCAAGTGGGATTCATAATTTAGTGTAGAGTAATTTCTTTTCTTCTGACTAACAGAATGATAGTTTTGGGGAAAACTGAATGTATATGGTAAACACAGGTTACCAAGCATGGCCATGGCAATTAGGATCCTCTTGCCTGTAAGTCTGCTGTGGGAAGCTAAGGATCAGTCAGTTTTTTCCCTGGAAATATAGAATCACAGAATGGTTGAGGTTGTTATACCTGGAAGGGCTGATCTGGAACAGAGACTAGACAGATCCAAAGGAATAAAGTAGGTATTTAGTAAAAGGATACACTTTGGGCAGTGCAAGAGCCCAGCTGGGGCTACACCCAAATCAAATCCAAGATGGATCCAGTTATGAGTCTTTACACTTTTATAAGTTTTGGTTCATCTACATGTTGGGGTCAATTATCCAACCACAGCCCCAGGCTATGAAGTCTCAGCCGCCCTGGTTTGCCCCCTTTCCCTCAGCATTGTTTAAGCCTTTTGGATACCAGTTGTCCTTGATTCTCTAGCTAGAAAGGAATCATTTTGTCTAAAGAGAACTCGCTGTGAAGAGAACTCACTAACACCTAATACGAAGTTTCAGAGTTACACACTAAGCAGCAGAGATTCTTAGAAATACAAAAGCTAAAATGCAAGGCAACTGGAAACAAATGTGACCATGGGAATTAGGATCCTTTTAAGTCAGGCTGTAAGTGTGCTGTGGGAAGCTAATAATCAGTCAGTATTTCCCTGGAAATACAGAATCACAGAATGGTGAAGGTTGGAAGGGAGTACTGAAGATATCTTGTCCAAGCCTCTAAGTCGAGCATGGTCATTTAGACCAGTTGTGCAGGACCATGTCCAGACATTTTTTTAAGTATGTCTGATGATGGAGATCTCACAACCCTTTTGGGCAACATTAATCCAACACAAACTTAGAATCTTGTTCCTCAAGCAGATCTTTCTTTGCATGCTTCTGGATATATAAAGACAGAAAAGCCAAGCATTTATATCATGTTGTATTCAAGAAAAGTGATGTTTTTAGGAAGGCATACTTTAACCAACTTCTTAAGGAGTCCCCCTTGTTCTAGCCTTCATCTCACTAAGTTGCATCCAGATCATTGCAAGTCTTCATTTGCTAGTATTTCCTGTCTCTTGGCAAAGCTCAGCTCGTTTCACAATGCAGAGCATTTTTAATAAGACATAATGCTTACAGTTTTGTACTACCAGTTAAGTCAGGTCGTCTTTAGAGATAACATTGATCCATTTAGTATTTTGAGATATCTCCTGTCTGGCTTAGAATTCAAATTTCAGTCATGTCATTGAGATGGTCAGTATTGCAAAGCTTGTCAGATCTTTTGTTGTCAGAGCTGCTTGATGAGCATTAACTGACCCAAATCTGTATGTTTGTCACCTGATTATTTATCCTTTCATATCTCTACGGCAAGTTTGCTTTATTTGACTCAAGCTACAGAAGATTTGTGCTGTTATCTACAGAGATCCCTTAAAAATGAATGTTTATATCCTCAAAATCCTTCTCAGTTCTTACTGAATTCTAAACATTTAGGTGCTTTAAGCAAAATCCCTAACAAATTGAAGTATATGCTTCTAAGCTTTTAGAGAATTTAAATCCTAACATTGAACGACTTGAGAATTTGACATACTCAGTCCTATATTAATTTCTGTGAAATTATCCCTAAATGGGATAAAATGTCAGAATGCACCTTTAGCATTAAAAAGCATGAAAAAGCACCTTGCATTTAAACAAAGGACCTTTCTTTTCCAAGCCAGTTATGAAAAATCCCCCATGGAGATGCAGAAGCAAAGTGTGGGATACAAGGCTTCTAAGACTTCTTATTTAGAGAATTCTAATAATATTCTATAATACTATTTTGGACTTATTATTATGGAATAATGAAAATAGAAGTTTGGCTTAGTTCCAGGTCAGGATAATAATGGGGTGCTAAACACATAAGAATTCATGAAGAGGGAAGAGTTGTTTTTTCCTCAACCAGTCGGCTTGGTTAGTAGTGAAAATAGCAGAATAGACACAGAGTTATGCATTAAAAAAAAAGGCAAAGAAAATGTATGGGTTTTTAAATAAGAGAATAAAGTTGATTCATTGTTCATGGGAAGTGCACTTCAAACAAACTGATCAATGAAAATTAAATGAAGAATAACAGAGCCCTGAAAAATGTAGATGTGGACATAATTTCATTTATGTTTTCATTTCCTTTTAGAGGTTATTGACTGAACAACTGCTTGGAAAGCAGAATGCCATATCATCAAAGAGGTTTCTATGAATGTCTCATTTTTGGTTGTCTCTTGTTTTTTCTATTAGAAGTAGAACTGAGAGTATCAGTTGGTACTGAGTTTTAAGAGAACTTTGCATGTCTGATGTCAGTGGTTTTGATTTTCAAGTGATAATCTGTGTCTACTCATGAAATGAGAGAATATAAGCAATGTCTAATCCTTGAAACAGAAGTCATTTTTTCTTTGCAGAATTCAGATAATGTCTTCACTTTGCTTCTCACCTCTGCCACCTTAAAGTCTGTTTTCTGTTCTGCAGTCCCTGTTGGTGGTGGAACTGCAGAACTTCAGGTTAAGTTTTTTAAAAGACTTGAAAATCATTTTACCATTTCACAGTAATTTCATCAGTTGAGGACCCTTCTTCCAGTGTTTAAATTTAGAACTACATGTAGCATTTGGCGTTTCTCATTCAAATGTTCTCAGGTCTAAGACAGCCACCAGCAGAAGAAAGCATCTTCCACAACCCCAGCTCCTACTACATGCATGTCATACAAGCTGTCTCTTTTACCCTGCATTGGGTAGTGAGAGAATGAATGTGGGAGATGGGATTGACTTTGATGGTTTTTAGAGCTCTGTTTCCTTAGGACTAGATGAAGACTCCCTATTCTCTAATCATGGGGCTGGTTGGCATCTCACTGCCCTGATGAAAGCCTCTCATTTTTCTTTACTGGCTACAGCAGTATGCACATCTGAGTTCTAGTGCCTGCACACCTTGCTGACACACTGTTCAGTTTGTAAGTCACTCCCTCATCCCTTGAGTGACTTCTGAGTTTTAGGCCATACTCTTTCTGCAATACTGGATGTGAGTAGAGTGATGTGAGTTCTTCAGCCTTTGCTCCCCAAGGCTCTTTGTGGGACCACATCTTGCTTTGTCTGGGGCTCAGGATCTTGCATTGGTTTTCAGCTCAGGATCTAAATTTAGTAAGGAGCTAAAGTCCTAAATAGGAATGAAGAATTTAAATATTTCCTAAATTTGATGTGAAAAATTTAAGGAGACTGTAAAATTGTTCATGACCAGATATTTCATTACTTATGGTGTTGTAAAATTTATCATAACTTTATCACACACACTAAATTTTCGTATTTCTTGTTCCAATACACTTGTAGTCAAATATTCTCAAAATTAGTATTTAAAGTTTTTTGTTAGTATGAGGCAGGCTTGATGCCATTGCTTTTATTTTTCTTTTTTTTTTTGTACTTGATAACTACATGGTGTGAACATCAAGGCTGTTTTCTCATTTGAATAGTAGGTAAGTACAAAGTGCTGAGTTTAGCTTCTTTCAACAAATAAATTATAAGCTATTTCTAGACATTTAGAGGGAAATAATGAGTATTCCTGGTGCATTGCTATTTTTTTTTTTTTTACCACATAACTGTGACCTACTCCTCAAATTACTGGAACATGTAAACGGCTTAACAGTTTTAAGCATTTTGTATTACTCATTTAGCTGGAAATACATTTATATTGGGCACTTACTGTAACAGGGTTTTCTAGAAGCTCATCAAGGAGCCGGTGTTTGATATTGCAGTGGATAGGAACCTAACCATAAATGCAACACTGTCTCCTAGTAGAAGGAGTGTTTCATTGAATACCCTACCTGTTTCATTTGGGAACATCTTAAGTTTGGTTTCTGTGGATATTATACTGCGGTACTATTCTTCCCTTTTTCTTCTCTTTTCTTCTTTATTTCCCTTTTTTTTTTTTTTTTTACTTTCAGAAGAGAGTGAGCAAACGTATATATGGGTTTTTTGCACATAGTTCTTGCTTTTCTTCTTCTTCTGACTTCTGAAACATGAAGTCCTCATGAGCAATTTTCATGTTGTCCCATGGGATTAAGAATAGGAACAAAATAACCACATAGTGGAACTCACAGTAGATTGATTCCCTGGGAGGGCTTACTTTCCTTAAATGCCACCAAAAACAGCTTTCAATTTTTTTCTTCTGAAATGTGTTTTGCTCAAAACCCTAGGGAGAGAAGTCATGAAAGATGGATGCCTGTTCTTGTTTGTCAGACCATGAGAAGTGTGCTTTGTTTCTTTGCTTGCTTTCTACGTGTGGGTATGCAGGGCATTTGGAAACTGTTAATCTATAAAATGCTAGGCTCACCTTAAATGTCCAGCTTTTCCTACCTCCTGGAAATGGCAGTTGATTTCCTCACAGTTAGCCCTTTCATTTTGAATCCATTGGTACCAGTACTGTGAAATTTTAAATGTGTCTGGATGTTAAAGACGTGAAACTCAACAATTAATAAATAAACTATGCTTCCAGTTTTGATCTCAGTAATAGTTCTTTCATTGGTACTGGTATGTTTTCAGAGACTGAATTAATGGTCAGAATTTAGTTTGAAATGGTGAATTTAATGAAGTCCTTATTAAAATTTTTGAGTAGTGTTTTATTAACGTACAGAATACTTACTGTAGGTTGCTGCTCAGGGATAGTTTCTGTGTCAAAAATGCTTTTTTAAACTTGCTATGAAATCTAACATTTATTTCCTGTGATGCCAAACCATCTATAATTTGTTTTAATTAATTTAGGAATACAAAGGCAGAGGAGTATGGTACTTCATTGGATCCCTGTGGAAAAAATGAGAGGTATAGGCAGATTTTCCAAGAGTGAGAGCAGAAGCAGTTTGTGACTCTGCCCCAGTAAGCTGGGCTGAGCCAGGTGTTGGTTAGATGGGGTTCCAGCCTTGCCTCATGGCACTGAGATGTTTATGTGTGTTGGTCTTCCACTTCACTTCTCTGGCTTGTTTTGACTCTGATCTTTCAGCATAGGTAGCATGTAGAACAGGTGTCTTTTGTCACCTAGAGCTGAGTTTATGTCGAGAGGCATTGCCTTAAATGTGTGAAATGGGGTGAAAGAGATTCTACAGTAGCACATGAAAGTAATTTATTGGTGTGAATGTACTGCATACCTCTTGTAATGTAGTTTGTGTGTCTTTGAAGGATATGGTATGAGATAGGTGATGACTGAAGAAGCTTTTGATTTTTAATGTTTCTCTTTGTTAAATAATGAAAAAATCAAACCTAATGTTCTGTTCAACTTTGACTGCTGTTAGAATTTCTTACCTGACTGGGGAGAGAGAGAGTGCACATAAAGAAGAATATTTTATTTGATGCAGTTATAGTAACAGACTTTCACTGCCTTTTAAAATTCGTCTGAGATTTTGAGAATAAAAGCAGTGAAAATGTTTGGAGGAACAGAAATTTCCATGCATTTTCTTCCCTGGAAATTAATGGGAATATAGATATTCATATAAATTATTTGTTTTATATCTACTTATATATGGGAAAACTTAAAATTTCTGACAGTTAAACTCAAAATTACTGTTCATGTTGCTGTGAGCATAAAACATCTTGTTTACAAGACATTAACTTCTGAAATTGTTGACTTTAAATGCATCTTCTTCCACAGCTAAATTCTAGTAATGGGAAGTTCTTGGGAGCCAACATGTATTACATGGTTTTTGCATGGAAGCAGAAAGGAGAAAGTATATATGGCACAACAAGTATGTATTTAAGCATTGCACAAATACAATTTTCATGTTTGCATTTCAGGAAAACAGGATGCCTCTGCTGAAACTCTTCTGGGTCAGGAATCTGTAAACCCTACAAATTACTCAAGCCAGCTAGAAGATTCTGGATATGATGTCTGTAATGACTCTGCATTTGATTCTTTAGGCATAGCTTCAGATTTTCACCAATCTGAGCATAATGTCAACACTTCTAAACATTGGTTAGAAAGAGTTCCCCCACTGAATCTTTTCCATACTAGCAAGGAGCAATCTCTGACTGCTCCAGTGCATTTTTTGCAATGTTTGCTTGAAATAAGAAAACTGTCAGAAGGAGGAATTCTTCAAGCAGACTTCTCAGAGCTTGACAATGATTCTTTCACCATATGCAATTCAGTGTCTCAGTTGCTTGATGGACTGACTGTTTTTTACAACAGTCCTGAATTTCCATATCCAAGTTTCCTCACTGAAGGAGTTTGTGTTTTGATCAGTTTAATAACTGACACTAAATTATCTGATTATGTTTTGAAGAAGTGTTTCAAGAAGATGGAAGAATTTAAGAAAAATCTAATTCAAATTGTTTTAAGAAATAGGAGTGTCAATAGGGTAAGTTTAAAGCATTTTTCTTTTTTCATATCCCACTTCCATATACTGTAATACTCTCCTGACTTTATGTGCTTTTAAAATACCAGTATGTCATATATTTTGAAGAGTACTACTCAAGAGATTTTTCTGGTTGTTCTTTTCTGCAATATGGATAATAAATGCTCTGAAGCACTTGAAAAAATTCTTGCTCATGCATGCAAGAAGTTCTAGCCTATTCCCAGGTACAGGAGTTTTAAATAACTGATAAAATGCAGTTTAAAGCAACTTGATAGAAAATATGAGGGAAAAACACATTATTTTACTTGCTATATGGAGATATACTCTAGATATTCATTCATATTTAATGAATTTTTATTCTTTCTTGAGCATCTAAATAAAATGTTTTGTTTCAGATATCCATAATTCTCTAGCTACCTGCAAATTTGTATTTTAAAAATACATAATCAAATGAGTGAAGAGTTTAAAAATTATGTCCCCATCACAAACAACAAATAGGACTGAATTGCATTTTGTATTCATCAGTGTGTCTTGTACCATGTATCATCTTGTAAATTTCCTCATTTAACTGAAATATCCCTCGTCTGTCTTCACAAGATGCCCTAAAGGGAATTAATTTTATGGCCTGTCTTAGGATTTTTGGTTTTCATTCTGGCCTTTAGAGTTTAGAGACAGGATGGTGGTATTTTTTGACACTTAGATGTACCAATTTAGTGTCCCCATGTAGGGTAACTATGCTACTATTGGAGCAAATGAAATGAAATTGTTATTCCTGTAATCCTTGGAGCCTAAAGAATGCTTACTGGGTAACTACATCCCTATTTTAGAATAAATTCTAAAGTTGCCTCACTCAAAATGAGAGCCTGGACATCTGGTATGCCTGTGGATGGATGTACCTATTTGTCTTAATTTAAAATTAATCCAACTCACTGTGTATTGAGTGTTTACCCCAGAACATGAACATCAAACAAGTATTATTACCAAATTAATAGGGCATTGGGTAAAAAGGATGTGCCTGTATTTTTTTTTTTGGTTTGGAAGCATTCAGACTGAAGTCACTCCAGGACTAGAATCTTGTGTTTCTAATACCAGAAACATTTACACTTTAGCATGGTGCAAGACTTGGTTTTTAATTAGAGGTGTCTCTTGGTTTTGAAAGGATGTGACCATACCTTCCATTTGTATGGCATCAGGAATGGAGTTGTACAGGTGTGACTCCTTTTATGTGTACGTGTGTGATCACTGCATACAAAGAAGTATGAACATTCCTTCATTAAGGACTCCTTTATAATTGATGATGTCTAGTGTTTCCACTGTTTCCCATCCTCTTCCTGAATGGGAATTCAGTAAATAATTGAAGTGTGGAAGAGCAATCCAGAGATTATCTGGAGATGGGTTTTCTGTTGACTGGAGGAATCTCGCAAAAGAGGTGTCACATCTTAAGTGGGAGAAAGTACTCCAATGGGTCTGGGATGTTTCAGGTCTGCAAAGTATTTTTATGAATCATTCAGGAGAGGTGGAGTACATCCACATAATTTGAAAGTGGCATATTTTGTCTAAATAACTTCACTAAAACAGATGGCTTTTTATGAGATGTGTTGCATCTTGCTTCCACTAAAATATTGACTTAAGAGTCATTACTACTGGCAGCCATTACTTCAATTGAACAAATTAGAAAAGTTTAAAAATTGTATAAATTACTAAGGGATAATCTTGGAGGTTTCCAGATTACAGATTTGGTTTTCTTTAAGCTAAATTGAAAATAGAAATAAACATGTAGCATTCAGAATTAGTAGTGTAAATAGTATAACTAATTCTTCATGTGTTGTGTACCACACATAAAGTGCTCCCAGTGTATAAAGCGTTGTCAGGAACACTTTATACAGGTGGTGATTCAAATATCAAGATAAAGTTTTAAATAAAAATTACCATTACTTACAAGGCTATCTTCTGGAAAGAGTCACAAACTGTATGAATTTCAGTTGCAGGAAAATGCTTAAATCCCTCCAGCATAAAAATATTAAGAATTTTGTTGTATCTAACCTTATTGTGAAAAAGCATTTGTATGGACAGCCATGCAGCAATGTAGTATTTGACAAAGGTTTTCCCTTTACCATCCTCATAGTTAAAACTGTCAGGAATTTTCAAGAAGGACAAAGAGCTGTGAGAAACACCTTCAAAAAGCTCACAGAGAGATGTGGCTGTGGATTACACTTAATTAACTAATTACATCTTCAAAAGTAATCTCAGTGTTTTTCAGAGAAAGTTAAATAACTTTAAATAATCTTTGAGAATTGGAGAAAGAATCATTATCTCTAGCTTAGATGTAAAGAAAGAAAAACAGCAGCAGAATTACTTGCTGTAATTGTAGAGTCCTATTGTTTGAAATGTTTCTAATTATAAAGCATTGGAAGTGGTAAGAACTAGCAAAGTTGTGTACTCAGAATTTTTTTCCTGGATTCAGCTGCCTAAAGTTGTTTGCTTTGGATACAGTCTGACCTGAAGCTCCAAATTGACATAGGTTTCAAAAGGAAAAAAAAAATAAGTCTGTCAATGTGACAGAAAATAAAAGGTAATTTTTAATAAAAAATTATTTATCAAAAAGATAAAAATAGCCTCTTGAATTTTCCTTTTTAAAATTTTCTCCTTTCCCTTCATGTTTGGAGAGCAGCTCAGAAATATGCACATAGTTGTTAGGCACACAATCTTTTGGAATAAACCTTCTGGAAAGTCACATCTGCTTAGGGTGAAGTGTGAATGTTCAGAGGTTCAACCATGTGTGCAAGGCCTGACTTTGCGCCTTCTGCTGGAATGGTTTTGCATCTCTCTATGGCTGCCACAGAAAAGCTTGTGTGGATCCTGTGTCTAACTGCGATAGATGAGTTGTTGCTTTCATGCAGCAAAATCTGTGACAGTCACTGCTGATCTGTGGAGCAAGCACTTTGTTCATCACCAATTTTTGAGTCCTCAGCACTGAGACCTTTGGTTTGTAGGGGTGTGTATTGCCTTTCAGTTTGCAAATTACTCATTTGTGTTGAGTCACTCCACTGACGTACTCTGCTATGTCAGCAGAACCACTGTATTTATGTAGGTTCCTTGCAAGTTCTGCTTTCAAGCAGACCAACGTATACTATAAAACTCTGTGAGATTATATTCAGTTGGCAAAGCCACTGGCTCTGGCTTTCAAATGGACTCTACTACCTGACAAAACATGGGGAAACATTTCACATGGAAAACTCTGGTAGGAGTTATGGTTTGTAATTACAGCCCCGGTGGAGTAGAAACTTCGTAAAGGAAGCACTGGAACACTGCTTTTTGCTTAATCTACCTGTTTGATTTGACAAGGTCTGTCTTCATCCACCTCCACAGAGACACAGCAAATGTACGTTTCTACTGCTCCTAGTTGCCTCAGTCAGTGGCACTGGGATGTGCCTATTCTTTGACATTTGTGTCTATTGTCCAGAATGTATTTGAACAGGGGGTCATTTCTCCTATATCAGAAAAATACAACAGTTGGAGGCACTGGCGATTCCCAACGCCCTGTGCTGTTCAGGGTAGTGTATGTGTTTTGCATTTCTGGTGAATGTTTTGGACAGCTCATGGGCTCATGTCAGTAGAGCACTTCAGAGAAGACATACTGGAGCTTGCCTGGAAGCCTCCTGTGGTGAATCTGGCTGGCTCTAGGTTCATAATATATGGAGTTAGCTTTAAAAGTCAAATCTGTCTAACAGAAATTAAGATGCTTTATATGTGTCATATTTGTATCTCTTGTCTATACAGCTGTGTGAAACTGTGTGAAAAGCGTTACTGTGAGGGAGTCCAGAGTCTCATTTATTACTTTGGAGACAGAAGAAAAATAGGTTTATCCTTAGCCTCTTTCAGTGCCGTTCAGTTGTGTTCAAAGCTGTCATGGCCAAGGACATCACAGGGTGCTGCATTACATGGGATTTCTGTGGTGTGATCCTTAGTGGTGTCACACCAGTTTGTTAGCACTGTGGACAGTTCAGTTCACTGGCTGTACTTCTTTTAGGTGTTGTTGATACTGTAATTCAGAGTCTGGCTAACATATCCATAGCGGGCCAAAAGATCCTGGACTTCACCCTGGCTGTTTTAGAGATTTGTTGCTGTTTCTTGGACCTCATGTTTTAAAGAGTTAACCAAAACACAAAGACACTACTTTTGGAATTCAAACACTGAGCTGTGTTGGACTCCTGTTCAACAAATACCTCATGTCTCTGGCCCCTCTTGCTCATAGTCTCTTTCAAACAAGACCTAGAAAGAAGAGAGATATATTTCAGTGGTCTGTTGTTGTTTGCTTCTTCTCATGCTGTGTTTAAAACATCAATACTGACTTTGAAGATGGTGATAAGTTATGAATTACCACTCCAGTCAAACCACAAGCACACACACAAAAAAAAAAGTTATGTGATTACTTCATTTTTGTTAACCTTTCTCTTTTTCTGAAATTGGCTACCTTTAGGGTATGTTGTTTTGATGTTACTAGCATTAACAGCATCTGGAGGGACACTGAGACATTAACATAGTTTTAGGAACTTCTCTTGCCTGTTTGGGAGTCTACTGCCCATTTTAATTTTCCTCTCGTGTTTAATCTGAAAGCCCTTATGTAAAATTTTTGCCAGAGCTCAAACTACTTCCATTGATAATATTTAAGAGAAAAGCAAATGCAGGAATTCTGAGTATTAGTTTAATGCCTTTACTGGGTATTTATGTGAGAAAGAATTCACAATTCTTCATGAAAATACCAAGTTGAAAAATAATATATTGAAAAGCAGAAAGTGAAATGCTTAAATCTCAGTGGCAATTGTATAATGAGATGTATATGTGTGCTTGTGCAGTTAAAACAGCACACATTCATGAGAATCGTGGTTTTGGAACTTTTCTTCTCTAGGATACAATTTGTATGATTCATTAATAACTGAATTTTCCTGGAAGGGAGTAATCATAAACTTACTCTGATACTTGAATACATGCTACAGTATGCATTTAATACATACTGCAGCTAGTTGTGGGTGACAATAAATTTCCCCAAGTGTGTATAGGTTTGCAGTATCTTTTGTCAGCCACAGCCAAGACAGGACTTAACTCATCAGTTTGCAAGAGTCTTTCCTGCTTAGGGACAAATAAGATTTAAAAATAGTTATTCATGTGGTTTTCAAGTGAAAAACAACCAGGCTTCAGTTTTCCTAATTAATTGAGTCCTAAGGGAAGTACTATGGGTACATTTTCATCAGCCAAAAGATTTTGCTTTTATAGGAGAAGAACACTTCATTTGTATGAATATTAAAACATGTTGCCTGGATTTTGAGGTCTAGTAGGAGTCAATGTTTGAATCTCTTGATTATTGAATTAAATTTTCTTAGCAATCTGTTGTCCTTATGTAGAGAGTTAAGTCAAATGGTAATCAAAATCCGTTGTCTTGAAAATTACTACTGGCTAAAGCAATCACCAAACTGACTGACCTTCATTTACTTCAGTAAAGTGGATCATAGAAGTAACTAGACAAGAATGAATAAAAGAAAATGTTGTTCATCTTCCCCTCTCAGCCAGCCTCAGCTAATGCAGATCATACACTAAAGCTACAATTATGGAAGAACTACAGAATAAAGTTAGCTTGTCCAGCAGATGCTGGGTGAGCTGAAGCTCCCCATCAGGACAAGAGTCTGTGAGCTCAATGCCTCAGGCAAAAAGACTTAGTCAATAGGCTCCTCTTGATCAGGGCCTGTAGTAGACCTCAGTCCCAAGTTGCCTCAGTCTCTGATTCCTCCCTACAGGCTTTCACGCTTCTCATGGTTGTTCTTCCAAGACGACTCTCCACACTCAATCCAGCTCTTGATGCAGAGGGCAACCCCTCCACTTCTTCCTCCCCTGTCTACTCTGAACACTCTTTAGCCTTCAATAATCATTCTCTAGTCATGGGATTTGTCCCACTGAGCTTCAGTAATGGCAACAAGGTTGTAGCTTTCTAGCATCAGAGTGGCTCCCAGCTCGTCCAGCTTTTGCCCATGCTGTGCACATTGGTGTAAAGGAACCTCAGCTGAGTTGTCAGCCATGTCACCTTCCTGGAGGAACACCTGTTCATTCCTTTGAGACATTTTCCTCCCCAGAGTTTCCCTGTTGGCTTCTGTTACCTCAGGATTCCCTGGCTCATGTCCCTAAGACTGCAAGCGTGCTTCAGTATGGCTAGCACATTTCATAATCAGCAGCAGAGGATCCTCACTAGCACCCTAGGCTCTAATCTTTGCATATGACCCCGTACCTTTCCAGGGACAAGCCTGACACTGACAGCCTGTAGCAGTGAAGCCAGCTGATGGTTCTAGTGGAGAACATTAGGTTAAGAGTAGAGAAAAGCATGAACAGGATGATTAAAGAGGGGAAATTTAGCCCAGGTATTAAGAAATTCTCTAGTGTGAGGCCAGTAAATACTGGAACAGGTTGCCCTGAGAAGTTATGGGTGTGCCATGCTTGGCAGCGTTCAAGGTCAGGCTGGATGAAGCCTTGAGCAACCTGGTCTAATGGAGATCTTTCTGCCCATGGCAGAGAGGGTTGGGAGTAAATGCTCTTTAAAGTCCCTTCCAACCTTTTCACTCCATGATTGTATGATTCTGTGAAGGGGTAAGGGCAGAGTGAGGGCTTCAGATGTGGCCTACAGAGTTGAAATAATACGTATCAATTCTTGAGACTGATAGAAGAAATATTGGCATGTAAACAGGAAGAAAGAGATACATGAGAACCATCAATTAACAAAGGAAGCAATGTGAAGATAAGAAAAGGGATCCTAATGTTCTCTGTATGAAAGCGAGCTTTTCGACTGGCATTGATGATTGGGAGTGGAAGTCAGGTTGGACTAAATGGGCAAGGGTAATGTGAAATCAAAGATGAAAATAGTTGTTTGTAGCACCTCACAATTTAAGGACACCTGCAATAATTATTTGCCAAATATGTCAGTTTATTGGGAAAGAGAGCTGTTACTTGGGACAAAAACCATAAATTAACAAAACAGAAAGTAAGGTACAGTTATCATAGTTGCATGGTGTAGTGAATCATGCAACTTCATGAAGGAATTAAACTCATAAATTTTAGATATCCACTATTAAATAAAAACTAACATGCTGATAAATGAGTTCTAAAAACTAATTTGTAATTTTTTTATGGTGTTTCCTGGGAAACAGGGCTTACAAGAGTGTGCCGTCTGCTTTAGTTATCAGTCATTTCCTCTGCGAGTAACTTTTGATAGCTAGCTTGAAATCACTTGGAAAGAAGTGAAAGGTCATTAATACCATCAAGTAGGCTTTAAAATCTGTAGCTGGGTGAAGGAGAGACCAAGTTAGTATGCCTGAGATAAGTTGAACATTGACATTATATATTCATTTTGGCAACAGCCAGGTCGACAATCCACACATCCTTCCCAGCTGCTGTCACAGCATTGCCCTCTCTTGCTCCGCATCCTGAATAACATGGGAAGGCAGAACCTGGGGTGTGGGAGGAGGACTAGGGAGAGGTGATGCAGGACCTGAACAGTGAACCAGGCTCCATTATTTCCTGTTTCTAATGGTATATTTTTTTTACAATCTAATTTTCTGACAGCTTTTACCTGAGGATTCGAGAAATGCATTGGTTTAATTTCATCTACAACATTAAACAAACCCAAGGGATTAAAAGATTTCTATTTCTTTTTAACATTGGATAGATTTGAGAGTTGAACATAAGCTTTTATCTTCAACAAAACTATGTACTATTAGATTTATTTTTTTTTTAGTTTGAATATTTCCAGAGTATAATTAGCAATACATGAGCATTGCTATACAAAAAAGTCTTGCTTTAATTTGCTATTTGCAGATGTATTGGTTATATGCTATAAATTTGTTCTGCTTGCATTTAATGCATACAACCTATGAGCATTATTTTAACCTTCTTTGTTGTCTCTTATTTTCTTAAAATATTCTTATAGGAATGTAAGAGATCCACCAAGATACAATGTAAAACAAATGTTTTTAATAAATCATCATGACTTTAAAAATCAGGATTAATATTTATTAAATATAATTATAATACATTTTCTATAATATGTTACTGTGAAATATTTTAATTATTAGGATATGTTTAATAAGAATATTTATTAGATATTAATAAATTCACTAGTGGGATTTTTTGATGCCATCAATACCCATATCTCAAGTACCATAAGTGGCAACATGACAAAATAGAAAATACCTGTTTTCTTCTCTTAGTAGAGGCTGAGGCTTTAAATTTCAAGGTCCCCTCTTATCTGGTCCTCTAAAATTCCACATAGAAAATGACAACTCTTGCCAAACCATAAAAGGTTCAGAAATTTTGTGAAAGAACCTCTTTTAGTTAAATCTCAGCTTCTAGCATTAATAATTGCACAAAAAATTTCATTGCTTCATAACCTGTCAAAAAAATTTATAAGCAAATAGAAGAGAGATTAAACAATAAAACAACAATAGTCATGTTTTACTGTGATCTTTGGAAAGGTTACCCTGAAAAACTGCTCTGGATTGCCTAGTTTGCCTGCTCACCAAAGGCAAATTAGCAAGTGTAGTCAATGTTATGCTCTGAAAATATAGAACTGTAAAATTTTTATCCCTCCTTAATTTATTAAAAGAAATAAAATACAACTCTACTGAAAAATGTGGTATTTTTAAACCCTTTTTTAAACCTTGAGTTGAAGCAGTTGTACCCTTGGGAACACTTGTACTGTCAAGTCAGAACTATCCAGGTGTTACAAGCTTGTTTCTTGTAGATACTGTGGAAGACATTTTAAAAATTGTAATTCCTAATTTATTTTAGAAAGAGGAATCATTGTTTTGTTTGAAAGAGTATGTATTTGCTGCATATGGAAAGTCTCATTTTAATTCATACAGCCTCAAAGCACAGGTAGGTGCATGCATTACATTATCCCTTCATACAATTTTAATTGTTCAGAAAACTATTTTTATCACATTTTCATTCACTTTCATATTTATTGACTCTTAGGTGTATATGTTGATGAATTATTTTAATTACACAGGTTTGCAAAGCTGTATGTGTACAATTTATTAGTTCTTTTTAATAGAATGAGTTTACTTTTTATCTCTGTCTGCATGCAGATTTGATTCTGAACTTGAGACTTGTGTGTTTTTTGTAGATGTCTTTTGATACTTGTTTTGGGATTGCATGCAGTAATGAGATGATTGAGGACAAAGTTTTATTGACGTTGGCTTGTTCTGACTGTCCATCGAGGTCTCATGTTGGGCAGATGATAACCAAGCTGATCCAGCTCTTCAGCTGGAAGAGGCTGGTAAATAGGCATTGCATCATCTACTGATCAGGCAGTCAAGCAAGAACTGTAAATGCAAAGCTACCTAATTAATGGGTTTTACAGCACAAGATTTCAGTCCACCTTGCTGTCCACTTACCTAACCCAAAATTTGGTCAGTGATAATTTTACAAGAGACAGTGTTAAATACTGTGGTAAAGTTGAGGTGAATGTTTCTCCTAAATAAAATCATACTGAGTGCTCCTGGAACACCATCCTGCCTTTTGTGTGTTTGGAAAAGTTTTCCAGCAGGGTTCATCCAGTGCAAACTTGTAAATGGCAGACAGCTATTTTTATTCAAATTTGTGTGTGTGTGTGTTTGTGTATATATATATACATATATATATATGTATATGTCTGTATGTGTATAAACGTGAGTTGGCTGGAGGTATAATCTAGATTGTTAATAGCATGCGGTGATCTGTTTTGAGTGGTTAAGACATCATACTTATTCTTAGGCATGCAAATTTGTATAAGAATATCCCTTTATCAGTCAAAAATATTCATTTACAAATAGTTACTGAATACTAATGTTATAGGCTATATGCATTTATATAAAAATACAAGTTATTGTAATTGTATTTAATGTCTTACTTCTTTTTCCTTTGAAATAAGTCCAGTATATTTATATGTAGAAAAATCTTGTGTACTTTGTAGAGCAGTATGCTTCATTACATAATAGTTATTTATTTCAATTTCAGAGAACAAAGAAAACAGTTTATTTTTTTTTTAGTAGAAGAAACTGTGGCAAAAAAATTACTAGCATAATTCTCATGTAAGTCTACATCACTCCTCTTGTGGTTCAGGAGAAATGCTTTGTTAAAGAACAATATGAAAGTGAGTTGTTTGAATTTGAAAGTACATATAGATACGTAGTGCATCTCCTAGCAGTTAGCATTTAATCAAGTTTTTTTCCTGGTAACTATATTGATAGAGCACCCTAGTACAGCTCTCAGCTTACCTGTTTGAATTTCAAAGAAATTGTTCATTCATTTGTCTAGCTGTGAAAGCAGAAGAACTGTGTGTGCAGGGTAGTCACCAATTTGCTATGTGAGGAGATGGGTATGATGACATGCTGAAAAGCTGTGTCCTGGGGAATTCACACTTTTGAAGGAGTTTGTTCATGTGACAGTTTCTTGTAGTTTTAATCTTGTGAGGATGGATGTCAATTCCTCATAGATCTGTAATGTCTGTAATCAATAGAATTTAAAACTGTAAAATTTTGAATTGGTCTTTCTTTAACATTTTATTATGTAAATCCTGTTTCTGCTTAAAGTAATGGTTTGGGATAAAAAAGATTGAGATTAATTTTGAAAGACTAAACTTACTGTTATTTCTCTTTAGTTTCAGGCACTGAATTCTGTATCAGAAATGCTGGGTTTGCTAGGAAGGAACAACATACTAAGAAATTCTTTAATATTGCTTCTCCTAGCAGAAGTCCGTCAGTTTGCTGAGCAGTTATTGCAGGCTTATCAGGTATTGTCATCTTTTCTTTTTGAGAAAGACCAAAGAGTAGTGTTGGGGAGTGTTTTGGCTGTATTTATTTGTTCCTTAAAATGTAAAAAAGAAAAATTTTAAAAAAATCATTCTATAGAATATTCAGATTTAAGGACCCAGAAAATGCTAGGAGCTACCTTAAACAGCAAATTCAAAAAGAGAGACATAAATAAGAGAAAATTCCATATGGGAAGGTAAAATTATGGGACTGGATAATAAGTAGACTGTATAGGTTTTTAGATCATACTATATAATTTGCAAAATACTTGAAATAAAGAGTTAGAAGAGTTAGTGTAATGTATAAATTGTTGACTGTGCAGGCAATACATCTTTTGGTATTCAGATAAACACACAATACAACTTTGGTATTCTCTCTCTAGCTTATGTAAAACTGGAAAGTCAACTGCTTTATTTTATTTCAGAAATAGATTTCATGTTTCACATTATTATTATTTCAAATTATTAATTTTCATGATGCAAAAGTTATCCAGCACGCACTATTGTATTTAGTTTGTTACAATGAGTAGGAGTAAAGAGCAAAATAGAACTTTTTGGTAAAATTTATTATTAATTTTTTTCAGTAAACTGTAGAGGAAAGAGAGAGAGAGAGAGAGAGAGAGAATGGATGTTCCTTTAACATTTGAGAAACATATATGGAATTAATATGGGTTTCATAGATTTTACATTTATTTGTATGTGTTGGTATGTATTTTATGCTAAATGTTCAGCTTAATTTGGGATTACAGCTTGACTTTACACTATCCTAAAAACTGTTTATTTGCTGGAAAATAAATTTATTGATACATATCAAAAACGTTCACCATAGATTTATTTTGCAATGATCTAATTTAACAGAAGGGTTAAATATTGCTCAAGCAACACTTAACTTTCTTCTTTTTCTCTCTAGGATATGATGTATTTATAGGCTTGAACTGTTGGAGAGGGAGTATGTAATTGCCAACCCACATTTCTAGTATGTTTGAATCATATTCTGAAAATGACAGTTTTAAAAGAATTAGACAGTGAGCTGTGTTTTATTTTAGGTCACTGTTAGCATATAAGATTTATTGATGGCTACCAGAAGTCAACAGACCTTTAACAATTGTTAGGATAGGGAAGTGTGTAATTAAAAACATTTTTTTTTTTTTAAAGTTTAGAGCAGTTGTTCATTTTTAACATTATTAAATCTCACCTGTTTAACAGAATTAGTCATCTTTCTTTTCAGCGTTTTGCCAGTGGCAACACAGACGTGCTCACAGGGATGTTAAGCTCATACTGAGCATTGTGCTTTGCAGAGTTAGTTACTATGGAACTGCTTGACCTTGCCATACTGTAATTATTTTTATTGCTTTCATATTTGGTGAAGCCTCAGGAGCTGGGCATCTGTCAATCTGTAGCTGATACTCTGTAGGACTTTGAAAAGCTGCAGTACATGTAGGGAAAGTAACTAAAATACTGGTTTGCTTAGCTTGTGGTGAAGTCAGTGTTTTTAAAGTTCATGCATTCTTGCATTTAGTCCAAATAGATGTACTGTGTACATTTACAAAACTTCATATATTCCATATGTGATACTATTCTGGAAATATATCACAATAGGACTCTAATTCTGATTTACAGACCTGCTTCCAAATGTTTCTGAATTTGGGTAGCATGACTTCTGGTAGGTACAATTCTAAAAAGGGTAAAATATTTTTTCTTGTTTTATAATCAAATCTAATGGTACAATATCAGTTTGAAATGAACAGAACAGCAGCTTTAAAAAGAACTCTTCATAAATACTTAAATTAGAGTTTGAAGAAAGATAATACTTCATATAATCAAACTTCATTAGCTGACAAGCATCCTAATTGTGTTTTGTTACTTATGCAAAACAACTGTTAATTGCGAAGAATATCTCCCACTTAAAACAATCAAATTAGAGATTCTGAATTATGAATAGAGGTGTGGAAATATGTGAGGTTTGTTTTGCTCCGTATTTTGTTAGTTTTATTATTGCTGGCAGATGGGAGAAATAAATAATTATCTAGGGCACATATCCAGGTTAGTTTGCAATTAACTTTTGAACATTTGATGGAAAACAGAAATTGAAAATAATAGCTTATTCATCCAAGCAAATTTCTCTTTTATTTTTTATAGTAATATTTTTTTAATTGAAGATGTTTTTCAACACTGACTTGGATTGAAAACAACATTCCTTTTAATTTTTCTAAATGAATCATCTAGATAGCTCAACATTTCTGTTTTAACTTCCTCATTAAGACTTGAGCTAAGTTCCAAATAGTTTGTCAAATGCATGAATTCAAGAATATGCATCTCTGTATTCCATCATGTCTTCAGTAGGAAATGTGCTCAGCTCAACTCTGTGCAGGTATACATCTTTGATAAATATTGAAAATATTTTACTTTATAATTCTGACTGATTTTTTAGAGAGTTAGTAAGTTTGTCTTCTTGGAAGAAGCTTATCAGTCTATGACCCAAAGTTCTAAAGCATTGGAGAGTATTTCTAATAAACTACAACAGAAAAGTAGAGAGATTACTCTGAATATTGTTCTATTGTTGTCTAATTGGTTAAATCCTTTAATCTTACAATATGGCAAATAAATATCAAATACATGAATCATGTATATTATATACATATATATATATTGTATACAGTATTTCCAAATATGAATATGGAAATTAATTAAAAACTATTAAGGAGCATGTAAAACAGTATAGTTATCCTGATTTTCCACACAGTTGAGTTTTATGTTACTAAACTCTCAAGTAAGTTGGTAGTTTGCTTTAATTCATTTAAGTACTTCATCATGGGCTCAAAGTAAAGCTCCTACTTATGTGCTTTCCTGCCACTAGCATGCTGAATTCTAGGCAAAAGCATATTAATATAAACTCAATTGGATCTCTTTATTTTTACAGATGTTGTATATGGGCTTTTGAGTTTTATCTATAATAGGAACCTTTCATGCTTCATAAATACGATTTATAAGAATACTGTAATTGAACCTTAACTTACTATGAAATAGAAATTCTCTGATCCACAATTGGATTCCTACTGCAGAACAGATAGAAACAGTAAGATACTAAGATTTCAGAATGGAAGATTTCAGATACTGTGGAAGATAGATTATTTTTCAAATGTTGAGCTCTTCTCATGATAGCAGATCTTCCTTTATGACAACTTTCAAAGGCAGAGGGCCAGAAATGAAAAGCACTTAGTGGTTTACTGTGTTTACTGCTCATTTTCAATGCCCCTGGTATTAATTCCAAGAATTCTGAAAAAGTAAATTAGAAACCAGAAAACAGATTTTGAAATAGGAAAGAAAGACATACTGTGAGGTTTTGGAAATCTCTGTTATTCAGTAATTGCTGATGCATAGCTTGGGTAGCGTTACCCAAATTTTATATCACATTATTTTCTATATAGCATTTTTACTTTTTAAAAATAGTTTTATCACAAAATCTGTACACTGAATAGCTGTTTGTTTGGGGTTTTGTAATAAAAACACCAAGTTATATGTAATTCTCAGTGTTATACGTAAGCATTATGTCCAAATTCAGACATGTGGGTGCTGACTCACTTGAAGTGAATGACACAGGATATAAAGGGTGAGATTTATCCTTTTTAGTTTAGGTGTGTGTAGTAGACTTTGCTGTGTGCTTCTTTTAAGTCAACCAAGCCGCTAAGGATAAGTAAAAATGTGCCAACATGAAGATAGATAGTCAGGCTAAGATTTGCTGAATGTTACATAAATTCTTGAGAATCGGGGTCATTACAGCAAAACAGCTTTGACTCAAAAGAGTCAAAGGAGTTAGACATAAGGTGGTATTTGTCTCACTTGAATTCATATTTCTATTATGTTTCTGTCTCACTTTCCTACTTTAACTTTCCATTGTAGTCAAGGGAAGGGAAAGTAATTTCTTGTCCAACCTATGTTTTTGTGCATAATTATGATAATTGGCGCTAGAGTTGTTTGCTTTTTTCTTTGGGCTATGACAATGGACATTTAAATTGATAACATGAAATGCAGATATTTATGTTGTAAAATTCCAAAGTTAAGGGATGAAAATCCCATGTGTCTACAAAAATGTCTTTTTGGATGATCTGGGCAAGAGATGTTATTTGAGGGAAGACCTGATGCTGCAGAACATTGTAATAGGTAGACCTGCAATGCATACTTCTATCTTTACACTGACTAACTTAGGTAAGTAACATTATCAGCTGTTTGGAACAAGTTAGATTTTAGTTACTGTAATTAACAAGTTAACTTAGTTACCAGGTACTCAAATTCTGTTAGTGTCCACAAGAGGCTGGTGATGGATGATGATGGATTGTACAGGCTGTGTGGATTGGAGCCTCTTGTAAGATGCATTCAGCTACAGTGTGTCTGATGCACGTGCCTCTAAACAGGAAGACCCCTAAAACCTGTGGTCTATGCAGACAGTGTATTGACGCAGGAAAAGAGCAAAGATGAGCATGGAAGTGCTATGATTTTGAGTATTGGCTGAGATTTTCATTGCTATTCAGCACTGTGTAACTAACAGTCGTGTCAATGGAATGTCAAACTGCATAAGAACAGCTCTATATGGAAACAAATGAAGGGCTGAAATGTTCCTGTGGCTGGAGAGCCGTTTTTCCTTTCTAGCTGGCCTGCAAATTAGAGATACTGTGAGTGTCAAGTTGGACTAGCTCAGTTGGTAATCAGTTCATCAGGGAAAACGGAGTTTTCCTGTAGCTGGGTTCAGCTAGATGATCAAAAGGTTTAAAGTGCTGAGAGCTGAGCTATTAATGTCAGATCTTGTCTTCATAAGCCTTTCTCCATGTATTCATTCTGTGTCCAATGGTTGCTGTGGGCATGTGTGGTACAAACCACGTGCTTTATTCCAAAGGCAAGTGTGTCTGATGTGATGTAGAGAATTCTTCAGAAAAGCTCCTCTTTCCAAGAAGTTTACTTCATTTATGCAGTATGTCTTATCTCTTCAAACATACGTTTATATACATTGTAATAAAGGTTTCTTTTGTTTTTTAAAAAATGGTTATACTATTTTTTTCCCAACTATGGTAAGAAAATGGCTAAAATAGTTCAGAAGAAAAAAACCACTGAAAATATTATGCAGTACTAAAATGGCTATAAAGTATATTTGGCTTTTTGTAATTTCTGCTGTTGACTTTTGGTCATGCAAAAGATCAGATTAATAATACTTCACTGAGGTAAGAAAAAAGACATTGGTGTTATGTAGACCTTATGAGTATAATTTAACTTGCATCTGGACATCTGTTCATCCTTTTTAAGATGTCATTCCTGTCCGTGATACGCTTGTAAGCAGAGATTATAGCGTATTTCAAATTGTGAATTGTTGAAGATGCTACAAAATAGTGCTCTGAGTAAATGTAATGTAATTTTTATTCCATGCAACTGCTGATGCTGCTGATAACAAAGGAAATAATGGGTGGATAGAATAATTAGTGGATCTGCATTTTTTCCTTCTATACCTCGTGTGGAGTTATGGATTTGGGAATACGTAAATCTCTTCCCTGAAAGGCGGGAATGAAAGAATCAGTCAAGACTTGGTATATGCTAAAAGGGTGCTATACACCTTTGAAGTGTATACCTGCTTTTGCTGCATACATCATCCCCTATTACAGATTAGGTTTTAAGATGCTTACGTGTCAGACAGATCTGGAAAATGACAAATGGTTCATGCGGTTTTCTCTTCCCTCTCATAATATCTTGAAATGATAGCATAAAGGAGAAAGGAGTTCAGAAGTGTTCCTAAAGAACTAAAAGGTAGAAGGGCTTTGACTACACTTTGGTGCTTGGCAAAATTGAGGGTGACATGTAATCAGAAAACCTCAGGTGTGTTTGGGAACAGAAGCAGTAAATATTGATTACATGAGGAGAACTCTGTTGGCTAGAGTATTATTACTCAATATTGGTGAATCATGTCATTCATGGAAACATAATACTGGAAAATGAAAGTGCTTAATTAAAGATACCAAAATACATTATATCTCAAAAAGTTACTAAGTAATATTTCTGGTAATCTTATTGTTTCAAACTGTGCACAAAATTCAGGCTTAAAAAAAAAAAAAAGAAGCCAAAAACCCCAAAAATAACGTAACTATAAATTAAATGAAATTACCTATTTGAATTTCTGATGCAGTTAAGCTTTCATTGCACCTTCTTTTTAAAATGTTGGTTGATGCTGCTTTTGCTTCCTTATTCTCAGTGTTAATACTATTCTTTTTCTATTGCTTTCTTAACAGGTCGTTTAGTTCTGTTGCATGCCTGAAAGCATAACATGAATAAGGGCAAAGCATCAGATTCTTGTGCCATGTGTGGTATACTTCCTAGTCTGGAAGACCATTTGATTTTTACTTAAACCTGTGTCTTCAAATAGATAGTTTTAATGTTTCTGTTAAGTTCCCTTCCTCATTGAGCATTCCTGCTTACAGACAATGATTGGCAAAATGCAATGATGTTACAGAAAATTGAGCCTGCTTCCTTAATGCTTTTTGGGTATTGCAGCTGTCTATGTGAATAGCATATATACCATATATTCTCTTAAAAGTTCAATTTCCAGGAAAGGTAACAGATTTTGTTACAGATTTACCTTTGGCTTTTGATTTTGGAGAATTGTTTAACGTCTTCGTTATGCATGCTTTTAACACAGTTTTACTAAATGCTTTTTTGGAATACATTATAAATGCACAGTTCCTGTTTCAGTGGCTTTTGCAGTCTATTTGCTGCTTTAGTATTCCACATCTTCATAAAATGGAAAAGCAAAGAGTTGTAGTCCTAGAATTTCTAATTGAGAATTGCTGGTAAAATGATGTTTTTGTTTAAAGAGTAACTACAGCTTATAATTAAAACTCTCTTCAAGACCTTAGATAAATATAGTAAAATGTAAATGGAAATTATGGAATTATAGAGGATACATCTTTATTTCAAAACATTCTTTTCATTTTACAGAACACATCAATATCTTGGATTTGTCAGCTTTGCACACACTTGAATCTCTAAATATGTGTGGCAGATCTAAACATAGTGACTTAGGACATCAGCTTGCCCCGTTGGAACCTCCTTTGTTGGTTTCATTTGGTTTTGCTAAAAATACAAGTAAAGCTGTGTTTATCTACCTATAGAGCTTATGCATAACCATCAGTATTTTAAAGACCAGGAAGATTAACTAATGTTTGTTTGGTACTTTCTAAAATGTTCAGTTGCTGCTGCCACAGTCAGAAGGAGCTGCAGTCCCAAGTTTGGCTCTGAAACAAGCAGAATTTGTCTCTCATGGATTTAACTAATGCAGAAGTTATTAACAGAGTGGGTTTATATCTGGGATGAAAGGTATTAGCTGCAGAGAGTTTGCTTTGTAGCTAAGATTGGAATAATGGTTTGCATGGCTGAGACATGGAAGATGAAATCTGTTTCCATAGCATATTTTAAACTTAGTATATATTTTGGGTGACAGCACTCTCCCTGGCTGGTTAAGGCTTGATCTGTCAGGACAGCAAACCACTATTAATTCTGTGCCCAGAGAGAAAAGTGGGTTTTACAACTGGTGTCAGCAGCAACTCCTATTCATTGCTACACTGACAGCATTTCTGGTGTAGATTTAATTTAGGGAGATAGGCTGGGATGAGCTAAAGCAGAACATCTTTATAGACAGTATCAGAGATAAATTTAAAATTGTTGTGCTGAGGACTTAGGGATCTGGGGTTCAGTTTTAGGTAGGCACTGATGATACAGCCTCAGTGCACACCTGATTCGGTGTGGCTGATGTACTGGTGGGCCTGAGTAAGTGTCAGAGTGAGTTTAGTGGGACTCATAGGGGCTTTGGAGATATGGGAGTGGGATACTGGACTAGGTTTGTGGTGGGGCAGAAAGAGACCAGCACCTAAGTGTGTTAATCTGTGTGTTAATTATATGAGTTGCTGGATTGGTGTAAGGTTGGATGTCCAGGATTTGCACAGCAGAGTAATGTTTTGCTGAAGCTGGAGATGTTTCTGAAAGAAGCTGAAGTATTCTCAGGCAGGATATATTATTTCTATGGCTTAATTAGATTAAGGATTAAGACATTGCTGGTTGCAGTCTTGAACTTTTATGAAATGCAGGTAACCAGATACCTCTGCTGAGTTGAACCACAATTGTCAATGAACATTTGCACACATACACTATACAGAAGAATTCATGGCAACACGATTTGTACTGCCTATCTTGTAGAAATATTTATTTTCTGCTGACGTATACATTTGAAATACATGTAGCATCAACATTACAGAATTAAAAGCAATTTTAAAAAATAACCTTATTGAATCCACTCCAGTTTAGCTTCCTGGTATATAAGAATGGGGATTATTTTCACTTGATTCCAATAGCAATTCACATTGGGAGAAGTCAAATGCATAGAGCAGAAAAATGAGAAAAGTAGAAGATAAGTATATGTTTGTTTCTCCTTTCTCATAGACAATGACATCCCAGGTTGCATGATTATAGTGAAGACTTTGAAGATGTAGCTTGTAAATTTTGAATTTCTTGGCATCTGTCATTCCTGGAATTGAGTTGGCAAAGCCCAATTAAACCTCTGGGTGTATTGTCTTGAAACAAGATCGTTTGGGCTCTGTTTCATCTTTATAATTAATTCTTTCATTAAAGGTTAGTACTAGCGCCTCTTGAGTTTTCAGATTATTAAACTTCTAGCTGAACTTGCAGTTTTCAAGAAGTCTTTGTGGAGTCTTATCATTTAATCAAAACTCTTCTACTAAGCCTATCTACAGTTTTAATACAGAATACTATAGCAGATTGTGTACGATAAATATGAGACAGTGGAATAATAGAGTTAAAAATTTAACTTTTTAACTATTGGAATAAGTTATAAAAAAACTTAGAGTAACTGAATGAGTTAACCATTTTGAGTTCTCCCTACACAATTTGATTATTTTAACTGTAATTCTGTCCTGTTGATTAACTTAAACAAGTGAATTCACTGAATGATCATCAAAGTATAGAATGGAAAAGGTTAGAAATAACATTTGGAAATTATCAAAACCTGCTGAAAGCATTTTTTGCACTTCCATTTGCAGCAACTCAGGTTTCCTTTTGGCCAGTTTCTCCGGCCTTTTGAGATCATTCAGAATGGTAGCACAACCCTCTGGTGTGTCCATTGCTTCTGCTGTTGTATTATCTCTAAACCTGCTGCATTTGATAAATTTTCTAGAAGTGAGGTTATAGTTGCAAATTAGTTGATTTCCTAAAAGAAAAGAAGATGTTAAGTCATACAGAGACAGGCATTTTTTCCTACCTATAAAGGAGTAATACTGTTCAGGAAAGCTTATAGGAGCTTCAGTAACACTCTAGGAGTTACAAACTAGTGAAGATAATAATTACCAGTTTATGGAAACATAAGGTGAATATTGAGACATGCTCTGAAATGCCTTATTTTTCTTGAAGATCCTGTAGAAAATCTTTCAGATATTTAAGAAACCTGGAGGATAGCACATAACCCACTAAATTAGCCCTTAGCTTTTCAGGGCTGAAAGATATTTCAGAGGGACCTTGAATAACAGCTAGAAATAATTATATTTAAGTATGTTCCATATCTTTTCACTTGTTATTCTTAAATTATTTTTAATGAGGGCAGCAGTTTCAAGTAAAGCAACACATTAGCTTCTTTATCTGTTTAATTTAGAGCTTGCCTGATTTCAAGAAGGGTCTTGAATAACTTCAGTAAGTTAGCAAAATTATTTATCTAGAAACTGTAGTACTTGGATATTTTAGGAGTTGTTTTGTTTTTCATCTGGATGTTTAGTTTAGTTGGGAAGCATGCAGCTTCTATGATAAGCTTGATGAACCTTTCCTTGTGACCTGTCATGTAAAAGAACATACATTATTTTGCTTCTGGGGGAGGTAAAGTGCTGCTGTTTAGGCCATGCAGAGGGAACAGGTAAATGACCAAGGATTACTGAGAACTCAAATTACATCTAGAGCAGTGCTTGCCAGGAGCAGGAGTCATCAACATGGTGATCCTTACTGTGATTAACCTCCCTTCTGTATCCATCTCAATATTTTCACTGTCTGCTACTACTGTGTTACTGCTAGGTCCTTGATGTTATCACACCTCCCTTTCAGCCACCTAAGCCCCAGCACAATTACCTTCCTTTTACTTCTCCGACCCGATTACATACCAAACCTTTGTACATCTTTCAGACTCTTAGCTTCAGAGTAGCCAGGAGAAGTAACACCAGAAGTCTGGGGCTGAAGAGGGCAAGCCACTTTTAAGCTTGAAAACTCTTTCTTGCTGAAAATAAGAAGTAATTCTAGATAATTGGTATGTTTTTCTCAAAAGTAAATGGTGTATAATTCCAGTTGATATTTCCAGTATTGATAGCAAAATTAGGCTAGTGGGTTGTGCTTCTGTCAGATAAATGCTGTATTGTTGAAAGACATTATTGTACCATCTGCTGAAAACAGAATAAATTTTCAGGTGTAATGTGAAAAGAATGCTTTTCTCTCTCAGAAGCAAGGCAAAAGAATCAATTCTCACACAATAAAATTCGCCCACACTGTAGATCAGGTAAATGATAGTGTTTTCTATCATAAGAGCCTTTTTTCGGTTTGTAAATTTTGGAAGATGTTTACCATTCAGACTGAAACTTTTTTTTCCTGTAGATTTCTTTCTCAGGCCATTTTTGTATGTGGAGAGGAAGACATAATTGTACACAGTTTTCACAGAGGCCAGCCTGGGCTTTGCTTTGAATTTTTGCATTTCTATGTAATAGCAGGCATTGTAAAATCATGTCCTAGAGAGCCAAGAATGGATAAGCAGCTACATTGAAAAGATTCTTTCTTAAAAGTAGGAAAGCATTACCTCACTCTAAAAAAATTTATGAAGTTAAAATAATATTTGTGGTGTGTGTGGGATTATAGCAATGATTGTCATAAAGAAAAGTATTAATTCTGTGCTCAGAGCAGAGTCTGAATACGACACATTTCATGCCCATGCATATAACAAGAACAGAAAAAATACTGAATAATATTTCTTCTAATTGAGTATCATCCATTCTCTATAGTAACGGAAGCAAGAGCCCTGACAAACCAAAAAAAACCCAAATCACAGCCAAACACCTGTAGGCATAAAAGAAACAAATTAGTCTTGTAGTGTCATTATATGGATTTAAAATTGCCATTCCCAATAAAAGCAGAGAGTTTTTAGTACATTAAGAAACTATATAAAATAAAAAAGATCACTGTTTGCCATATTAAAGAACATAGTCTGAATCATAGATCTTAATGTCTTCAATGTTTCATGATTCTGCTAGTGAATGCTCTGGCCAACCTTTGGAATGTGTCACACTAGTTTATTTGCATGGTGGTTGCTCAAGAACTGCTCAACTCTACTTAGCGTGGAAGAAGAATCTACTTAAATTCAAGTGTCTGAATTTAATTAATTAAAAGTTTGTACCTATGTAAGGTACAAAAGTAGGAGCTGATTCCAGTCTGTGGGTTATTTAATATTCAGTTTTCCATGGTCATGGGTTCTTAAGAATTAATTATCATGCAAAAGACAGCTCTCTCTAAACTGTACCCATCTGTTTCTCTAGAGTGGAGGTACCACTGTAGAAAAAGTAGAGGAAATTAACTTTCAGGGAAATAAGCTGCTGAAATTCTCCTTATACATGACTTTGAGAGTCACATGGGAATTAAACTGCTCACAGAATTATCTTTTTTATGGAATAATATTTTGGTATTTGCTGTACAGCATTACTAATCACCTTTAAAGTGTAACTTTTGAAATAATGGAAGAAATATTAATATATTTCTCAAAATACATCTGTGTTGTATAGATAGTGTTGGTAAATAGGCCAAGCAGTAACAGGTGCTTTGTGGTGAGGACTGTGAAGTCTTGCCCAATATTCATTATAACTGTAATGTAATGTTCATTACAATTGTGCTAATATATAACTAGGCAACATACAATATTTGAGAAAGAGTTGATCAAAGTGTCAAAAATAAATTATGATTACTAAAAAAATATTGGTTAGATTGTGGTTTGGGTTTGTTTTTAAAGTTTGCATCTATTTAAAAATATGATAAATCATAGATTAGGGCATTTCCATCTTTTATAAGTAATCTTCATGAGATTCTTTGTGTGCATGCTTGATGCGTTTAGAGATATTGACAAAATATCAGTTTCCATAAGACAATCTGGAAAAATAGGGTACTGAGGGGGAAGAGAAGTTGCAATTGTCTTCCAGAACATGAAAAGTTGTTATTCAGGAGTAATCATTTTGTGTACTGGAGTACACAAGAAGAAACACACTTGGTGATTATGGTTAGCTGTCAAACTTACTGAAATACTGAAATACATTCATGATGAGCATCTTTTGAAGGTGACATAAGTATATTTGAACCTATCTCAGGGTCAGGGGTGGGATTACACATTTCAGCCCCCTTTCACCCATATATCTGAACTCTTAAACTCCTATTTATGTATTATATTAACATTAATAATTATGGTCAAAATTTTCACAAAGGGGGACAGGAGGCAAAGCTACACTGCAGATTTCCCATGCTTCTGGGTTCTAGAAGAAATTGAAATTGAATTATTCCAACTAAGAGTGTGACTGCTAGTTTTGGGGAGATTGGTATAATAAGGGTACAATAATTAATGCTAGTAGGTGAGGAAATTTACAAAATTTGACTCATTATAAAAAACTACTAACACATCCTACACTCAGGATTTCAAATTGCAGGAGGTTAAAACTCTTTTCTTCAGGCAGTAATAAAAATTCAGGATGTAGATTAGATGTGTCCTGGCAGGCATGTTAAACAGGTAATTTCTGTGCAGAAGTGACTGGTTTGCATCACACAAAGCCTTTTGGAGATTTCATATTTGGAGTCCTGTGAATTCTTTGTTTCTCAGACAGATTACTTTGGATGTCCCTGCTTATATTCAGTATTCACTGTAACACCTGTGTATAATATAATTTATCTCTAAAGATGGAGGAAATGGTAAACTTAAGAGAGAGCTTGGAAACCGAGGGGAAAAGTAGCTGAAGACTGCACGACTGATTGAGACTTTGGAGAGTTGTGCACAGTTACACTTAAGGATCTGAGTATATGAGTAGATTACAGCTGTGTTCACTTGAATAGCATTTCAAAAGAATTAACTGTTCTGGGTTGTTTTTTGCTAATGACAAAATTAATAATACTCAAGAGCCTTTTTTCTCATTTTTTAATATGTCTATTTATTATAAGAGCTGTTATTCAAAATGTATATTAGCATACATTTCAATATCAGAACCTACTTTTTAACTTCCTTGCAAAATATTTGAAATTCATTTGAAAGTTAAATTTTATTTTTGATTAATGGATTCTGAGGTCAGAGGGAGTCATTTAGTACAAACACCTTTCTACACAGGCCATAGATTTTTCCAGATGCTGAATTTAAGAATGTGTTATTAATACATCAAATCTGAAAGCTGTTATTGATTTTGTTCATTGTTTACAATTATTATTCTTATTATTGATAAGATCTTGTGAGTTTTGGCTTTTTCTATCTAATTTTATTGCCAAAAATTAAGTAACCGTTAATAAAAAAACAAAACAAAGCAAAACCCAACAAAAATCCATGATCAAGATTGATAGAATATGTTGAAATAGTATAGACAGCTGCTATATATATATATAAAAAAATTAATATAGTAAGTTAGAGGAATTATTAAGGAAGTGTAGGCAATTGTTCAACCAGATTTATGTTGAATTAACACAAATCATTAATATTGACTAAATACTGTCCTGTTTTGTTGTGTATTATCTATTTGTTAAAATATTTATTTGAGGAAGAAATCCATCTGTGGAAAACTAAATTTTTCCTAGAGCTCATGGTCTAATAGTAATTCTGAATACTACTAAATTCAAAATTTAAAGACTAGATCCAGAGCCTCTTGCAATCACTAGAGGACTCCTTTTTTTTGGTCAAATTATATTAAATGTTTGGATTTATACTATGATAGCATTATATAGTTGCTGAGTTTGGGTACTCTTGAAATAACAGAATTAAGAATTAATTATAATTAATAGAATTAATTATAATACTTAGAATTAGTAATATTTAAGACAAGAATTAAGAATTTGTTCATGTAAGTACAATTGAGTTTCCTTTTCTTCTATTTAGAATCTATATGGAATCCTTCTATATAGAAGGATTCTATAAATCCTTCCTAGTGATTTATAATTCTTGCTGCTTTTTCTTTTTCTTTTTCTTCTTCTTTTTCTTTTTCTTTTTCTTTTTCTTTTTCTTTTTCTTTTTCTTTTTCTTTTTCTTTTTCTTTTTCTTTTTCTTTTTCTTTTTCTTTTTTTTTCTTCTCCTCCTTCTCCTCCTTCTCCTTCTTTCCTCTTCTTTCTTTTTCTTCTTATAGCCCTTTATTTTTATCACTAATTTTTATCATGGGTCTATGTAAGTCATGCTTTCATAATTTTTTTGTTTATGAAACAAACTCTTACCTAATGCTACCTGTACTTATCAGTGATGTCTGGCCTGGTTGTCTCTTCTACCTGATGCTCTAAACCATGATTCTCTCCTTTGTCTCCTCATTCATGAACTGTACCACATTTAGCAAACCTGAAGTATTCTGTTTGCATTTTCAAACTTTGTATAATCCACTTCTGTTATGATTCCTGTAAGAAAGCATCAGTTACTGTAATATGTATTCAGTATCAAACACAAATGTCTGGTTTAAAGAGAAAATAAATCTTAATAGTGTAAGATATCTATACTACTTTATGATTGTTTTCATGCCATCCACATTTTTCTTGTCTTACTGCTCTTGTTTGAACAGTTTTAAACTGCAGTGTAATATATTCAAAGAAGAAATTAAGTAGAGATTTTGAGGGCTTATCAGACACAAAGAAAAGGGTATTTGAGATTGCTCCAGGAATTCAGTCTTATTGATTCTTAACACTGTTGGAATGGGGAAGAAGTTTTTTTTTGTTTTAACCCAATCCCCAGAAAGCTATATTCAAAATAAGATGTACTAAACATAGAAGATGTCATAGCACAGTTGCCATGGCAAAGCTATTCTTTCTGTGTCGGGGAAGTAAATGGGAGGCCTCCTGCTTTTCCATGTGATGCTGGTAACCCATCAGTCTCCAGTGCTGAGGGACAGCACCCCGGAGAGCTGCTGCCCAGCCAGAGAGCAGCAGTTCTCCCTTTCAGGCCAAAGGATCATTTGCTGACTTGGCACCCTGGCACATGTTTCATCATCCTGAGCTGCTTCCTTATTGATTCTCCTGCCTGAAGAGTGAAGGCAGAGGAACCAGTGCAGGGCATTTTAAATATCTTTGCTAGCAGCTTTAAAGACTCTTTACTGTGATCGTTGCAGGTATGAGAAATTCTGTCAGAATAGCAGCATGCAACAGTTCTTTTAACTCTGCATACAGTACCACAACCTCTCTAGCCAAAAGATCTCAAATTTTTTCTGGTTGTCTTTAAAGATGCATTTCTCATGACCACTTATTCTTCAAGTAAGAAGTTCAGTGTTAGGAAAGAGTGTGCCTTTATTCTTCCACAATAATTAGTATCTATTTGCTGATTTCAATTCTGTGTGAGCAACTGAGTGCAGTTAATGTGTGCAGAAGTGATTGCTCCCAATGAATTTCTGCACATACAGGAACTGGAATAAAATAAACACAGCAAATTTTGTTGTAATCTGTGCACAAGGTGCTGTTTTGGGGTTTTTTTGTTGTTTTTTTTTAATTGCAATTGACTCAGCAGGAGACAGACTTCAGAAATTTCACTGACAAAGATAACATGCCTGTAGCCATTGGATCAGTAATATCTTACTTGTAAATTTCCTCCCTCTGCAAAGTTCCAAATTCCAAAGAAAACTTTGAAAAAGTAATAAAAGTATCTAAAGCCAAGTCTAAAATACCAACTTATTCCTAAGGTTGCTCCAATGGGAATTTAAAAGACACCGGATTTTCAGTCAAATGCATCATATGAAATACAAAGACTTTCAGAAATCTTGTAGCTATCAGTATAGTTATGAAACTAAGTTGACAGTGCAGCCTGTGGATTTTTTATGGATTTAATTATGTAGAAATTGAGGCATATTGATTTAATTGCCCTTATGGTATACTGAGGGTCTGGTGGAGCAGTAATGGACAATTCTTTTATCCAATCATAATTGTTTCTGTCATTGACAAAAGATTTTTTTCTCCCAAGGTCTGAATAGTTAAATGTAAAAGCATTAGCATGTAAAAAACAAACTCAGAAGCAGAACTCCAGTTTCAGTTGACATATTTCTAACAAGACCTTCAGGGCTTTGTTTCTATAGGGAAATATTAGCAATTAATGTGAAATTCAGTAAGTGCACATCTGTCTGCTAAGCTAATAAATAAAACATAGATGGGTTATATTAGTTGCCAGTTGTATCCAGGAGCATAAGCAGTGAACTGTGATACTTGATACTTAAAATAAATTTGCATCTTACAAATACTGTTTGAGAAATAATTATGGTCCCTGAAATGATTGACCATAATAATAATATTAAATTTTATTTTCCCATTTCTTCATGATATTTTAAAATTAATTAACTATGTAGAAGTAAAATAAAATATCTGTTAGTGTCAAGAACTTTCTGGGTGGAAAAAAGGTCTGCTTCTTTTGATATGCTTTATTTGCAGTCCAAGACATTAAATACTATGTTTGTATTGAACATAACACTTTCTACACTGGAAAATTTGTATTTTCATAACATTCAGTGTGAACATGGGAGCCAGAATTGTGTTCTAATCAATTCATAACTGCACTACAGTATAGGAAATTCCCTAGCAGATAGGCCATTTTACCTTTCTGGCAAATGCATTATTCTGTTGAAATAGATCTTCCAAGCAGTGATCTAGGATTAATATACAAGTTTGATGTTCTAATATGGGTTTTGACATATATTCATTGTGAGAAGTACTGCAAAGGTGCTCTGGGAGGAATCTGAAAGCATCTCTTAATGAAGTCTTGGGTTGTTGCAGATGATTTTTCATATCTCCAGTTTTTAGTTCCATTCACACTATCATATAGAATAGAAATATCCTTTTCTTCCACTTCAGGATGGGAGCAGAAACCATTCTGGACTACTTCTGGTTTGGGTTTTATTCATAACTACTTATTTTCTTACTTACGTTTAGTAGGGTATCTTTCTTTTTATCTGTGGCTTTACTTTTATTCTTAACATCTTTTAAATTTCTTTCTTTTGGTTTGGTTTTCCTGGTTTGTGGTTGTTTTGTTTGGTTGTTCATATGGGCAGGGTTTTTTTACTTTGGCACTTAATGATATCCTAATGTCCTTTTAGCTTCTTTCAATAATTACTGGCATGACAATATTTACCTTCCCTTCACTGCCACATGTTCTATTTCCTACATATATATTATTTAGCATTTTACTGGTGCTTTCACATTTTATTTTAATAGATTCACTTGAGCATACTTTTCCACTTCAGTGTTCGTACTTGGAAAATTCAGCTGTTGTACCAGCAACTTACACGGAAAAACAGCAACTTCTGTAGTTTGTCATCTTTAAGATAAAGTTATTTATATTTCTGAAAGACAATTATATTCACTTTCTGGGAACTATCAGATCAAGCAGTATGGTCTTTGTGGTCCTTTCTTGACTTAAAAGTCAGACTATGTAAGAACGTTGTAATATATTATTTAATATTTTCAGACACTTTCAGATTCTTTCTTTCATTACGAACCTGGAATTATTTTTTTATTGAGGCAGAATTACTTTTCTGGTTTGTTTTTGTGTTTCTTTGCTATAAGAACTTTACAATATTTGTTCAGAAAAACCTGAATTTGTTAATTTACCTCCTCTTTCCAGCCCTTCAAAGGCAGTTTTGCTGTAGAAACACCAATGAATGGGTATTAATTTCAAACTAAGAAGGTTATGTCTTATAAGATATGAGTACAGCAAAAAGAAAGCCTTTGAGAACTGATTTCTAAGTAATCAAGGATTTTTTTATTTACCTTTTTCTTATCCATGGATTGTGTAAAATTTCAGCCTTCTGCAGTCTTGATACACACAAAAATAGAAACAATAATGCAAGTCACAAACATAAGGAAATGCTACACATAATACACAACCAAGTTCTGTCTGCTGTAAATTCTAAAAGTAACTGATTTCTTACCACCTTACTGTTTCTGGTGCTTGATTTGTGTGCCTGCTTGTACACAATACTGGAGACTGAGCAGTAGATGTGTTTTCCTAGTTAGGGTGCACTGCTCAAAGCGGGCTTGTGAGTCGCCGTTATTGTTTGCTTTTTTGCTGTCATTTTCAATTTTTTTTTGCAACTCTGTCACCTTTGGATTATTAATAATGTTACCTTACTATTTCACTATACAGTTTGTTTTAGGACTGTTGATTTTTCTAGTTTTAGGACTTCATACTCTTGTTTGACTACTTTTGGAAGGTAAACTCCTATTCATCTATTTTTTAGCAAGTATTCATATTTGTGTCTTGATTAAAAAAACCCAACAGGTATTCTTTGTACTGTTAATTAAAGAAAAGGGTGCATCTTAGATTTTGTTCTTCTGTGCATCTCACCTGCAGTAAAACCCTAAATGGTTTCCATAGTAAAACACCTAAACCATTTATTTCAAGTTGGAAATGGGAAGGAGGCTTGTATATGTCCTTTTAAATGAAGTCAGTACATAAAAGTGCTCCTTATGTCTCATTTTCTTACAAAGAATTACTTTTTTTGCCAAGAGATAGATTTGTACAGCCTGCTTGCTGACTTAGACTAACAGATTGTTCTTCACAGCTTACTGTATTCTTTACCATACCACTTAACATACCACTTACATAGTACACAGATTTGATAAATATGAAAAGTCAAACCAGTCTGGGAATAAACAGAAAAACACTCATGTCATCTTCCATAGCACTTGGACAACAAGAAAAGGTTAGCAGCACAGGATATCTCCTGTTAGACACATTACATTTTCTCAGTGTCCTGATCCCAGCCACAACAGGATTAATTTTTGCAGTAGCCAGGAGGGGACATGGACAGGAGCAGGAGGTTATTCTATACCACCTCATGTCATTGCCAGGGGCAAGAGGAATACATCTCCTCCTTCTTCTGAGGAGAAAGGGGTTCCTTCCATATCACCATGGTGTGAGGATGGAGCAGTCAGGTGTTGGTGTTTCTGTGTGAATCATTCCCCTCTTTCTTGTACACTCTCCTTAGTATTGTTGCTGTTCATTTCTTATCTCCTTCCTATTTCCAGTAAATTGTTCTTATCTCAATCTATGATCTTTAGCTTTTGTGCTTCCAGTTCTCCTCTCCAGCTCTCCAAAGGAGAGGGGTAGAGGGGAGCAAGCAAGTGGCAGCATGGTTTCAGTGGGAGCACTGCATTGGAGAAACCATTCCTAAACCTGGACACCCAATCTTGCTATCTCATGGTTTCTCACCAAAACTATCCTTAAGTCTTATGTTATGTTAATTTTATTATAGATAATTTGTATTTAATTTCCTCCTCTTTCATTTGTCTTCAAACCATGTAAAGTTCATTCTTAAAAGAGATTATAAATTTGCATTAGTCTCTTAATCATCTGTATCGGTATGCTCTAATCATGTTACTATCGTGCTGTATCTTTCTAAAACAATTTTGAGCTTGATTGTCTCTGCAGTGAATACTGCAGTTACTGGAGTAATCCCTGTATATGAATTAGTTAACTTTTTTTAAAAAACAAATACCAAGACATGCATAAAGTCAAAATAAATCTAAAAAATGTTCCTGTGTTCCTGCAAAATTATTCCCACCACTCAATGACTGTCTTCTCAAATGCTTTTAATATAAATGCAAGGAGAGCATTTCAAAACATGAGTATTATAAAAGCAGTAGAATGGCAATTACAGTCTGTGGAGAATACTAATGTGCTACTTAGTGTGAAGTAGGCCTGTGTTACAAGTTCAATTTATAGGTGAGCCAATGTAGATTGTTTTCAATATGAAATATGACAGACAGTGATATTAATAAAATCTTGTTGCACATATTGCCATCACTTAATATGCAATTAAGCGCAGTTTTAATTCTAAGATAAATCATAGTGCATGTAAGAGCAGCAAATTAAAAACCATTCCAAGTATTTTATCATTATTCTTTCATCAATTAAGGTAGCAAGGTGGTGCTAGCTATTGTAAATTTAAATTTTGAAGATTGTGGTTATTGTAATTTTTATTCATTAATGTAATGAATGATTATTTTGTTTAAGCCTCAAGAGTTAGTTCTATAATGTCATTAACCACATACAGAAAATAGGGTTTTAGTTATTGTTTTCATGAAGAGCAACTGTTCTAAAATATTTATTATGATGGTAAGAGAAACAAGAAAAGATATAAATGATGAGTGGCAGAATCCTTGATTTTGAGAGAACAAAAGATTATGACTTAAAGAACAAACAAACAAGAGTTACAGCAGAAGTATATAAATCAGTGTATGATATAAAGAGGAGAAACTGAGTATTTTTTCCTGCCTTTTATCATTGTGCAAGAACCAAATTGAAATTTGAAGGTAAGAAAAATCCTTCCATCTGAGAGACACCTTTGTTCAATGATAATATCTAGTATATTTTCTTTCCTGATCTTCAGATCCTGCACAAGAATATTCTAGCTACATTCTCTGTGTGAATATTCCATAAAAATTCTTGTCATATGAGCTAATTCTCTGTAATGTTCCTTCCTTCTCTGATTCACCTTTTATCTTTGGGCTGTTGATATCACTGCAGATAAGCTTCTCTCTAAGGCAGAATTTTCAGCCAATACTTTGTGTTTCTCTGAGGATCCACATCTAATCAATCCTAAAGGGTGAGTAAGAAGAGTAAATTCTGGAAGTACTGAGATTCTAACGTATATCTTGTTCTCAGAAACTGTCAGAGGATGCTGCAGTTTAAAAAAGGAGTCCTAAATGTACTAAAGAATTAAAAAAACTGGATTTTTTTTTTTAACCCTCACTTGGTGTTTCTGAATGTTTCCAAAATTGTTTTGGTTTTTCAGGAGAATGGGGTACCCATTGGCAAGGATGGGATGATCAGATAATTTCCATCATCACAATAGTCTCCCACCTTTGGATGTTGATTGCTTTTAAAAGCAATGCATGTGGATTGCCCACCTGATCTGTTAAGCCTTTTTTCTCTGGTACAAATGTGGTGAGAAAACATTGGTTTAAGAAGAATATTCTACTGATTGTCTGATCTCCCAATTTTTACAGTCCTGCTAATCACCAAATATAGTTTACCTTTTTTGCTGTTAGGCACTTTTGCTTGACAAAAAGGCAGTGTCTTAAGTCAGGCAGTATGAACGTAATGTTTAAACCAAGCTGTGAAAGAAATGATGTTTGTCCCAAACAGTGATGATTTCCAACTGATGAGTGAAGGCAGAAAGCTGACTTTTCAGGCTCTACTACCTTTTTTCAGTGTTAAGGGAAAAAAAAACCCAAAGCTTTGCATGATTTTGCTGTTAGTAGCAACTTTGTTATTCACCTCCAATGAAGCCAAAGAAAGGCAGCAAAAGGCATTGACTTTATCTAGAAGAAAGTCTTCAGTCTCATTAACACCAGCAGCAGATGCATACACTGTGTCTGACATCACTTTCATTATTACTGTTTAAAGATTGTGGTATATCAGAACTACCTTTGGAATTGCCTGAACTCTTTCAGACAACCTCAGGCTAGACCAGCTGGCTTGGGGATTTCAAAGCTACTACCTCTTCAGACTTGTTATGCTCTTTGTGGTGACACAACTGACTTGCTTTTGTGAGTTCTGACTTTCCACAAGCATGGGATTCTGCCTCCTTCCTTTTTCAGTTGTTTACTAAGTGGGAGTATAGGAGAAGCAATACAAATCCTTCTGGAAAACTAGTTTTCATCCTCATGAAAGTCATGAGGTGGTATTGTACTGTTCAGACCATGTATACTCTGTATGCTTCTGGGATGAACCTACATGTTTTTTCCCAGGTTGATCCCTGAGGTCTTTCAGCTTGCCGTTTGTTATGGTTTGATCAAACCATCAACAGATCACTTTACGTCCATGTCTAGAATGCTTCCTTTGTCACCAGATGTTGGCCAAAATATCTCTCTGTTAACAAGACTAATTTGAAATATGGCAAAGTCATTAAAATGAGTTCACAGTTTCAACCTGTGTAATTAATAGATAAATTAAACTAAAACAAAGCCAAACCAACAAAAAAACCAACAAAAAATACCAAAGCAACAGCCAAAACAAAAAAAAATCAACATAGGTTGATTTACTTTTCATTTCATTTGGGTGAAGGAGGTTTGTTGACACTTCTGTGGCTGCATGGGAACAAGTGGAATATAGATGTGAATAAAAGCTAAGTTCTAGGCATAAGAACACAAGCGTGACATTGGAATTGGGAAGAAGTTGCACTGATTTGCATCATCAGTTTCTCTAGCTAGTTATTAAGGTATTTATGCAAATTTAAAGTTCTGCCTAAGTGTTTTTGTTAAGTCTTCAAGAGTTTTTCTTCCAAGGTTTATTCATTCATCATATGGATATTATAGGCAGCAGTGGTTGTGTTGATATTCCCTGTCAAGAAAGGTGCTGAACAGTTTTCATAAGGAGTACCTTCAAGTTTGAGTCTCTGTGCTTACCTAGAATAATGCCTTTCCCCATGGTCATCTACTTGGAGGTAACTTCTTTCTTTCAAATGATGGAGTAGATGAGATGTTTCTTTTCACTGAAGACCTTAGAACTATATTAAGATCCTAAAAATATATTAAGATCCCTTGCCAGTTCTGTGGATCATACTTAGTGGGGCTATACTTCTTCATTATTCCACACATGCAGCCAGAGTTGAGTCCACTGAAATAATGGTGTTAGCATCACCCACACAATAGCCTAATCTGAGAAAAAATTTATAAGATACATACTCTCACATTGTTGGAGACTCAACTGGCCTAAGATATTCCTCTTACTATTTATTACTTTTTCCAATTTTGACTATAATCCCTTATTTTAAGAACTGTGTTTACTCTGTATCTTTGTGTGTACATTTGTATTATCACAGCCAGAAGTGGTTCCATTTAGTTTTCCATATTGTCACCTAGAACTGCTGTTAACTTTGCCCCGTTCAAGGAATGATGCTCATGAAGATCTTTCACAACAGGTGAAAGTTTTCTTCTGATCCTAAAACAAGTGCAAGTTCCTATAAATGGAAAGAAGGTTTTTCAGCTAAGATTTTTGCCTTTTTTTTTTTTTCTAAAAGACAGTGGAATTAAAATTAAGATACTAAGTTCCTTCATCTGCACGTGAGTATTTGAGTTGATAACTCTGGTACAATCTCAAACATTCAAAAATTGGGTTGGGAAAAAAAAACCCAAAATGGGTTTCCTTCTTGTTGCTAAATCCCATGTCACTTGAGGACAGAAGTATTTGGAACAAATGAGAGGTCATATTTTATTCTGGAAAGAGATTTTAGTGGTCAAGAAAGTTTCATGGGAAAGTAAAGTAGCAGACAGAGTAGTAATGATTCAATGTTGACCTTGCTGAACACTAGACTAAGATACCAATGAGGGATCAGTAGGTGGAAGGAGCCCAATTAACCCTTTAGGTTGAAGAAAGTCAAAGTCCTTAAATTCCTATTGTTTGGAAGATTGAGAACCAAAAAGAACATTTAATGAGCCATAGTTCTGTCTGGTGATAATCCTATCTCCTTCCTCTCCAGTAGGGAATATAAAATACAGAGTATTAAGGAAGAGAGATGGAACTGGAACAAAACCAAATGCGAATTTTTTGCATTTCGTATTGGAAGGCTTAAAAGCTTTACTAAATAAATGACCATGTGCCCATATGGCATAGAAGAACCTAAATTCAATTTAAATGAGTTAAAGTCAGTAGCAGAAACAGTCAGAGCATAAGTTCCCTACTGGCTAATTCGCTGTCATTGGGAAATCTTGAAGGAATGTATTGCATGGCTACCTTAGAGCCACAAAAATGTAGCAATATTCTCTTTCTTATTTGTTCACTCTGCAAATTGCTGTATTATCCCAGAAGTTTTCCCTGTGCATACATATTCTCCACAAAAGCATAAGCATAAGAATTGTGACTTTTTTAATAAAACAAGGTTGAGCATTAAAATAGGAGGATTTCTTTATCCTGCAGCTTATGTCTTTCAGTCATTTGTAATGTTACAATTGCTATGCCAGATATTCCAGACCTTGTAAAAACTAGAAATTTTCTAGGAGTCAGTTACAGCATGCCAAAGATGATCTATGTACCTCAATTCCAATAGGATTTGATTTTGTTTCTTCTCTTCTCTTTCAATGAGTCAGTCTCTAGTGATTTTCTGTCTTGTTTTTGTTAATGTATTCCTGTAGTCATATGAAATAATTTTGAAGAACTAGGTTGCCTGTGCATTTAGTATGATTTGGTAATATGATCTTTTAATATCTTTCACAGTGATTTAAATCTTGCTTGATAAATTAAGCAATTATGTTAAATTGCATTAAATTTACTGCAAAGAGGAAAGAATTGTGTTCCTAAAGGCACTTAAAAAGCTGTGCTAAATTCTTGTATGTATTGCCTACGGGTAATTATTACCTGATTGTAAATAATGTGATACATAAAATAACTTGGAGGTATTTTGAATTCTTACATGTGGTCCACAGTTAGGAACACACTTCATTTCTTGTTCTAGCTCATTTATTAAAAAAAAAAAAAACAACAACCAAAAAAACAAACAAACAACAAAAAAAAAACCACAAAAAAAAACCTGTCCCAAACTGAAGCTTAGCTGGTCATCCTCTGAAGTGTGAATTTTTCCCTAAACTTTTCAGGCCAATTTTTTAATAAATACCATGCCATATACTCTGCTATATATCATGCTATATACTGCTATGTAGGTTTTCTTAATTGTGGTAGGATGATGCTATTTGTTGTTTTACACAAAAAGTCATGTGCTGTCTTAATGGTGGTGAGGATTTGGGACTGTTTTCTGTAACTTTCTTGAAACTCAATTATGCCTTGAAACTATTCAGGTAAATACCATATCCTAATTGCATTTTTAAACTCTGTTTTCCATAGAAGCAGCTTGCAGAGTAACATAGTGCTAGTTATTCTGCTAGTACACTCCCCTTCAAAACATCCCTGTTTTTTTAATGAATATAAAGAGATTTCTATCATTTTTTTCAGTTTGAAGATTTGTTCATTTTTCACTCCTCTATTTTTTCCACCAGTACCAAGCTTTTGTGGGAAGTTCACATTTTTAAAAGACTGTATTTTGTCCAGATTTCAAAATCAGAGACATGGGCCAGGCTCATGGTCATGCCAGTGGGATATTTGTCTTCTATTTTCTAGAGATGGGAGAAGGGAAAAACAGAGAAATGCCAAAAGGGTGGTGATGAGAGTACAGCATGGAAAGGAGTGGCAGAGCAGTTTGTAACTAAGGAAGACAGGAGAGGTTTTCAAATCCAGTTCATGTAATATTATCATTGGTTCAGGCTATCGGAGGAAATCACAGCCTTAGTTGAAAGGTGGATTTAAACTCATTTTTTTACAAAAAAAAAAGAACTAGATTATCTTTAAGGTCCCTTCCAACCTTAGCCATTCTAAAATTCAGTTCCAACAAGTGCAAGTATGTCCTTGACTTCCTGCGGCATTCCTGACATGCCACTTTCTTTTGCTGCCATTGTTTATGTTATTCGCTGGTGTTACTCTGTTTTTTTTTTCACTGCTATGACATTTCTTTTATGCAGCTGTCATACCACATTCACATGAATGACAGTGTGTTTCTGGGAATTTTAGCTTACCAACTGTTATCAGGGTCCTATATGGGCCACTACTGGTACATTTATGCCAGCTTTCTGTAACAGATCCACCAGGCACCTCAGTCATTTAAAAACACTATCTTCTAGATTTCTCGAGTGTTGTTTCACTGGGCTTAGTTCAGATCATTTTGACTTTGAATGTACTTTGATCTTCAATTGGGTTGATTTTTTTTCTCTGGTTGTGATTTTTTTTTCAGAATTAATGCTTCTGATACAAATTTAATTGCTTTAAACTTCTATAGTGTCTCTCTTGTTTGGTTGTAATAGCCTCTTTTGGGTGATTCAGTCCAAAAGAGTGCACTTCTGCTCATTTTTAGCTTTTTTTCCCCTAAATATTTGTCTTAGCAAAGCCATTTGATAAGATCATCTGTATTTTTGCTAGGGTATTCAGCTCTAATGTATCCAATTCTATCTCAGAACATTATCCTTCAAACAGGTTCTGTGAAGAATAAAAAAGTCTGTAATTCCCCACTACTTTTCAGTTTCAAAAAGTAGTTTTAGTGAGCTGTGTTGAAGCTTTGGAATAAAAAAATTATACCAGAGCGAAAAACTGCATGCTTCTCTTGCCATATGTAAATGTTCCTGAATTTTCTTTAGGTTTCCTCTAGGTCATTTCAAACCCTTGCACTCCCAGATTCTTTTCTTGATAGCATCCTTCTAGCACAAGGAATGAGGTCTGCTATAAACAACTCTGTGCTCACTGAAAATAATGGTGTTGAAGATCCACATTGTGGCTTGTCTCTGCTCTCTTGAAGACATTTTACTTCAGTTAAGGCCAGTTGTAACCTTGTCAGCTTACATGTTTGAGATTTGCAGAATCACCCAGGTTCCATGTAGAAACTGATGTGCATAGCAGACAACTTTCCCCAAACTACTTCAAATGGGAGTTAGACTATTCTGGCTTTATGAGAAGGAAGCCCTTGGACATGGTATGACCTAGTAATTTCACTATAAAGTAGTACTCAGATCACAGAACTTTCTTCAATATTTTTTTCATTATTGGTTTCACCTGATATAATAAATTTTAGAATTATAAGCATTTTCCTGTACATAATCTCTCCTGTATATTTCTTATATTTTCTCTTTCAAAGCTAGTAAAACTAGTTGGCTTCCAACGGTCAATTTAGAATTTAATCCCTTTCAAATTTACTCTGCTTTTTTTGTGTTCTGTCAGGATGCTGCAATTTTTCACTCAAGTTACAGATTTTCATTTTCAAAAGGGTCTTCCTAAGTGTAACTATCTTTAGGGTTACTGCTGGCATGCTGAACTTTAGAGGGCCAATCTTGAAATGCATATCACTGCTTTCCAGCACCATGACACTCACACATTCTGAACTGCTGCTCTGGAGCTCTTAAAAGTCTTTTTACTCTACTGTGCTGCTGAAGCAGTTGAAACAAACAAACAAAAAAACAAACACACAAACAAACTTTAAAAAGTGACGTTTTCTGGACAACTTCTTGTTTGGGGTCTTTCCAGAAGAGTCTACCAGATAATGAATGGAAAAGTGAAATTTATAAGCAAAACCGTATTTGCTTATAGTCATACCCATCTGGTTTCTGTAAAGCCTAGAAGGATTGTAGGTAGCAATCTGTTCCATTTTCTGCTTTATGTTTTTAGTCAAAAGGTCTAATTCCTTCCAAAATTAAGTTTTGATACATGTATGCGAACTTCTAGATACATTGTGGTGTTCTCATGATTTCATGACATTTTTAATCTGAATAAGCAATATTTTCATGCTGTTAAATTTGATTAACCCACTCAAGATTAATTCTACATACATATTCCACATAGCTTTAAATGTAATAAATGAGAAAAATAGCACTGCTTGTCAAATTTTTATGAAATTTTATCTTTTGTGTCTTCCATGTCTCCCATGTCTCCCATGCCTCTTGAGTTTTACAGTTAAAGTTTGGAAGACTCTCATGGTGTTCTTTGAAACTTGAGAGGTTGTTATGGGATTTGGTTACATAATTGTAGTGGAAAGTGGGTGTTTAAGACAGTTGATAGAATCACTGAAAAAGCATTGTTGTCTTGTTTCAGTTATATCTAAGGGAAGCATTAATCCATTTTAGGGAACTAGTTTGGGAAAACATTATGTATATATGTGAAATATGAATACTTTCCAAAAGACTTTTTATCTATACAATAAATACAAGGTTCTTTTTTAACAAGAGGAAAGCTAAATAGATAGCAAAACATAGCAAAACATTTTTCCTAAATCAAAAGTTGGTTTAATATTGTTAAATATTGTCTTGAACAGTTATAGAATATTAAGCCTCTAATTATGGTAGAAGAAAAATAACTTCATAATTGGAAGGAAACCTGTCTTCTTTAGCAGTATCATTTTTTTCTCTATTAGTAAAGTATACAGGGACTTTGATTCCTTGGATGAAACGGATTCAGAAAGCAGATGTCCACTTCTTTTTCTTACAAACATTACGCTTGTGTTCCAAGCAGACTTGTCCTTTTCCTCACACAGGGCACTGCCTAGAATCACTCCTCTGGCTCCTTCTTAAGTGTTTTGTTTTGTCTTGTTTTTTTCCTGGATTTTCTGTTTTCTTTTGTAGCAGATAAATGCAAGCATCAAGCACACATTTGTTCTCAGTTAGTCCAAAACCACCTAGGTTTGCTTATGTTTGGGCTGTTTTTCTTTGTGATTTTGAACCTGGAGTGGTGGATTCTGTCTCTGGCATTGGAGCAAGGACTGATATCATTGAAAATGAAGGGGTATGCATGTAGAGCCACTCTGGCTGTAAGCTACCAGAACTGCAAACTAAAAAAGGGAAGATTTTCTTCTCTGAAATAATTTACCATTGGTAGAGGGGTGGGGCAGTAAATTAAATTGGGAGATAGAAAAATGTGGAAATGGCTATTCTGCCTCTGACAGTGCTTACAGTAAACGTTCAGAAGAGGTTGGAGATGTTTTCAAGAACAGACTCCCAGTATCCATCTATTTGTGCTATTCGAGGTGAAGAGTGATTGTTTCTTTTTACATGTGTATCCATGGATTTCACTGTCATACCACTGTATACTTTTCTTTCACCCTGTACAAGCTTCCAGCTTTCACAATGTCCTGTGGCAAGCAGCTTAAGGGCATGTTCTGTGACAGCTCTCTGCTTTGGTTTGTTCTTGGACCAGACATCTGCCACTTGCTAGGTTCAGTTAATTCTTTCCATCCCTAGCATTGGAAGAGATAATTTTAGCAGGTCAAGCTCTATGGAAGGCAAAGTTATCGTGCATTTAGGGGGAAAAAACCGACCATGTGAGATGAAAAGCATGTTGAAAAGCTTCTTTTCAAAAATTAATTAATTATGATTCAGTACAAATAAACATGTACCTTGCAGTACTATCAGGAATGCCTGCCCAGTGCTAGAGTCACTAAAGCAAAGTGATTGCTATTTATTTTCAGAGCTTCTTGTGCATTTTCTAAAATGGGTAAACTATCAAATCCCTTGAAACAAATGCAGCTGTATTTTTCAGCAATCCATTGTTTTCCGATAATATTTAAATTAATGGAGGAATTTGTGTTATTACTATTATTCAAAACTTAATCTTATTACCTTAGTATCCATTTACCTATAAAAATGTTAGATATGTGATGTTTATTTTCAATACTTGCTTAGATCACTAGCCTTGCTGTACTTATGATACTTCTCGCAGGACCAGAACTTAATTTCTTATGTCAACAAACAGCATCTATTATTTTAATTATATGCTAATTACATGTAGTATTAGACTTGTAAGTAGGCAGGTCCTCCAAAAACACAAACCAAAAAAGAGCCCTTTCTCTAATCCTGAAATATTCATAACTGAGAAATTTTATTAGATTGTTTTGTTGATTGCTTTCTCCTGATAGAGACTTTGCATGGGATTGTCTGATCTATGACTTCATCTTCAAGTTAGATATATTCTTAAGTAGCTCATTTGATTTGGAAGGACCCACACTATAATAGATATATTTACAATCTTTATTTCAGGTTCTTTTCTGACAAAAAAAATAAAAAAACAAAATCAAACCAACATATTTCACATGCTTCAACTTGTAAAGAAATAATTTTTATCATTTTAGAATAAATTTCCATAATAACATAGATGTGAGAAGTCAGATTTGAAGTATATGCATTGTAGATTGGAATAAAATGTGATTATAAATTCCCATTATCCTAAGAAGATTTGCAGATTGATACTTTTTGGCTGTTGTCTCCAAATGACATAGCTTTGTGACTTATATTTTAGCTTTTCTTAATAGGATAAAAGGGATTAGAATTTGGGTATTAAAGCTTTCTGTATCTTTGTTATGTTACTTGCAAGGCAATTGTTATGATTCTTACTCCAAAATGGAAATGTCAGTGCTCTGCTGCTGATATATTTAATTTTTCAAAATATATTGTGGAAATTGTGTTACTAGATAAGAATAGTATTGCTTAAGATGTCTTGGGAATTTCTTGTAATTCAGCATGTCACACTAAGGACTAGTAACAAGTGACCCTGCTAAGTGATATGTGGAGGAAGCACAATGCATAAATGCCTCAGGGATAAGTATCTTCCTCTTGGGAGATAGCAAAGAGAACAAACACTTTAAATTATATCAAAAGTATTTTCCAGGGTATGCCAAATAATTACATTTGGACAGATAATATTTTTGCAAAATTCTTACTGGTGCTTCTGAAATCTCTCTAGCATGAGGCTGTCTGGGACTACTAAAGTGTTGCTGGCACTGTCTTACTCAGGACTAGTCACTGCACATGCTGTACATTAAATTATTCCAAGAGTTTAGCTGGTGGTCTCTTCTCTGGAATTTAACTGTTAAAAATGTTGGTAGTTCCTTGACCCTTTCTGCAGTCACATTTGATCTTGATCTGCAAGAAAAATGGTTGAAACTTGGGGATCTACTTCAGTATAAAGTTATACTCTACATGAATAAAGAAAAAAAATCAGCATTTTAGAACCCATTGAATAAATGATGGAAATATTTTGAAAATTTGGGCTATGAGAGTATAAATTTAAATGAGGAATTGTACATTATGTGAATTTTGCTTGAGATACTGAAAGAGTTCATATATCAGTTTGAACTTACTTGGCAGGTGAATAATTGACCAGGTTATGAGGATTATTATTATTATTGGAGGGTTGTTCAGGAAAGAGGCGTTTCAAATCACAAAACAAAAAGCTGCTAAAGAGACATGCTAATCAGCTAAAAACTGAACCCTGCATCAACAACATTAGAAACAGAACAAAAAGATTTCTAGTAAAGGCTTTCATTCATGCCTGCCTTAAATATTTTGGTGATGCATATCTGCATGTTATTTAAACACTAAACAACAATTATAGATAATCTTTCATCCTACTGTGATTTCATATACTGGGGATATTGTTGGTTTTGTAACTTTTAATGATCTAACAGAGGTTATTTATATATCTGCAGCATATCTACTTAAGAAGACTTCTGTCTTGTTTGGAAATAAAAAGCATACTATCCAAATGCTCTTAACTGCACCCTGAAAAATGTTTCTTACAAAATGTTGTATTTAGCACTTGAACACAGCAATAAGTGATTTGGATCGGGATTTCTCAAATGAAAATGGAAGGGTCAAGAGCAGAATTCCCTGTGAGAATTAATCTTCATTATTCGTAGAATGAGAATGTATTGACTTGAGGAAACAATTCAGCGATTATTGAAACTTATTTCCATTAACCTCTGACCTAGACTGGATGAGTAGAGTAAGACAGTGTTGATTCTACTGAAAACTTAGGTTTTAAGCATTTCCTTTGTAAACATGAAATTTACCAAATGTTGACTGTTGATAGACTTTCCAGTCCAGTCAGTTTTTTCTTGTTTTTCATGATGCTGATTTAGAACCATTTTTCTTAAAAGGTGATGCTGTCAAATATTGCTCCATTTAGGAACTTGTAGTTATAATTACATACTCATTAGAAATGGAGTGTTAAAATGCAGAAAACCATTTCAGTCTCTCTCCTATATGCAGGCACAATGAGCACAGAATTTTTTTTTTCATTTATGTGAGCATCAGTAACTACATTTAGTACGTCACTTCATTTTTTTAGTCTCAGTCACCGTCTTCTTAGATCTAGATGGAGCATGCCCTCTTGCCACCAGAAAGCCAAGGCAGCAAATAAAATGAACAAACAAACAAAAAAAAATTGGGGGTAATTGTCTATTAAACAGCCCACCCAGGATTGTGTGTTTCGTAAAACAAGCTCAGACATTTTCTAACAGGCTTGCTCCTCTTCAGACATTATCCAGTAGTTTGGGTAAGTCCTGTGTTCCTGTGGAGCATCAGCTTCCATTTGCTCTGTGGCATCCTGGCCCATGAATTTTAATTTTCTTGCCCAGTATTCAAGTCTGCATGTGTACTTGCCTGTAGTAGCTACCTGCAAGGGGGCACTGGGATTGTTTGCTGAGATGGTGTTTGTTAGTATAGCCCATGTCGAGAGAAATGTATGCTCTTTGGTTTTTACCCTCTCTGGAAAATTTCTGAGGGCTTTGGCTGCATTTTCTTGCCAGAGGAGGGGAAAAAGAAGCCATGGGGAATTTTTCCTGGAAATAGCTACGTGGCAGATTTGGTTCTGATCTCTCCTTCAAGTTCCTTAACTAAGTAGTCGCAGCACAGCAGCTGATGCTGCTGAAATTCCTGCTGCTTGTGCTTCCATTGGAAGGCAAAACTAGCCAAGCTGTAACAGTTCTTGTTGTTGTTCTTATTTTGGTCTACCCTTTATGCTTCTCTGAAAAATAGGCATGTAAAAGAGGAGAAGCACTACCTTTTAACACTTAATATGTCAGTGAAATTCAACTTAGAATTTATTGAAACATAGAAAAGACACTTTGCTAGCATGAAAACCTATGTCCCTGCTGAATAGTAAAGATTTGCCAAGAAATAGAAGAGGCAAAACTTGCAAGAAAAAAAGTACAACAAGCAAAGCTGTAAGGACATGATGGATTGGGGAGCTCTGGGCAGAATACTTTTCTGCTAAAATAACTATCTAGAAGTGTCAATTTTATGACTTTCTGAATAAACACTCATCTTTCCAGTTTGATAAAAGTTTGTATTGGTATGTCAGTGCTTTATGTAGCATTTTGTTTTGTAGAATTACTTGTTAAAACAAGATATTTAAATTTGGTATTGCCATGGGACTTAAAAAGCCTAAACAGATGTTAGCTAAATTATAGATAGAAAAGGACGGAAGCTTTTTGTCTCTAATCAAACATAATGGTGCCGAGAAATTAATTCTAATTGTTTTCATTTTGTCAGAAGTTTCAGCTTTTAAATCTTCTATTCTAAATCCAAAAAAAAACCGTTTTCCCAAGTGAGTGCCATTCTTCTAATATTTCAGAGAATATACACGTGTTGCTGACACTTCTACATAAGCATCTGAGCTGCATGGAAGTAGCTGCCATGAACATACTCTCTTTCATCTTATTTGTGTTTGCACTGGTGAAGTATTGTCTCTGTTCTGTACATCCTTTGAGATGTAAAAGGAATAAAACTTAACTTTCCTCTACTCAGGAAGTGTCATCAGCCTTCTGCATGTGAAAATTCCAGGCCCAACAGACTGAAAATATGACTTGTGGCTTATGACATGGCTTAAGAATTGTAGAGAATGCCTTCAATTTCTTTTCTTGTTTTATATTGCTGTTACTCATGGCATTTGAATAAATTATATAAATGCACATAAACCATTAGGACAAAAAAACCAAAAATATTCTAAGTACAATTAGGAATCTGTTTCCTAACCTGTTTGCCAAGACTCCTAATCTGTCCAGTAAAACAGCAGCAGCTTGGAATTTGATCTGGGGCCACCTCATCTGTTGTTTTGTAAAGAGGAAGTATAATAAGGGGCCAGGGACCTGGAACACAGCAGTCTCTTTTAACATACTAGTATTGACTCCGATAGCATTATATTGAAGACAATTAAGAGAACTTCTTCCCTGCTTTCAAATTATGTAGTAAATATGTGTCCATTTCTAGGTGGTCACCATGTAACACAGAAGAAGCTTAAAGAATTAGTTTCAACCAAACATTTTGACACTTCCTGCATTCTGGTGATGTAAATACAACTAATTCTGATTAGCAGATCATCAGATCTAGCTAGGAGATCCATGCAACCCTTGTTTCCATCTGACCTAAAGCTCAATTTTATATAAATAATTTTTAAATTATTAAACTCAAAAATGTTTATTTGTATTGAGAAATCATAATAAGAAAATAGTTTCAGAAGTTAAAAAATTAATAATTAAGGTACATGAAAAGTGCCTATTACTGCTACAAAACACATTTCCAAGTATTTGGTGAGGCAAAACTTTTGAGGACTGATCTCATAAAGTACAGTATCCAAAATTCATATTGCTTGCCTGTCTGATTTGTAAGAGTGATTATCTTAAAATTGATTCTGAAAAACAGAGTTATTGTTAAAGTTACTTAAAGTTGGTAGTAATGTGTTCTGCAATAGCAGCATGCATATATATATATATATATATATTTATATGAGGCTTGCTTTATAGACAAACCCTCTGACCTTTCTGGTGTGTATACATACATGCACAGCTACCCCACTCACACACACTGGGGGGCAAGATGAATAGTCCTATTATCTGATTCTGCATCATTAGGGAACAATAAAGGCACCCCTTTACCAATTACGCACATAAATTTGTATTGGTTGCAGTTGCATCAATCAGTGCTACAGAACACATCTAACAAAAGAAACAGACACGTTTTGTTCAGATTATTAAATGGATTGGAAAGGTTAATAATTAGCCTTGAGCCATAAAATGTTCTAGACTGATTTCCCCCCCCCCTTGGTTATATAATGCAATATTTCAAACTGCATTTGTCTCCAGAAAAGCAATTATCTCAAAACACACTTCCTCCTTGCCATCATACTTATCCTTTCTCTTCAATGTCAGTTCTGTGTGATTAAAGTAATTTTCCTTTAATGCAGTGGTATTTGTAGAGGAAGCTAATTAGTTAACTTGTGGATTCTATTATCCATAATCAGATCGTTTACTAAGCTGCAATTAGTTGCACCTTTTAAGACCCACTGAAAGTAACACAATTGCTTAACTGCTTGGAAGACCCTGAGGTTATGGCAGTAAATGAAGTGGCATAATTTGCCGTTCTAAAACATTTTTATATTTTAAAAAGGAGTGAATTTTCAGGGCCAACACTTGAGAGTCAAACAAAGATTTCTTTTTTTTTTATTGCTTGTAATGTTGTACATCTAATTTCCAAATTACAGGAGCTAAGAGCATAGAACTTCCATTTATGTTTCTACATAGTCATTTTTTTTTCTGGGTACAGTCACACTTTATCACTGTAAAGAGCTCCAGGACATGGTGTATCTGTGGTTCTAGTTTGGTGTGGGATGAATTACATACTGAAAGGACGGGCAACTACTGGGAACCTGGGAACTACTCAGCTGCAAAACCTCAGACATCTAATAGCACAACTAAGGTACTCCTGGCTTACAGCTGCTAACCTGGAGCATGTGAAATGGCAATAGACAACTACATTCAGACAACAGTATACCACCCCTTGCTTCCCTCCTATCAGCTAAAGCAGCATCTCGGGATAGCTATCTCAGCTTGTTGATGTCTGTGTCTAGTCAGATGGCCCCTACCCTGAAAGTCTTAGGAGCAGACTTTTTAGGGCTTTAGAATCATTAATAACACTTACTTTTTCAACTTTGAAAGCTGTAAGTTGCCTAATTTTGCCTAATAAGCAAAGTAAATGTACTTACCTCCCCACTATTAGTTAACAGTCAAAACAATCAGTGTGTAGGGATGATTGTACTAGAGTTGGATGTTTGATATTTGAAGAAACAGGCTGTCTTATAACCTCTGATTTGGAAGGTGATTTTCCAAAATTAGGCAGTTTGATTTAACTGAACTTGAGAAATACACAAATACTTAAAATACTTTTATTAAATAATGTAATACTTTTTCATTTTTTGCTATCCATTCTGATAAGAATGTCAATGCTGAATTTTTGGTAGCAGTTTCTGAACTGTACATTTTTCTTTCCAGGTTCCAGAGAGACAGAATAGGAGTATGCAAGGCTAGGGATAATAGGTCTTAGTAACAAACCTAATTTTTAAGATTTCTAGAAAACTCAGAAAAATTCTTTTGCTACATTGAGGCTTTGCAATAAGATGTCTGTGATGTCTTAACTTTGTCTCTGAGGTGGGAGGCTACCTGAAAACCATTATACAGAGTGCTTCAACACAGATTTTAGGTTTAATAACTGCTATCTCAGAAAGCAAAGGGAGAAATTGGTGAGTCAATATCTTCCTCAGTTTTAGCTGGTGAAGGTAAAGTGCTGTCTTTTGCTTGGATTCTAGTGGAATCAAAAATAACATACATTTTTTGTAAAACCAATGATTGTATTATAGATTTCACACTTTGGGAAGTCTTACCATATGTAATCTAGACTGAATAAAATTATTTGATGCATTTTCAGTGACCCATGTTGAAGCCTTGACCCATCTGCCTTTGTGTCACAGGTGTAAACAGTTTTTTAGATTTGATAGAGCTATTGGTCCATTTTCTAAAATATATAATTAATTTTCCAGCAGTTATGATTTTACCTTTCAGTTCTGAACATCTGCATACTATAATTGAAGCCTTTTTCAGAACAAGGTCATCTCATATTATTGGTAGATTTTGCCATTAAGGACACAAAATTTCATTCCAGAGAGACAATTCTCCAAGGTTTAAGTTTGCATCTTACCAATTATTTTCTGTGCAGAAAGCTCCTGTGTGAAATTCTAGTTTCTAATACAGATAAATTTATATTGGATAAAGCTGTAAGACTTCTAAAAAATTTATAGTTTGGTCAGTATCCATGTTCCAGCTTATTTGACAAAGTGAGTATTCCGCTTTAAGTGGCTCAGAACTGGCTTGTGCATTTTCTATTGAGACTGAGAATTTGGACGCTTAATTTGCTTTCTGGAGCTGTCACTTGAATAAGTGAGTGTCTATATTTATGAGTAAAAAATTCTTTTTTGCTTGTTATTTTAATTCTCAGAAAACAGAAACCCACCAATCCTAATTATATGCCCAAAACAAACAAAGCTGTTATTGTAGTTTTTCTGTACATCACTATGGTAAGTCATAGCCTATGGATAATTAGGTAAAGCAAACTCTCTCATGAAGAGGAGGTTATGTTGACTTTTTCTTTCGTAATGTGATGCAGTGTTAGTTGTTTGACTGTTACCACAAAAAGAAAAACATTTTTATAGAAGTAATCATACTGAATGTATAGGTGTCCTGATTAAATAAATAATACTGCAGATTTTAACAGTATTCCTTAAACTGTCATCTGAGATGTTAGTCTGCAGAAATGTCTTCACACTCTTCTTATGTACTGGGTTTTTTTTTATTCCCAGGTCCAGTCTGTGTATGACATCACCCAGTATGAGAATATGTTTCTTTTGTGCATGATTCTGGAGCAACTTCTTCAAAATGAGACAGAAGAAAGTAACCATTCAAACTCAGACTATGGAGGAGAAGAAAGAATCAAATTTCTGAAGAACCTTGATCAAATTATTCTTCATCTCTCAGATGAATTCCCTTTGTTTTCTTTATATTTGTGGAGAGTGAGTGTTCTTTTGAACTCAGGTCAAATGCAAATTGATTAAAACAAGCAGTCTACTTTTTAACCATGCATTTGTTGTGGGATTGCATTGGAAAATTTTCAAGACAGACAGGGATATTTTCCTTATTGGGAAACATTTACTTTAAACTACTATTCTATGCAGCAGTTTCAGAGATAATGCAATTTATTTCCAATTTTGAATGTAGAAAAATATAATAATCCAGGTGCCATCTTCAATAAATGCTGTTTCTTATAATAGAAGACTGTGTGTTGGTGTCTGTGAGCACAGTGAAAATTGAACAAAGTTGCTGTTTAAAAAGACACTAAGAATTTTAAAGTACAGTCGTAATATGTATGTAGAGCTTCCATGTTAGGAGACTAATGCCTGTACTTTAAGAGTTGTGTAGCTTTTCTATGATTTAGAGAAAATGTTTGGTTGGCTGAAATGGAAATGTTTATTTTAAACTTGGTAACTTATCAGTACAAGGTCTTACAGGTAAGACTTTGTTACTGATAATCAAATTAGTCATTACTTGAGCAAAATAAAATCTGGTGCTCAGTGTCACAACTTTCTTACATTCATTGTATACTGCTTAGCTTTACTTGTGTATTCCCAAGTTTACCTAAACTTTACCTAAACTATTGGGTACAATAGGCCTAATTCACTCTGAGCTGAGTAATGATTTCAGAGATCTAATCTGAAGAAATGTAACTCATTTCATAGTTACTTTAAACCATTTTGTTCAAAATTAATGAATATTGATAAAATCCCCTTTGGCTTTTGTGTTTTAATTTTTTTTTTCTGTAATAGTATTATATTCATAGTAATAATTAAAGTAGCATATTATAACAAATTATCTCAATAGGTCTTTAAAGTGTGTGCTCAACAATATCTTAACTGAACCATAGTCTCTGATAAATCTAAAGGATGATTATTTTGATGAATTGCTTGTTTTTCTATTAGATAATCAACAGTTTAGTTTTATTATGTCTCCTAGAAGTGTATATTCACTCTAAATGTGAAAAACTTCTGAGCATTAGTCTTTGTCCTTCCCCTTGAACTTGTCAGATCAATTTTTATGTCGGGAAAATTCTTTGAAACACCACTGTTTTGTTAATTTGAATGCATTTTTTTAAATAATCCTTTGTTTTATATGTATGTAAAATACATTGGTACATAGAAAGTGGGTTTCTTTGATGGTGAATTGGCTCCCCAGAGAGTGTTTCTTAGGTAAGGCACTGGCCCCTGTTCTGATCTTAAACTTCCTATTTGATATGTCATATGGTAACATTTGTTCAATGCTTTCTTCTAGCTAACTTTCTTTCAACATAAATATTTGATTTGCAAAACAAGTGTTCCTGACTAGTCATATGAGAAAATCAGATAAGCTTAGCCAAACCAAAGAAAATAAATCAGTGTGTAAGTTTGGTAGTCACTCAGGAACTACTGTGTCCTTTTTGTTGCTGTTTTACTTGTTTGTTTGTTTGTTTCATTCTGGTAGAGGATCAGTTCCAGCACTGAAAGCATGATTGTGAAAACAGAAAGGAAAGGAATAAACAAAATTAACAATTATCTAATTGATATTTTAATTTTAATTTTTTTCAAAAAATCTTTATTCAAATGAAGCATCTAGGCAAAAAGACAAAGTGCAGAAGGATACTGGCATCTTTATAATGGCAAAATGTGTATTGTTTCAAGCCTGTTGCTCGAAAGAAAAGTTTCAACCCTTGATTGCACACCATAATTGCTCATCGATTACAAAAAGTATTTTTGTTGTTAGTAAAGCAACTTAGGCAAAAAAACACATTTTCTTCTTTGCAAATAATAGCACTTTCTCACCATTGAGTTCTCTAGGCCACTGGAAATCTATAGATATGTTGGGAAATATATTCATCCTTGGTGAATTTTGAAGTAACTTCTTACTTGGGACATGATTTTTTGAAATGTTTTTTTTTCACAGCATACAGAAAGACAAGGTTTTGTATCCAGAGATGGCACAACTGCATGGCACTTAAGCTCTGACAGGGGTTTGGAACAGGTGAAAGTGTTGAGGCAGAGTGAGAGTTCCCCTTGCAATGCCATTGCAGCAATCTAGGCACACACTTGCCTCTCTGCAAAAGTGCAGTTAACTGGTCAGCTGGGCTCTTAGTGCAGAATTAAATAGGGCAGTGAACCACATTAATGAACACCTCAGCTTTGGTGGGGGCAATAACCCAATGCATTCAGAATACTTATTAAATTGTTGTCTCTTGTTTCTTGGAGATTTTTCACTAAGAGGCGACTTGTCTCAAGATGAAAATATGTAAACGTAGATGACTCCATGTGGTTGAAATATCTATCTATGAAACACTTGCAACGTAACCAGGTGTTTTGGTCTGGGTATCTAACTGCTGCCCCAAAAGACTGCAGATCTTCTCTAAGTCTTGTGTCACATTTTCTCCTCTGGAACCCTGAAGCATCTTTAGTGGCACTGTCACTTAAATGTGTCTGCTTAAACAACCAAACAGTGGTGATAGCATGAGCTAATTAGATATGTAACTCACCACCACAAATGTGCATTTAGGTGTCTTAAGCTGAAAACTAAATCCCACATTTTTAATACCTTATATGTTTTAGAGTAGGAAATCCTAGGTTTAAATCCCTGCTCTTCAGATAATTTCTACTCTTATCCAATGACTATTACATGTAATTTGAGTAAACACCACTGTCTTTAGTTTGGAAATTACCAGGATGACTGAGATAGTCCCTGGAGAATTTGCAACCAGGTTACAAGAACCCTGCCTGCACTTTTAAACTAAGCATTCAAGAACTTGCTAGCTAGGTATGACCATGTCCAAGTTTTACCTTGGACAGAGAGGAATACCAAATCCAGAGAAAGTGCTCTTCGCTGAGTGTAGGCTATTGGATGTCTCAAAAGAACAATCTCAAGGTCCAATGTGCTGAGCTTAACATCTTATAGACTTAAATAAGAAACACTGAAAATAATTTGGTTTTATCTGTAATTGTTCTCTGGAGTGTTTTGTATGATTTACCCTTACAGTTTTAAAATTAACAGTTCAAGGATAATTTTTGTCTTGCACATCTCCTGTTTTGTAAATACATGTACTTAAGATGTTGGCAAAATGCTATTGTTCTGCAAATGCAAATTGTTCAGCCTTATAAAAGCAAATGTATATATAAGCACACACAGTTAAATTATATATTTATTTGGTTGAATTAGCAATGCTTATTTATTGCTAGCCTAATAGCAGTTTATGATTTTATAATTTGTTGTTCTGCCACATTTGTAGCTTTCTGGGTGACTGACTTTCATGCCTGTCTCTATCTGTTTTAAAAATAATGTTGTGGTACAGTGTCTCATTTTATAAAAACAGAAAAATTATGACACAAAGAAAATAAATTTTTATTCTAGTGCTGCTCCATTGACTGTTCTGTTCCCTGAAGAGTTTTTCATGCTTACTAAAGGGCAGCAGTGGGTGGGATTTTGAAGTGGACTATCTTAGAATGTTTTTGTAAACTTAGTTTGGAATCTTTTCATAATCTGTTTATAATTTATTATTTTTACAAGTTGTTGCTTATATAGATTGGTTACAGTGAAAATGAAGTTGTACCTTATTTTAATCCTGTAATATTTTTTTTTCATTCGGTTATCTATGCATTACTGTCTGATACAGTTTGTAGTTTACTGTGATGCAAGATTAGTTGATGTTCACAGGATCATAGGAAAATTTGGTTTGGAAGAAACTTCAAGGTCTCTAGTCCAACTTCCTGCTTCAATTATCGTTAGCTGTGGGATCAAATCAATGTTGGTTAAATCAATATAGTCTGTTGCTATTTCAGTATTCAGTCAGATACTGAAAACTCTCCAGGATGGAACCTGGATCTGCACTTTTTCTTGACTATCTTCATGGTGAAAAAAATGTTTCCTTGTATACAGTCTGAACTGGTATATAGTTACTTCATTTATCATCAGTGTCTTAAGTCTTTCTGCCACCCAGAGCCTGGATCTATCCCCTCGATATCTTTCCCATTGGCACTGGAGGCTGCTATTAGGTCCCCCTGCAACCATCTCTTTCCCAGGCTGATCAGACCCAGCTCCCTTAACCCCCTGGAGGCAGAGATGCTCGAGCCCCAGGCATTTCAGTAGTTCTGTGCTGAATACACTTCAGGTCTTTTTGCTGGGGGCCCAAAATGGGCAGTAGTATAGCTGCAGGTTAATGGATGCTGATTAGAGGGAGGTAATCCCTTCCCTTAAGTTGTGCTCCTGCTGGCACGGAATGTCCTTGGCCCTCACCACTGCAGGCTCACAGTCAGCTCACTGCCCACCAGGGCCCCAAGGGCTTTGCCTGCAGAACTCTCTCCAGCCAGGCACTCCCAACCTGCATCACTGCACAGGAGACTTCCTTCCCAGGCTGGACGCTTTGCACTGGTCCTTCCTGAATTGAAAGTCTCTGTGATCAACTTGGAGAGAGAAGTAGTAGTTAAAAACTGTAGTAGTTAAAAACTACAGTCAGATAAAATCAGAGGACTACTTTAACATTAGCATCTTACTCTATTTCAGTTTAATAATGAAAAGAAGGGCAAATTTTAAAGTATTTTTAACTATTCATAATGCTAAGCACAAATACAGGAAAAGCAAAGGATATTTCTTGTGTTTGTTTTCATTCCCTGAGCAGCTGTCCATATATGTATGTTTCCCTTTAGAACTCAAAGAACTTTTACTGATTTTTTTGCATCTATAGCTATATACTTCTAGCTTTCCTGGATTGTGCTTTTTTGATCTGTCACATGCCAGTAAGAGTTTTTTTCTGTTCTGCAGTTCTTAATTGCTGTGATTTGCAACAATATCTGCAACTTCATCCAGATGGTCTGCTTCACTTAGGCTTTTATTAAATCAGCTCCCCCTTATGTAAATTGTTTCACCTTCTTTATCTTTTAGTTTTTCCTATTTTGCATATAAGTAAATTCACTTAGTCTGCACCTGCTTCTTTAATTGAACACACAAAGTCAGTTTACAGCCGTGCTTTAATTAAGCCATTCTTTCAGTATGGTTTCTTCTAAACTTGCTGATTTCAAATTATCTTGAATTCTTAGGGGTTATGCCCACCCTTAAAATGGTTATACTAAAGGGAGCCTCATCCTTGAGAAGAGCACTGTTTGCATATCACCTGCTTACCAGGCTTGAGTTCATGTTTGAGACAATCTTTCAAATTATACTTAAGGAAACATTCTCTGCAAACCAGTAACATCCCCCAGCGAATAGAAATATTTCCAAGACAAGATTTTTTGGGGGGTTGTTTAAAAGGGATTTTGTTTAAAAGGAGGTTTGGGTTGTTTAAAAGGATTTTTCTTTACTTATATATGCCAGCGATTCATGTGACTTAGGGCAATTCTGGCTCCTTACAGAATTCAGCTCTTCAGTACATACAGCTTAAAAAGCAGCACACATGCATTCAGTAACAATTTCTCCAGCACATATAGGAGAAACTGTACACTGCAGATTTTAGCAATGATGCTGGTTACTCCTGCAAGACATCTCAGTGATTTCTTGCTTTCTTCTGTTAGCTGCTGTTTTCTAGTTTTCTTTTGTCAAAGCATAGGGATGGTTTTTTTCCAGTTATAATTACTGAATTTAGTTATATTCTTTGAAGACTTTCTCTCCAGCCTGTGGAGACTGAGATTCGTTTCTGTCCTCCAGAGTAGCTGAGCTCTCCTGACCCCAGCATAACACCTCTATACTTCATAAGTGTACTCTGTATTTCAGCTGAGTTTGTACAGTCAGAGGAATATTATGAAGTAAAACCTCTGGAGAAAACAACAGAAATTTAAACTCCTGTAAATGACTACTGTGTACTGAAAGAAGACAAAATACTGAAAGCAAAGGTACTATTACCAGGGAAATACAGAGCTTAATCTGTTTTCATGTAACATAAATGATCTCCATTGCTTTAGTGAAGTATTTGCTTTATGTTTCTGCTGAATGAAAGAAAAAAATTGTGTTCACATACTTTTTTATTATATTTTTGACATAAAGAATTAACAAGAAGGGTTTACAAACATAGAAGGCTGTGTGCACACTTAGTAAACCTTTTTTATCTGATGAAGATATCAGGTCATTTCTGACCTTCACAGCTCTTAATCTGTTTCCTCTGGAAAGTAGTTACTTTTGGCCATAGTGTGTTCTGAGCTTTGTCTTTTGGACCAGAGATTAGGAAATACATCTTGAGACAGAAAAATAAAAAATTGAAGGTTAGTCTTGTAGCTTACTATTTTTCTTAGTGACTGACTCTTTTTCTTTTGGGGGAATGGGATGGTGGTGGAAAGAAGATGGCTAACTATCCACAGGGGAATTCTCAATACCTGTTTTCAGGACATTTACAGGATATCAGAATACTGGTACTCCTTTTTCATGTGGTAATGAGTCCTATCAAGATCAAGGTTCTTCAGGCTAAAGACAACTGAATGTTTTTCAGCTAATCTTTCAATTTAATTTAGTAGCTATCCACACAAGTGGTTCTAAGAGCTGAGATAATTCCACACTGACTTTACTCTAAGGCTGTCTTATCCTCACATTACATAGAAAAGAGACAGATGAGAAAAAGAAACAAAAAGATAAACTTCGATGAGACCTCCCAGAAAGTGCAAACTCCAGTGAAATTTTGTAAAGTCCTTCAGCAGTGTGTCATCCTTCTAAGGGCCCAAGCAGCATGAACAAACAATGCCTTTCAGGGTCCTTGCCATTAGGCTGGAGTGAGTATGGTCAGTAGGAAAAATGTTCCCCCCAGCTCGTACAGTGCCCTTAGCACTGTTTAGTCAAAAAAAAAAAAAAAAAAAAAGTCAAGGAACCCGCATAACTAGGCAATATAAATTGCTAATTTCCCATTGGATATTCTTTTTTCTGTTAGTTATCACATTTTAAGGGAAACAAGCTAACTATTTCAAAGGAGACTGGTTATTTTCTCTTTGTTTTTTATAAAAAATGCTCTTGTGTGTAGAGAGAATTTATAAGAAACTATGCAACACTTTAAATGTTAGGCCACCACCATTAGAATGTATTTTGGTAGGTTTTTAGTGCAGCAATTTGTTCTACTACTCAGAAAACAGATTGTACTGTTTGAGCTGTCAGAAGTCTGCTCATATATTAGAAAGTAATAGAAGCACAAAGGAAGCCTGTTCCACATGGATACTACTGCAAATTCCTTTTTGCACTAAGGTATGGTTGCAAACACTTCTGTGTGACATTAATGTATACTCTTGAGCAACATACTCAACTTCACTTTTTTCTTCCTAATGATTACATAAACTAAAATTGACATCCCGAGTTGTAAGAAGTAAACAGACTAAAACTTTAGGATTCTGTTAGGCATTTCTAGTTTTTGCTTCAAATGAGAAAGAACATCTACTTAGCATTGTTTATACTGTAGTATTACAACCACTTAAATGATGAAGGGAAGCAAATAAGTTAAAGAAATATGTGCCAGTCCTGTATCTCATCAGAATTATTTTTGACACCTCCTGCTTTTTCCACTCATTAGTTTTTAGCAAAGTTGAAAAAGGTACTGGAGGCAGGTTGTACTCAAATAATTTCACTGCTAAGTTAATGATCCTGTTCCACACAAAGTTCCCTCATGGCTATTTTGAAATAAACTAAGGGTTTTCATTTTTAACAAGGGAAAATGTTGATGGCTGAAAGGCTTTCTTGTGTTCTGTGTCTAGACTGCACACCAATACCTCATTGACCCTTATTGTTAACACCTTCCCTCATGTCTTCAGCCTTGGTTAGGCAGCCCATGCAGTGAGAGCTGACTGTACCTGTTTGGCAGTTAATGAGAAGGAAGAAATTCTGAAATTGTGTGATCACCTCTAAAATGAAACAATCACAAGGTCCTCTTACTTTTTTTTTTTTTTTTTTTTTTTTTTTGCAAGATCTTTCACCTCTGTTTTGGTGGCTGTAGGTTCATAGATGTAACTAAGGGTTAGATTCTATATACTGTACTCAGGGTAAATTAGAGTGGGTTTTTTTGTTCCTGTTCCTTGTTTATTAATTTTAACTTCAGGAAGCACCCATGATGCAGGAATTATAGAAAAGCAGAAGCATGAATCCTAAGATCCCATAGCACTCATGTCCCAAAGAGCAGAAAAGACAAAAACCTTATAGACTACACTGATGAAGAAGCCTGTGTAGTTTTTAAGGGGGCTTTATGTCTTTCTCCTGGATGGATTCTTTTCAAAAGCATTTTGAAGAAAAGGGCTTATCATAACCAAACTATCAAATCCACTTTCAAGCTCAGTGACTGAATTCATATCAGCGGCACTTTAAAGGAAGATGAGAAACTTTAAGTGAAAAAAAAATCTTACCATTTCCAGCCGATAAACATCAGAACATTTTACATGTTGTCTTGGTAATGTGCTATGAAATGTTGATAAACAAGAATACATCCATTTAATATTCCATGTCTCTGTCAGATCTTATATTCTTCAGTGGCTTTCATTTAACTCTCTGTGCTCTCTCCTATGATCCAGTCTTTCCAGGAAGCATTATTTGTGTTGATATCCTGAGCTAATATTTGATAATTACTTTCTGATAACATTATTCTGCTTGGAGAGCAGTAATTCTAGCTGAAACTGTACTTGGTCTGCCTTGTATATTTGCAATATTCCTTGAGCATGTTGCAGCTGCCTGTACAAAAACACCGTACTTTGTGCTAGATACATTAGACACTTACATCCACTAACACTACTGGACAGGTTTGTTTATTAAATTGTTTTTCAGTGGAAGTAGTGGCTAAACTCTTCTAACCAGTCTTTGATCACACTGGTATAGGTGTTTGGTTAGGATGGCTCAGTCTGGCACAAATGTGCTCTTCATTTCAACTGGGATGGTTTTGATATGTGAAGAAGAGCAGTTCTGTAGGCTGTCATTATCCCAGTCCGGAATTACTTCTGCAGAAGTAATTCTGGGAAGCAACCTTTTCAGTCAGTTCAGATGCAGTCAGAAAAAAGCGTGTCTGCAATTTTACTGTTTCCTGGGGTCTACTTTCCCCCTTTGTGTGCTTAACAGTTTTCTCTTTCCTCCTTCCTCCTGTTAATTCTCTTTTTGTGATAGATCATGTACTACTTGCCTCAGCCACCACACAGATTTATCGAAGAATTATCTTAAGCCAACATGACCTGCAGGGCTTCTCACAAAATGAGTTTGTGGTTTCCTGGTTCACATGGTGGCCCCAGAAGGCAGTAGTAAGGATATTTGTTTGTTCTTCTTATGCAGTAGGGTCACCCATCCAAGTGTGGAAAATCAGTGATCCCTGCTCAGTCTGACATTTCAGCAATAGGTGATTTGACCTCTCTGTACTAGCACTCTCTAATTCACCAGTACAGACGAAGTCCTTGGGTTTCAAAGATCATGCAGACTGAAATAGGTTTTTGCACAGACGTGACTTTGCCAGAAATTCGTGTAGATGCGTTATGCTTTGCCTAATATTTACTTATGTGTGTTTACAAATTCCATTGCAGGATTTGTGCCCTTTGCTTTAAATGTCACCCTACACCAAAGAAAATGTCACCATAGTTCTCAGGTCTGCAGAGGGTGTCAGGAAAAGTTCTAAGGAAGCAGGGAAGCAGAGCATTAGATGGGCAACAAGCCATGGGGCCTGAACTTCCAGGAAGGAGAACAAAGGGAAGTCAGAGTAGAATGATTCCTGAAGAGTAGAGCTAGTGCTTGTGCTTCCAAAGGAAATGGCATGTGAGAGCTAGATCACAAATGAGCAGCTGGAGACAAGATACTGTCATGGGCTGAAATCTCTAGTATATACAAGATCATTTTCTTCCTGGAGACATTATTTTTTCTGTTAATTGAAATTTTCCATGTTTTATTTATTCCTCTGATTAATTTTGTCTGTAGATTTCTGCCACATTCGTGATTTGCAACGTCTCTCCTTATGCCCTCCCTGTGTTTGAGAGTGTCACTAATACAATCTCTACTCCTTCTTGCAGATCAATTTTGACAGTATCAAATACTGTCAGTCTTATCACTGTCCTCTGTGAATACACTCCAAGATAGCTCTCTGCAGTCATTCACCAACATTTAGCATCACTTTTTGATAATGCTGCTTCTGTCAGTTTTTTGTTTTCTCAAGTAGTAGCATGTAGGAGCCATGGGCAAACTTCCAAGGGGAAATTTAAATTTCCACATAAGGTCCCCAACGTAGAGGATAACAAGCCAGGCTTAAAGGGGGGTGATCATCAATGCTAAGAGATTCAGATTCCATCTCCAGCACCTGTTTAAATCTTTCATAGCACCACTGATCTTACCCATTTATCAACTCTGGTGTTTATCATCCTGAAGGAAATAGTAAGTGTGAGGGGGAGCAGTTGACAGTAGAGAAATTAAGACTCAGGGGAGGGTAAATCACTCACAAAAAAAGTATCTTGGTTTGACCTTCAAAAGGACAGCTTTAGTGGGAATAGAGTCTCAAAGTATATGGTGGAAAAAATAAGCTTTTATAAAAATCTGTAACAATTCAGAAAGTTACAATAGGAGGTACATGCTTTTCAGTAAAAGTTATCTCCTGAAATAGCTGCAGCTGAATTATTGCAGAAGAGAGAAGCCGAAAGTGAAGATAGAGTCAGTAGTGTGAAAGAAATTAAGAAGGTAAATTAACAATGAAAAATAAAAAGTATATTAGTGCAAGTAATACCGAGTTCTTCATCTTTAATAAATTCATTTGGAATCATGAGAAAATTGTAATTGTGATTGTTGTGAATTTATGTTAGTGTAGATTCTGTTCACAGCGCTTTCAGGATTAACCTTTACAGTACTGATATCATGAAATCAAGAGGGGCAAGTTTTCATTTACAGATGTTGAGATTAAGGTAGGTACCTGAGAGTTAGTAGTGTATATTTATTGTAATGAAACTATTGTATTCTGGACTTTTATTAGAATGATCAAGCATTCAGTTTCTATTTTTATCTGGTTTTACAGATTTTTTTCAAAACCCGTTAGTTTCATAAGAGTAATGCATGGAAGTAAGCAGGTTTTGAAAATTTCATTTAAATTTCTAAAAATTTACACCCAGTAATAACTTTCACCTATTGAAGTCTTCAGATTGCTGAAAATTTTAAAGATAATCCTCCTCTAGCACAGAAACTCTGTGAGTTACAAAGACCAAAAGTGTGAACACACTAACTTGTGGATGATTTCAAAGAAAAAAAGTCAAGCATAAGATGTATCTGGAATGAATTGAAAGTGCTGATATAAAAATTTGCTTTAGAGTTGTAAACTTGAGTGCAGTGTCCAGTTCTGGGCCCCTCAGTTTAGGAAGGATGTTGAGACGCTGGAGCACATCCAGAGCAGGCAACAAGGCTGGTGAGGGGCTTGGAACACAGACCCTGTGAGGAACGACTGAGGGAGCTGGGGTTGTTTAGCCTGGAGAAAAGGAGACTCAGGGGTGACCTTATCACTCTCTACAACTCCCTGAAAGGTGGATGTGGCCAGGTAGGAATTGGTCTCTTTCTCCAGGCAGCAGCTGACAGAACAAGAGGACAGGGTCTCAAGCTGCAGCAAGGGAAATATAGGTTGGACATTTGGAAGAAGTTTTTTTACAGAAGAAGTGATAAAGTACTGGAATTGTCTGTCTGGGCAGGTGGTGGAGTCACGATCCCTGGATATGTTTAAAAAAAGACTGGATGTGGCACTCCATGCCATGGTTTAGTTGAGGTGTTGGGGCATGGGTTGGACTCACTGATCTTAAAGGTCTCTTCCAACCTTGTGATTCTGTGATTCTATGAATTACAAAATTTTGATAGTACTTACTTTGCATGAAATATAATTTCTGCAACTCCCCAGTTTTTTGTTTGTTTGGTTGGTTGGTTGTTGTTGTTGTTTTGGGGTTTTTTCAGTATTGGAATCTTATTTTAAAATTCACATTTTAATTATAGACTGGGTTTACCTCTCTTTTTAAATGTATATGCATATAAATTTATACTTTATATATATCTAATCTGTACATTTAATTTTATTTAGGACTTATTTCTTTCATGTGCTGTAATTTTGTAATAAATTATGCAAACATATTAATGGCTATTGATATGCCATAGCAGCTGAAACTTCAGTGATTTGAATTGTTGCTTCATCTTTGGTTTAAATCCTATAAGCATCAGTTGCTCAGTTCTTGAAATATGTTTGTCATTTGTCTTTGGTGCCTCCAGTTTGAAACTTGAGGTGTTTCTGCAGTCATTGGCTCCTAAGACAGGTCTGGGGCACAGAAGAAAAGTATCTAAATTTGATTTTTTTTTTTGAGTAGCACTTGCTAGAGATCTGCTATCCATATGTCTTTGTTCTCATGTATAGTTTATGCTCACAAAGTTTGCACATCTTACTTGGATTTCTAGATTGCCTGTTACCTATTACCTTTCAGGCTTGTTTTGTTTTAGCATTTGCATATAATTTCAGCTTAAACTCTCTGTAGGTGTTTCACATCACAGTTGATTTGTCTCATTCAGAAAATAATTATACCCAGCTTAAGTATACGTCAAGGTTGTTCCAGTACTTTGTGTTTCAAAAAGGCTTTAGACTGAAAGTGGCTCAATAAAGTGCTAATAATTAAGGATTTCATTCAGCAGATCTGATTGCAAAAATTCAGCTCAAAGTTGTTTAGACATGTCAACAATTAATTCTATAGAAACAAATATTTTTCATTCATGAGCTGGAACGCATTAATATATACCTCTTTGAAAATAAAAGCTGCAGTTATAGCAGAATGTGGTATTCTGATGGAACAGTTACAAAGTTTATCTCTTTCTAAAAGTTTCCTAATGCCTTACTGATTTCTATTTCCTACTTGTTAAATTATGGCCTAATTAGTGTAGAGCTTTGTTGTAGAGAAACAGTTTTCATTTTCTAAACTGTTGATCTTTTTATAGTTCTACTTTCAGCAGCACTTTCTGTCTAAAAATCATGCAGCTCTGCATCAAAGTTGCCACTTAATTTACTGTTATAAAATGCTGAGGTGATAAGAACTGTGGAAATTGCTGTAATTATGCAAGTATTTGTGTTTGCTTATTGTCTCACAGCTGCCTAAGTGTTATTTGAAGATAGGGCTCATCAGCAAACAAATACTTGATTTACTGAATTATTTTGTCTTTCACATTAAATTCCTTCCAGTACAGTAGAAAAGACAAATCTTCAACCAAGAGAGATCCCTCACCTAGACCCAATTTCGAATTTTTTTCTCTTCCGCAGTCTGGTTAAATAAAGATCTTGAATCTGTTTCTATCATTTTGTCTGCCTTGACTTACAAATTGTCTGTCCCTCTGTCTCTCACAACATGGGTAGTCTTGGTGTGATTAAAGTCTCATTTACCTGGTATTTATATCTGATTTAAAATTCCACCTACATTTAAGAAAACTTATTCAGCAAAATTTATTTTTTATTAAAACTGCCCTGAAAAAAATAGGTTTGTCAGGCAAGATTTTTTTTCTACCAAAAAAAAAAAAAAGTTTTCTTGAAAGTTTTCAGTCAGCTCTATTTAACTGCTGAAAGAGGGAATGTTTTGCTACTATAAATCATGCACAGCACTTAAAGATAATTTGTGGAGCAATAAAAGTATCTACTAAGGTTTTATGGTGTGCAATTATGTTTCTTCCATCAGAACATCATTAGGAGAATACTTGTTTGCCCTTGCAAGTGAGCTTGTTAAATGTAAAGAAAAATGCAACTGGCAAGGAATAAAGGGCAGATTAAGGGACAAATAAGATGTCCAATGAGTTCTTTATGAGTGGGGTTTTTTTTTTGTTTCTTTGCTCAGCTTTTGTTTTTCTAGCTTCCCTGGAACAAAAATTAGAACTCAGAAAACCAATTTAATTCCATATAGCTGGCTGACAGTTTAAATGCAACTTCATGCATCAGTGGTAAATATACTGGGTTGTAGTTAAGCAAAAAAGCAGTACCTGCTAAACTTGTGAACATCAAAACACAGCATTGAATACACCTGTTTTTATTCAGAGTTTTAGTGACTCTCCAAAAGGTAGGCTTGTGATTTTTAGGACTGCAGGAAGATTCGGGTTGGAAAGGACCTCAGAATATCTAGTCCTGCCTCCTGTTCAAAGCAGCACCAGAAGGACAAACCAGATTGCTTAGTGATTTATCCAGTTGAGTTTTGAAAAATTCCAAGGATGCTCAGTTGGAAGCATGACCAGTTCATAGGCTGCACGACCAGTCAGCACATTCTGCTATTTTTTTGGCCTCATGGTGAGAATGTTTCTCCTTACTCCTTTCTCCTCTCTCCTATGTCCTTTATTTCCACTTATCCTTGTTATCTCTCTTCTCTTCAGGCATCACTGTGAAAAGCTTGGCTTTGGCTCTTGATAATCTCTCTGTGGGCAGAGAATTGATGGTGGGGTTGTTGTTTTTTTAAATTTCTTCATGATTAAACATCTACCATGATGTTTGTGGGAACACTGGAAAACTAGAATTGTTTAGCCAAATAAAGAGAAGACTTAGGGGAGCAATTAATAGAAGCTTTCAAGTACATAAAAAGAGTATTTAAATATTACATCTGGTTCTGAATTTCTGATTCATATGTACACTGGAGCTTATAAAGATACTTGCAGGAATCAGCATGGCAGAACAGGGCTGTCAGATAGAGCATACTCTAGCTAAAATGCCATCTTAAAGAGGATTGGTTTAAAACACAGACAGAACTAAGTCACACTTTACTCTGTCAGAAACTAGATCTTTCAGCTGAAATAAGAAAAAGAAGAAAGAAGAAAGTAGTTGGAAGTATTTGTTCTGTTTAATCCATAGTTTTAAAAGATATTCAAATAGAGTGAGAAAAAGGACTGTTCACAGAAAATATCCAAACTTTTGGCATCCTCGTGTTTTAGGGAGAAAGTGAAGGCAGGAAGAGGAGACCTCTCTATCTCCTGGATAGGCTATTCAAGAGGGGTAGCATTTGTGTAATTTTTTTTCTTGCTGCACTCCTGAGAGAAACAGAAGTAATTAATCTCTGTAGGAGTATACTTGATTCCCAGGTGTCCAGGTTGAAGGTGTATTTAATTTCTCATTTCAGACTTCAACTGAGTAGTCTAATATTTTGGCTGACACAATTTTCTTTTAGGAGTGAAAAAACCACCACTCCTTCTTTTAACCACTGCAGCTAGAATAGAAGTAAAATAGGAAAAAGCCCAGGTCAGCAGACTTGGGTAATAGATTTCTACACATTCTTCACTCAGAATTTCCATTTCTTCTTCCCAATTGTATGACCATCTCTTACTACACTGCATTACAAGTTAACATTGAATTTAGAGAATAATAAAAATATAATAGTAATTATAATAATAAAAATATAGGTTTCTGCCATCAGCAATTCTGTATTTAAATTAAATGTAACACAGCAATAAGCCAAAGATAGAAAACCAGTTACAGCAGCAGATGACATAAAAAAGTGGGGTTTTTTTCAGATTTTTAGATTTTAAAATTGTTTGAATTTGGGAATTGACATCCAGAGGGAAGATATTATGTACTAGTGCATGTTCAGAATTTTAAAAATCCAGTTTTGCAATATTAAAATTATTTAAGGTGACATTTTAAATTCTGCATGGTGGACCTTCTACTCTTGTTAAATTTCTGGATAATGCATAAGCCAAACCATGTCTGACTGAGGACTGTTCACTTATGTGATATTTTAGGTTATTTCTCAAATGTTCCTTTCTCTAATTCTCTTTGCAAGACTGCCTTTCAAAAACTGTGTGGTGATTCTCATTTCCTTTTGTTAGCAGTGGCTCAAGACAGATGTACATTTCCTATGTAGCATTTTGGTTCTTGGCAATATAGTTTCTGTTTCATCACTTACTGGTTTGCCTTGGCCATGAAAGTTTCACTTTCTTTATTATCTTTTATTATCTTTTTTTTTTTAATGACTTTTCATCAGGACCCCCTTCAGTTTGTCTGAGTAACTCTTTAGCCAGAGCTTTTTCAACATAGTCCCATGAATTCACAAATCCCACAGCCTGAGGATGTATTATCTATATTGTTCTTTTGCTGTCTGACAGCCTTCCCCTTTCTGGGGACTATTTCAAGACATAGGGGACACTGAGACCCCATTTTTCCATCCCTTGGCAAGGTTAACATTGCACCTGATTTTTAAGTGTCTCTGTATTTTTGGCAGTATCATCAGGAAGGGAGGTTTGAGTTCTGCTGTTCATCCTCTATCTGCAAATATATGGGTTCCCTGCAGTTTCTGAGATTTATCTAATTCAGAGGGCTAATCTACCTGTATTCTCTCTGGAACTTCTTATCCCAAAATAGATTCATTCTTCAGCACGTCTTTGGTCAAAAGCACATTGCTTTTCACCACAGAAATCAGTGCCCCAGATTGTTTCTGATGGTAACCGGGAAAATTAAATGTAGGATTATCTTCTGCTAGAGGTTCTTAAACTAGATAAATAAGTTATGTCAAGGTCCAGTATGAGACTAGCAGGATGAGGGACTCCCTCATTGACTGGAATTCAATAAAAGCTCTGTTTCCTTTAAGAGATAGCCATGGGTAGCTGTGGTACAGGAGGTGTATTACTAACACATACCAAGATGCTGGTTCCACCCAAGTGCAGTTTATCAAGCACTATAATCCCTCAGGACCCTGGCTGACCTACTTTGTACCTTCTTTTGGTTGGACTCTGAGCCTTACACACCAGGGAAGAGTTGCCTACAAGCAATGACTCCAAGGTACAACAGAAAGGAAAGCTGGCACGTTCATGCTCACATACCCTTCTGTGCTTTTCCTTACAGAATTTTAAAAAACTGAATTGTGCTTGGGTGAGTATTAGAGCACTCACAGTGGGGCCACAGTCATGTGTGTCTCTATGGACTGCTTCACTAGTAATATATTTCTCAAATCTGATTTAAGGGAGCAACAATTCTGATAGACTGTTAGAAGGCAGTCTGAGTGAGGTTATATTTTGCAGTGCAAATTCCTAAACAATTAATTGCACTAAATTTCCTATCCACATCTATTAAGCTGTCTGATGCTTTTTTAGACAGTGTGTCTCTAGGTTCTGTTCTATTAATCATGCCTGGGTTTTGGCCCACGCTCTTTCCCAGTAGAATTTAGACTGGTAAAAAATTGGCCAATCTTCATCTCAGACTCTGGATCATCTCTTTTCTTAGTCTTTAGGCATAAGCCTAAAGACTCTTTAGGCTTATGCCTCTTTTCTCACTGTCTTGGCCTAGGCTCATGCTTGACCATGCATCTCCTGTGTTCTTTGTCTCTTCTGGCTCCACTCTAATCTTGGCCTCAAGGTCTTCCTCCTGTTTGTACCCAGCAACTCCCATGAAGAACAACACGGTTCAAGCAGGATCTCAGATCTTAAACTTCTACTTGTCCTGTTCTTTTACTGGTTTGGGTTTTTTTATAATTTCATGTTGGCTATTATCTAAATTCATGTAGTCAAGGTGAAAGAATTATGCTGGAGTTGTTAGTTTTTCAGTAGTTGCCTCTATTTTTAAGACTTCTGTTAATTTCTGTGAAGGAAGCAGGAGGAAAAACTCATTTTAGCTGTAGTGAGATTTTAGCATTTGAATGAAGGGAAAGTACTGAAACTCATTATTTCTCTGCAATTAGCTGCCCTTTTGGATGAACTCCCTGAGTCAAAGAGCTACATTAAGAATGAATATCCAAGTTTTTCAGCTGTTAAGTCAAGGCCATAGTGGCAGACAGGGCATTACTTATTGGGCAGGAAGAAGATGGATGGACGAGTTTTTGGCTTCTATGTTTTCTGAAACAAAGGATGTAATACATGTTCCAGCAGTATCTCTATGCACGAATAGTTGGGGTATTTAAAAAGACATTTTTTTCCTTTTGTCAGCTTCATGATTTATTCTCTGTATTAATTCAGTGACTTGATAATTTCAAAATTCAAGAGCAAATTATTATTGACTCATTGGTTGATTCACTCTGTCTTTGATTTGATATATTCATTGTTTATTTTTAATTAGCTGAACAATTTACAGTAATTTAGCCCCAGTCATTGTTATTGTTATTCACTTCTTCCTTTAATCATAATCTTTACACAGAGAAGAGAATTGATTTTTCAAATTGCATCGTTAACTCCAAGTGTGTCAATAAGTTAGCAAATAACTTCAGTTACTTAAGCTAATTTTTTTCTAAATTCATACTTCTGTCTCCCCCCAGGTGAACTATAAAGTCAGTAATTAAAAGCAAATAAGGAACATTCACGAGTTTTGAGAGACAAATATGCCATAGGTGAATACAAAGCCAAGAGACCATGGCTCTGTGTCAGTCAGGGTTTGTTGGTGCCTGCTGAGTCGTGTGAGGTGTCTTGAGGAAGCTGTGGGAGTAAGTTACTCCACATTTGGGCTGTCCTTCAAATCAAGGCATTGTGAATTAATGTTTGGGGCTCCTCTGTGGTTTCCAGCTGGTTTACCTGCATTTTAGCACATTATTCCCAAGTGTAAGGCTGCCTCTGTTCCTCTCATTTTGGTACATTCTGTTGTGACAATGCTTCCCAATACTGCGTTCATTGTCAACTTATTTCACCTTTCATTATCTATGAAAAATGCTTATATTCTTAAATAATCAGAGAATAATTTGGGTTGAAAGGGACTTTTAACAAATCCTTTAACATCTAGTCTAACCCTCTAGCAAGATTTGTCCAGGAAGCAACTTTTTGAGGAAATCCTCATCAGTCCTATCAGTCCAACTGCAAGGATTTTCTTGTATCCAGTTTATTTGGATTGCACACACCTGTACTTGTTTTACTACATGTGATTCAAAAAAGATAACATTGTTCCTAATTCCCATTTTGCAACAGTGATAATTAGGGAAGAGCAATGGTCACTAGATGTGGCTTTACTTTAAAGAAATACCGTGTGAACCCAATTTGATTAATACATTAACTACTTTTTACTGTTACCATGCAAGGACATTCACTTGCTGATGATTTCTGAAAAATGCTGAATTGCTTTTTTTTCTTTCCCTCTGAGAAAATAAATAAATCTGGAGATCTGGCCTGACTCAAAATTGAGCCCTGGAACAATTCTATGATGTTCTCTAGGCATATTATTCCTGACTTTATATGACAAGTTTATTGGAAACATTCAGGTAAAATGTTTTGACTTATGGTCTTTCCATGGTAGACTTACTGAATGCATAAAAATTCAGTGAAATTGAATAGGATTTTCATTATATTATGCATGCAAAAGCACTTTGGTATGACTAAGAGATCACAATTTTAATTTTATTTCAATGTGTGCTTTTATTCTTTACTGTTGTATCAATTGTACAGTCTTTTTCACCCCAATATTGTCTTGATATTATTTCAATCATGCTTCGATGTGTTTGAGAAAATATGGGAATTTTAAGCACTGGGATTTTTTGTGTTACATTTGGTGGATTGTAAACCTGTTATAGGAGGTATGCACCTAAAAGTAACAATATATTTCATGTTCTGTGTGAAATAAGAAATGAGAAGTACATCTTGTCTCCTTTTAACATCATCTGGTGATGAGGTATTTTAAGCAAAGCTCTGATCATTGATGTTAAGAAGGGCCAAACCTGTCCTTCTCATTACCAGTCAGCAGGATGTGCCTACAGAGAAAATGAGACAATGCAACTCCTCAAGGGCCTTAAAAAATTTAAAAAAAAAAAAAAAAACACAAAAAAACTGAAAAAAATACACACCAAAAAAGCCCATATGATTGGAGAAAAAGATCTCCAAAAGGCTGAAATCAAAAATCTTACCTTGAGAATGGAAAGGATGCTCTGGTGCAGGGTGTTCTATAAGGATAGGTGTGGTTATTTACTTGGAGGGAATAAGTAAATGTTTCCTGGATACACAGTGAGAGATAAATTTCTCTAATAGTGGGATGGTTGAGGGTTTTGGAATAAATTTTACATAATCATACACTAGTGTTTCAAAAGCTTGCAATAGATTATATGGTTTAAACTGTATTTAAATAGCATAAATTTGCTCCTACTAGGCTAGGTTTTAAAAAAAACTTTATATGGTTAAACTCATGTAACAGAGATAACTTTAAGTTTTGGGAAAAACTAGCATCTGAATTTAAAAAACTGTATCTAAATTTAAGCTTTAATGATTTTTGGTTTAGAAGTGGTAATAAAACCATGTGTTCATTTATAGATTTTAATTCCTCTGGGCATTGCTGGGAAACCATAATTAAGCAGTGGTTTTCTTTTTTTCTTGATAATATTGAAATAGGTTCTTGATAAAATTGAAATAGGTTACTCCTGTCCGAAGTAAGAAAATGTTTCTTTCTCTCAAAAACTTTCTTTCTTTCCAGTCTTAGAAAAATACACCTGTCAATATCAACTTATTTCTTAATCTTTTGTGTGGCAAACCTAGGGAAAATCGTAATCTTCAAAAGGTTTGGATAATTTTTGGTTCCAAGTATTTCCAGCATGTTTCACCTGGGACATGTTGTGATTATTGGAGCAAAACTCATTTGTGTTGGAACGCTGACATATTTTATTTAGCAGACTTTGATAGGAGCAATTTTAATGTCAGAAATCACAAAAGCTTAACCAATTTCCCCTTCTTTCTGCAGTAAAAAGGTTTTGCAGTAGAACAAATAGGCTTTTCTGAGTGTTCTATACAATGTTATGCATGAAGTGCTTTGGAATGGTTGCCAAACTGGTGTTAGTATTTCACAGGGAAGCCGCTCTGTTTGTGAAAGGCATTGAATTAAGAGACAAAAAGAACAAAACACTTAAATTAGGCTTCATGTAAATGTGCACATTAGGAAACATTGCAAAACAAAGCTATTGTTATTTGTGTCCCTTGCCAGAGCCACATGGATGTTGTGACTGATGTCAGAAACTGCAGTGACACAGGAGTTCAAAACTGGATAGACTCATCTCTGATGAGTAGCATAATAAGCTCTATTACTTCAGAAATTAATTCACAATTAATGATACAACTATATGAACTCTTGTAGGAAATGGTATCTAGTATGCCTGTCACCTCGAAAACTGTCTTGTTGTTGAGTGAATAGGTTGAATATCATGGGAAGAGGGGAAAAAAACTCCAAATAAACACAACTCCCAAACCTTTCTGTATAATGCAGAATTCCAACATATAACTCTGCCTTTGTTACATTCCAACAGTATATATATAAGCGTACATTATATATATATATAAAATGTATATTTTGAAAAAAACCACCATGTTCTCAATTATTTCCACTAAGTTAATGATGGGATTTTCAATAGGGAAACTACTTTACTGATTTTTTTTCATGTACCCTTTCTTCCTCATCCAGGAAACTGCACAATTTTGTCTTTTTCGTGTAAGATGAAACATGATCATCCTTACAAAGGAAAGCAAATAAACATTTGGATAGTATTTTTACTATACCTTGTATAGTATTTTTTTTACATACCTTGGATAGTATTTTTTCTTCTTTTTATTCTAATCCTGTCTCCACGGAAGCCAATCTATACGTAAGTGACACTTATTTTGTTTCCTGAATCGTAAAAGGTCATAGTTTTGTAACAGAAATACTGTTTTATGTGGCAGTGGAAACTGAGAGTCAATATGAAGCATGCATGAAAATTACAGTGAACTGTGCATGCAAGAACTTACCGAGTTATGTTTGAGAGTCGCTGCCAAATTTTTTAGGTAAAAAATCAATGTTCTTTAAAAGACCCACTTTATGTTTATTGCATGTCCCAAACTCTCACTAAAACTCTCAATAAAGGGGCAAATTGGTTAAGAAATGTCTGTCAGACCCCAGGGACTTTTGCACTTGCTCTCTGGTGAGTTTTAAAATAACATTGGGTACACCATGTAGTGTATCATGGAAGTCTAATAAGGTAAAGAGAGCTTGCATTTCTGTAAAATTGAAGATCTGGTACAGAGAAACACATTCTCCTGAGCTTGAAATAGTAGTGCCTTTTTTTGTTTTGTTTTGCTTTGTTTCATTTGGATTGGGTATTTTTGTTTGGTTTTGTCTGCAGAAGTATGTAGAATTCATACAGGTTTTCCATGTAAATGTCCCTTGTTCCAGCACAATTATTTGTTCATATCATTCTGGTAGCCACAGTGAGGGGATTTACTATCCCATGCTGTGATTTTTCACTCTGGTTAATGAGGAACAGAAAATCAGGCAAATTTATCTGAGCAATGAGAAGAAAGTGTGTGTTGTGATAGGGACACGTTACCCTTGTGTTGTACATGTACAGCAACATACATTAGTGTGCATTAGGAGCCCTGTGCCAGCAGAAAGGTTCTGTCAGAATAGGGACACAGCAAGGAGCAGAACAGTAGGATGGAATTTAACAGCTTCTGAGTCAGTGGTGGAAACTTTCAGGGATGAGCTAGTGAGAGTGGACTTGCATGATGAGAAACAAAAGGGAAAGTAAAGTGTGTTTCAGTGTCAAAGGCTAAATTGTAAAGAAGGTTTATAATATAAAACAGAGGTTCAGATAAGAAGAAAAATCTTTGGATATACAGGAGGGTGCAAATAGAGAAGAGGGAGTGGAGGGCAAGATCAGAGGTGTAGAATAAGCATGGAGGAGAGTGTAAAAGAGAGGTCAGAAAGTCTACTGGAGATTCTTAAGAGAAGGAGGAAAAGTTTTAATTTGATTTAAAAATACCACAGAGGCTAAGGAAAGTGACTGATAAGGTGCAGCCTCTGGAATACACAATATACACCACCTGGCATGAGGGGTGTACTTAATGGAAAGACTTAGAGAGATGAAGAGCAGAGTCAAGACAAGAGGCCTTTTAAGTCTGAAAGTGTTCCAGAAGATGGTTAAAGCAGAAAATGGGAATGCAGGAAAGAATTTTGGTAAGGTTTCAAGGATGAGGATAGGCTTTCTCATAGCAAAAAGTACATGAAGGAAAAGCATATGTTAGCTATGAAAGCCTCTCAAGGTTTTGCTAATAATTGGGCTCTAAGAAGAAAGTCAGAGCCTGAAATTCAGTGCCTAATCAAGGTGTCCAGCAAAGAAGTCAAAATAATATCCTGTGACTGACAAGCCCTCTAGTTTATCTGGTTGAAATGCATAAACAAGAACAAAGTTTATTTGGGAAGGAGATACAACAGAGTAAAGCAGCCTATAGAAGATAAAATTAAAGCTCTTTTGTTTCTGTAAGTTCCTGCCACTCAAAATAGACCAAGATGCAGGGCAAGGGGAACATAGATTTAAAATTGAAGCAGGTGAGGTATGGAGTTACCAAGAGTTGGAGGAAAGCACAGCTGAATAAAATAGGGAAATGGTGTTAATAAAAATCTGGAAGCCCAGTGCTGCTGACCCATTCATCACCTCAGGATATATGGCTTGAACACTGTCTTGATCCTATTTGCCCTTTTTTCAAAGAACTGAGGAGGGGTCCCTCAGATGCATGACAGCTATTCTATACCAAGGCAAACTTCAAACTTTTTCTATGCTAGATAATTCTGTGTCAAGTGTGAAATGTGAGGTCTCCTTTTTCCTTTAAGTTTCATGCAGAGTAATTGGAACAGAACAAGAATTCAGATTTTCCCACAGGATGTTTAATTTGTCCAGCCCCTTTTACTATCTCTCCCCAGAGTTCTAGTTGCTAAGAGTTTTTTCAGTCTCAGCAGCACGAGTAATTTGTATTATCTTTCGCCTTGCATGTCGAAGAGAGTCTTTTTTCCATGTGTCTGGAGTAGGTGCTAAAGGCAAAGGCACGCAGCTATCACAGCTGTTTCTGCATTCACCATCTGAAATTAGATGACAAAAGGGTCTAGGAATTATACAGTTATTTAAGAAAATTTTAGAGATTACTGGGATAAAATGGAACAGCTGCTGTCTGTGGAAGCCATTAGCACTATGGCAGAAGTAGAATCAGGTTCTTTTAAGCCAGGTATCTCTAAATTAGGAACAGATGAAATAAAATATTTAAATATTGATGTGCTATATGAAGACGCTCTAATCCCTTAGTTTGGATTTTGTTTCTGACAAAGCAACCCAAAGCTCACTTCAGTACACAGTCATAGTAATCTTCATGTGGGGATCATCAGGCATGTCAGAACGAGATCCAATTGGGTAAAACACTGGATAAGTTGTTGTTTGAAGCTGGATATCCAGGAAGGTTAGGAAGGAGGCTAAATCTAGTTTGAAGACCCACATTGATATTCCAGGACAGACATCTTAGAAATACCTACATGGAAGCCCTTTTTCTGGTCTGATCACCAGATCTGTAGCCTTCTACTCAGAACATGTCTATGATTATTCATTAATAGTGGGCAAGGCTTAGCCTTTTTTTAAAAAAGGATAGATATTTGGTGGTACTGCTTACTTCTTATATATATATTTGAAAAGTTTGATATTCAAAGAAAGAAGTCTTGGGTTCAAAATTCTCGTTAGCCCCTGTATTCCTGGCTGTAATCCTGAAGATTATTTTAACCACCAATTTAGAGGTTACAGTAGACAGGGTAGAGAGGTACTTCTTTAAAACTGAAAGGATTAGAAAATTAATTGTCAGACACCACAATGGTTGTCATGGTTGCCAAGGTCACCCTTTTCTGGGAGAAGCTCCATTCTGCAAGGTCCATTGGGTGCAAATGCAGCAGAGCAGCTCTGCTGACTCAAACTCACTTTGCTGAGAGTGTATAATATTAAAAATGTAAGCCACAATGGTGAATAGAGATTGAAAATAACAAGGTAATTTATGAGATGTTAGTTGGCATAAGTTGTACATCAAGAAAGAGGATTACAAAATAAGTGGAATACCAGTTTTGTGGTTAATACTGATGATACCAAGCAAACAGCAGCTGAGCATGTAACAGCCACAGCTGGGTAACTCCAAAGGAGCACCTGCACTGAGCTGATACAAGGAGTCCAGGCAAATGAAATGCAGTCCATGTTTGCTGGAATGAGTGTAATCTGTTGTCACTATTCAGTCACATAACCCATTATTCTGGTTACTGTTATTCACATAACATCTCTACTAATTCACAGTAGTAGAAATGTTACATTCTTTGGACAACACCATTTCTCTATAAAAGAAGATCGTCTAACAGGCAAGTAAGTACTTGTATGGCAAGAATGGAGACTAACAAGAAGACTAAGTCACTTGAGGAATTCAGAATTATTGGGTTGTGAATACTGGTATAAGTGCTACATAATGCCAATGAAAAATACAGATGTTTCATTGTTTTGGGAAATAAATCTTACTTTTGAACTGGAATAGCCACCTGCTTGATTAAAGTGATCACACACCAGCTATAAACTGTCTCTGACAGTTCAATTTAACATACAAGTCAGGATTTTCAGGCAACACATTCTAATCAAGTTAGAAAAATATAAAGAGTTTAAAATCTTTTGAAAGACAAATGAAAGAATATTTAATATAAAGAGCTGTGGTTAGAAGTAAGGACTTCTGGGAAGCAGAGCTATAATTTTTAGGTTTTTTTTTTAGCCTAAAATCTCTTTTTCCCCTGTAACTTACCACAGTTATTATCAAGTGAAAAAAGCAAATAAAATACCAGCAAGGAATGGGTTTAATATTGAATGTCATCCTTTGTCATAGATACATATAAAAGAATTAGAAGTGATTTCTTCTTGTTAGGGTTTTCAGGTGGAGGCACCCAATGAAAAAGAATGCAGCTTGTTGAAAATAGTACATGAAAAAGTTATTTTTGTGAACTTTATATGCACACATGCAGTGTTTGCTTATTCTGTTGAGGAGATTGGTGCATTATGTTCTGGGGCTTGCTAGCCATGGGCCAGATGGTACTGTCACTTCCACCAGGTGAGGAGCCAGTTCAGGATCCCTCTCAATGAAGCAATCCATGGGTTGAAGTGCATTGTTTGGTAGTGTTTGTAATCTAAATTTATCAGAGGAGCTGTGGTACAAAGTACAGATAGTTCTGCCTGTCTGTTTTTACCAAAGAAGACGAACATATATTGCATAGCAGCACGGAGACTCCATTTCCCTCTAGTGCTGGTGTTATCACGACTGCTAAAATTTTCTTGTACACAGAATTTATACAGACTACAAAGGATTCTGCAAACCAAAAATCATCTAATAAGTTTGGAAAATCTTGAAGCCCATGTAACTATTTCTCTGATGAAGAGGACTAAAGTAATGATTACAGAGATGGAAGGAAAATATGCCTTACACATGGCAGAAAACATTCAAGAGGGTCTCAATCAGACCAGCTAGTGTTGCTGTGAAGGATTGTCATGGAGATATGTTTCCACTTTGCCTCCCTCATAATCTTTTTCTGTCAGCTTTTTTAGCTTATTTCTTATTTTATTAATGATTTTCAGTTACTCATTCTGATCTCAATTTTCTAATCTAAGAACTTAGTGTAAGACTTTTTTATTCTGATCTTGATTGTAGGGACAATCTATGGACACTTGAAGTCCCTGTCAACTGATTGTTGTACTATTTTAATTATTGAACTATTTGAACTATTGTTCATTTGGCACAAGCAAGAGGAAATAAATGGCAATACAGAGGTATTTTCATGTTCCAAATTGTGCTCAAATATTGCAAGGTATCATTGAAGGCCTCACACAGGGGGTGTATCTTTTCTGTCTGTAATCTAAACAAGGTTGTTCATGTTTGTTTCCAGATAAGTGATTGCATCAGCTTTAATGTTCATCAAGAAGCTGTAAAGAAAATTTTAAAAATCATGACCCAAAACTTGTGATTCTGATCATCTTAGCTTGCAGAAGATTCACAAGACATGCTGTGTCTCCACTGAGAGACAGCCAGTGTGTCATTTTTTTCCCTCCAGTAGGAAAGCAAACATCAAAAACAACTGTAATCAGGATTTTTGGTTTCAGTTATCTACTGTCCAAGATCAAAGCTCTGACTCCTGAACAAGGAGAAGGTGCCCAAATGTTAATTCATAAGTCATCTAATTAAAAATTGCATGATAGATGTGATCAGAAAATCACAGACCAGAAGGTGTGGGTTGTACGGGAGTTTTGACTGAAGACCTGAGATGAGGCTGAAAAGGTCTGGCAGGGATCCAGGGAAGTGAACTAAGGTACTCTGAGTCCTTCTTGGAGGGATGAATCCACAAATGTGTGTGAATTAAAGCACAACTGAATAGAAATCTAGTATGGCAAGCTGTGTACATTTAGATGACAAAGGTTTTAGGAGCTTCCTAGAATATCAGTAGGGTTTGTTCCCCCTCTTATTTTCTGACGCATTTATGGAATTTTTCACTGTTTCAATCATTCTACTCCTGCTGTTAGAAAAAGAAAAACAGTTTTATTAATTCAAGTATTTTCCTGTGGTGTTAGTCCAATTATTTTCTCTTTCTTTTTTTTATAAACCATGTTTCTTGGTTTCCTTCTCTTGTATTCTGGCCTGCATTGCTAGAATATATTCTTACTGATTAGAGTCATCTTACTACATCCTTTGTGAGGGCTAGAAGAATTTCTTATGATGTGCCAAATTTTTAAATACATTCATAAAGAGATGAAGTGTCAAAAAGATTCCCCAAAGTCATCTCATCCCACTTGTGCAAGATCAGCAGATATTTTATGATAACTATTTCTCTAACCTGTTCCTAAAAATTTTCTGAGATTTGCTATGTGAACCAATTCTTTCAACAATAAATAAATAAATAAATAAATACCACACTGTGCTAAAGAAGCTGCATTGAATTGATGAGAATTTTTCACTATCAATTTTTTACTAGATATTTCAGCTTCAAAAGCATGTTTAAGCCCCTTCACTTTAGTATTATTAGATAAAAATTGTATTCTGTCAGCTTTGTTCACCATTAACATGTGCTTTACTTCTATGTAATGAATTAATAAATCAAATTGATCAAATCCCTGGAGAAAGAAAGGAATTTTTAGCAGATATTTAGGAAATTACTTGATCTCCTCAACAATGAATGACTTCCAAGATGACAGCAGCTACTTCAAGCTGAAAAACTGACAGCTATTCTCTATCCTTGAAAGGAAATACAAATCATTGCTTGCTCACAATTGCAAAAAGCTTATCTCAAAGCTTATCTATTTTGTGCTGGGGTTACTTCACTGCACAGCAGCCAAGCTTAACAGCCCCATTTTAGTGTGTGTAACAGCTGAACCCACTGAGACTGTGTCTGTACCCCTGAGCCTCAGGTCTGCATGGCCCTTTGGGTGCACAGGTGCCCCAGGATAAATTCTGTTTACAGGGACCTCACGAGCACAGCTTGAGGTAGGACGTGTGATGGTCTGCTTGGTTGGAGAGAAATTGCCTGATATTTCCTGAAATTGCATTACATTGCAGTTGCTGGGATTGATAATAATCTCTACATGGAGCTGAGCTCCTACATCAAAGTTGTGTTAAAATGGCCAATGTAATTTGTGTGCTGGAGCGGAACTGTAGCAGTTTGGTATTCTTATTATTCAAAATGGTTTACTGTTTTGTTTTAGATTTTGGATTGTGATCTAAGTAATCATTGCCTGTAGAAACCAGGGAAAATCCTTTCCCACGGCTTTTGAGGCATCACCAGTGGATTTTTTCACATTTAGTTAAAATATCTAAGTAACAATCTGGAAACCCTCAATATTTTTAATAGGAAGCAAAGGATTAGTAGAAAATGTGATTTCTGCAAAACAGAGTGAAACAATCAAGCCTTATAACTTCTGGTGAAAACTTAAACTTTTGGACATTTTTTTCTCTTCTTAATACCACCTAAAGCATTCACTCTAAAGCAAGTGTAATAAATATCTTGCTGCTGTCTCTCACAGGATCATTCTGGAAAAAATGTCCAGCCCATGATAAACACATCATGAGATGGGTGAGCAACTGGCTTACAGGTCAGGCACAAAGGGTTACAGTGAATGGGGTGACATCAGACTGGTGACCTGTCACTTGTGGGGTTCCACAGGGCTCCATCCTGGTCCTGTGCTCTTCTACATCTTCATAAGTGATTTGGAGGCAGGACCGGAAGAGATACTGAGCAAGTTCGCAGATGATACAAAACAGGGAGGAGCTGCTGACTCCCTCCAGGGCAGGGAGCCCTGAAGAGACCTTGATAAATCAGAGGGCTGGGCAAGCACCAACCACATGAAGTTCAACAAGGGAAAGTGCTGGATTCTGCACCTGGGATGGGAAACTCTGGACGTAGGGACAGGCTGGGGAATGGGATGCTGGAAAGCAGTGCCATGGAAATGGGACCTAGGAGTCCTGGTCAGTGGAAAGCTGAACATGAGCCAGCAGTGCCCTGGCAGCCAGGATGGACAACCATTTACAGGGGACATCAGGCACAGCATCACCAGCCAGGCAAGGGAGGGGATTGTCCTGCTCTGCTCTGAGCTGGGGCAGCCTCACCTCCAGTGCTGGGGGCAGTTTTGGGCACCGCAATGTAAGAAAGACATTAAACTATTAGAGAGTGTCCAAAGGAGAGCACAAAGATGGGGAAGGGCCTTGAGGGGAAGCCGTGTGAGGAGCAGCTGAGGGCACTTGGTCTGTTCAGCCTGGAGGAGACTGAGGGGAGACCTCACTGCAGGGACAACTTCATTGTGAGGGGAAGAGGAGGGGCAGGCACTGATCTCTGCTCTGGGGTGACAGCCACAGGACCCGAGGGAATGGCCTGAAGCTGTGTCAGGGGAGGGTTAGGCTGGATATCAGGAAAAAGTTCTTCTCCCAGAGGGTGTTTGGGCACTGGAACAGCTCCCCAGGGCAGTGGTCACAGCACCAGCCTGGCAGAGCTCAAGAAATGTTTGCAGAATGCTCTCAGGTAGAGGGTATGGCTCTTGGGCTTGGTGCTGTGCAGACCACTGATGGATTCAGTGATCCTTGAGGGTCCCTTCCAACTCAGCTTATTCTGTGACTCTGTGATTCTGTGCCATCTAGATATAGAATTGGCAATTTTTCACATTCAAAATTTAATAGCAAGGTCTGTTCTTGTAAAATTATTGTGTATAAAGCTTAAGGATTTATTTCGAGGCTTTGAAAAAATATTTTCTTATCCTTTCTCTACAAATTTTGTATCTTAGTTGCCATAAAAACCATACAAATAAACAGACTATAAATGAGTTTGCTATCTTTTTCCTGGGGTAATTTATTTAATTTGAATGTAATTTGGTCAATGTGAAATCCCAGCTTTTAAGTGGTAATCTTGTAATAAATTAATATGCCTAATAGCAAAAGAGTTTGGATTTGGATTCTTTGGGGGTTTTTTTGGTATGATATCGCTAGTTTTGTTTCTAAATTACAGCCCACTGATCAGTGAAATGATCCTTCATCTCTGTAGTTACACTCTTTTCAAGCAGCACTAATCTTGTTACTGCTTCTCACCAGCCTGCAGAGGGAAATAATGGCTGGGGCAAGCTGGGAAAGAGGAGAGGCAGGAGGAGAATGCAAATCTTAGGAAGTGAGCATTGCAATAGCAGCTGCTGGTACTGCTCTACAACCAGAGGATTGCTTGGGTAGTGTTTCTAAAGGTATCCCTGGAACTGAGACTTTTGTGTGTTGGTCCTGGGGATGATATACAGCTGTCAATGAGTTCTGAACATGGAGTTAAATGTAAAAAATTGTTCGTGATTCCAAGTGTTAAAGATACAGTGGAGACCAGTCTGTGTCTCCCCATGGGACAGTAAATACCTCTCATTCCAGGCTCAGCCTTGCTCCTAAATGCCAGCCCTCATCAGCCTGGAGGGCTCTGAAAGACCACAGATTTCAGAGTCTGGCTTATTTCAGAGGATGAGCTTGCTAATTCTCTTGCTCCTTTGCAAAGAGGAATAAGATAGTTTTTAAAATGTCTTCTCTCCAATGACAGAAGTGAGTAGTGTCCCCTCCACATTTCTGATGGGGCTCAGACTGGCCACGGTGCTGTCCAGGAGGGGTGGCTGCCATCTCTCCATGTGAGTGGTGCTGGGACTTTCAGCTTCTCTGCCTCTGCTCTGTGTCATAAAGGCAGTTCTATGAGTGATGTCCCTTGCCTTTTGTCACAAATTAACTTTTTTAGGGAACACTTTTTAGAATGTGTTTATTGACAATCACATACAAAAAGCAGACTGTGGGCAACAGAATGTACCTGCCTCAGTGCAACAATGAAGACCCATTGTTTTTCATTCAACTCCAAAAAAATAACTTATCACTGAGTGCTGCTAGCTCCAGTACAGATCTCTGAATATCTGAAATAATAATTTCCACTGCAGTCTCACACATCCTCCAGGATCCTAACCATGGAAGGATGTTGAAATTTCCTTCCCTTTACAGTACAGCTCTCACAAATACAAAGATGTGCAACAGATAGACAGAATATATATATTCTGGTCAGCCTGAGTTTTCTAAATGACTAGGTAATGAGTATATCTACAGGGAAGTTTGTCTGGTGTGTTTTACACGTGTTTTTACTTGTTATTTCTTTCTACTGATTGCAAAGGATGGAACTGCTGGCAGTCTTATGTAACTACTAATTTGAATGTCTAAGTTAGGAAAAATGGGCTCCACCTGAGATATATGTCTAGTTTCTGTCACTTGTAAAGGGTTTATGCCTGTTTGGAAGCTTCTGGCACATTGCAATGGCCCTGTGAATACTGAACATTCTCATAAAAATTTGAGATGGCAAGATTCACTATTAGTATTTCAGAACTGTAATTCTTGCAAATAAAATTTTATGGTAGGTTTGTTCATGTCAAAATAACTTGTGTGTATGAGTTCTTAATTCACTAACAAAAAATGTCAGATTTCTATTTGAAAACAGATTCTAAAAGAGCAATGAAGAGAGATAAGTGGAAAAAAACATCTATTTGCTTGGACATGGAAGACAGAAGAAAGTCAAGATTAGTCAAACTGCCAAACAATCACCCGAAAGTACTGAAGGCTGTCAAAGTTCTCATGCTGGAACAGTAGTGGACTCCTAAAATTTTTTTCCTAAGTAGGGAAAATCGGAGCAGTTCCTTTGGCACATAGCATTTTGGTTTTATGCCATTGCAAATCTTCATTCCAATACTTTACCTTGTTTAGTGTTCAGGCTTTTTCACCACCCAAAATTTGTGTGTGTTACCTAACTACCACCTGCCCTATGCTCTTGCTGTATGGTGAATCCTCCTCTGCAACTGCTGTGTCAATGCTGACAGACACTCATGTGTCTCTGGGTCCTCCCACTTCCCAAATCAGTTCTTTCCCTGCTCTCCATGTGCTCTCATGTGGTTTCCTGAGCCCCAGACCCTGCCCTGCCTGCTTCCAGCTGCTGTATTAGACCTGAGAAGAGCTGAAGAAAGAGTGACTGAGAGCAAAGGACAGGCTGTAAATGGAGGAATGTAAGCACAAGACCTGTGGCTGAAACTGCACTTCCTCACATCCTCTTCCATGAATGGTGCTGGGTTTCTGAGAAGGAATAGGGAATTACACATCCTCCATGCTGTAAGGTCCTCTGTGGGCTTTTGCCATAGGGACACCACTCTAGAACACTCTAGGACACTCTAGGACTGGATTCAATCAGGCTGGGCATAGAAAGAACTCTGTGGCCCTATCTATTACTGAACATCTTAAAGATTCATCCTTCAAGAATTTGAGGAATTTCTATTTTTTCCTACAAATCATTTGAAACTGATGTAACTTAACAGGTTTACAGGCTAAGAAGGAAGCCCAAGTCTCGTTAGTGTTCCTGTTCTCCTCTCCCATGGTGCTTCTACAAGGTGTTTGGAAAGGCAGTAGTTATAATGTTATGTCTAGAACTAAATACTCACAAAAGCTAGGGGTGACAGCAGCTGGGATGAATCTTACTGAGCATCCATCTACTAAGCAGCTTTATGAACCAGGGTTCCTACAACTGAGTTAATGAAGTCATAAGATTGGGTAGTTTCTCAGGAAAAATGCAAAAGAAGGTAGGTAAGGCAATACCCACCAACACTAAAGCTGTGAGTGAACAGGATCTGGTTGGAGAGAAGGAAAGAATATAACTAGTGAAAGAATTTGTTTTTATTTTAAAGAATATTTACTTATGAAGTGCATATGGGTGAGGAACAGGAGAGTGGACTGCTTACCATTGGCATTTACAAGAGGAAATTCGGATTTTGCCATGTAGAGTTACGCCTTATTTTCCATAAGCTGATGCTGAGTTTTCATGCAGGTTCACAGTTTACAGAAATGTAAATCTGAAAACATTGCACCTAGGTCTATTGTACCTAGGTACCTAGGTGCATGTTTTGTACCATGTATTGTACCAAGGTAACTAGGGAAGGCTTTAGATTCTCCAGAAATTTTAAGTTGAGATTGCAGCTGATGTTTCTTTATTTTGCAGGGTCTTGATTTTCCTCATAGAAGCTGTAGGTGTTTTTAGGGTTTTCCATATGATCTAAAGGTAAACAGCAGTACTTGTGTCTTCACCATGTTGTAAAGAGCAGCAGATTTGATGGGATAGGTCTTCAGGGATTTCTAGCAAGCTTGGTTATTAAAACAGTAGGAACATAAAATTTTGTAAGAGGACCTTTCCTTATGTCTTGTTAGTTCCTATAATAAATTCTCTGGAATAACCTTGTCAGATGTAGAGAATCCCAATAAATCACACCTGCTGGATCACCTTTATCTACACACTCATTGATATCCTACACAGGCACCAGCTTGTTATTGCAGCAGGTACAGACACCACATTGTCACCTTCCCAGCAGTCCATCTCGATCCATCTCCTTCTTGTTCTTCATTACAGGCTCTATTGTCTCATCAGAGCTGGAAGTCAGTCTCCAGAGTCTGTGGTGCCTTGGCTCCCCTACAGAGACCTTTACACTGTTGTGAGGTTGTATCATCAGTCCTCTGGCATAATTGTTGTTTGTGTGACAGGTTACTCCTAAAGGGGAAGGGAAGGGGAGGAAATATTGGTCTGACTGCTCTGGTTGCTGAGGAGCTGATGATTCTTGTGCTCAGGAGAGAAAAAAAGAGACCTGGGTGCTATTTATTGGCAAATACCATGTTAAATAATAGCGAAATGTTTTATTGAAGTTGTCAATTATTAGAAACAAGATTAATAATTCATAAGCTTCTAAGTGTCTTAGCCATTATATTAATAAACAACAAAAAAAGAAATTATCAGAGGAAGGATTTCCCTGCATGCCCCAGGCCTTGGGTTCACGTACACACATGCATGCACAGTCCTGCAGCCTGACATAATTCTCACTGAATGTCCTAAAACTGTCATTCCTCTGACTTTTGCCCATCCTCATTTATTTAGCCCACTCCTACTTTCCTTCCCTTTCTAACAGTGTGGCTTTGATTGCAAACTGGATATAAATACATTTGGAAAGTTTTAAAGGTGAACATGTCTGAGGCATCATTAACAATAAAAAAATATTTGGAATTCTTCATCAAGGCCTTTGCTACTGCCTACAGAAGCATCACAGCTATAACAAATGTGTTTCTTCACCACTTATGGAAATACTGACGGTGAAGCAGTACCCCCTCAAATCTGGCATTTATCAGAACTTGTGACAATTATTCTGTGGTTTTATATAGACTTGATTGGAATTTAGGTTAGGGAATGAGGAGCCAGGAACAGATATAGATGGGAAAGGATGAAGAGAATGAGAAAACAGGTTATTTTGCATATTATTGTATCAAAATAGCTGCTTGTCTGCAACTTTCTTCTAGAACTGTGCAGCACTGTCATCATGGGAGCACAACAGAAGTCTTGAAAATTTTGGAACAGTACATATCATAAAAGTATAATAATAAGTCTGATTCATTTTATCTTTCAAATTATACTTTTTAAACAGCCACAGCTGAACCATTTAGGAGGAAAAGAAGAGTGATGGTGTGTATTAGTTGATCCTGCAACACCTTTCCCTTGAGCAAAAGTTTCAGATATTCTGTGTAGGCACCGCAAAGACTACAAAGATGGGTCAGAACTTTGCAACCTCTCCTTCCTTTTCATTTACTTGCAGAATTTTCTTTACCCTGAGTGGACCTAGATCTGGAATGGCTTTGCTATCTGTCTCATTTATCTCCCCAAACCCCTATGACTTGCCTTTATATCTGGTCTTACATGGGAGGCTCTGTACAAAGGCCAAATGTTGGGTGATGGGAGTGAAGGAAGAAGAATACCGTTCTGGGTGCTTTTGCTTTTGTGTCATTAAACTTCTGTGCTCTTTCCTGAGGTCACTGGTATGATGTTAGTTATCATTATGTTGTTCATAATAAAATGCCCTCAGATAATCAATGTTCCCTTTTTAGTTTAAAAAGCTCACCCTTGCATACCTTGAAAGCCTGTGTGATTTTGCTGAGTTAATAAGAGATAAAACTGTTTTCTGGGAGGTTTATGTATAACATTCAGTCAAGTGCTGCATTGCTTGCTCATCTCCTTAAAGGTTATTTAACAGAAAATCTCTATTGATTTGAAACATAAAGCCATGAGATAAATTAATAGCTGACACAGGAATAAAGTATTTAATCAGCATCCAAAGCTATTGGGTGCTACATTATAAAACAAATTTTGTTATAGTGTAGCAAGTCATAAAAAGAGAAGAAATGTCCTTTTGGTGGTGACATCAACGTGCTAAGGTGATGTGTTTTGAGCTCTCTGTTCTGTGACTCAGTTGTTCATTGCCTGCTGTGTTTCTTTTACCCATGTTTTCCAGACACTCTGGAATCAAGTCAGAGCTGTAAGTATGAAAGTCCTATCAGAGGCAGAAAACTTTGACATCTGTTAACCCTGGGTTTGCTTAGCCCAATGATGTATTTGTCCTTCCACCATGATGAACTGAGTGGGGTTTTTTTGGGTTTCCCTCCCATCAAGGCCATCTGGGCTTCCCTGCCATCAATCTCATTCTGTTTTCTAACTGATAAATTATTATTTCCAAAATAGCTGAATTCCTCTTCTGATTTACAAAAAGTTTAAGAACTGACTTATTTAGACTGTGCTGGCATCATCCTGCTTCAAGAGAAAAGGGAATATGGATGACTAAAGGTCAGCTTGTGCTGCTGGGTGAGGATCCTTGGCTAACACAGAACAGAAAGTCTGAGGTTGTTCTTCAGCACCCAGTTGCTGCCTCTCCAGACCCAATGCCTGAGCAGAGGTTGTGTCTCTTTGTGTGTTAAGTCAGTTTCCTAAGACAGCCTCTTCTCAAGCTTTTTCTAGGGAAGTTTCTATGATCTGACAACAATCTTGCTGGCTTGTGCATGAGAATGGAGAGGCCTTTTGTTGACCTGCAACACTGTGGTGTATTTGGAAAATCCCATCACAAATGGGGAGAATTTCTCCTCAGCTAACAAGAGGTCCTCCATAACTTTTCCACTGTCCTCTTGAGAAACTGAATTCTTGCTGTATGCAGTGAGGAATACAGATGGCTAACTTCTTAGTTCTTAAGTTATGGCCTATGTCAATGTTAAATTGTTCTCCAGGTTACTCCCTTTCATTTAAAAAAAAGGGAAAAAAGCTCACAGATATGCAAAAAAAAAAAAAAAAAAAAAGAACTAACAAAAACACAAAAATACCCCACAAAAAAAAACAACAAGCAAACAAACAAAACCACCACCACAAAGAAATTTCATAGTAAAGTTGTCTAAACACAGGAACACATTGCTTAGGGACATTGGAGTTCCTCCACTCCTAGGAATTTTCTAAACTTGAAAAGGCCTTGAAGAGGCTGATCTAACACTGAAGTTAGCCTTGCTATCAGCTGGGGGTAACACTGGATTTCTCTGAGGGCCCTTCCCAGCCTGAAATATTTTATGATTATTTTCATCATTTTCCCAAAAGTAGCTCTCAGATGTCTATCTAGCTGAGAACTGTCAGGATTCAAAATATTCCTGCTATGCATTTATCAACAATGCAGCTTTGCCACACCATTTTTCTTCAATGGAACTGTCTGTGACCAGGATTTCCTCTTCTGGAAAGTAAGGCAAATGTCCAGACCACCCCTGGAGACCTGTTGCTTAACATAAAGTGATGTGGGAACAGGGATGTCTCTGTGTGTCTGTTGTAGCTGCAGTTTGAAACAGAGGTGTTAGACCTTGCAAGCTCCTCTTCTCCTGTGATGTCAGCAGATGTGACCGGGAGAACTAAAGCTGAGGGGTACCATTAACCTTCTTCAGAAAACAAGTAACTGCATAAGTCAGTAAGATTCATTTCTTCTGTAGGAAAAAAACAATTAAAACCTTGGGCAGAGGTGGATGAGTGATTTTTAAATTTTAACATTTCTCAGCAGTGGGAAATGAAGTATGTTTTGAAGTCCATCCATCTGCTGTGCCTTCTTGTAAAGGTCTTTGTCTTTCCCAACATTCTATCTTTAGCAGTTCCTGTGGTGTTTTTTTCCCCATCACGTGAAGGTACTCAGCAGAATTGGCAGAGAGATTTTTTGAATGACAGCCTCAATTCTTACCATTCCAAGTATTTCCTTGTGGGTGTGTATTGAAAGATTTCTGCTGGAGCTGGAACTCATAAAAAATTCTCTGTAGCTGAACTGTGTGTAAGCTTGCATTCTTGTTGCATTCTCTAAAATTTCTGCCTTGTGGAAAAAAAGGAAAACTTACAGCTACAGTTTTTCTAGATGTTTTTATGTCTGAACAGCACGTCTGCTTTTGGTCTTCCTTGGCTTTCTAGAAAGGGCATGCCACCTTTTCCACTCCTTTGAAATTCCTCAAGTTTTGTGTATCCTGTTAATTTGGTGGCTTAGGGGAATATTCACATCAGTACACATTTCCAGCTCGCTCGCAATCACTGCCATGCTGAATACTGTCCACGTGTTCCTGCTGTGTTTCCTGGTTTCTATAATTTCCCATCTCATCCCATTACCACATGGAATACCTCTCCTGGAGGCTCTGCTGTGGAGGTCCCAGCCTGTGGCTCTAGCTCCAGTCATCCAGTTATCTTGGGCATAAAGAGATCCATCTTCACCCACATGAGAACATCACAGCGCTCAGATGATTTTCCTGCAGCAGCATCCCATGGCACGAGCAGCAGTCAGGCTCAGTGTCTGCCTTCTGCAGCCCCTGGCTGAAACCCTGGTTTACTCAGTTCAGAGCTCAGCATACTGGTGAGCCTAATAAAAAAATAAGTTTGTATTATTTGTGTTTGGATAAATAACCCTTATATTTTTTTCTTCTTGTTTTTCTTCCTCTAAAGCAGTCTTCTCTTTACTCCCAGTGTGCAATACTGTATGGTTTATCTGAAGATAAGGACATTTTTCTGTTACAAATATGTGTTAGCAGCAGCAGAAGAATGTTGCTCTTCCAATTCCAGCCTACAGAATCCTGTCACCTTACAGCAGAATCTCTACAAGTGTTTGGCCCTTCTCCAATCCTCCAGAAAAGGGGGCAAACCCCCTAGTTTTGTCACATAAAGGACCAGGCTGCTCTTCAAATGATGGCTTTGAGGGCACTGCTGTAAGCAAATCAAGTAGCTGTTCTGCAATGTCCCTGTCCTCATTCAATCTTCCAGAGGGAATAAGTATGGGCTAGGCTGGGAAATGAGTGGTACTGAGATGAAAGGTTTGATAAAAGCTGTAAAGAAAAATTGGGTGTGTAAATACCAAGGATATTATTATTAACACAAAGTGACACAAATACATCTCTCAAAGAAGTGTCTGCTCTGCCTTTCCTGTTGGCCACCTAACCTGAAACTTACTGGGACAAAAGCATCTTACAGCTCACAGCAGCTGCACACTGTTAGTATCACTGTAGCAGAATGTGAACTGTAGTTGTGGAGACATGTCTTAGACAAATCACGCTTTATTGTGATTTTGCTGAGTAGGAGCAAAATTAACATCTCTGTAATTAATGCTAACAGCAGCAGCTAGGGCAAACCTGAACTGACTGCAGAAGTACCCCAAGCAGGCTAGTGAACACCTAAATAAAGAAAAATGTTAATCTCCTTTTGTAGGTCCTTGATTTTGTTGAAGATGTATCTCTTTGAACTGTGGTTTATAGCCACCATTACCATTTTCTATTGTACCAACCCCCCCAACTGTGTCAATTGCTTTAACATGACCCAAATAGCTAAAAAACAATTCACATTTTCTTTTTATTGGCAGTATTTATCCTCATTTTCTCAGAGGAGACTAGCTAGATTCAATATAGTAACTTCAGCCAACAGTCCATCTCGGCACAGCTCAGTTTTGTACCAGTAATGAAATTTCACACAGGTTTTGTTTCATTTAGGGCTTTTAAAACCATTTCATGTAACTGGAATTGTCTCTACATTGAAAAGCAAAGCTCCAAAAAGCTTTTGTCTGGAAAAGGTAAGATGGAAGACTATGATGACACATTTCCAGGAATTTAAGGAAGAGGGTGTTGGCCCCTACAGAGCAATGCTCAAACTCTAAGTGCTGTGTAATTTGACATGCTTGCTCTTTGGAGATTACTGTGAAGATCTACTGAGTTTTAGAAATTATAGAACCATGCCCAACCAAAATCTGAAAGCTGGGAGATGAAATTTGAAACTATATACTGATACTTTTCCTTGGCAGAGTTTCTCATAGGTACTCCTTTGTAGATGAATAGCTGGGAGTTTGTATCAGTGCTTTACTGTCATCAAGCTGAGAAGTTTGAACCTGTGCTCTCAGTAAAAAAGAGTCCTCAAAAATTAATGTTGACCTAATTGCAAACAAACAACTCATTAGCTTGTATGTCTCTGCCTTATCACCTAATCACAGATCTAAAGACGGTAGCCAAAAGTGAATGCATTACTTTCTGAACTGGTAGGTATTTTCAATTGAATGTAAAATGGCTTTTCATTCATACCAAGACAAAAAAAGAGGAAACAATAATACTTCTTATCAGGATTCACCAGCTTTATAGTATCAGTAGTGTATACAATGTTTTCTTTCCAAGTACAACATCCTATCTAATATTACAAAGATAAAGAAGTGATTACTTAGTACCAAAGGGTATATTACTAGCTGATTTCTTTGATCTAAGATAAATTAGTGGATCCAAAAATATGATTTCAAAACACGTGTACTGCCCTTAAGCTGTAGAAAAGCATCGTGTATCTTTCAAGTTAAAGCACTATCCTATTAGACTTCAATAACTGGCAGCTGCTTCCCTGAAAAAAACAATCCTTCAAGGAACTTGATAATCCTGGTACTCAGTTGGAAAAACTTCCTATTGCAAATGCAGAGGCTAAAGGTTGCCTCTTAGTCTTGCATTTCCATTACAGGAGTCCTTTTCAGTCTTCCCATATGTGGTGCTGGAACAAGTGTAGTGCAATGCCAATATTTTATATAACAAATGGCTGGAGTCTGCACTATGGAGAAAGTTGGAGTCCATTTGGTATGACATTTTTCATTCACAGGCAATTCCCTTTTTTCCAGTACCATGACTGTACCTTGAGCAGCACCAGTTCTTTTGTGAGAGCACCTGTCTTGCTGAAGTCAGGACGAGGATGAGTGCAGGATTCACTCTGAGTATGTGTGTGTGTGTGTGTGTGCATGTGCGTGTAAAAGAGAGAGAGAAGAGAAGCAAGGAAACAGCAGCACGTACAACTGCAGTGCAGTGCTGTAGGTATTCAGCACAGCGGTGGGGACATTCCCATGGCTGCAGCTCCCTGGACCCTTTGTGGTTTTTAGCCAGTGACTCTTGTAAAGTGACTCTTTAGAAGCCTTAGTTTAAATGTTATTAAGGATGCAGGCACTGCTTACTCTTGTTTGTGCATATTCAGCATCTTAAGGGCACATTCTGGTTGTGCCTTTGGGTCAGTTCTTGTCATAGAGAAGGCAGAGAAGGTAAAATATCTAAAGTGGCTAAACACATGCTAAAGTGGCCCATGTACTTTTGTGCCAAGGCATAGTTTACATCAATTTTCCTTCTCTGTCTTCACTGTCCAACAAATGCCTTTTAAACTATCTGTTCCTCATGATTTGTTTATAAGCTGAAGGCAAGGACTGTTTTCCTGCCCTAGAGCACAGCATGTTCTGTATTAGTCCAAGGACAAAAAAACAATAGTCAACTCAAAGTGTTTTCAACTTGCAACATGGTGCCAATATTCCAATATTGCCAGTACTGAATTTCTCTCAGTTGGGTTTGCAGGTAAAGCAGATGATAAGTGGCTTTATGTATTTACTTAAATGATTCTTCACTTTTCCTGTCACTGTCACGCCACTGCCTGTGTTGCCTTTCTGCAAACCATGTGCAGAAGGTTCTTCCAGCAGAACCTCTGTAAACGTGAAACTTCTCACTGCAGTCCTTGTGAGACATGCATTTTCAATTCAGTTTCTGTGAGCACTGGCACCTGCACATTAAGCGCATCCTTCAACCTAGGCCTCATCAACAAAACACTTAAGGATTTGATTGAGTGCTCTCCTCAACTGGGGCCCTCAGCTCCAATTCTGAGCTCCCTGCAATTGGTGTAAGCTTTGATGGGAGCTGCAAGTTGAGCAGTCTCAGCCTTCCAGCTTCAGTGGATATGTGAAGTGCCCTAAAAGTTTTTATTCTGTTTTTTAACCTTGACTGTTAATACCTCCTCCTACTGCAACGCTCCTTAAAATGCTGTCCTTTTTCATGCCTTATTTTTTTATTTTTTTTGCCTCTTGATTAAGTGGAGGACTAATGTGGCATTGTGGGAGAGCATTTTGGTTGCTTTCTGGGGACGCTATTTGTTTGGTAGATGATTTCTCTCCAGATGGAAGCAGAGATCTTACAGGTTCCTCAGCAGAGCACTGCAGTCCTCACACACAATATTTGCAGCAATTTTTCTATCACACCTCACATAATAAGGAACCATTCTCTCTTTCTCTCTTCTCCTCCACTGTCTTACACTGTTTTCTCCAATTACTGCAAACTTTAATTGCACAAAATCTTCAGAGAAAAATTTAAGTGTTTATATAGCTACAGACTGTTTTCTCTATTTTAAAAAAAATTGAAATAGTTTCTTCTAGAGTTCTTTTATTATTGAAGACTGAGGGTGACTCATGAAAGGAAGTAAACACAGATCTGACCTGGACCAAAACACTTAACGCTTACTGATTTAAATGAGAATTGAGCATGTATTCAAATGCCTTTATGAATAAAGACTAAAATAATGCCCCAGCACTGAAACTTATCCTCCAGACCTTCAAACGAGGATTTTTGCAAAAATTAGGGAAGGAGGGTTGCATGGACTCCAATATTAAGGATAACAGCACTTTCAACTTGCATATTTCTAAAAGCGCATTTTCATTTAATTCTGGGAATGTTAGTTCTTTCAAAAATAAGACTTTGAAAAGCCACTACTCTTTGAATTAATTGTCTACTGTGTATTTTTAATATGTGAGTCAGATCAAGTGCAAATTGCCTTTTAGAAGTTGCCAGATCAAAAACTTGTTTTATCTAGGGCTGACTTTTTCCTTCAGGTTTAATATCTTTCCACTCATCAAAAGGTGTCAAAGTTCCCCTTTTCCAGTACATGTATAGCAAGAAAAAACATCATTTTGTCTTTCTTGTGCTCATTGCCACTGAAACAGTATCTACACAGCAGTATTTTCAGCGCTGAATATAATTAACAATGATTTACATAGCATTTAATAACGTTTTAAGAAGATGAAATTTCATTACCGTTATTGAATTATTCCCTCTCTTTCAAGTTCTGTATCACAACTGAAGTGATTTTTTTTTTAATATGCAAGTTGCATCCTCAGCAACATATTTCAGTCAATTTATATTGATATTCTGAGGGTACTCTCATTCTACATCTCTCTGCTTTTATTCCAATTTAGAAGCAGCAAGAGGTTAACCAGGATTTAAAGGAAATACAATTGACAATAATTCATTCTATTGCATGCCTCAACCATTTGCAATTATGAATGGTATTGAATTTTTGTAAACTGAATTTCTAATTGAATTTCAGGAAACGTTTGCCATCATCATGTTTTATATAGGAAAAGAAATGTAGCAGAAGGTTCAGGTGTTTTTAATTAACTATTAAGCAAGGTAGGCAGTGTTACCTTTCAATCATTAATAGAAGAGGCAGCAAGAAAGAGAGATTAGCAAAGTTAATACCAGCAATAAACCCTCTGTCTCAGAGGTAAATAAGATATTTAGACAGATAAGGTGCTTGTAGACCTGATGAACTTCACTCTTTGACAGAAAAAGCACTTGCTAAAAAGATGTGGGAGCCAGCAGCAACCAGCTCTGGGGGGTCACAAAGGGAATGGATGAAGAATCATACATTGACATACATTTTTGCTTTCCCCCCTCTTTTTTTAGAAGGAACAAGAGTGAAGAGAAGCAAGGGAGCTTCATTGCACTCAGCATAACTTTAAGACCCAGAAAAACTCTGGAACAGATCATTCAGCAACACATTCATAAGTAACTGTAAAATTATGAGAGGAGTTGCATCAACTCTCTTCTTGTCTGACTTGTAGCATGTAACTTGTTCTTCACAGATCCAAGTAACTCTTTTTACAGTGGCATAATGGCATTGGTGGGTAGAATGGGAGTGTGAAATTTTTATACCTGGTTCTTAGTAAGGCTTTTCACAATGTTTAACATCATATTCACAAGTCAGCTACAGGATCATAGTTTAGATGAAAGAACCCTAACCTGCAAGCAAAATTGAGCTCGATAAATACTTTTCAGCACTTTCTTGACAAAAGGGGAAGATATATGTATGCAGCTCTGCAGGATTTTGCTGTCTAATTTGCTTTCACCAGTGGTCTTGGTGAAGGACCAGATAGGGTGCTTATACTAAAAAAAATAAAAAAAGCAAACAGAAGAATTATAGTTATGCTGCAAGGCAGAAATAAGAAAATGGGGAAATAATCTGAAAAAAATTGTACATTCAGTAGGAACAACTGGAACGTGCTACACACACACACATATATTTTTATATATATATTTATATATATATATTTTTATATATATATACATATGTATCTGCTAACCAGTTATAGTCTAGTGAACTACTAGGGAATGGACAGCACATGACTCCAGCCTCCAATCTAGATAGATTGGAGCATCTATTGGGCAATCATTAATGGCATGATAGTTAACAAGTCCAAATATTGGATTCTGCACCTGGGATGAAGCAACGCTGGGCACAAGTACGAATAGGGAGAAATGGCTGGAGAGCAGCCCTGCAGGAGGGAATCTGGGGATGCTGTTTGGCAGCAGTCTCTGCACAAAATAACAGTGTGTCCTGGAAGCCCAGAGGGCAACCCATGTCCAGGGGTGCATCAAGCACAGCATCACCAACCAGATTATTCTGTTCTTCAGAGCCATTCTCCAGGGAATATCCTGACAACATCATGTATTTTGAGCTGCATGTGGGTCTGAAAAAAAGGGAAGTACCATTCTGGGATGTAGAAACTACAAGTGCAACCATCACATACCACAATCCTTTAACTCTTGTTAGTAATGCCAAGACCCCTGTTGTAATCCTCAGTTAGGTTTTCAGCAGCATTTCCAGGAAACAGAGAAAATGTTTCTGAACAGACTGGGAAAGCCTCCAGAGCAACTGTAGGGCACACAGATGCACATTTGAGAACCTATCCAGCAATACTTCTCCAGGTTTTTCTGATCAAAACCAAAGCACAGGAGATGATACAACATATTCCCAGTTTTAGTTTTGTTTGTGTTTGTGTTGTTGCTGTAAAATTTAACTTGCCATTCAGTTTGACCCATATCCTGATGAAGTTCAGATGTTAATGAAATACAGGGAAGAAAACATTTTTTCCCTTGTTCTTTCATTTTTGTGGATGAGGCTTTTCCAGATGGTGCTTGTGGACAACAAAATTAAATATATATATTTATGCATATTGGATACACTCACTGTTATTTATGCTTCAGTTTTGTTGTTGTTGTGATAGTTTCTTCAACAAATACAGGTTTATTCTTAATAACATACTGCCATCAATTTGAGGGGTCAAAACAGAGAATTCTGGATTCTAAAAAATTTGAGGATAATCCTCTTTCTTATAAGACTCCCTTTGGCTGTGAGACAGCAAATTACTGTTTTCTTTTGTTTACAAAGTTTTACTGTGAAAATTTCTCTTGGATCTTTTATACTAATCTACTTTCTTGGAAAGAAAACTCCTATTGCACATACTGGGTTCATCAAAAATATTTTGGTTTAACTGGAACCAATTTCTATTTCCAATCCCAATTAAATTAAATTCCAGACTAATTTTAGATCACTGGCAATATCTGAAGGGAATATGCATTTATTTTGTCCACACATAGAATTTGTGTATAACTTTTTCTCAGGTAAATGTCAATGGGTCCCATTTCTGCAGAATGCTCAGATTAGTATCTTTTAGCATGAAAAATATATACTTCATTTCTATCTAGTTTGAGATCATGCAGAAAATTCTATTTCTTAGGTGTCAAATTTTTTATGTCGCTTAGTCACATATTTATGCTACTTTTCTCTTCTGAAATGAGACATGGTATTTAGAATACTGCAGATGGAAGCAATCTCTAAATCAGTCATGCAAACCACTAGCTAGTTTTATCATATAGGACATAGATGTGAGACCTTTTCAAATCCTCTTTTACATGTTAACAAAGAAATTGGCCTTTAAAAAAGTGATAAGGAAATGGAGTTCAAAAATATCTGCAAAATATCAACTGGATGGTGTCATTTTAGCAGGATTCCTGGATTCTTCTATGGTGTGGGATGTTTGAAATCTTAACATAGATTTTATTTATCTGGAGCCTTACTCACTCTTCCGTCAGCATCGACGCTGCTTCAGCAATCACCACCTGGCTTTCTGCAATGGGGGAAGAACTGGTTGGCCCCCATGCTTTGCCAAGTCTCTCATGCTAGGAATTAGAGCACCAGAGGGGTTGCAGCAGGTGTTTAGGACCAACTGAACCAGCTGAGCATTTGCTTGTGCCACTTCGGGAATGCAGAAGAGAATGTGAAGCTGAAGTGGCACTTAATAGTTAAGTTTTTTTTTTTTTTTTTTTTTTTTTTACATTGAACAACACACTGGAGAACAAATGTTGTTGAAATTAAGGAAGTGAAGCCATCTTCTCTTTTTTCCCCATGTCCATGGTGGCAATTAGCGTGATGACTCTCTAGGCTCAGTGGGCCATTACTTGTGCCCAGAATGGACTGCAAAGTGAACTGTCAGTGTGGCAGATTGTCTCTACCAAGAAGCAAAGGATAAGAGCTCCCCTAAAAAGAGGAAAGGGGATTTGGAGCCCAGGATTGGAAGGTGGTTAGGAACCTGAGGATGTAAGGGAACACTTGGTGGTTTACCTATGGCATCTGGGTCATTATTTCATTGTCTGATAGCCCAACCTGAGCCCTAGAATTCAAAACTGAATGTGGATGGGATGTTGGCATGTCCCACACAGCTCACAGGGAAATTAACTTGGGAACACCCCTTACTGCATAGCTATTCTTACTGGATATCCAGGGAACTCATCTTGATGTGTTGTATTGTCAGTGTGAAGCTTCCTTGTTGTTGCCATAAGCCCCACTTGGGACCATGTTGCCCAAGCTCTCCTCCCTATCTTAGTTCTTGGCAAAGCATTCAGCTTCTCAGGAAGAGGCATGCGGGTGAAGAAGAGGGTAGATTGATATTGTGGGAATGCAGCAATGAGTAGCATGGTATTAAACAGTTGTAGCTGCGCAGCTCACATCAGTCCAGGCAAAAGCTTCGACAGAAATGCCTGGGTCTCTCTCTGTATGGCTCTTTGAAGATGGGCTTACATTCTGTAATTCCTTCCAGCAGAATTAAGTCTCCTACCCAAACCAGTCCCTCTCCAAGGCCTGTGTTACTGACATCAATTACTAGAAATAGTCGTCACCGGAAGAGTAAGACCATGATTCAGATCTTTTACTCATTAGTTGAGGATCTTGTTGCCAACTGTTGAGAAGCTCATAAACTTTCTTTCTCACTCATGCAGCCCACTTGTGTCAAAATGAAGGTTTTATTAGGTATTTTGCATTAAAATAGAGATAAAAGGAGTGTGTTTTCTTGGAGCAGAGCAAGACAGAATAAGCCAGATCTTCAGCTGATATACATTTGTCAGAGCTCTAAAAAGATAATGAAGCGATACTAATTTGCATTAGTTAAGCCGCTGAGCTTCTGTCTCTCATAGCGACTCCACTGTGGATCTCCTGGTGATGGCAATGTATTGTTTCTGGCTCAGATAGAGTTAATTTTCCTCACTGCAGCCCTCACAGTGCTGTGAGTTGTATCTAGAAAGGTGGTAACACATCAGTGGTTTGGCTACCACTGTACCAAGGCTATCTCCACAACTTTCTCCTCTCACGGGGGGAGGGGCAAGATATTGAAAGAGGACCTAGCCAGGACAGCTGGCCCAAACTAAACAAAGGGAGGTTCTGTACTGTATGAAATGTGTGCAACAAAATAAGCTAGAGGAAAGGACGAGGAGGGGCGCATTTGTTATTATGATATTTGTCTTCCAGAGCGCTTTCTGAAAGCTTACCTTCTGGGAAGTAGTTGGACATCATCAGCTGCTGGGAAGTAGAGAAAAAATATTTTCATTTTCCTTTGCTTCTGTACTCAGCCTTTGCTTTTGCTTTAATAAACTGACTTTATCTTGACACATGAGGTTTTTTCCTATCTTATTTTCTCCCTGTCCTGTCCTGCTGAGGGGAATAATAGAGAAGCTTGGTGGACACCTAGCATCCTGCCAAAGGCAACCCACCACAGACAGGCAACCCTGGCAGCTTGTAGCCCATGCCTCACATAGGTCAGAAATAGTCTGAGTCGTGTATCTGCTGAAGGTGACTGATAGGCAGGATTTAGTTGCAAGTAATGGTGGAATTCTTACTCTTTTTCCCCCTAACAGTCTTTTGGTATTATTAGGCAGAACTATTATGCTTTACCTTTGCCTTTAGGGCAAGGGATTTGCATTTTTTCATGACTGCTTGGAATTCATCATGTGGAGTTAAGAATGATGTGTTTCTCCAAATCTACCTGGAAAAACACTCTAACCTCTCTGTTTTTCACCTCTTTTCTGCTTCCTCTTGCTTTTCAATTCTTAGGCAGTGGGGAGGTTTTTTCTTACCTTTTCTATCCCTTTTAACAATCTTTCCCTCTATCTCACTCAATTAACTCAAATTTTCTTGTGATGTCCCCTGCTCAGAAAGAGTCAAATATCATTTACCTTATATACATTTATTTCTGGCTGATACTGCTCTGCCTTCTACAGTGACAAAAGAAAATAAATTTCAATTATTTGAATTTTGAGTAAGTAATAAAGGTTGAAGGGATTCCATATTGTTGTATTATTCTGAAAACAAATACATCCTTTGGCTTTCATGAGCCCCTGAACTGAATCAGAAATGTGCAAGTCCCATTTAAATACTAGCTGAAGCTCCCAAGTCCTTTTGCAGACATCACTGTTTAATTCATGCAGACTGGAAGAAAAAGTGATGATAAGCTAAGAGAAGTGTCCCTCCTGTTTCCCCTCACTGGGAAGTTAATACAGTTTTCATGTCTTGTGACATTATTTAGTGTTCCCACGGATGGCTGCATAATCACAGCCTGACAGCCGGGGGCACTGGGAACAGGCACATTCCAAGTCCTGTAACAGCAAGGCTCTGGGACAAGTGATACAAAGCAGGTAATGAAAAATTTACCAGAAAAACAGCACTTTCATTCTGTTCAGAAAATAAATTTTATCTCTTCCAAACACATTCTTTTAAGAAATTAAATTTTTTAATGCAATTTTTTGTGGATCTCTGTGAGTATATGAGCTAGATGAGCTGGTTTTCCACTCAGAATTCAGTGTGGAAAATTCCTGCAGGTATTTTTCTGTCTTTGAGTCAGAGTATATCCACTGAGATATAATATTAATTTCATTAGCTTCATCAGTGTTAATACTGTTCAGCTCCATCTAATGAAAACAGTAAATTAACATGTGCAGCAGTTCTCTTTCACTTACTAATTGATATATGATGAAAGTTCCCCTGCTACCAGCTAGTACATACTCAAAGAGAGTAAGTAGAAACAGTGGCTTAAGGGATTTTTAAAATGTATGTTTTTAATGTCTGTGATAGCCAGTATATGCTATTTAAGAGAAAAATGCAAAAAATTTGTTGCTGCCACTGGATAACAAAATCTTATACAAATCATTTCCCTCCCTGGGAATTTGAGCAGCTATTGTACTTATGCAGGAATGATCTTTGAATACATATTTCAGTAGCATTATGCACTTCAGCATAAGGATTATCATTCTGAAATCTGTTCTCACAGTTTTTTTGGTGGACTTCTAACTTTTGATCGTGAGCTTGCATCTGATTGAAGAAGTGCTTATACAACTGACTGCAGATTGCTAGGCAGGAAAGCCTTGAATTACTAGTTGTTTTCCAGGAAGTTAAAATGGAGGATGGCAGATTCTCATCTGGTGTTAATCACCTGATCTGCTTAAAATCGGACTGTGCTGATTTGTATCAAAAGATGGGAAAGAAACCCCTCAAGGAAGCACTGAAGAACACCTCTGTCAATGACAGAGACACACAGTACCCCAGAAGCCCAGGAAACTTCATCAGGCCTCAGCCAAGCACTTGTTACCAAAGGAAACTTTGAATGACCAGTAAGGGAAACAAATGAAAAATCGTAAACTTCATCAGTACTACCTTGTGGGTGACTTCACTCTTCCTAAAAAATCAGCAACTGACTTCCCCTTCTGTAGTAACATATGCCTACAAAATTTCAGAGGGAACAAACAGAGACAGGCAAGAATTAAAAATGCAAAAAGGAACTGAAAATAATCCATTCTGCTGTAGGAAGTATGGAGAAGACTGCAAATAGGAGCTTGCACATCTCCCAAGTCATCATGTTTTAAAAAGGGAATGGATCGATGTGAAGAGGAAGCAGCCTTAGTAACTTTGGAGCCAAATGGATCTGCTCAGATTGCAAGAAATCTCTGACCATTAAAGGTTCCCAAACACTGTAAAGGCACCAAGTTGTTTAAAAGTCGTGTTCCCCTTGGCTTGGTGGATCTGCAGTGATGAGGTGCTGCTCACCTGCTAGCGACAAAAGCCAGGGCTCCTCACCATTGTGTTCTCTGCTGGTTCTCAAAGCATTGCTTTCCTAAAACACCTGTGCTGCTTGCTGCCTCCTGCTCCCATCAGCTGCTCCAGTGTGTCCACTGCCAAACCACATGGCCCTGGCAATGAGGCTTTTCTTGGCAGGAAAGCCCAGGGGTGCTCAGCGAAGTCACCCGAGGGCTGCTGTGCTCCCTGCGTTTGCTTTAATTGGCTGAGCTGATGTAATGCTGCCAGAAATAGGTCTTGCAGCACCTGCAGAGACAATGTGGAAGGCAGTTTTCATTTAACTATAAGTGGACTTTGTAAATTCAAGGTATTTATTTTATTAACCCAAACTTGATTTCTCCCAATTACTTTTTTATATCTCAGCATTGTTATACTCCATATGGATGAGCCAAAAATCCTGTCCCACAGACAGATGGAGCAAATGAAGGAGAAAGTATTACAAATGAAAACAAAATTCTTTAACTGGAGACTTTATGGTTTTAGGTTCTTGAATTTGTACTCAGTGAAGTGTCTTTCTCTTATATGTGATAACTCTTACAAGGCGGTGGTCTGTAAAATTAGTAATATATAGTAGAATGTATACTTGTATTTCTTACTCCCTTTCAATGTATTTTTTCACTAAACTTTATATGTTTGTGTACTAAATGTAACAAGGTTGCGACAAAGAAGAGGTTGGTCTAAGTAATACTTCTGAACTTCTTGTATAAGTCTGTGGAAGTATTTCTGAATTTCTTGCATTAATGTTAAATCATATCATGACAAGTATAATTATCATTTTCCTGCTGAGGTGGAATGTGGGGTGGTACAGTCTCTACCCCTGCTTTTCAGATATAGTTAATTTTTCTCTTTATTTTGCTCATTACAGAAGAATTTTCTGTTGCCGAGGACTATATTGATTCCACTTTTAGAATACTGCATTGTGTTCTTCTGTATCATTTATATTTGTTGTGTGATAAATTTGGTGTCAGAGTGATATTTCCCATTGTTGAAGTTGAAAAGGTCTGTTTCTGAAGGCTGATAAAAATGGTGAAGCACAGGACTGCTTCAGTTTGTATATTGGCTTTTCTTCACAAACTTCAAGTTGAATTACCACTGAACAAGAAGATGCAGTGATGATATTGTAAAAGATTCATATTGTTCCACATTTTTGGAAGAGATCAATGATATTGTAGTAGAGGAGATGAAGGAAAAGACTTTGTTATCTATGTCCTCCTTTGAATGTGATGCCAGGTCATAAGTTTTCCTTTTATTTCTGTCATCTGAACTCCACTGCTCAGGTAACTGTTTGTATTTTGTTTTTTCACTTGCAATTAAAATCTCTAAATATGTTAGACCCGAGTGTTTAGCCGCATTCCAGTTTATTTAACTGACTATGAATTGCTGGGTCAATTGCCAACTGCCAGGTCAAAAATGAAATATAGGCTTGCTTTTATTTTCCTAGGCATTGTATTTAAAGTTATCAAAGGCTTAACAAATTCCCCAAGGCTTTCTTGGCTGAGATAGAAACTCTGGATCTAGGCTTTCCCTGGAATGATTTTGAGTGTTTCATCCCTACCCTGTGCAGACACCTGGCCCCATCCTGCATCATTCATCTCCTGGTTCTGAACAAAATGGATCAATATTTCCCTGTTGCCCTGGGCCCAGACAGGCAGTGTGTAACCCATGCTGCAGCTCACTAATGGAGTAGTAGTAAACACAACTTTTCCTCTTTTTCTTCTTAGCCCACAAGTAACATAAAACAGCATTCTCAACTGATATTGAACTACAAGAAGGTCTGCTAGAAAAAAAAAACCCTACAGGTAGTTCCAGGTGCCTCCCCCTTTCCTTGTCCTTCAGAGACTCATTCCTGGGTAATGCAACATATCTTGTGTACTCTTGCATGAAGTTTCACTGTATCAGGTAATTTATCAGCTGAATAAAACAATTGATAATTGTTTAATGGAGGAGAAAACAAATTCTTAACACTTTTCTTCTTTTCTTCTTGTTCATTTTTGCAAGAACACTAGGGAAGACATGTTCTAGCATTATAATGATGGGAATTCTTTTAAGAAATTCCAGTTATCCTCTGGATAACTTATGACCTTTAGTTTGTTGACTTGGATTTTTTTTTAGGGGGAGCACTGATTTGCATTTTACCACTGGTTAACAGCCTGTTTCTTATGCTTGTTTCAATCCATTTTTGTGATTTGGGATTTTTTGACTGTGGCCTCAGTGCACTTGCACTTTACCAACATTGTACTTTGAGGTGATATGCAGAACTGAATATTGGATCATTAGCCACTCATTTTGCTAAATTACACTGTAGTACCCCAGTATGTAAAGATCTGGTACATAAACAAGTGTACTCCTGTTCTAGTCTTATTTAGTTAAAATGAGGTTTACTGTTGGATACTGGGTTACATGCACCATTGTTCTGACTCAGTGCAATAATTTTTCTGTTACTGTTTCTAAGGGTAAAAGTGTGAACTTTTAAAATATTTTATTATTATTTTTGTTGTTTTTCATTATCTCCTGAAATCACAAAGCATTAGACTGAGCATAAGAACCAGGCAACTTAGCAGAACTTGTCTGGGTTCCATGAGTCTCTTACTTGTTACCCTGTTCTTTAGATGCTGAAAAAGGAACCAAACATGCCCTGTTCCTGTTCCATTTCTGTAAGGCTGCATGAAGATGTCTTTTCACCCCTTAGTGCCCCAATCTACCTCTATTCCCTTAAAGAAGGGAGCCAAGGGGATTGTTATTTAGTTCTTACAAAAGATTTAAAGGAAGTGAGAACAGCTTTCTGTATATAAATAACTCAAGTCGGGAAAAAAACAATCTTTGTACCCACTGCTGGGCTGTGATTACAACTAGAAACTGCATATAGCTCAGCTGATTTAAAATTATCCAGTATATATTAGGTCTGCCTGAAGGCTGAGTTCTTCAGTGATACTTGGCAAAGCTCAAAGAGAAGTTAGTTGGAGCCAAGGAGGTTGGCCATGGTCATCCATCTGTCATTCTGACTCCCTCTGTCTGGGAGGGTGCACAGTGCCAGGTGGACAGTCAGGAGTGGTTTGGTTTGCTGGGCTGTGAAAGCCTTGGCTGGGGTAGGGTTAATTTTCCTCACAGTGGCTGAAATTGTGCTGAACACAGAGTTGACAATATAGAGATGTTTTTGTTCTTACTTAGAGCCAAGGCCTTTTCTGATTTTCATGCTGCCCCACTGGGGAGGGAGCTGGGGGGTTGCTTGTGAGGCTGGGAGAGGACAGCCAGGACAGGTGACCCAAACTGAGCAAAGGGATATTCCAGACCATGTGTCATCATGCTCTGCATATAAAGTGGGGCAAAAAAGGAGGAAGGAGGGGACATTTGGAGTGATGGCATTTGTCTTCCCAAGTCACCATTCCAGGTGATAGTGCCATGCTCTCTTGGAGATGGCTGAAAACCTGCCCATCCATGGAAAGCAGGGAATCAATTCTTTGCTTTGCTTTCCTTGTCTGTGTGCCTTATGCTTTTCCTATTGAACTGTCCTTATCTCAACTGACAAGGTCTTTGTTTGTTTGTTTTTTTCTTTGTTTTTTTTTTTTTTTGTTTTGTTTTTTGTTGGTTTTTTTTTTTTTTCCCTTTTGATTTTCTTCCCAATCTTGTTGGTAAAGTAGTGAGTCAGTGGTTATGTGGGGACTGGCTGTTGGCTGGGGTGAACCACAACAAGGGCATGAAAAAAGCCACATTCACTTTAGCTGCCATGCTTTAGGGAATGAGCAGCCCTTGAGGTACAACTTCATCTTCCAGTAATCACTGGCCTCTGAAGAGGATTCCCAGAGCTCACTTCTCCTCCTTTATTGCTTGTGCATCCTGCCTTCTGTGAACTTTCAGGTGCCTTTCCGATAAACTCTTTTTGTTTAATATTGAAACTTCTTTCAAACAACCTTTAGTAATAAAGCCATGAAGTAGAACTCTCTTACTTTTTTCCTATCTTTTTACTGTCATGTTTATGTATGAAGAAATTATAATATCCAATAACTTTGCAGTCCTGTGAGTTTTTATAAATATTTAAAGTGGTTGCACTCTATTAAAAATTCCCCATGCATTAGAAATGCAAGAGAGTGCAAATTAAATTTATATTGCATATTTGAATATTGGATGTCAGTATACACTAAAGTTATTTGGACTAAAGCAAGTGAAATACCTAGTACAAATGCAGTGATTTGTCTTGACACATTGTCTTGATTCATTGGCAGTTTATACAAGCACAGAAAAAAAGATGACACACATTGCAAATTGTTCAGCAAAGTTAACAATCAGATCAAAATTGTAATTTGCAAAGCTAAATAGACTGATGTAGACATGGAACAATATCAGATTCTGAGGTTTTAAAATTTATTTTCTTTCTTTGGCTTCTGTTCTTTATTTTCTAGCATTATGGATCTTCTTTCTCTGTACCTTATATTACCTAGTCACATAGGTACTGGAAATACAAGATATGTTTATTTCCATCCAGATTCTTATACAAGGCACATTTAGTTTGCTTCAATTTTCTGTCCTTGGAAGCAAAAATGAAAAGTTCCACTGAATGGTTTTCAAGAAGTATCCTACTGCTGTCTCACATTAATATTGTAGTCAATACAAATAATGGAAAAAAGAAAACAAAGCAAAATTTGCATCACTTAAACTCTGTTCTTCATTTCCTTTTTATTTCTTACTGATTTTAATGCTTCAAAATCATTTTAATGCTTCTTCAAAATCATACTGATAAGTATTTCCAAATACAGCAAGGGAAAAGCATTTTTCAGCCCTTCCAGTTATGGAGGCTCTTCAGATTCCTCTTGCCAGGTTCTCACAATTGGCAGTCATGTAAGAAATTGAAAATTTTGTTTCTTGGCTGTTGTCCACACCTATTTCTTTTAACCAAAACAATTTTTTGGGGTTTTTTTTTGGCCAAGAGATGTGCAGGTTGGAGGGCTTATAATAACCAGAAATTTGGAAAAGGCTGCAAGTGTGGAAAATGAACATAGGTTCAAGATTTTAAAGAAAGTAGCAACTGGTTAATCTGGTTTCATTTCGTCACTGCAGGAGTCAGAGCAATCCATACATTTTGCTTCATGCTGATCCATGCATTTTTAGCCCCTTTTAAAACAGTCTTTCAGGACTCCATCCTGATGTGGAGGCATCAAGAAATGGAGAAACCACTTATTCTGTGAGCTACCTTTTCTATTCCAGAATGTATGGAGAAATTCAGTTCAAATTTATGCAGTTTTGGTCTGTTTTGTATGCTCTTCTACTAAGAGATTAGAATTTTTAATATAATATAACTTCATATCAGTAATGGTAATCTCATCCTTCTCTGTTACAGAGTGCACAGACTGAAGCACAGCCGAAGTGGTGAAATGCAGAGCATGAAGCTGACACAGAGGTATTCTGCACCAAGACACCAAGTGGACATGGAGTGACAGTGGTGCTTTGGTGCCATGCAGGACATGAAGGGAAGAGGTCACACAACCCTGACTGGTCAATCACAGGCTTTGGAAAACAGGAAATCAACTGAGTATTATCCCTAGGAGACACACTGCAGTGCTTGGTTGACAGCTCTTTCACTGCAGAAGAGGCAAGAAGTGTGCCTTGGAGGTGATGTCCAGAGCTCCAGATTAATTAACCTTGGATGGCAGCACTTATGGCAGTCTCCAAGTACCTCAGGTCGTGGTTTGCTGTGTTGGTAAGTAATGGGAAAATAAAATAGACAAAATGGAAGTAATTAAGATAAAGTGGTGGGGAATTAAATAGAAAAATAGTGTGTATTTCAGAAGCACAATTGCTGCTACCTAACAGGCACTAAGCATTCTATGCTTGTGAGAGCCAGAAATGATCCTTAATCACCTGTCTTGTAAGAACACTGATGGCCATTGAAAAAAGTGACCCCAGTTAGTAAGGGAAATGCCACATCCAAAAATCAGTACAGTCAAAAGGAGAACTTAAATTTATTCAGCTATCAGTAGTAAGACTAGTAAAAGGTTGTTAAGTATGAGTTATGGCTCCATTCCACATACTACAGCCTGTAGCAATGGATATTTTAATAAACTTCACTTGGAAGAAAATAAAATTATTTCTGCGAAAATACCTGAGGTGTTTTGAAGATATCAGAATCCAAAGAAATATATTTCATGGCAAACATCCCTATAATGCATAGAAGTGGGGGAAACATAAGCACGTAATGAATATAGAACAGGCTTGAGGAAATAAGTGCTGGTGAATTTAAGCAAACTGTGTGCCTTGAAATGTAAGACAACCAAAGTATATTTCTTCAGCACAACAGTGACTAGTAGGATACATTTATTAACTGCAGAGTAGCTGAACTCCCTATCACTATCACGTTAAGTGCAAATCCCCTGAAAGAACCAAATGTTTTGATTGAAAAGGAATGGGGCCTTCACACTAAGCCCATTAACAACCAGTTTGCCCATAAATTGCCTCGAGCATGCTATGTACCAGCCCAGCTCCCCCGGCAGGCAGCATCCTCTCAGGTGGGGGAAGGATGTGGATGGAGGGGTGGCAGGGGAAAGGCTGCAAGGTAGAGGTTTCACCTCATGTTTCAAAGTCATTGATGGCGTCGCTGCCGTGACAGGAGCACCAGCAGCAGCAGGAGGGAGGAGAAACCATTTTCAAGCACAGCAGCCTTAGATTTGTGGTAAGTCCAAGGCTGGGCTGGCAAAAAATAAAAAAAAAAAAAGAAAACAAAGCAAAAAAACTTATTTTGCTGTTAATGCACTAGATACCTCCCTGCTTGGCTTAAGTCTCAAGCCAGCCCCAAATTAAAGACTATTTGTAGTTAACAACATAAAGTTTTGAAGCACTCCATAGACAAATAGCACAAGAATATCCTTTCTGATGAATCAACCTGAATGCTATAATGATATCTTGTCAAATAAATGCTCTAAACAGAAGTAATTATTTCTTTAGCACACAAAACTAAGTCAATTAGTGAACAAAAGTTGTTAAGTGTGAAGTGAGAGGCAAAATGTGACAAGGCTGCAGGCAGTTCTTCAGCTCATGTGCAGTGCAGAAGTGGTCCAGGGACCTTAAGTCCTGGAGGTGATGGAGATGAGCACTCTTCATCAGTTGTTCTCCCAGCCAAGTCCATAACATTAGCTGGATTATGCATAGCTGGACACTGATTATGCACCTTTTTTCCTAGGAGAGCACAACATTTTAAAAGCTGTGTATTGGTCTTGGGGAGATAATTCCTCAGGTAACCACCTGATATCTTTACCCGTCTTCTCCCCCTGTAAACTTGAGCAGTTTCAGTGACAGTTCATTGCTCCTGTTTCCACGAGGGAGCTCATTTTACTGCTCTGGGGACCTGCAGGATCAGTTTCTCCATGCCGTAGAAAATAATGCTGCTACACTGTTGCTACAGGCTCCCTATGAATGCTTATGGGAGGAAAAGATCATTTTATTTTAAAAGAAATCTTACATCATACACGTTTTCCTGCTGTGCTTCTCGTAAGTACCAGGACAGGTGCCTCTTTGTGGACACCAAACACCTTGCCATGATGTCTAGGCTGGGGAGGGTGACTGACCTTTGATTTTCTTTGTCCCCTTTAGGAGCTGATTTTGCCTCTCCATCATATCCCATCCCATGCCCCCTTTGTGAGTCCACAGGTTTTCCTCACCATCCTTTATCCCTTTCTTTGGGTTCTTTATCTTCCCACTTTGATGGGAGCCATTACTGTTCATATATTTTAGTTTGGGTGCAGGCTGTTCCTGGCTTTCTAGCTGCCCTGAGAAATTGCAAGTAGCTGTGCTGCACTGGGATGTCTGAGACCTGTTCATCTGAGCTCCCCCAGATGCAGCAGAGTTATGTCCCTTCTGTCCCTTTGGGTGCTCCTGCAGCCAGACCTACCCACACAGTGTCTGCTCGTGCCAATCTTCACACCTCTGTTACAGCTCTCTAAAGCTCTTCAATGACCCTTGTCCTCATTGCTACTATGAAGTGAATTTTTATGAAGTGAAATGAAGGCAAAGATCTAATCTTACTTGTCCTGGCAATTCCTAATAATTCAGAGGATATCAGTCAGTGTCTTCCTTTACAAAACAATTCAAGTTGTTAATGATTTGAAAAAGAATACCTCAGGAAAAAACATTAAGCTTCAATATATGTAGTGAGAGGAAGCAGAAAATATCTGGGTTCAGTTGACTAGTTCAGTCACATCTTCCTTCTGTTACAACTTACAGTGATTCTGCAAAACAGCTTTGCTTTGATATTTTTCATTATTATTTTTGCCCCATTCAGATGAATATGGTTTTTAGAGCTGTTTCCTTTTGCCATTGTTAATTTTGAAACAGAGGATAATGTAGTTTTCACTAGGTTTTTTTTGTTTTCAGCCAGAAAATGTGCACTGCAGTGCATGACTGCTATGCATGTTTAGCTATGCAAACAGAACTCAAAGACCAGAAGCTGCATCATGGCTCATTAGGACTTTTTGTAAATATAATCTTAATACAAAAAGGAAAATAAGACCAAACTTTCAAGGGTCCATGAGTTAAACAAATCAAGAAGTCTCACTAGCTTAGCAATAGTAAAATCTTGTTAGTAAAAAAAAATACTTGGAGTGTTTTACTTTTAACTGGTGCCATTCCCATACACATTTACATAGTTATAGCTACTCTGACAGTATTTCTTCCTGCCATGTTCCTGTGCTATAACAGAAAATGGCTTCTGAAATGTAATACCATACAGCCTGGGACACCATACAGAGCTGAATCTTCTCTTGATAGCACTCCAGGATGTTTGACATTAATTTAGAATGCAGTGTCATTTCCCAGGAGTTATGGGTTAATTCTGAAAAAATTAAATGACCTTCAGATACATGTTGCATAAATGGTTCTCACTCATCCATATTCAAAGCAAGACTTTTTAAAAAGAGGCTCCATGTAGCTCATATCTGCAAGTATGATCACAGGGAAAAAATAATTGCATTCAAAATTGCAGTTACTTGACTAGAGGCAAAAAAATTTAAAATGTCTACCTCTTTAAACAAATCATCTTGTATTTGAAATTTATTTTCAGCTTTACAGGTGTTTGTCTTTGTCAGAGTTTCAGGAAGAAAAATAATATATGTGGACCATAGGTAGTAGATAATTGAGGCCTCCTATAAAGACAAACTATTGTGTATGTAAACATCTCAGCAGTGCTAATATGAGTGAAAGTGTAGTGAAAACCCTTTTTATTTCACACCAGTTGGTCTCAGATAATTGTTTTCTATGAACTAGTAAGGAACAATAGTATTCAATTTCATGCAATTAAAAGACCCACTTTATTTTTTTTTGTTAAAAATAATTTTTACAGTGCTTTAGTGCACTTACAGGTACTAGCTTACTTGAAGAGAAAACTGCCTTCAGGTTCCTTAAAATATCTAGACCATCTCAAAAAACTGCTTGAATTTAAAATATATTCTGATTTTATAATGAGAGTAAATAAATATTTTCCATCTGTACAAGGAGTAGAAATTAGCAAATGCCTGTTTTCTAGATGAAATTAAATGCATAGTAGTACCTGCATAGACCCCTCAGCTGTTTAATCTGAAAACCCTTGTTTGGGTGAGTGGGTTTCCTCTTTCTGTTCCTAAAGACCTTGCCCCAGACTCTTTACTCACAGAAAAATATGTGTGTCTGACATAATTTTTTTTCCTCCAATGCCTCCTATTTTTTTCAGGACACAGAGCCATTTTTAAGTCCTGTGTGAGAATTTATTGTACTTTGTTAGATTTTAGCCCATTTATGCTCCCCAACAGCTCTGTCTGACAGCCTGTGAGTCTCACAATGCTGAAGAGGTTGAGCTTTGTGACATAATAGGTTCTGGGGGTTATCTTGTTCCCATTCCATAATTTTGCAAAAATTAAAATAATTTTCAAATGTATCCTAAATTTATCAAACACTTTAAGCTGAAATCACTGATGAAAATTGTTTGAGCCTTCTGATTTTGATTTTGAAGCTTTTCCTATTATGAATAGTCAAAGTATTTTCACTTATGAGAAAGGTCAAGGATATGGAGGTCCAGATTATCCTAGCCTGCAAATATCAATCCCCTCATCCAAACCAGGGTCTCAAGAGCCATTAACCACTCCTTTCCTTTATGTGATCCTTTCCAGATCCTTTTCATGCTTGGAAATGCATGTGGCTTGGTACAGAGAGAGCCGTGCTACCTGCAGTTAAGGACTGGGAGGAGGTGTCAACACATGTAGTTTTACTAAATGAAACTGTGACTGAATGAAAAAAAAAAGAAAAAAAAATAGAAAAAAAAAAAAAAGAGAGAGAGAGAGAGGGACAGGTTTCATGTCCTTGAAGACAGAGCTGGGAACTGTCCACAGGTTTCAGTGCAGCCTGTCTGAATCAGCAGAGCTGCAGTCTCTGCCTTCTGAATGGGGTGTGTACCTTAGCCTTAGGAACATGCCTGTGTGTTGGGGAAGAAAAGGGTGCTACAGACAGTTTTCTGGGTTTGCCATTTGCTTGCTGTTTGTTGCAAATGCACTCAAAATACAAGAAAGGGGTTGTTCTCCCTTTTGTCATGTTTGTGGTTTTTCTGCCATTTACACTTCCCTCTCCTTACCAAAACAACAACAAATAAACCAACAAAACCAAACTGTGCATCTACTTGTACCTGCTTTTCTGGTTTTACTGCAGATGTGTAAAATTATCTTGTCCTGGATGGTGGTTGTAGAGACAGAGACATAGATGTTCTGACAGACCTAAATCTGAATCCATCTCTTGTGTTTCACTAAGTAATTTCTCACTCAGACCCCAGTTCCCTTTCTCTGGAGCCACATGTTTTTTTCTCAGTTAAAGCCGTGTCAAGGACAAACTGTAAGCCCTTCACTCTGGCTTCCTATAGTACAGACACATATCACGAGCTTAAGGAAAAATCTATTTTAAAAAAATGAAAACAATTTATTCGATAAGGCCTATTCACAAGAATTAGGAGACAGTCTGAAGCTGGGACATGTGAGTTGCCTGTGCCTGTCTTTATAAATAGAGGGAAATTAAATGTGTAGAAGAGAGGGGTTGCTTGAGGTGTGTATCAGCAGAAATGCTGGGAAGTTCAGGTGGCAAGGAGAATCTTGTGTATATTGACATGGTTTTCTAAAAACATCTGTTTTCCTCAGCAATATGACCCTTCTGTCCTATGCTGGTAATTGTTTCAGGAACAGGTCAGAAGATTTCTCCACAAAGTTGTAAAAAACAAAAGGTAGGAAAGAGCCAGGGAAAAAAAATTCCCTACCAGAATTAAATCTGAGACTTCACATCTTCAAAGAATTAGAAAAATCCTATTGTTATGACTCTGAAGAAGAATTCTGACAGATTAAAATTATCAGAAATAGTATTATAATATTGTTACTTCTCTGTATCTGTGTATAACTAAGACATATCTTTCAAATGTTTTATTCTATAATCTCACTGCATTATTCTTTTCCATTAATTCACTTTGCATTGATATTTTTGCATCCTATATTTATAACTGCCATTTATAAAATTTACTTAATTTGAGTGTTTATTTTATGAACCAAATTCCATATTGTCAAAGAGAAATTGAATGGCTGAAACAATGCACAGTGAATTTTTTCATTCTTCTGAATATAAGCTTAATAACCACATTGTTAACTGTGTTGTTCAAACACTGCACAATCTGCTTAAATATTAAAGGAGTTTTTTTCTGCTGACACTCTTTTTCTATGGAAAATGTCTTGATAGCCTTTATTTGAGGCACATTACTAGCCACTGCAATTGCTGATTTGTTCATTGATTTTCAAGCTACATGTTAATTTTCACAATATTTTCAATTCAGAATAGCAAGTTAGAGACTTTCTATTCAAGTCTCCACTTGAATACACTTACACAGGCTATGTCTAGATATTTCTGGATTTTCTGTTGACTCTACCTCTCTGTATAAGTTTTACCAGGAGACCTATCACCTGCCTTGCAAATTCCTAAGAACCAAAATAGCAACAGCTGTACTTTGTCATTGCAGTACGAGCCATCCTGAGAGAAACAATGCACAAGGGGAGAAATAAGACAAGGAATATTGACTTCCATCTGACGAGAGTCAAGCAAAGAATATTTCCGTGAAGTGTTGTAACTATATTTTTGATCACCTCCCTGTGACTTTAGTATAATGGTCCTTGGAAACCCTGGGCTATGCTAGATTTAGGATCCTAGCTTTGCACAGTCGACAGAGGATATATAACATTATACTCGCTAGTGGCTCAAAGTCTGCTTTGTAGGTTCCATTTTTCAGTCCCTGATGGGATTGTACCTTGTACTTTTAGGAGGTATCAATTTTGCAAAGGCTTACCCTTCCTTCATCATAAATACTCTTGCTTGGATAGAAATTTCAGAGTGCTGAAGCATCAGTTTTTAGGTCCTATGAAGAAACTGTGTGTACAACCCTGGACCCTGCTCACTGCAGTATTTACATGATTAATGTGACAATGCAGTTTGCAAAACCTCCGTTGTTTTCTATTCCATGGATTGGGAGAACTGTCGTTCAGAATTGGATCGAACATTGCTAATGCTGTCTATAAACAACCCAAAACAACACTCTGGGGAGTGTAAATAAACCTGCAGCTCATTAATCCGTATCAACTGCTGTACTACTGTCATTGAGAGACTGCTGTATTTAGAAATCCAGGTGAAGTACTCCAGGAATTTTGCCTGAAGCACAGCTACAAATATCCTGCACAAGATTTACTGCACAATTATACAGCACAGGGCTTCAAGAGGAAAAGTACCTCTGGATACAATAGGGTCATTTAGGATGGTGGATGGAGAAGCAATTTTGGAAGAGATGGCACAAAATTCATGTTCTCTCAACGACAGTGATTAAGTTCCCTTGTGCATCAATGAAAGAAAATTTTGGACAGAAAAAAATAGGCTACAATGTTTGGATTTGTTCATAGGCAGAAAACACTGGTAGTATCAAAACTTTCTGCACATGCAATTTAGAGGTTGCTATACCAGTGCATATAGAACACTAAGGGTTTTCCAGGTTCCCAAAGACTGAACGCTAGTTTGTCCATAATTATGGGGAAATTATTTGTTTTTAAAATATCGGTCTCTGGGATTAAACAATGTCTAAGTGCTCAGTGACACTCAAAGTTTGAAATTCAGAAGGGCTTTATGCATTCTGAAGTTTTACACTGCCAAAGTTTGTGACTAGGGCCAAGGAGTTGCTAGATGCAGAAATGTGACTGCACATGCCATTTCCTTGTTTGCAGGAGATTAAGGGCTTTTTCTTTATCTTTTCTCTCTTATTGCTTTAGGCATGACAAGAAGCTGACACAAAGTGTGATCACAATTTGTATACTTCTAACAGGTGTAGATTGTGTCAGGACAAAGATCCACCCATTCACTAGTCTGCCTTCTGTAATTTGCCTGGGGAACAAATGTAAGCGCCACAGGTTGTCTCAGTCCTCCTTGCAGTAACCTGTGATTAGTGACTTCATGCAAAGGCCACAGACAATCCAGGTGGAGAGCAAAACACTTGCAAAAGTATCCTACATTTGGTTTCTTTGCATAGTTTGGAAAAAATTTCCTCTTTATCTGACATTTTGATTAGAATCATCAGTTTACAACTACTCTTAGTAGTGACAAATACACAGGTTGAAATTTTCTTTTCTGGGCTCCTGCAGAGCACAAGGGGAAGAGCTGTGACCTGCTGGGGACTCTCTTCCTAATGCAAGACAGACTCTTCCTGGATGAAGATTGTGGTTGGATGTGCCTTCCCTTTAGCTTTCTCTTCTCCAGACTAATCGAATGCAGTTACCTCAGCCTCTCTTAACATATCATGCTCCCCAGCCCCTGATAATTTAGTAACCTTTCACTGGCCTCACCCTGTTTGCCAGTCTCCCTCTTGCTCTGGATGGCCCAAGCCAGGTTACAATACTCTAGGTGTAGCTTCACTAAGGCTGAAACGAGGGAGGTAACCTTTTCCCATGGTATTGTTGTTAAAGGGGTTTTGTTCCAGAGTATTTACCATCCATTCCTGTAAATAAGGTTCCCAAGAGTAGCAGGAGGAAATAACATAACCCTTTTAACAATTTTATGGTCTTAGGTCATTGTGGTCTCATTTGCAGAAGTTTTGGTAACTCCTTGGAACAGCTGAAATCAGGTGACTTATTTGGACAAGAGAGATTTTATTTATCGAGGTTTCCAAAAATATATATTTTAAAGTAAGCACATCTTATTGCAATAATACCCACAGCTAGAGGATATATTGTTACTTTTTAATTATTTGTGCCTTGTTTCTGGTCTTTCTGCTAGGTTGTGCTCATGCCAGAGATTGCTAAGAAGCCTGACTACAGTTTATGAATCCCTCAGACACTGAGACATGCACCATAGAATACATAGTAAAAAGACACTGCAAAATATGGAAATTCTGTGCATGAAGCAAAAACATGTCTTGTGCTGAAGTGGGAAGGGGTCCGGTCACCCGTGAAGAAAATGTAACCTTGAATTTGTTGTCTATATTAGAATACATAACTATCTTGACATTTTTTATCCATTGAACATTTCTGAGCCTTTATACCATTCTTTGAAAAGTATTTTTTTCTTTTAATTTAATAATAAAAGAAGCTTGTTGAGCTAAGGAATTAGGTTGTACCTAAAGGTCAACTAATATGCACTAATAAAACTGCAGAATATGAAACATTCCTTTTTATGTATCATCAGTTATTTATGGTATTTCTCATAACCTGCACTGAATTAGTGATATTGAAATATCCTTGTAGGATAGCTACTCAAAGGAGAACAAAATCTATCGTGGTACAACTGGAGTTGGAAAAAGTCAGCTGAAGGCTAGAGGAGCCAAAGTATTTAAGGAAATATAATTCTAAGTGTAAAATCTGACTTGACAGTACTGCTACTAAGGTGTTCTTTTGGGCTCTGAATGTGCCTGAAATCTCAGATGAGAACATCATTGCCCCAGGTCTGTCTCAACACACTCCCAAGCATCACTGCTCAGTTGGTGTTGTCTGTGGCTTGACATCCAGCTTAAAGGGCTGTGGAACCAGGGACTTATCCAAGACATGTGTTTAGCTCTGGCTTGTGTTTCCTACCTACCCTAAGACACTACAAAGGGAGACACACGGGGAAACAGAAGATGCTTTACAGTCTCCTTTTGCCCAAGAGTCTATTTAACCAAGAACTGTCACTCATGACAGAAGGAAAAGTTCTAGACCCTTCCTTCCTTATCCAGCTCCTCTGTGGACTTAACATTCAACTCCTTCCATGCCTAAAACTTTTTTTAGTTGAAGCAGGAACTACAGCTTTATGTTCTCAGATTAGATTGATGCTACCAGCTGATAGCACATCCTGCGGTGGGGAGCTGATCTCAGATCTACAGCTGTGCTTTATGCATGAAAGAAAAAAGCACTGGTCAGACAGGAGAAATTGAGCCCAAATACTATGGACTAGCTCCTATATTAATGAAATGCATAGATCTTTTAAAGTAAATTACTCAGTCTTAGATACCAGATTCCTGTCTGTCTGTACTCTCTGTCTGAACAGGTCCCTATTTGCTACTACTTTATTTTGCTACTTTGGTGTAGTTAACACTGAGGAGTAACACCATAATAAACTTTACAATTTCAATATTTAATAGACTGAAACAATCTGAATGTGAGAGATGTCTCATTAATTTTTTGTTTCCTCAGTCATTAAGGCAAACTGGGTGATAACATGATATCTTTGGATGTTACCTTGTCCTTCTCCTTTCCCAGGTGTTCTCATGCCTTTATTATTCTTGATTGGTGTCTTTCTACCCTATTATTCTTAAAAACTTTCAGTATTGTCTGTCTCACAACCCGTCCAAGTCTAGTCCTATCCTTATTATCCATCCTATGAGATTTTCCTCATAATGCTTCAATTTAAGCTACTTCATATCATATCCACTCAAAGGCAAGGCAAACTGATCACCACTTTGGTTATGTTTTGATATATGGTCTCTAAGTTCTTTCACTCTAGACTAAGCCGTTTGAAATTATCCAGTCTTTCTCTATGAGATCAATTTTATTACTTTGAACTCTCTACATTTGTTCCCTTTTTTCTTTTTCTTGAGCATATTTATTATTGATGGATACAATGCTCGTTAATGGCTAAAGCAAAAAAAAAAAATCCCCAGAGAACAGCCTGCTGTACTTGACATAGATTATATTCTTGTGTCACACATAGTCTATTATATAGAATATAGGTTATATTCTTGCGTTACATATATGCATCAGTATGTGTTGTGTGTGTGTGTTTATTCTAGTGGAGTGCTTGTCTTTTTTTTCCTAACAGCATGACTAGATTCACTAATATTCAGCTTAGAATCAAAACCTGCCTCTCAAACTCAAATCCTTTCCTTCAGCACTATTACCCAGCTTTCTGCACACACAGCCTACCTACCTACAGTAAAACATCTTTGACGCCTTGATTGACTGCTCACTACTTCTTAAGTTCACATAATCATCCTAAATTCTACCCCAGTTTTTTCCTTTTCTTTCATCCCCCTCTCCAATTCAGTGCCATCTGCAAACTTCATAGGTACATTCTGCTGTGAAAGTTCTTAACAGAAAAATTGAGTAGCAGCCATCTCAGGAGAGACCTCTTCAAAAGTCGATTGGCATGTCTTCCATTCTGACACCAACCATTAATAAACACTTTTAGTGGTTACCAAATGCTCAAGATTTATACTCTTCCACAAAAATCTCTGTCTGACAGGTTTTCTCCTAACTTGTTTTCAGAAATATCATATAAAAGTGTCAAACCTTTCTAAAGTGAGAATTTGACATATACTGCTCCTGCTTTTTTTCTCTTATGGAACACTTAAATCAAATTTACAAACTCTAAACTGGGTGGTGTACTTGTCATCACCTGGGTGTCTGTAAATTACAGTCTGAGTATTTATTACTATATTTTTCCCTGAAACTCCATCCTTGCTAGCATCTAATTTTGTCTTTTAACTTTAACTTTCTTTATCCTTTCTTTAAAACTTGCTGTGTATTTGCTCATTTGCAGTCTTTTGGACTACATCTGTTCTCCATGAAGTCTGAAAATTGTGGCTTTTGTTTGAGATTGTTTCAGTCAGTTCTTTAAATGCATTACAAGGAGGCTCATCAGTCTTAACCAATTTTGAAGTCTATACCTTATGTAGAATCAGAGGTATGCAAGAAAAAGACAAGAGACAACAGGTACAGGTTGCACTTAAACAAAAAGAAAAAAAATTCACAGCAAGAGTTCCAGTAAGGACTCAAACAGGTTTCTCAGTGAGGCTGTGGAGTTTCTATCTGGGAAACCTGGGAAAATGTTGAAGCTGGCTCTCTTTTGAAAGGAGTTGGACTAGATCGCCACAGAGGGCTCACCAATTCTAATGCTCTTGTATTGATTTTATCACTCTTCTTTTTTCCTGTGAAGTTCAAGGTTAGACTATTTTTTGCCTCTGATGAGTGGACATGATGAAGCCAGATGTAATCATAACAAAATAATGGTTTAGTAACGACTGCAATCATCATTTTCTGCCATCCTCCTTTATACTCAATGACAGCCTCAGTATCCAGTTCCTTTGTGTCATTTGTTATTGCTCATCAGATGGATTCCCAACTGTACTGGGAATAAAATAGGTAGGTCACATTAGTGACAAATATTTGTAAATTACAACACCATGGTTGTAAGATGGTGTTTCACGTTTCTAAGACTTTCTCTTAGAAAATGCTTTCATTGTTTTTCATACCCTTCTGTATGTATGGCAAGGAAAAGGCTTTTGTGTGTGTGTTTAAACCCTTAGTGTGCCTCATCATAGGCCTAGGCAAAAAATAATTAGTATCTCTCAATTGAACAGATAATCCAGAGGACCCTCCTTCATCTGTATAAGGTCATCTCCATCTCAAAGTACATCTCCCCTAGGGAGATGCACTGGGAGGTCAGCCCATGCTGTGCCATGAAGAGATTTACTTATACTCTAAGTAAAACTAAATTATTACTTTCTCCTTCTTTGGTACACTTAGTTGTGGCACAAAGAGGACCTGTGACCTGCTGAGTTTCATGCCTATTTAAGAGTCTTAAAGCTTAACTAGGATTACAGTATTTTCTGCCACTTCCATTTCTTTGGGCTGGTCACCACATTTTTGCTGCAGTCAGTTCCTAGGAAGGAACACATGTTTTTGTTCATCTCTCCACCTGAGCCCTTACCTTTGTGTGCATAAAGCCTGCAGCTGGTCTGCCTGCCAGATAGTTCTTCCTTCTGTGAGAGCTGCTGTGTGCCTTGCTGTAAATATAACCAGCTTGGCCAGCACAATCATTGCTTTATAAACCATTTGTCACAGCCCTCAGGGTACTGCATGTGTCCTTTACGATACTAAGCACACAAAGGAAGCTACAAAATCATGTATCTGATTATTTATTCTGGAAAGTAATTTCTGCTGAATGAGAAAACAGCAGTGACGAATATGTTGTGCCAGCTCTTGGCAGGCTGACCAGCCCAGAAAACTGACCAGCCTGCAAAATCCCTTTGTTTGTCATCATCCACCAAGTAGAGATGCCTTTCAAAACCTCTTTTTGAGCTCTTTATAAGTCCATCTATTTTCATTCTCCCTTTATGTTCTCTCCTTTAACATCTTTATTTATTTGCCAAGAGCAAAGCCATTTCTTCCCAGCTGCACCTCTAGCAAAATGGGAAGTTAGAGTGTACTATTTTTGGGTAGAGTGTTGACACCACATTTTCTCCACTGAGGCTTAAGATTTATTTTTATTTTGTTAATAAATCCAGAGTGTTTTCATATCTGAGAATTTGACTAACATTATACATTAACTTGAAAGGACTTTCTAATTTACATCGCTTTTCACTTGCTTCTCTAGAATGTGGTAATTCAAGTTTTGATACAAACATTGTTTATGATTGTGTATATTGTACTTGCTGTGAAGCATATTAGCTTGTAAATCCCTGTAAACAGCTATCTTGTCTAATGTCTTATCAGCAGTTCACTCGGGTGATTCACATCCATTCAAATATCTTCTTTTTTTAATTGTTAGGCTTTCTGAATATTATCATATTCTTTTCAGCATTCCTACACTTTGCCATGCTTAAAGAATGACACTATGCTATACGAACATGACTGGCAATTTTTTCAGTGAAAAGAAATTTAAAAAACTTTAATATTTTAAAAAAGGAACTGCTTTTCAGCTGTTAACTTTGTATAGGTGTTTCTAAGTTAGATCACACAAATATTTCTCATTTATTCCCAGTTATAACTTCTCAAACTCCCTTTTACTCTTTTCATGAAATGTATAGTAACGATTTCCCAGAAAAAAAGATGATTTCTATCTCTATTTTGAGGTAGTGGCATATATTAATATACAGATGCTAATTTCACATAGGCATAAGCAATCAAAACGTTAAAAGAGGTCATTGTGAGGGCACTAAAGCAAATGTCCTTGCACCTCCTTTGCTGATTGTGGCTTCACATAAAGCTCAATGTCTTGCTACTCACACATATGCAAAGAAAAATGATTTTGTTTTCCCCTTTTACATTCTTTAGGGGAAATTCAAGAAACAAGGAGCAGAGGCAAAGTATAGCACTGATGTATCCTAATGGAAACGCTGTATTTGCCACTCACTAATAATTGTGAGCAGCATATATACTCTGGGGACTCTGAGCAGCATATTGTTGAGAGATGATGGACCCCTAGAATCACCCTGTGTCCTCCAAGGTGTCGTAAGAAATGCAGTATCAGAAAAATCTGTTGGAAATAAATACTGAGAAAAGGTGGTTCACTAGACAGGTCGTTAAAAGACTTTCAGTGGTGTATAAAGGCACAATCTGGAAAAGCAATTTATTATCCTGTGCATTTGGTAGCCTGGCACATATGCCCTTAAGAGACAGGTTTGGTCAGTTCCTGTAGAAATGATTCTGATTATTATTGTTTTTATAACACCTCTTCCAGTGGTTTGTTGAAAGTGCTGTCCACAGGCTATCCATTCTACTAAGATTTCAAATTCATTATGGTCATTTTTCAGAACAAGGAAATCCATTTTCTATTACCCAGAAGATGTTAGCTTCATGTGTTTCTGAAAGAACACAATTGTGGTGGTTGCTGATGGTGAGTGAGTAATTGACCAGAGAAACTTTTTGTATCCACTTTGGCATGATAAAAAGCTAGTGCTGTTCCAGGGAAACATTATAAGCTTTTTCTTTGTACAGAGAATTCATTCTTTGTCCAAGTAGTAAGTGCAAATAATTACATGCCATTTAGTTGAATAAAAAGATAGATGACAGAAAATAGGAGGAAACTACAGCAAAGAAAAGAAAAAAAAAATTATGTAAAACTTATAAATCATTTTTACTTCCACAGAGTCCTTGAGATAAGAGGTACTAGTCTGCTTAACTACTTTAAAGAGAAATTGATCTTAGCATTAGTACCACATCTTTACAAAATTAAAATTAAACACAGTTTTTACATCCTGCTGAGATCTCCCTGGTTTGAGCTGTCATGGCTTGAACACTTCTGATGCCATGGGATGAGCTTTGTCCCAAAGCAGGGTTAGCACAGCCCTACCAACAAGCTCTGGGGGAGTGGGTATTGGGATAAAAATATCCATAAGCATGGAAATCAAACTGGGGGTCAGTGAATCTCCACATGCAATAATGCTTTAGCACCCATGTCTGGAGCTCAGTTACCTGTTTTGTCTCTGGCGCACTTGTTCTTCCACTCCTTCCAGTCTGGTGGAGGTGGTGGGGAGAGGTCACATTCTAGATTAACATATGTCCTCCACAGTGATTTTTCAAAGTAATCTTGTTATGCTTATATTTTGACAGTCAAAAGACATGGGGGAGCATGACATGAAAAGCATTTCTATCAACCATAAGTAGGGCAGACATGAAGTTGTCAAAGAAAAACAAGTCCTGTAGACTCAGCCTGTTCATACAGTGAAATGGGCTTTCTTCCAGTTTATGTTTTGCAATTTATGACTCAGTTTCCTAAGTTGGGAGTTGTCTTAGGTTGGAATACAGGATGTGACCAAAAGTATGTATTCTATCACCATCTGTCGAAACCACATGGGGCAATGATCCTTATCTCTGTGGCGATAGATAGCGTCTGCTAATGGGCTATCTGTTAAAAAACAGGTGGGGCAGTCATCTTTATCTTTTCCACTACCCATCCTTCCTCCAGGGAGACATCTTCTGTTAATGGGCCATTGGGTCCCACTGCATGACTGATAAAATTACATCCTCCCATTGGAAGATGCTCCACCCAGGGGGAGGAGCCAAGCATTTCCTACCTAGATAAAAACTGAAATTTGGAACACCAAAGCATCCTTTTTTCCTCTGGATTCCAGAGGAAAAAACAGACCTTTCCGCATAATCACTGGACTTTTAGAAGAAAACTGCACCCTTCTATAGCACCACGGCTTCAACTGAACTACATCTGTCACTCCAGGAGGATGCAGCCACCATTTAATGGGACTGCTACCAACACCCTGACTGACAGGGTGTCAGGTTGTATTCTGACTCCATCAGTGTTTTGGGTTTGTTCTTTGTAATACTGTGTTTCTATTTTAATTTTCTTAGTAAAGATCTGTTATTCCTATTCCCATATCTTTGCCTGAGAGCCCCTTAATTTCAAATTTACAATAATTTGGAGGGAGGGGGTTTACATTCTCCATTTCAAAGAGAGGCTCCTGCCTTTCTTAGCAGACACCTGTCTTTTGAACCTAGACAGGAGTACGGTTCTATTCTTTTACTTAGTAAGTGAGTATAACAAAACACAAGTGAGCTAGTCTATTGCAACATAAATTTGGATTCTCTAATTTGTAGGAAAATATAGTGCTGTAATTTAACACTGAATAAATACTGAAGTCCAAAAACATCACCATCAGAGAATAACACACTTTTACAAGTCTGGGTATATCAACGGCTACGCAGAAGGAAGCACTGAGACAACTTAAGCCACACTGAGGAAGATTTTGATAACTCATTAAGCATGAAGAACAGTACAACAGGGAAAACTGCAAATGACATTTCCCAAGTGTAAGACAAGAAGGAAAAAAAAAAAAAACACAAATTGTCACTGAATATAATACTAGAACTCTGATTTTAGTCTTCTTTTAGACAGTAGATCTCAAAAATGTATCATTTAATAAAAGGTAATCAGCATAGATCCTTTACTTGAAGCCCAAACTTCAGAAATTTGTTTGAATATTTCTGTATATATTACAATGGGTATGAAAGTCATAACATATCCATATTTCAGGAAATATTTTAAGCCATACTACGGGATATATTATTCTGCAGAAAATGAGGAAAAATGCCCAGAGCAGCTATCAGATGAGTGCAACCATCCCTGACTCAGGGACAGATGTCCCCAGTGACAACGGACACAGGCACACTCCTCTGCAGGCGGTAAAGGGAGGATTTGTGCACTACAGCATGTCCTGACACAAGAAAGGATAACTTAACAAGATGGCCTAGGTCCTCTTCCTGTAGATGAAGACAATCACGGCCCTTCTGACCACATCTACCAACAGGGGATTTCATCAGTCTTTTTTATTAAGATACCATGGGTTATATTTAGTCCGCTGAGATACCTACCTCAGAGCTGTAGGTTTGGTTTTCTGCTGAAGCACTCTTCCTTCAGCTGAATGGTGCTTCCTTATCCATCAATGAAATGTGGTTAACTGTTCTGAAGTCATCCAGGGGGATACTTGTTCTGCTGGATCTGGTCAAAGTAGTGAAAAGATGAAGCTTCCATTCATAGTTTGTATTTACAACACTCACTGCCTTGCTTGATTAATTCAATTCCTCTTTGCCTTACCTGTCCTAAGCAGAATAAGAGAAAATATGCCTTTAATCCCTTCTGGGGGCTTTTACCCCTTTATATGACAATGACTACATTGCTACTGAGCATTTATGGTTTTGAAAGCCCACAATAGTTGTTAAGAAAGCTCAGTGCTATTGCAGTGCCAATAGATACTCATCAAAGAGTTGTGTTGTGTTTATTATGGGTCATGTACAAGCCAAACTCTTTACATGCTTGAATAAAGGAGAAATATTTTGCCTTTCTTTTGCTGTTAAGATTCCTCTCACTGTCTCCTCCTCTGAACAGTTTCATAGTGGTTGTCTCTGCCAAAATTTTAGCAACACTGAACACTTACTAGATATCCGCCTTCTGTTTTGACAGCTCACATGATACATATCATTCTATGCTCATTAATCAAGGTCATGCTTATGCAGATAGTAAAAACTGTCGCTGGTAACAGATTCTCTATTTGAGGGATTTTCCTTACTCAAATGCATGATAGACATAAGAACAATTCTCTTTTTTCACTTTTAATTTTCTTCATAATATGTTCAATTTGGAAACCATCTGGAACTGAGTTTTAAATCAGACACACTTCAGTTGTTCATGCTATTGCTAGGATGATGTAAACATTCACATTACACACATGATAAGTTATGTGTAACCAACCATTTTGTGTCTTTCCTCCCCAGTGAAAATAGAAAATTCTTGGGGCTTAGCTGTCTGTCACAGTAAATTAAAAGCATAGACTTGCATATTTGAGGAGGCTGTCTCTTATTAAAATGGTGGAAGAACTCTGTCTATGAACTGGTAATAAAAAAGTTATGAATCTTTCAGAAATAAGGGTAAAAACATGGAAATTTCAACCACTAGTATCAAGAGAAGTTTTGGTGCTTGAAGATGGATCTACAGCCTCCTCTGTACCTTGTGTAGCAAAGTAATTGCTTTTGAGATAGTGATGGCATTTACATGTGCAGTTTTTTTCCCCTGAGTGCCAAACATATCTTCTTGTTGAAAGAAAACAGGTCTTCTTTTTGATATTCTATTAGTGATATCTGCTTTTGTTATATGCTTTCTTTGGATGAAGATACCATATTCTCTTATAGAGAGTGAAAAAATATCTTAAGTTGTAAGAAAAAGTCCTGGTACAGGGTTCAGAGTGAAAAAGCGTATTACTCATTCAGTTGCCATACTTATTTACCACATTACAGCTGTCACTGTTTGTAAATGGTGATGCTATCTCCTTATTTTCCAGCCTGCCTGCAATTAACCTCTTATTTTGAGTGTGTTGAAAACATGCAGTAACAGCATATAACATTTCAAACATATTTCAAAGTGCATCTTTGTCACTTCAGTCACTCATGAGGGAATCAAATACTTCCTTACTAATTTACATGCATGCTGGTCATAAATAATTCCTATTCTCAATATCATGTATTAGAAAAAAGTAATAAACTTCACTAATGGATTATGTGTTTGTCATTGTTGTCTGAATATTAATAGCTCCTGAATCTTGAAAATAAGTAATGCAAGCAATAGCAAAGAGATTGAGAGCTCAAAGGAGATCATCTTGACTCTGGAGCTGTCTGAGGAAGACTGGCCAGATGCTAGTCCCAAAATGTAGTCACTGTGCTGCCACCCTTAGAAGAACTTCTAGTACCCAAATTTACTAGGGCCTCCAGTGTGCAATTAATGCCAAATTGCTACTTATTTATATATTCACCCTCACACAAACTGTGTGGTAGCATACCTGCTTTATCATTTATACGTTGTTTAAAAGTTAGTTTTAGGAACCTAAGCTTAGCACCTTACCCTCTCTCTGTAGCCAGCTACAAAACTGCTTCAGAAGGCATTTACATTCATCCTCAGATGGTGGCTATGATAGATGAGACAAACTGTTTCATTGGAGTTGCCTATTTTCTCTAGGTGCAAAATAGGGAGTAAAGAGCTTCAATTTGGGCAAGGAACTTCTGACCTCTGGCATTGATTGAGCTTTGCCTGCTGACTTTTTCCCTTTTCTTCTGTGAGACAGCTGTTCTAAGCTAATCATCTGGTTTCCCACCTACAGACAGCAGAGAGCAAAGAGACACTCTTGGGGATGATTCATCCTCTCCAAAGATAAGTATCTGACACAGGTGGGTGTTAGTCAAAGTAGAAAATGCACTATAAATTCATTTCTGCTGGTATTGTTCACTACTTAAGCAGTGTCTTGGGAGGAGTGCTTCTTATTTGATTCTTGCTTCAGAGAAGAGGGTAGCCAACCCACTGAATTGCTGGAGGATGAGATCTCCTAGAAGTTAGTCTGAGCATTGTTTCCCTGCATAAATGAGGGAAGTACAGGAGGAGAGGAAGGCCCTTGGGGAAGGTGCGAGCAATGAAAAGTATTTTGGGACATGTAAAGAGGGTATGTGTGAGAGGCAGTGATTACAGAAACAAATAGAAAAGTATTTTTAGGAGAAGAATGGTACAAGAAGTCAAATAAACTACAGATTAAAGAGCACAAAAGATGAGGGGGGAAAAAGCAAATCCTAATGGCATCAGAAATGGATGGTAAATACATTATGAAACTTGTATGGAAAAAGATGCCTCAGAGCAGGAGGTTTTGAAAAAGTTATTTACAAAATGAAAAAGTGAGCTGTTGTCAGCTAAATAAAATAAATGCTGTTTTATCACTTCCATTTTCGGATAAGTTTCTGACAGAGGCAGGTAAACGGTTTGGGAAATGTGCCAGTTTGATATTCCCAGGCCATGCAATTAGAAAGTGGTGAGTTCCATATTGCCTGAATTTGAAGTTCAAGTGTTTGGATAATGCTTTGAGATACATGGTGTGATCTTTGGGGTTGTCATGTGCAGAGCCAGAAGTTGGACTCGATGATCCTTGAGGGTCCCTTTCAGCTCAGGATATTCTTTGATTCTATAATTTACCTGTGTTTACTCTATGAAATTCACCACTGGCTCCTAAGTATATTTAGGGATTTTTCAAACTGGCCAGACATTTGCTCTGGTTCTAGTAGCAGCACTTTTCTACTGTGTGGATCTCCATTTACTAAAGTGGGAGTTCAGCCCTCTAATGTGCCTGGATGTGGAATCAGATGTGTTAATTTTGAATGGGATCTTACTCTCCTAGGCTGTGCTATCCTACTCACGTGGACAATAAGCCTAATTATTTTTTCCTTTCCTTCGTTCTTGTTCTTTATTTCTATAAGGATTTGCTTTCTTGTACAGTAGTAAGTATTTGGCCACAGCAATGTAGATTCACAGTGCACCACTTGTTATGTATTAACCCCAAGTGGACAGAGAATTCTGCTTTAGTGCAAAGATGGCATAAGCTGTGGTTCATTAAGACACATGAATATATCACTTACAAGTAAGATACATCAAAAACATATACTTGGAATCACTTCACCTGATTTAAGATCATCACATGTCCTAGCTCTAAAGACCTAAATAATGCTTTTCTAAAGCAGATGTCTTAAATGCTTGGGGAGAGAAGAGACTCCAGTTCAGAGAAGGACCCTGTTATATTTATGTTCTTCACTTTAGTATACAGGACTTAAGTGTGTCTACAGTCCAGAGTATTCATTTGAGGTGTTTGGACAGCCAGCAAAATTACACCTACACTGTATTTACCATGTAAGCTAGAGCAAAAAGCTGTGCTGCAACTTTGACTAAAATAATTATTTCCAGGCTGTTTATTCCTGCCTGTTAATGTTTTTTGTGGCACAACAAGAATGCAGGCCTGATTGTGGTCCTTGGATGCAATTATGACACAAAGAAAACCCAACAGTGTGATAATTAGGAGGTGAATGGAGCAGGGACTCTTTTGAGTTCTTTTGTGTCAGAAAAAACTTCATTCTTCTCATGGTATTAAAAGTAAATCCCCTAAAGTTCATTAATGTCTGTAAGCCACTTTTAAGTATGCCTTAGCTACTGGTATTTGCTAGCACTGCTCAAAAGTCTGAGAAAGAGACTCCTTAAGCTGTATATCAGAAATACCAAATGGTCAGCATAAAACTAAATCAGTGTTTTTCAAAATGCTGAGAAAAATGGAAAGTTCTAATCTTTTTTATTCCAGGCTGACAGCTGAGTTTTATTCTTACTGAAAAGGAGTATGAGCAGAGTCTGTTACAGAGCAGAAATCTGAGCATTAGAAGTCTAGCCAAGACTCTGGACTAAAGCTGATCCATGAATCAAGAGAGGCTTCAAAAATAATATTAGTTTCCTTCTTTGAATTAGGTCATAGAATCATAAAATGTTTTTGTTGGAAGGGACCTTAAAGACCTTTTTTCAACCCTCTTGCCATTACCTTCACTACAATATCACCTGTCCCTGCCCTCCCTCCCATTAATCCTGACCCATAAATCCTTGATCAGCTCCTCATCCAGCTCCAGGTGAAGCTCCATGATGGTCACTGGCATAGAGGGTGACATTCCCTCCTTGTCTTCCTCCTCCTTTCATCAGTCTTCATTGGGAATGCTTTGTACTGTTCATATTACACCTCTGGCAACACAAATCCTCTATTTTAGCATTCTAAGTCACTTCCAAGAAAGTAATTAACAGAAAATTGAGGTTCTTTTTCTGCACATCTGGGTCCAGCACTTGCAAATGTGAGTTCTTTCTACTACAAAGCAGTGTTAGACTGCCTTAAGACTCTAGAAGTTCAAAGACAGATATAAAAGGTACTTTTGTAGGTGACTTCCATTCACATATCAGATCTGGCCTAACTAACCTCTTCTATTATCTTCCATGGCTTTGGGGTCCACATAGGGCAGGGGGGAGAGAGCCATGGCTGGCTGTCATCAAGGGATGCATGTGTATTTTCAGATTTTTCCTTGTTTCAAAATGGACTCTAATTGTTGGCATAACTTTTATAGCAGTATGCGAGCAGTGGGCTATTTATCAGAAGTTTTTGGTCCAAAAAGTGGGACAGTCACATATAAAACTTTCTTGCAGCAACACCTGAATCCACCACCACATAGCTTAGACTTGTCTGAGGAACCCACACTCTGTACACCTGGCTCATTTCAATGCTGTGGCACATTGGAACAATACATTGCAATAGATTCTTGAAATAAGATGCTTGCTTGCACAACATAATTTAAACAAGTGCAAACAATTTTGAGAGAAAGATTATTTTACTCAGATTTGCTCTAATCCTTTTGTGCATCTATTTTAACTCCTAAAAAGAAAATCTTAGCTCAATTACTATCCATTCATGAGGGGTGTTTGGTTCTTTTTAAAATTCTAATTACGGAAGAAAATAGATCGAATTCTGGAAAGTATGTTACAGAACCAAACACATGCATAATTTTTGTTCCAAAGGACTTGAATCTTACCTACTTATCTGCTGTAAATAACAAAGATGGATGTCAGAAAACACAGGAGTACCAAAAAGCTCCAGTGTATTACTTACTAAAATAAAATAGAAGCAACATATAATTTCTGGAGTTAGACATAAACTTCCTAATAGACCAACCGTAATGCTCTAAACATATCCCCACTCTCTTTCAAAAAAATATATGGTGGATTCCCACCACATTTTCCAGTCTACACTGTCCTATCAAACTCATTCAAGAGTTTGTTCATTTCATTTCTGAACATTACAGAATCACAGAATATGCTGAGTTGCAAGGGATCCAAAAGAGTCACAGAGACCAACTCCTTGTGTCAATTATGACTTTTTTTTTTTTCTGAGGGAGTTCTTCAATGGGCAGATTAGATAAACTTACTTTCTCCTAAGTTCTTTTGGTAAAACCCTCTACAATGATTGTGCTTTCTATCCATAATACACTGTTGGGATGAGTTCCAACTTCTTCCAGTATGATCCAACTATAGACACACTGAAAACATAAAATACATTCCCCTCTTCTGAAACAATTTGAGATCTAGTTCTAGCCTAAAAGATCTCCTGTGGCAAATGGAGGTTATAAAGATAACTTAATGTTACAGTTCAAGAGATATCTATATTCAGAGTAACTGAAGGAGTAATATGGTTGTACATTTCAGTCACAGAATATTAATTTGAAATAGATTGATTCCCCCCTTAGATCAATACTTTCATAGCAAATATATTTTAATCTATATGCAAAGTTGATGGTACCATTTGAAAAGCAATAGAGGCACAATTTATTTCTAGATAGATCTCGAATGCTAGTTATTTTAGTGTGACTACCAAAATAATTGACCTTTTTTTTTCAAGTTCATCTGTCTGTGTGCGTTCCCACATCTCTTAAGATGAAACTCTGAAATGTTATATTAAATCCCATTTTAATTAAACTTCAAAAGCATTTCCATATCCTTGTTGCTTTCAGGCAGTATACCTCAGTACAAACAATTCAATTGAATTATGTGTTGGTCAAAACACTTCGTAAGAGAAATGCAATGGAACTAATCAATTGTCACACATGAGATTCTTACTTGGACTTTCTTCTCTCCTTTGGGCAGTAAAAGGGGATGTCATCATCCTGCTTGTTCATTACAGATACTAGAAACCACATTTCATAAAGACACATTTGATGCAATGTGTTAATAATCATTGTAATTGATTTAAATGGTTGAATTGACCAAGAGCACTCATAATTTATTTCATTAGTTGACTGCAAATAGTGCTGATGAAAACTGGAACATTTTGTTGTACTGCACAAAAGGCCTTAAAAAGTTTCTGTGATGAGCAAACTTCTTTTCCTACCTGCTGTTCTGAATATTTTTCAACTGAATATAAAGATTCAGGTGAATCAAAAGGTGCATATATTGTGTTACCCTAGGTATTCACTCTATGTATTTTAAAAGAATGGTGATCAAACAAAATCCAGCATTTAAATAAGCAATGAGAAACTATATGTGTCAGCACGTTTCTACAGCTGGGAATTTCCTCTGGATGCCACAGAAAGGATCATACTCTAGTAAAAAAAATTATTTTTGAAAAGCTGAAAACATATCTGTGATTCTTGGTGTGCAGGTGAAACCTTGTCCCTTCACAACTTCTGCACTGCCTGCACAGAAGCTCTCGTGAATTTCTGAGACAACACTTAAGGAGAGACTGGTTGCAAATTCAAACCTGGGGGAGAGGAACAGAAAAGCTGAGCCTGGCAGCATTTGGACACCAGAGTGCTGACAGTGTGGAATCAACCTGATACAGTAAATCACATTGGATTTATTGTTACTCATTGAGGTCACTGAGTGATTTCTATATTGGTGATAGATTGGTTTCCACACAGATTTTCTCTTTATTTGTGCTGAGCAGTTTTTATATTAAAGAGGTTTTGATTTATGAATATTGACAGGTCATATTCTGCTCTCAGTTACATCAATTATAAAATTCAATTCCACCTGCAAAATCTGTTTTGCCTGTAGTTAACCTTTATAGAAATAGGTGGAACTGCTGGTGGCATTTTGATAGCTAAATGCAATCTGAAGAAATGAAACACCTTTATGCACATTTTTGAATCATAGATGTTCTAGTTAGATCTACACCTACCAATGATATGCCTCTGGTACTTATCCCAGTATTCCAAAGTACTGGTTTCAGAATAGATCTTATTTTATTTTATATGATAATTTCTATGTCTTTAAGAATCACTGATAGTAATTTGTACTTGTTCAGGTAAGTGTTTTTATAACACCCAGTAAACAAAGTGAGAAATATGTTAATTAGCATAAATAGTGCATAAATTAATTTATTGTTTTTTCAGTAACATCATATGTTACTTTCTGATTGCAGAACTTCTGAGTTATACATGAGATTCAGTCTTTCTTATAATTTATTGTCAAGGATATTTTCATGTGGAACTATTTTTAAACACTGGTGATGTTTTCTAATGTTTAAGATTTTCCAGGATATTTTAGAAAAGCCCTCTGGACTTTATTCTGACTCTAGTTTGTTTAAGCTGTCCTAGTGCCCACAGTCCTAATTAAAAAAATATATTGAATCTCAAACTATTAGTCAGAGTGTTCTAGAAAAAAGATTTTCTCCTCTTCTAAGCATTTATGAGGGAATGATTAGAACAATGACAATATCCATAGAAGTTAAAAGTAGCTAAAAAGCCTCTCCAGATGATTAGAAAAATTCTCAAAACCACAGTCCTCAAAACTTCCATACTGATGCATGGCAATATGGGCTACTTAAAAATATAAAGGCAACTTTTATATTTGCAAAATCTTTTCTGCATGAGACAGTTGTAAGGTAGGAATGTTCATCAGTCAAGCTGGACAAGGGGGGAAAAATTTCTCTGTTGCTCCTCTTTCCGCTGAAAGACAGTCTGCTGGGATAAGCAGAGATCTGTGCTGGATAGTCCCCTGTAAAATCGAATCTATAAAGTATTTTAGTTTCTTTGCTTATACCTTAACTAATTCAGTAGTTCATTTACACTGTTCAAAGAAAGGATGCCCATGGATTACTTTTTACCTAGATGAGAAATAGGTATCAGTGCAAATGCATACTTTTCTCCATAACTGGATTTGTTGACAGTTACTTGAATCCACCAATTTAGCTCTTAAATAGTAAGTTGAGTAAACATCTTCTGCCAGTATTAACTAAGGTGCAGTTAAGTTCTGGTTTGGGATGGAAGAGATTAATTTGTTAGCCTCTCTACTGCTATGATATGTCCTTATCTGTGCACTCTGCTCTATATATTGCATAATATTGTCATTTATTAATCTTTGAGCATACCTAATTCCTAGACTATGGAGTTCTAATGCCCCATCTGCCAGATTTTTACTTACAAGGTCAGCTTGTATTATCTGGCACAAAACCACTGCTAAAAGTCTTGCTTCAAAGTTTGGGGTTTAGAGAAAATTTTCCCAACTCAGCTGCACTGAGCACAGAATTGAAACCACCTAATCCTCCATGCAACAATTCGGAAACCCCTGAGAGTTTCTTGACAGCTGCACTCATTTCTGTACTGACTTGTGGTATAGAGATCCAGTGGTCTCCAAGCACATGCAGGAATAAACTGGTTATTGCTAAGATTTGTGATCTGAGGTAAATAGAACTTCCTCACTATTAGCAGTACCCCAGCTCCAGCAGAAGAAAGATCAGGTAGTGCAATAAACACAGAGAAAATTTCTCTTGCAACAAAAATTGGAAAGAGACATTTTTTTCTTATATTGCTTATTTGGGGAACACACTGAGAGATTTGGGGGCAGAGTAAAGGAGCAGAAACTGTGGCAGAGACAGAGACTCCTTTGTCAGGGGTTACACAGATTCTGGATAAGAGATTTGAGATGCAGAAACTCTCACTGGGAGTTCAGCCACGCAAGATGAAAGTCTCATTCCTGTCTTAGATACTGAACTAAAATTCTATACTTTTTTTTAAAGAAGTCACATTTTCCAATTTTAGTGTTTATAGCAAAGACTCAGCTGCAGCCACTTGTGACTTTAAAGTCATATTAGGTGTGATCTCTATCCCTTGTGTTGGCTACATTGTTAATCAGAAAATGGAGTGCAGGGGATCTCTTCAAATGTCCTTTACTGCTGTAAAGAGAATCAGTCTGGTTTTACCACCTTGTGACTGCTGTCCTAGCAAACATATCTTCATTACAACTCAAGGACAGACTCTGTTTTTTTTTAAAAAAAAAAAAATAAAAAATAAAAAATAAAAATGCCTTGGAGTACCCCACAACTCTCCAAGATGAGCACCTTAATATCCTTTCAATTCACTCTCGATCCACTTTATGAATTTTCCAAGCAAACTCTAGTTTTGTAGCATCTAACATAGACCAGACTGTAATACCTGTTTCAGGAGATCAGTTGATGCCATGGCCTCCACAGAAGACAGTTTGTGCTTAGACAGGCATAATTTTCCAGTGCCTTTTCTGTCCTCTCTGAGGGGAAATGACTGGTTCCTTAAGTTAGTCTATGTCTACCCTAGCAAGTGGTGCAATATAACAGGAGTTAATTAGAGTACAAGGCATTTTGTGTGGAGGATCCTTCATCTACTCTAAGTTTTCTCTAATGCCTTAATCTACACTAAAGTTAGCCAAGTTTGCTGTCCCGAGCATGGTCATGGTACACAGAGCTGGAAGGAATTGCAGCCTCGCTCCTGCCCCCAGATTAGTTCTCCACAGAGGTGCTCTGCAGGAACAGATGCTGCTCCTCCTGATTGTCCTTTCCTTCGGGAAGAAGACATGGGCCATGAGATTCTGATCTGAGACTTCCCTGCTGCACCTGCTTTTATCCTCATTCACATGAAGTTCTGGTTGAAGCAGATGAGCTCAGAAGTGGTGGAAGGTGGAAATTGCATTGTCTGGGATGAACAGCAACAGGCACAACATTCGTGAATGCAAGAGCCCAAAACGAAGAGCCTGTGCTGTTATTCCACTCTCAGTGAATACAGCTTTGGGGTACTCCCTTCATTTGAATGAATGGCCACCACTATGAAGTCTTGCAGACCTCAGCACCTGTTGCTTGGTGGAAAACTGTTTTTGAGGACAGCAAGCACACAGATAGAAAAGTTTAGAAGCCATCCTCCAGAAGTTTTTGTTGGTTTCGTTTTTTGTTTTTTTTTTTTGTTTTTTCTTTTTTTTTTGGAAAGTGAAGGTGGGATATAGGGATATATCAACAATTTGACAGAGAACTGAGTGGCACTCCCTGATAAAGAATGCTCCCAGAAACTTCTGAATACATGCTCAGCCCTCAGTACCTTCTGTTAGGGCATGAATATTTTCAACTTAATATTCAGCTTTATTAAAAATGTTGGTGCCATTTGATTTCCTGTTTGGCCTTATTAGTTTTATACAACACACACAAAATTCATATACATACACAGAACAACATACACAGGATTTTCACTGCCATAAATCAGTTTAGAGACTTAACTGGATTTGTGTTGATAGGGATAGGTATGTATAAGGCAGGTTTTGAAAGAAAAACAACTTAAGGCTTGAGATCTTTGAATAACTGAAAAGGTTTGGGGAAAACTGGCTAAAGAGAAACCAGTCCTTACGCTATGGAGATGTTAATGAAAAACATTGCTCTCTTGTCTGTATTTTAGCATGTGTTGAAACTCACAGAAAAGACACTTGGATTCTCACAGAACTATCACTGTCATTTCACTTCAGTTTTTTTATCAAAATACATTAAAATTTGAAAAGGTATTTACATTTTTATGTCCTTGCTGTGCTATTAATACAGGACTATCAGTTATGGGGACTTACATTTCCAGTGGGTAGATAAGGGCCTTTAGGCAAGTGATGAGCTAAAATTCTAACTTGCACTTTTCTATTTTTTTCTTCTACTGTTGCGTCACTATTGTTATTACTATCACTATTATTGCTGTTATTTTTACTATCATCATCATCATGACCATTCTCATCCATAATAATCACACCTCTTACTATATAAGTTAAAACTAGTAAAAAAAAGAGTTAATAGTAAGCCTGCTCAGCGATTTGAGAGTGAAAGAATAAAATAATAATTTGCTTTGTGTTTCCTGCTGCCTTTGCAGATAATCTGCACTTGACTTCCCTGTCTTCTCTACACAATTTGAATCTTTTTTTTTTTCTGTGTATTGTTGATACCATCATGAAGCTCAGAAAAGGGCATAGTTGTAATGCCCATCTCCCTTGACTCTACATGCTGCCTACACATTTTTTCTCCATTTATCTGACTCTGGAATGCAAAGTCTTTTTAAGGCTATTTCTGCCACAGGAACTCTGAAAAAAACTCCATGAACAGAAAGAGAAAATAGTTTAACAGAGTATTTCAATTGTGTGATGGTGTAAATTTCTATTATTTTATTTTAATAGTTAATACTGGGGACTTGCATTCCTTGAATGTTTCTCCTTGTTTATTTTCCATGCTCTTGTCTCATTGAAAGCATCTCAGACATGCCAAGTGGGCTGTTGTCAATGCTTCTGTAGTGTAATGTGAGAAGTGAGTGAGAGAAAGGAAGATGCATTCTGGCCCACAGAATAAATGGTCATTGCAAGCACTGCAAAATCAGACTGCCTGTAAGAATCTATTGCTGTATTAGGATTACCGATCTGCTTAGAAGATCCAAATAACATTAAACTACTTTTTCTGTACAGTGATTTAAAGACAGAGAAGTTATCTTCCACATTTAATCAGGTTTTCAAATCATTAGCCTGGCAGCTATGGAAGGCTGTAAGAAGTACGTAGCCCTAAAAGTAAAAAGTAATAATAACTGCAGACTTGTTTACATCACTTTTTTTTTTCCTCATCTTTGTTCTTCCTTGGTCCCCAGGTCAGTGGTCACTTTAGTATCCAGGAATATGAATGTCGAGTTGCACCAGAATCAGGGAGAATTATTTTCCTTTTTTGTGCACTGCAATGCTTTTTTCTTCACTGTAAAACTTGGACTAAAAAAAAAAAAAAAAAACCCAGCCACCTGTAGCTGTGGATCTGGTTGTTTTCCTAGCTTCCAAATGCCTACACCACTCTTACCTGGGTTATTTTAGAGTTCTCTGTGACTAGCACAAACCATCAAAGAAAAAAATCTTCCTGTTCCTCAAGAATAAATTTCAATTACTGTGTATAATAACTGGGTTGTGCAAAGTGGAGAAACTGCAATATTTAAAAATAATGGTTTGTAACAGAATTCCCCCATGGATTTTCTCCTACAAATTCAATTTTCCTGGAGAAAGAAATGAAAAAGTCTTCTTTTATGTTCCCCACTTTTGTCTATGACTTTCCAATATCCTTATGGTGTTCAAAGAGCATCTTTTAATTAACACTGCCTGGTCAAAGCACAATCTTCCAGCAATGAAAACATGCAGGATATTGCTGTGCCCGGTGTGCAGAAGAACATTTGTAGCCAGTAAGCAATAGGTCTCAGCAGGGCTTGTGCTCTAGAGAGGTCTAGCATACTGCTAAAAATAGTGTAGTTAAAATATTTCTGAAAATAAATAATGAGGAGTAAATAACAAAGCAAGCTTGGGCAATTCAGGCTTCATATCAATCTACATAAAGTTTTTACTTTTCCTCGGTAGCTTTATCTTTCTAATTAATTTTTCCTTTGTATTTTTATTTCTGCCTAAATATAGGTATTGTTCCTGGGCCTTGTCCTTACTTTTTGCAAATTTTTCTCAGTAGAAAAATCTTAGATTTAGATAGCATCACAGTGGTATTTAAGGAAGATTTTCTCACACCAACATGCTTGAAAAACCAGACACTATACTAAAGTTTGCGTGAAAGAAGTGCAGAACATTTATTAATTTTTTTATGCAAAGTTGCTTCAAAACTTGCATTGGATCAGTTTGGAGCAGTGTCCCAAGTTACATTGTTCAGAAGCACTGTGGGGATGGAATTAATCTTCAATGGAAAATTGCAACTGCAACTTCCCTTTGCCGTTCTTAATGAATACTAACTATCTTCTTTCCATCTTGTTTTCCTCTAGCAAAAGAGGAAAATCACATTGTAATTCTCCTATCAGAGCAATAAAATACAATTACCCTGGCTGCAAAGACATTCCTAAAGGAATATAAAGCACTCCTTCAAACATTGATGGTGTAACGAAAATGAGGACCAAGAGGTAGAAGGAATATAAGCTTATTTAGATGTGCTTTATAGCTTTAAATGACAGTAAGGAAAAATACAGCAAGCTATAATCAACACTCTGAATATTTCAAATCATCAGAGTGTGTCAGCAAATAAAGGCATGTGTTTTCATTTGAAAATGTTCAATTTTTTTTCAACCTCTCTGTATGTAATCATAAATTTTCTTTGATGGTGTAACTTGGAGAAGACAGCACTTGTGCTTTAACACTGTGTATGGAATGGTTAGAAAACTTAAGTATCAAACACACAAGTTAAATTCTTCATTTTAGGTACCAAGACAATGCACATCTTTGGGCTTCTTAGTATACTTTTAGCCTGAAATGGAAAAGACAGCAGCTGCTTTTGATGATATCCACTGCAACTCTGACAGATGGCAATAAACAATGTGAAATCAGTGTTTCCCAAAAACATTTTATAATTGAGGATCGTTACTGCCTGATTTGCCACCAGCACTCCAGTAAAAACATGTAGATTTATGCTGTAATACTGCAGTTGGTCTTTGTGAGATGTACTTCATCGAATTTCTTCTTTCATTGATGTGTTGGAGTGGCTGACGTCTCCAGCACAGACTGCAGATAAGTGATACTGGTATTGTTCTTGCAGATACGTGCAGGACATGGAAACAGAGCAAACTTCTTTAAAAAAACAGCTGTGCCAGCAGAATTTTGCTGCCTTGCTGAGGGATTTAAGAAATTTCACTTGCTTAATTGTTTCTTTCACCTTGGCTGTTTCATTTGCCCTACCTGGTACCACCTTGTCTTTTTCACTTAGACTAAGTAAAAATGAATCCTTCAAGGACTTTTCTAACACTCCAAGTGGTACAAAGCAGAATAATTTTTCCAACATTTCTGAAATGTGATCTGAGGTGTCAAAACCAATCGCTTGCCCAGAACATAGAAACACACATCCTTACTCAGCATTTGGTCTGTGCTCAATATGTTAAATATAGATTGCCTTTTGATGTTCCTACAACAGAAATTCTATAAATGAGGTAATAATTGTATCACCCAAAATATAAATTTAACAGTGAAGAAAAATAAAGAGTGCCTACTTAATCTTCTCTTGGAAGAGCACCAGCTGAGTCTCCTGAGAGTGGAACTAAGCACTTGGAATATGTTGTGCAGGATCATCTTTTCTGTTCTTGGCACGGGTATTGCAATAAAGAGCAGGGTGCTTTGAACCCATTGAATTGAATATTGCAATTTTTTTCTCCCATCCCTATCCATTAAGGTTTGAGTTTTGTTAGATATTGATTACAACAGTGCTGCAACACAAAAGTTTGTCAGATTAGGTTCAGAAATACTATTGTGGGCAGTTATATTCTGTTGTGATTGCCTTATTAACAGATGTCAAAAATCAAGAAATGTTTAAAGAAATTGCTCAAGACCTTGAAATCCTGAACTATATGTTAGACCTTAAATCTGCACCAAATTTTACCAAAGAGACAGTTAAGAAGGGATTTGACAGTTAGCTGTGCAGAGAGGTTGCAGAGAGGTTATTGGTGGTAAGGAACCCTTTAATTTAGCAGACAATGGATAATGTAGTTCTCTGGTTATGAGTGGACACTGGATAAATTCAGCTGGAAATTAAGATTCAGGTTTCTAAGCAGGCTGTTTCTGCAACAACTCCATGGGAGCTATGATGAATTCACTTGGTCTCAGTAAGTCTCAGCTTGAGATGTGTCTTTGAAGTATAAATGATTCACCTAATCAAATCTGAATGCAAAATTATTTTAATTAAATTCTATGGTCCGTGTTGTATGGGATGGGAGACTGGGAACATTATCTGTACCTCCTGCATCTTAATCTATGAACCTAGAACCACAATACTTAAGGGCTGATTTTAACATAAATCACAGGCCTTGAACGCAGTTGTAGCAGAATAAAGTGTTCTTTAAGTGAGAGTAAATGTAATTTATGCACACTTAAAAGGCACTTTACACTGCCTAAGTAGTGTGAAGAAGACTTATTATAGTGACAATAAATCCATACTTGTTTGGGAATAAAAGGGACTCTCATGATCATCTGGTGTGAGTTATGGCAGAGCACAAGCTATAGAACTTCACAGTGTTTCTCACATCAAGACGAATGATATGTGCTTGATCTTTTGGAGGGGAATTCTGTTTATTATCTTCATATGAGCTTCTTGATTCCCTTCACTTGAAATCCAGCACACCTTTAAATTTTTCCTTCAAAGCGACTCCTGTTAAGTGAGGAGTGGAAAATTTTTCACTGCCTTTGACATTCACAGACAGACTGGTGAATTCAAGGAAAATGAAGTTAAAAGTAGGTGATTGGTTTTTTAAGAGAGGGGCTGAAAAATGAAAAATGCACTTTCTTCTCTGCATTAATATATTCAGTTTGCAAGCTGGCTAATCTTTGGCGGGGGGGGGGGGGGGGGGGTTGCATACAGGAGTGGCTTCTGTGAGAAGCTGCCAGAAGCTTCCTCTGCATCCAGCAGGGCCAGTTGCTGGGGGCTCCAAAGATGGACTTGCAGCCAGTGAAGCTGAGCAATTTAGAAATGCATCTGAGCAATTTAGAAATTGTGGTAATGCCTCTGTGACAACATATTGAAAAAAAGGAAGAAGAAGAAAGAAGAAGAAGAAGAAAGAAGAAAGAAGAAGAAGAAGAAGAAGAAGAAGAAGAAGAAGAAGAAGAAGAAGAAGAAGAAAAAGAAGAAAGTTATTGTGCAGTTGTAATTGCAGCCAGAGAAGAACAAAGTGAGAGCATGTGAGAGGAACAGCCCTGCAGGTACCAAGCAGAAAAGGAGGGGCAGGAGTTGAGATTCCTCTGCAGCCCATGGTGAAGACCATGGTGTGGCAGAGGCAGCTGTGCCCCTGCAGCCCATGGAGGGGATGCAGAGATTCACCTGCAGCCCATGGGGGAGCCCCACAGTGGAGCAGGAGGAGGCCTGGGAGGGGGCTGTGACCCCATGGGATGCACATGGAGACAGAAACCACCATAGAAGTAGCCTGTCCTTGAAGGACTTCAGCCTATGGAAAAGTGACCTACGTTGGAGCAGTTTGGGGAGAACTGTTACTCATGAGATGGGCTCACACTGGAAAGGTTCATGGTGACCTGCCATCCATGGGAGGGACCCTACAGTGGAGCAGGGGAAGGACTCCTCTCCCTGAGAAGCAAGAGAAACAATCTGTGATGAACTGACCTTAGCTCCCATTCCTTGTCTCCCTGTGCTGCTGGGGGATGAGGTAGATCTGGGAAGGAGGGAGGGTGTGGGGAAGGTTTTATTTTACTTGTCATCCTGCTCTGATTTTTTTAGCTCTATACTTAATTAATATATCTAAGTTGAGCCTGTTTTCCCTGTGATGGTACTTGATGAGTGATCTCTTCTGGTCCTTTTCTCAATCCATGAACCCTTCATTATATTTTCTCTCCCCTGTCCAGCTGCAGAGGAGAGTGAAAGAGCACTTTTGATGAGTGCCTGACATTCAGCCAGCATCAACTCACTACAATTAGCTTTTCCTCTGAATAAGCCCAATGTATCAGTTTAGGTTGTCTTTCTGAAATTTGTAAAGAGGTTTGATTGTACTTTTCTATGCTGATTAAAAAGCTTGCTTTTGTTTGACTGAGCTATAGAGATGTAAATCATAACCAGAGCTAAGAATGTAAGTGGTCTCAAATAGCTGTTAAATGACACTGCACTGCCTTACTCTGGGGCATGCTACAGTTTTCTTAAAATATCATCAACTTTAGGATTATGTTCTGTCCCAGTACAGTCTAGGGGATCAGTTTATCTCCTGAATGTAGCTGCCATGTTGTGGGAGCTGGATCAGAATTTAAGGTAAAAATATAATGCTTTTAGATGGTTTTGAGAAACCAAGGTTTCTCAAAATGAGTTTGTCAGACTTGTCTGGCAATGGCCACAAATATGAACATGTATTTGGGAACAGGTCTCTGCTCAAATGTCCATTCAAGTAATATTACTATTTAATGTATTGTAGTTAATTTACTTTTATTGCATCTCTTCTGTACTGCTAATGTGTCTTGTCTGTTTGACCACGGGCTTCTATACCTCTTTTTCCAGAGGAACAGCCTTTACCTTGTGTCTGAAAATAAATATTTACAAATTACTTGTGAGGGGTAATGCTGGAAACCATGTTATGCTAAAATGTTTCACTCTCAAATGAAGTAACAATACCTAAGTCAGCAATAACATCTATCAGGAAGTAGTGAAAAACTGCAAAAAGCTTATACATGTTTAGAGAAACAATTTTAGTTATAGATTTCATTACCTTTCCTTTTACCACTGAAAAAGGCTGGGAATTAATGTGGAGGTCATTTGTAACAGTCGCACCTTTGCCTGTTGTTTTACTGTGACAGTGACTTAGATATCTATGTACTTATGGGGAACAAGTGTTTATGTATATTTCTGGTGTTTGTAAGACCTTCACTGAATATCATCTTAATGATCATGGTAACCATTGGAAGCTGAGGGGAAAACAATTTTCAAGTACAAATAAAAAAAGCTTGTGGAAGAACAGAGTAGAATGAGATTTCATCTGATCTCAACCTGTGATTTTTTAATGAATTAATGAATATGAAATGTGAGATTATTAGGATCTTTTCATTTGCTACCTAGGCAAGTTCACCTAGCTCCCTTTTTCTACCTATTTGTGTGGTCAATATATTGTTATTCATGGTACGTGTTTTTAAACTAGTTTTTCATACCACTGTTAAAACTCTAGGTAGATATGAAGATGACAATCACCATGAAGAATAGTTGCACGTATTTGAAAATCTCAAATGAACTTTTGAAGTGTTTCCAAACAACATCTCAGTGAGGTTTATGGATTTAGTGCATATACAGGATGCTTTGCTTGGGAAAATTCAATAGATCTTGATGAAAGTTCCTGAATCCCTAATTAGCAGAGTACTTTACAGAGGCTTTTTTGGCTGAAGGTCTGTATAGAAGGGAAACCTGCAATTAACTTCTTAGCGAACCATCATGAACTTTATTGTACTTTTCAGACAAAAGCAGTGAAAGAAAGGTCCTGGAAGGACTGGAACACCTCTTGCAATGTTTCTTCCCAGCTTCCTCAAACTGCATTTGGTCTCTGCTGAATAGTGTACTGGAAGAAAAGCTTGGAGCTTTACAAATTTCTTCCTTTCATGTCAGCCCCAGGTTTGGTCCATAATATCTGTAGTTTTTAAATCTAGTCATAGGATGCTTGCTCACATTTTAACTTGATTGGTGTGGCTTGCTGGGTATTACTTAATGCCAAACAAGAAACCAGGAAGTTAGAGAAACCAGTGTTTTTGGGAGGGAGATAACACAGAGAAAAGTTTTGGTTAAGAAAGACAGTGGTTAAGTTGTAAGAATAAATGATTACATTATTTTACCTAGGAAATCTTCTTCAAAGTTGCAAGAAAAATTGTATTTTAATGTTAAAATCAAGTGTCAATTGCCAGCCTCGGATGGTCATGCTTAAAATCTGTTCTAAACACTGGGAAAGTTCAGCACTGGCTGGCTTTCTGCACATTCCTGTGTGCAATAGATCTAGTTACACAGGGTGTCTGTCGTAGTGATTTATATCTTGTACACTGCATCATGTTTATTATTGCTACAACTTCTTAAATGTTATCATTCTTTCATGTAGGTACAGTCCAGAAAATTGAATTCACATTTCAAAGCTTTATAATTTAAGCTACAGTGAAACTGAGTGAAAGGTATTTCCTTAAATACTTCCCAAATAATTGATTACTCTGCAGGACAAGGCTCAAGGCATCCTTTCTAGTTCAGTCACCATTCAAAATCCTTTTTGGACTTTTACTAAACACTTCCAGTTGCTATCATCTGACTTTTTAAGAACTTTTCATACAATGTGTATCAGTCTTCAATGTTGAATAAGAGCCCCTTTTCAGAGAGCAGAAACTGAGACAAAAAATGCTCAGATAAAACCTGGTAAAATGGAAAGGAAGAAGACTGCCTGATGTTTATCCAGAACATTTATACTCAGAAAAGTGTAATGTCAACGACATTAAGTTATTTTCAACTGCTAAGAAATAGTCAGGCTTATCACTTCTGATCATTTAAATAGGAGAAATATATAATTCTTCTTCTAAAATGCTGTATCAGACTGCTTGACTGAACACTTCAAAATGTGATAGAGTAAGACTAATGACAAAATATTGTATTCTCATCATGATTTAAAAATAGTGGGATGAAAAATATTAATAAATGCATTCTAAGTTACAGAAGTTGTGAAATTAACTATAGCATATATTTTTGGTCAATGTTTCAGTTCAAAATATGACAACAGGTCATCAACCTTATCAAAATTATTATACTTCACTTTAAAAAATAATGAATTCCAAGGTTTCTATTTTAATTAAATTTCTCATTTTTAATTTTAATTAGAATTTTAATTTTTAATTTTAACCTCTTTGCAGTTAGAAGATCATGAGCTCATGTTGATTAGATTTAATGAACATTAAGCAAAACACATTTCAGTTCTATCAGTTTCTTGGAGGTCCTTGAAGTAGTAATTAAATATTTCATTCAACAAAACTAGGTGTGAAATGAGATGCAGCTTCCCTCATATGATTTTGCAGATCATTATTTATATGTTCTCCTTCCTCCTTGCTTAAAAATTAGCCACATGATACAGATTTGAAGCAGAAACCTTTTCCTAAACCTTGGTGTAACATTGAGTACACATAGCTGTTCCGGGTATAGATTTGAGGCAGAGGGAGCCACAAGGAGTATTACAGTGTTTAAAGCAGTGCAAAATGTCTCACAAACTTGATGTTCCTAACCTCTTTTTGAATACAGATCCTGGGAAGTAGAGATTATTTTTTTTTCCCTTTGTTTATGTGCATGCAACCTTTCCCTTGTTGTTTTTTTTCCCTTTTCCTTTAGTAAACTGGCTTATCTCAACCTACTGTTTGTTCTCCATTTTATTCTCTCCCCTGTCCCAGTAGGAAAGGGAATGATAAAGAGGTTTAGAGGGCAGCTGGCACCCAGGCAAGGTCAAACCACTGCAATATATTACAAAAACCCCACTGTATATAAATGTGAGGAGCACAACCTAACAATCTCCCAAGAAGCCAGCTGCTGCTGCTTTATGTTGATCTTACAACTACACCCTCATGGATGGAGGCATAGCTCCAGGCCCCTATTCCTTCTTCTTCCCTCCTTTATTTCCTCCTTGTTTCTTCACTACAGCTATAGCCTCCAAGTACAGATCTTGAACTTCACAAAGTTATGTGCTAGACTGCATTGAAGAACAGGCTTCTTCTTCCTTCATGCTACATAATTCTGCCCTGTTACTCCCTGTGACTTATGGAAGCATGGCTCCCTGACTAATGAGGAGGAGCTGCCACACTTCTACAATTGCTCTAAATGATCACCATAATACTGTAGGTTTTGCCCATAAGAATCAGTTATTTACAGTCACCTGGGTCTCTGTAATTCTTTTTTGGATTGGGAAATAACAGTCTAAGAGATGTTTTAGATAAAGGCAGGATTAGGTTCTGTGACATCTGCCCTAGACAGAGGTAGACATGGACAATTTATTTCTGCTCTGATTTTATTGGTTTAATCTGAGATAAGAGCAGTCATAAATCATTTGTTTTTCAAGTCTATTTATGCTAACTTTCCTAATTTTTTTTCCAGTGTGTCTCCAGGAAGACAAATTAAAAAAAAACCAAAAAGAAAAAGTTCAGCCAGAATAAATCTTTTAAGTGGTCTTTGTAAATACAGTAATTTTTGGAAGGGCTTGCTTTTACACTTTCTCTAAATCTATTTGCTGTAATACAATTTACATTAATTTTAAGTATCTTGGAATTAAATAAGACAAGAAATTTGCATGCAACATACAAGTGATGGAAATGAGCTCTGTTTTACAATCACACCTTCATGCCATTCATACCCTGCATACATGCTTCAGTACCTCTTTTTAACTCCAGAGGGGAAGAATCCCCTTTAAATCCTTAGCCTTAACTCACCAAGAAATGTAGTTGCTGGCTGCTATCTGAGTACATCACACAAGGTTATGATGTTTCCAAGTTATAAGATAGTGTAAATCCTTGGCAAATTTCAAATATATATATATATATGTGTGTGTGTGTGTGTGTGTGTGTGTGTGTGTTTGTGTGTGCGTGTATAATTGCTGTTTAATGTTCCTTTAAACTCATAATATGGTGGATGTGTAATAAAGTTCAAAACCTATGTGACATTGTGGCATTAATTTACCTTAAGAGCTTAATTTTGAATTTGCATTTTCTTATGCAAGTCTTACTTCTGAGAAGAAATATGTTGGCTGAATGTTGGCGCCTTCACTGTTTTGCAAGTAAAAATACTGAAAGGCTCATCTCTGCGTATTTGAGTGTACATTTAAAATACTCAGAGAGGCTAAGTAATTTATTGTACTTCTGCTGGTTTTGCCTTACCAAATATTCTCTGTGAAAGCATTTATTGAAACCCTAAAATGCTTAAACATAAATAACTAAGGATAAGTACAAATTATTTATCTAGGATAGCACATTTAAGGAATCAATACAGACCATTAGCTATTTTAATTAAAAACAGACAATAGATGGCTTTCAAATAAAAATTCAACACCTTCACCTATCTCTCCAATCTGATCATGAAAGAAGAAATATTATTTTCAAAATATGAACATCTGAAAACCCATTGGTTGAACCCATGAAGCACCAATCAATGCCTGTGCATCTTCAGGAGACAATCACAATTGCTAAATTTGGTTATTTTCTTGTTTGCAGTACTCTATCATATTTGTTTCTTGTTAAAGTTGTATTGATCTTCCACCATGCAACAATTTTCAATTACTTAGCATGCTGACAGGGCAGCACTTGTCACAATGGATACAGGCAATTAAGCAGCCAACATTGTGAGAGGGACACAATTTACACCATGTCACTTTTTATAGATAATGTTATTGGTGAGGGGCATGCACCTTGCAGCAGAGTTATTGAGTATTATTTAGGAATTTGCATACTAGCACAGTCACATGTTCATTTGTCACGTAAGTTAACAACATATTAGTTCATCATTAAAGATGTCATTTATTTTGCTCTTTAGGAGTTAATTATGTGTTTGCACACCACTGACCTAGACACCTATAAGGTATGTTTGGTTCCTTCATGACAGAGATATTTATAACAATATTTTGCATCTTGCCTACACTTTGCCAAAGAAATGGAAGCACTAAAATCTTGTTATTCCTTCCTTAAAATGTTCAAAGGGCTGGGAGTTTGTTAATGCCATTTCCATATTTCTCAGAGACTTTTGCAGTGTGAATAGGAAGTCTCATAAGACCTGATACACATGACCTAACATTTTCAGAAATCTAATCCAGAGCTACACTTTCAACTCAGGCAATTTTCTACCTCCACCTCTACCTTCCTTCTCTGAAGTGGTCCATGCTTCTTGCAGACTCTGAATATTTCATTAATTGGGAAAACAACAACAAGGAACGCATGTCAATAAAGTGCAGTTCATTCAGCACAGCAGCTATCAACAATACTTCTGGAGCATCTCCACAAGTCATGAAGAGTAACATGCTGAGAAGTCTCAGAAAGTGATGGAGCCAGACTAGGTCTGCAAATCAGACATGTCAGCCTGGTTGATCTCCCTTCCTCTTCCGAATAGAGTCCAAACTGGCAGTCTGCACTCCCATTCTGTACAGTTTAGCATCTTTATGGCCAGTCCTTTTCTGCCTGCCTTTGTTCCAAGTCCTAAGCTCCAAGTGTTCCCTCCTTTCTTGTTCTGGTGAGATATTATGGTGCTCAAGAAGAGTGAGGACAGGTGGAAATTGTCTCTGTGATCCTGCAGGCCGTGATTATTTTGTGGCCAAAAGTGGCTACAAGTTGAGGTGTGCTGGGAGCAAGGTGCTAGAGCTACACTGGTCCTACAACTAAATCTCACTTCTTCACTGTAGGCCCCCCTGTCCAAAGTAGGACTGCTTTGAGAGGTGAAGCATGCAGGCATCATAGAAAGGAGGACAACACCCTCATAGATATCTTGTGAGGCCTAGGGAGGGCTCTCAGTCACTTCAAGACACCAGTAAGGTGTGATCTGATAAAGCTGTTAAGCAAGGACTGTCCCTTTTCTATGGGGAAGGAAAATAATGCAGGCAACATAAATTTTTCACCTAGGACTGAAGACCACTTAGCATTAATTTTCAGTTGACTGAAAACTGTGCTTTCTTTCTCTAAAACAGCAGTAGTTACCTTTAATATTGTACATTTATAGTGAAAGCTCAGGTATTTACAGTCTGTAGCTTCTCTCCACCTGCAGAAGTTCAAATATATCTCTCCAGAAATACATACTCGTCACCATGGCTAAGTAATTGGAGAATTCCTGGTTTTTCCTATTGAATATAGACCACTGTGTTGACCTGATAGTGATGTACAAGGAGAGGCTTCCTGAAGGGCATGGCTGTTGTAGCCTGGAAATTAGGGCACTTGGTTGAAAGCAGAAAGTTTGGGATGCTGGTTGCTATTCCCAGGTTTATTGCTAGGGGAGGTTATATATGTCCAGAACCAAGCTCATATCTAAGCTTTATTCAGGTTTGCTTCAGGCTTCTACATTGTGTCTAGATCCCAGTTTAGAAATCTGCTTTCTCCAAACATATATGTTTCCTTTAATCCTGGGTAGAACCAATCCTGGCTATACTGCCTGCCAGAGAGCTTTCAGCCAGTCATTTGCTGGTGTCCAGGAGATAGCCCATGTGTGCTGCTGCAAGAGAAGGCAAAGGATGAGAAGCAAGGAAACGGAAGAAGATCCCCTTTTTATTTTCAAACATAGAATTAGAGTGGAAAACATACTATTTGCTCTGTGCTCAGAGAAATTCTGTGAAGACTTGGAGACAGACTGATTTTTCCATAAGTTTTTTCTGCTAGACTAATGTAATTTCTTTTCAGTAGTCCTGGATCTATTAACTTAGCAATAACCTGTTGTGACTAGGACATGAAAGGAGTATGGGAAGTACTCAACTGAGCCACCATATCAGAGGTTTTCAGAATTTTTTCACATGGCAGTTTTTTTGCTTGTTTGGTTGGCACCAGAAACCCATCTGAAATTGTTCTTACCACCTACCTACAGACACTGACTTACAAAGACATAAGCATTACCATGCTTCAAAATCCACTCCCACAGGTGTGGGAAGAAAGCTTAGGGTACAGTAGAGAGGGTAGGCCAACATGAAATTGAGTTCCCTGCTTTTGTGTGTTATGTCTAAGACATAACAATGATTGAGTGGTACAGTGGATTGAATAAGAGATTGTTTTGACAATGACTTCCAGGTTCACACTTCCACATATTGAATAACCTTTAGTCAACAAACCAGCATGCTAAGATGGTGCTAGTTATTATTTCAGCATCATTAATCTTCTGCTTGTGTTCTTTTAACAGTAAAAAATCTGTTTTCTCTGCAATTCCTACTGTGTACAATGCTAAACTGAGTGCTCTTTACAGCTCCTCATTTTAAAAGTGCCTCTAGACCTTGATGAACAGAGATATATTATTGTAAAAATTAGTCTAAACATTTACTACTTTTGTAAGTCAATATATGCAACTCTATAAGCTCCAACCTGACCAAGGACAGAAATATTTTCATCCCCCACAAAGGGAAAGAGCCACCTAGACACAGTCCTGTGCAGTGTGGTCTAAAATAATCCGAAATGAGTAGGGACGTTGGGCCAGATGATCCACTTTGGTGCCTTTTAACCTTACCCATTCTGATCCTGTGATTTTATAAAGAAAAGGAGACTAAGTGTGGAGAAGTTATTAGTTCAGTTATTGTGGGGCCAGCCACTGACAAGGCAAGGGCTCTAAACCAACAGTTGCCATGCCTACAAAAATATTGGCAGGAAAACAAGTGAAAAGAAACAGCAGACTAAGGATGGTTGTTTATCTTCTCTGGTGACATAAAAGAGGAATGTGTCAAAGTGGGCAAAGCAAGATATTTCAGTGCACATCCACTCAATTAGTCTTGGGACCACTTCTTTTAAAGACCTTTGTTGACATCTCTAAAGAAACAAGGATGAAAATAATTGAGGCCTAGACCTTCACAGACCATCTCATTGAAGAATGTTAATGGCTGAGGAACAATTTACCAATTCATTTGTTTATAGTCTCTTTCTTCCATCTAATGATCAGACAAATTACTCTTCAAAAATTCCATTAGGTTTTATAATTTCTGTTTATTGACTACCTTGTATCCTTTATTTCCAGCCTCTTCCATCTCTTGAGGAACTGATCTTCAAAATTACTCTTTTTGGATTATGTGTTGCTCCAATCCCTCAGCAGGGAGATGAATTAGTGCAATACATCAGAAAGTTGCTTTTCTGTTACTCACTAATGTAACTGCCTTACAACAGCACATAGAGAACACCACAGCTGTATATCTAATGTTTAGCTTCAACATTCAAGTATTTAAAGTTTTGGGGGTTTTTTAAGATTTAATCAATATTCATAGTGAAAATAATAGAACTTTGGTGGAAGAAGCTATTTTCAGCACAGAAAAAGCATTGGCCTTTTGGAGTGGGTCCACAGGAGGGCCATGAAGATAGAGGGATGGAAGTTCTCTCCTACAAGGAAAGACTGAGAGAGCAGTAGTTTTCAGCCTGGATAAGATGTCTCCACAGAAACTTTATTGCAGCCTTCCAGTATCTAACAGGGTCTTACGAGAAAGATGAAGTCAGATTTTGTTCTGCACAAATAGAATAGTCTGCTTCTAATCTGCACTGAATTTTTGCCATACAAGTAAATGCTGAAAAGCAACAAGTGTACAAGATTTTAGCCAAAGAAAGGCAGTAATCAGGTGAGGCTGACCCACACTAATTGTATCAGGGGAGAGGAGGCTCCATGGTACTTCTGGGGCAGAGCAGACTACACAAGTGAGTTAAAAATCCATTATCTTGCCAGCCAGCATGGAATTCACAGCCATGAACTTCCTAAGCTTTGCAGTGAAAATGTGTATTCTTCATCACACTGAATTTGTGTAAAGTAGTATTTAAGGGAACTTTCAACTTTTATTTATTTATTTATTTATTTTTATATAAGTACAGTAACTCTTTCCACTCATGTTTTGGAATAAAGGTGGAATTAAAACATTGCCCACCTACATTAAACCAAAGGAGAAATAATACATTATATCCATCCAGATATTGCACCACAGACATACTTAACACTATGAAAGTTTTAGAATACTACTCAACATTCTGGCTGAGATGTCTACATTCCCCAAGGACCATTTGTAAAACAACATGTTTGCAACTTAATGAGATTGACCCATATTTTTTAATAAATAAGTAAGTAGAAAAAAGAATTTGAGGATTCCCAAGAACAGTAGGTCCACCCATGCAAGGGTTGTGTCCAACTTGTATCAGCTCCCTGTGCTCTTAGTCTTTTATGTGTGATATTGCTGTTATTTATTGTTCTGTAATTTGAAATTGCAAATATGAAGAAACAAAGCTTTAAGAAACCTATATTTAAATTGCAAGTTTCAATTAAATCCACTGTTTATTATTCTCCTCCTTAACCAGCTGCAGATAACCATAAAGATAAGAATTAGCAACTTAAATGCAAATGTAAATGGTATCAATAGAATGCATAAATTCCAAGAGAGACTGTGAATTAATTCTCTTCATGAGGAAAATACCTTAATAACTTATGCCAAGTTATTAAGTCTTCCTGTCCCTTGCGGTGTAGTTTCCATAACTCATGGAGTTCATTAAAGGGTTTTCACAAATATAGATCACCCAAAGAAAGTAATTAGTCCTGTTACCTCTTCGGTAATCTGTGTGTTCTACCTTATTAAATATGCCATATAAATATAAATATTAATATTTCAGGAAGAATGCTTATGGGAAAGCTAAAATTTCTGATTTTGTTTTTATATTTTACTAGGGTCTTTTGATGGTTTGTGGGTTTTATTCCTTTTCCTTCTCTCATTTTTTTTTAAATATGAAACTATAAGCTTAGTATCAGGACATAATTATGGTAGCAAAATAGGCATTAATAATAGCTTATTACATAGCAAGGCTAGTCATACTCCATTGAACCCTGTGAGAGACTTTCCATTGATTTCAGTGAAAGCAAGGTCAAGCCCACTGAGTTTCAAGATAATTGCTGTAAAGTATCCATTAGACAATAAAGGAGATTGTTAATAATTGGACACCAAAAGGCTTTCATTTATTATTAGATTAGTATTTTAAACTGCCTTGAATGCAAGCAATACTCAAGAAACAAAGCATTGCAGCTTGTCTGCACAGAAGTGTGTTGTTAGGTAATTAGCTCATCAGAACCTGAATTAATGGTACTTTATACCAGTAATTTGAGAACAACTTCAAGCCACAGGTAATATTTTTTCAGAATTTTCAGAAATTTTGCATAAGTAAAATATATGCTATATTTTTATGCAATACATATTCACGAAGAGAGCAAGCTAAGTTACAGTTTTGGATAAAGAATAATCTCAAATATTTTTTAGGCTTCATTAAGAAAATCCTGCATTTATCCAGGAATCATAAATTCATTAGTATTTTGTACTGAATGGATGAGGAAGGACTTCAGTTTCATAAGACCATAAGAAAAGCAAGATGGTGGGTTAACAAACTCTTGCATGCCATTTTGAATGCAAGTACATTGAAAATATGCTGTCCTCATGATAGATCATCTGACAATTAACCAAGTCAAAGCCATACAGACAATATTGTTATTTATTGTATTCAAATATTCTTCTTAGCAGTAATTCAGTTCATGACTCTATAGGTACATCATTGCCAGGGACTGGTTCCTATCAGTGTCCTTCAATTGCTTTATTAAATAGGCATAAGGGTTGTGTGGATGAGAGCAGAAGTGTTCTAGGCAGAAAAAAAACATCAAAGGCATGAAAAAATTTCACATCTTTTGATGTCGCTCAGCTTCAGGTAAGAGAGCATTACAACTTGCAGGAGTGCTAATTAAAACTGATAGTTATTTCATTAACTTGATGTGCCTTTCAAATAGCTTACAAAACTTGCCATTCCTGACAAGAGCAAGTGCCTAAGTCCGTGAATATGTATGATTTATAAGTCTTCCTTCTTTTGCCATCCAGATGTAAATGTAGTGATCTTGGAGTGCAAGAACCAAAAGATGGAGCTGTACATACTAATTCTGAAGGCATAGCCATTCCCACTAGCATTTTCTTTTCCTGCCACTTTTAGGGGAGAACTGACTAACATGAGTGTGGCATTGACATTGTTTTCCTTACAATTGTTTATAACAAATAATGTAATTTCTGACACAGGACAAAGTTGACACTAACATCACCTTGCTGGAGAATGACTAGCAGCTCTGTCTTGTTAGTCTTTCCTGAGTCACAGTACTCTCAAACACACCTCAAACTTTCTCTGATGCTCTGAAACAAATATTGTTGCAGGGAATGATATTATACTGTTGAGTGATGTTGTATTGTATGAAATACAGTAAATTATTTTTTCTTTGGTTCAGTAGCATTGGTTATTACATTAATAATATTTGATGGCAGCTTTCCATTTCAGCTATTGTGACCCAGTTAGGGAAAAATGTCTTCATGATATATTTCTCCATGATGAAGGCTTGGACCATTGAGAGTAGTATCAAAACACTGAGAGTCTCTGCACTTAAAGAGGAAAGTAGGACTTCTCTTGACAATTTGGGGGAGATTTTACTGCTTTGAGCACACTGTTCAGATGTGGTTTTCAGGTAGTTTTCTGTTGGGCAGCTTTTGAGTAATTCCATTGCTTGTTTGGTTTTTGTTGTGATAGTTCATATAAATATAACAGCCAACAAAAAGGTAGTTTTGACATGTGGGTGTTATTAGCCTGATATCCATCATTAGCTTCTACTGTATTTCCCTGTATGTTGTCTAATATCTATGGCTAAATACCTTATCCTACCTTTTCATTTCTTACTATCATACAATGGTTTGGGTTGGAAAGGACTTTAAAGATCCTCTAGTTCCAACCCACCAGCCATGGGTAGGGACACCTTCCCCTAGATCAGGTTGCTCAAAATCCCATCCAACTTGGCCTTGAACATTTCCAGGGATGGGGCATCCAAATTCTCTGGGCAACTTGCTCCAGTGCCTCACCACCCCTACAGAAAAAATATCTTTCCAATAGCTAATTCTGTCCTCCTTATGTTTGATGACTTTTCCCCTGTCCTACCACTGCATGCCCTTGTAAAAGACTCCCTCTCCAGCTTTCCTGTATGCCACCTTCTGGTGCTGAAAGGCCTCTAACAACTAGTCTGCTGTTTCTTTTCTGAATAAAATACCATGGTCATAAAAGTAAAGACACTTAAAGTGTCTGAAACACTTGCAATGCACCCAGCTGTTAACTTGCAAGGTACATCCACTCCCATTGGAGCCTTTTTCCTTGACCTGAAGGCTTAAGGAGGAAATCAACTTAGTCATTGCATCTCATTTTTTCTCTCAGGGCTCACTATAAATCCTCTCAATCTGTTCCATATGATCCTGGAGAGTGTCATTGGTGCCCATGTTGAGCAACATGAGATAAAGGGCTGGACAAGCCTTAGCAGCCTCAGCAGCCTCAGCAACATGGAAAATCTCCGTGTGAAAGCACCAAACCTCCAGTGACAACAGGCCTGCTTAGGCTGATGTTGTCTCCCTGCATCTTCCCTCACCAACCACTTCTGATGCTGACTTCTGGCTCAGGCTCAGCAGGCTTCTGGAATTTGTCTTGATGAAGCCCGATCCTCTCCACTGTCTGTTAGGCACTCTACTTATACTACAAGTTCAAATCTGAGCACACAGAAGGAACATTGATCCTCTGTCAGAAGTCAAAGATCTCCATCTTTCCCCATTTCAGGACTATCTGGACAGCACTTGTTCAAGCCTTCAGCTGTCCTTCCTTCCTTTCATGGTGTGGCTCAGGATATCTGCAATGTTTCTGCAAAGACCCTGCCTCTTATTCACAAGGGATCTATTTGAGTCTTATCACTTGGAAATTTCTGAAATATTAAGTTATTCTGAACCATACTGTGCTGCCTCAAGAAAATTGCTCTACATATATTAAGTATATCAGACTAAGCAAAAGCCCTTTACTTCAAAATCTGTTTATATCCAAATGCCATCTGCTGCTGGGTGGATTTTTTCATGAAATAAATGATGTGTGACAAAGGTCATACATACTGCTCTATTGATATTTCAGCATGACACCCAATTTTGTAAAGGAATCTCATGCAGAAACTATTTGTTTTGCTACAGAGATGGTGTAAAGTTTAAATGTTCTGTCATAAAATAAAAGGCAGCTTCTGTACCTTGTGCACACAGGGATCAGCACATTCATTAGTTTAAGGACAGCTGCATGCTGGTGTTACAGCACTGGAAGTTATTGATATAGGGAACCTATAGAGAACACAGGGAGAACAAAGCAGTATTTAAATTGCATGGTGCTAGTGATCAGTACTCTTTTTGTAGCTAATTTCTATGATCTTTTTATTAGACTTCCAGGCATCCAAGTAGTAGCTAAGGATTCCTATGATTCATGGTTACATCAAAGTACACCTTTGCAATGGAGGTTATGTATATTCTTTCTAGTAGCACAAGATAATCTCATTCTCAGAACGTCCTAATGCAAAATGTGAACTTTAGTACTGCAGTGTAAACGACTCAGAAGAATTCTCAGGACAATATTCCTGTTCTACTTATTTCTCTCCTGCATGATGTGTTGCCATCTTCTGGGCAGAACTTACTGATGGAAAGGAAGGAGAGAAAGTGAGTGGAGGGATCCAGAGCAGAGAGCACAGGAGTGGGTTAAGGGCATTCCTCGGAAAGCAGGCAAGCATGACTATGAGCCCTGCAGTTCAGACATGAGATCTCCCACTGAGCTGTGGCATGGCAGAGTGACAAAGGTGCCAGGAAGGCTGTTTGACAGGACAACAAGGCTGCCATGGACACTGCAGCAAGGCTTGCTCTGCGAGATGGACACAAGGAAGCTGCTTGTATGCTGCTGTCAGGGAAAGAGCACTTACTTGTTTGGATCCACAGCCAGGTAAAGTGTAAAGGCTGATTTCCAGTTGTTCAAAATTTAGAGCAATTGGTGCACATGCCAGTGCTAAAATGTCAGATTTTTAGAAAGTCACAAAGTCCAGGAAACTCCTTAATTAGGAACGGCAGAAGATTTTCAAAGACTTTTTAGGCTTCTAAGCCATTGGCTTTAATGTCTTCAAAGAAACCCTAGTGGAACAGTTACAAATAGACCAGGAAACATCTGTTAGCTAACAGTGGCACAACTTAGGTCCTTTAAGAAACAATTTTCAGATGCTTGGAGCTCATTTTCTTTCATTTTAACAAAGTGAAGTATGTGCTGTGTGAGGGGATTAAGATTAGGAAAATCTGTATGGTTTAAAGTAGCAAAGGACATCTTCACAACACAGTTGTGCCAAATAGTGCTCATTTTATGTTGAATCTTTTCATGTATGTAATCCCACCATAATTATATAGACATTCTACTCCTGCCTCTCTGTAAATATTGAGTCATGGTGACAAATGTTCAGGGCTGCAGACTGCATTGTATTCCTACTCACAAGTATATACTTTAACAAACTACTCAGCCTGAGATATTAATGGGATAGCTATAAACCAGGAACTTCCAGATTAATTCCTTTAAAGTAGTACCTGATAATTCCTCAAGTTAGACAATTTTCACCCTTACCTTCTTTTAATAATTAAACAGATACTTTCATCTGCAGCTTGTTCTGAGTGCATGCTACTTCTACCAATTGATTGAAATATAACAGGGTAGAAATGCCTGTAGCCAGAGAAATATATATGTGTTTCCATGGTAAGGATATTGCATCTTCAAATTTCCAGAACCGTACTCTGCTCAGAGGAAGCTCCTATGTAATCAGTAATACCAGTGATGCCACATGTTAAAGGAGAGAGATGCATCTTGTTCTGTCTCAAGGAATATTTTTGTCTCTTCTTGCTTTGTAGCTTTCCTTAGTTCTGAAAACACAGGTACCTGTAGGACTGAGAAAAGCAGTGGTGTTATAGAAAGGAGAAGGCTTTTTCATTCTTCTCAGCCCAGTATCCAAGGCAAAGACATTAGCAGCAAACAAGAAAACACTGCAAAACTATGAGGAACTATCGATCTTTTAGGTTAACTGACACTGGATGTACTTTTAACAAAAGGAAAAACTATTCTGAGTTCTAAATTCCTATGAACCATTTAGGATGACAGCCTGAAAATTTAATATAGAAAATTTTAAGCATCTCACCTTCAGTTAAAACAAAATAAATCTGGTTTTATCTTGGAAATCAATCTTGGTGAAAGTAATACCCCAGCATCTCATCTCAAGCTTTTAATATTCATTGTTTGTGTTCTCTGGGTTCTTAAATACATAGGGGAAGAACTGGAGTTGTAAACACTACAAAAGAGTGATAACTTCAGCTGTCATTTTGCACCATCTGTGCATCTCAATACTGCACATCTCAATGAATTGTTTAATCCTTCAGCAATTTGCTGCTTTATTTCAAGAAAAACATTCTGTCTTTGCAAGCAAAGCAGGACTTACATAGTACTTTCATCTTTCCATAACCATACCTGCTTTACAATGGTCCCTATCTCCAGGGTACTATTCTGCTAGGTGCTGTGGACGTGCTCTTGATTCTTTCAATGGAATCTGTCTGAGATGCTGTCCAGATCCCAGGTCTTGGCACCATAAAAAAACCAACTGAACAGCACTTCTGTGGGGTTACAAGTATTTTACAGCACTATTGCAGGAAATCCTGAAACAACATAGAAACATTTCTATTGTTATTAATTCTTTCTCGGAACACCGCCAATCTCTTTTTATATCTTTGCATTTGTAGTGGGTTTGCAGGGTGAGGTCCTGGTAAAAGGTGTCTACAGGGGTGGATGCTGCAAGAAGTTGCCAGAAACTTCTCCCATGTCCAAGAGAGCCGATGCCAGCCAGTTCCAAGAATGACCCACTGCTGGCTAAGGCTGAGCCCATCAGCAATGGTAGTAGCACCTCTGGGATAACAGATTAAAAACAGGGGAAAGTTGTTTTGCAGGAATAAATTGCAGCCAGAGAAGAGTGGGAAAAAGTTCTGCAGACATCAAGTTCAGTGAAGAAAGAGAAGGAGGAGGTGCTCCTGGCACTGGAGCAAAGATTCCCTGGAAGCTCATGGTGGATACCATGGTGAGGCAGCTGTGCCCTTGCAGCCCAGGGAGATCCACGGGGGAGAAGAGATTCACCTGAAGCCCCTCAAGGAGCCCACACTATATTTGGATGCCCAAAGAAGGCTGTGACCAGGTGGGATGCCTATGCTGGAACAGGCTCCTGTCAGGATCTGTGACTGCATGGAGAGAGGAGCCCACACTGAAGCAAGTTTTTTTGGTAGGATTTGTGGCCCCAGAGGGTATCCAAGCTGGAGCAGCCTGTCCTCGAAGGACAGCGCCTTGCAGAAGGGACCCACAATGGAGCAGTTTGTGAAGAAGTGCAGCTTGTGGGAAGGACTCTCACTGAATAAATTAGTGGAGCACCATCTGCCATGGGACGGACTCCAGCCTGGAGCACAGGAAGGGTGGGAACAGTTCTGCCCCTGAGGTGGGAGGAGCAGCAACAGCATATGATGACCTGACTGCAGCCCTATTCCCCATTCCCTTGTGACTCTCAGATGGAAGTGGGAGAGAAATTGAGAGTGGAGTTGAGCCCAGGAAGAAGGGAGTGGTTAGTGGTGGGTGTTTTTAAGATTTGGGTTTATTTCTCATTACTCTAGTCTGATTTACTTGGTAATAAACAAAGCTAATTTCCCTAAGTCTGTTTTGCCCATGGCAGTAAGTGAATGATGTAACTGAGTAACTGATGCTGAGTGATCTCTCCTTGTCCTTATCTTGAGCCATGAGCCTTTCATTACATTTTCTCTCCCTTGTCCAGATGAGGAGGAAAGGAAGAAAATGGCTTTAGTGGGCACCCGGTGGCCAGCCACGGTCAACCCACCAGTCAATAAAACAAAATAATTTTCTACTTAGCTTATGGGTTTGTTTTACTTTTTTCTTGGAGGAAGTCTCCCTTCACCACAATCACAAAGCACTATTCCAGACATCCTGAACACTGTGTCAAGTCCACTGTATTGGAAACTTGCTCTTCCTGCGTGAGTTCCCTACACCCTACAAGTGTCTTTAATTTTTTGTCTTGTAGAAGAGTAAAACTACTTTCCAAATCCTTACACAAATGGAGAGCAATTTAAACAGTTACTAATACTAGCTATCTCATAACTGGAAATAAAACAGTAACTTCAGGGAAAATGAGTCTGTCTTGTTCAAATGTGGGAAGAAGTTCCCTGCTTTTTTTGCTTGCAGTAGACAAAACAAGAATGAAGAATCACATTTCAAACACAATCCTAGGCTTGACTTTTTTTTTTCCCGTTTCATCTTTTGCATACTTTCAGTGATACACAGAGATAAAGAAAACTCAACGTATTGCTAAAGTGATGCAGAACTTACTTGAGAAATTTATCTTCCTTCTAGAAAAAAACTTTTCAATTTAAATATTCATTTTGTTCAGCATCTTTGTCTTGAGGGATTGCTTACACAGATTGTACAGAGATGAAAACTGAAAATCTGCATTTAGATAGAAATATCAGGAAAGGCCTTCTTTACAAACTGAGCAGTATTGTTTTCTTTCTTCCTTACAGTAAGACATGAAATAATTTTTCTCTTCCATTCCTTAAATAATGACATTAAAGCAGGACTTCATGGTCATCTAAACACTGAGGGTGAAGATGCTGTAATAACTCTAAATTTGTATGATGAACCAAACTTCCTGCATGGAATGCCCAAAAAGTTGTGTCTTTCTATTTCCTAAAAATACCTTCTGTTCTTCATTCAAATGTAATGACCACATCAAAGGTCAACAGAAACAAATAGGAGAGCTAAGAAATAACATTTCTATTATATACTTGCACAAGGTCTTGCTGCAGTCCATGTACTGAGAAAGAAAGGTTAGAAGTGACTGATGAATTTTTAATAGGTTTTCCTAGATTTCAGTGGCTGTCATTTGTTCTCAGTCAATAATTCACATGGTTACAGATGGCAACCCAATTGATTTTTAGTGTAGCAGTTCTTGAGGAAAAAAAGATTGTAAAATGTTTCGTAACATTTTACACATGTTGGGACAAATTCTGCCCCAGCTCACATCCAGGTAATATCACTGATTTCACAAAGGCTGGATGAGGCCCAGAGGAATGACACTGGAAGCAAGGTATGTGCAATCTGTGGGAGAAAATCCCCAGTGTCTCACTCGCTCATGGAATACCCGGTGCAGAGAGAGAGGGGAAGAACACAATTTGAGAATAAGTGAAATTCTTATTCCCAAAATGATCTATGCACTCTATTGGAAAAATACTGATACACATGAAAGGAATAGGATTTTCACAGTGAATTTCACAGTGAATTTGCCACAGCCTTCTGTTTTCCTCCACAAATAATAATCTTTGCTTAGAGAACAAATTAATGAAAATCTCTGCTGTAGTACCAAGCATGTCAGTAAGTTACAGCAAAATGTCTTTAATGTGGCCAGCATGGTTCAAACTAAATCTACCAGACAGGAAAATAACAGGCAGATTTAATGAGGTGAATTCAGAGCCAGGAAGTTTCCAGGAACCAAGCATGACTCGACTGTTACTATGATTTCCAGAGAAAACAAGTCAGTCATGTAATTGTACTTTCATTAAATAATGGCATGTGCAAAACAGCTTCTTCAGAGTTGTGTTTGCAAGCATTATGCTTATGATAAGGACACATTTAAAGCAGATGGTTCCCAAAAGGCCTGTGTTATAAAAAATTAAAGTTGAGGATCACAATTTACTTTGTTTAATGAAAAATATACAGAGAATTTGATGTTTAACATGTTTCCATGTAAATGAAACTTGTGATCTAAAAGATAGAAGATAAAGCAGCTTGATTGGTGAGACCCTGGAGTGACATACCATGGCAGGTAATGATGTCTCTGAAGGACCCAGCATTCTGGATGCATCATTAGCAACCTACAGGGGTTGAAAGACCCATTGTAGTGCTGTTCTTCAGATGAAGAACAGCAATTTCATCATCTTCTTCTGAAGAAATAGAGCCTTACAGAGCCAATATAAGTGACCTGACCAAAACCTCTAAAAACATGTGATCTTAGAAATTCTTATAAAAATCACTGAGTGCACAGGCTTTATAATGATATTCAGTTTTTTAATGAACCTTATTTCAAGTTTAGAAGCAAGGGAGGTTAATCATTGCATTGCATCTCTCTCCCCATTTGAGAAACAAACTTCGAAGCAGCCAAAGTTCAATCTACCTTATAGAGCCAGGAATGATTGGAATCCCTGCAATGGATTTACTGAGTTAATTGAATCTTTTATTTGAAGTTATTGAGTCAAGACATTTGCCATTCACTCTGAAACTACTACCACCTGAAGGTAAAAACTGTTGTAATGAACTTCAATAAGCTTAAAAGCATTGCAAGGACTAGGACTGCAGATTATTTTTACTCTCTGCTGTTTATTTATCCTCATCAACATCTAGATTTTAGCAGTGTGGTGAAAACTCTGTGGTACTTGAGCTGAGAGGAACAGATGAACAATGAAATAGAAGCATGGCAAGGCTTCTTAAGAGATTGATTGTGCTTACAGGTTGTAATTAATCTATTAAATCTAATTATTTCAGAGGTAAAATAAGTATTTTCACAATTTAAAGGCATTTAAATGCTCACCTGACTGTATTATGATTTAAGACATTTAAACCTGGATGTCTGATTACACTAGTAAATAGATAATATGCATGACAGTCACAAGTTGTCTCACAAGTTCTTTCTTTTCAGGCCTCATGATTTATAGACAAGATAGAGTGAAGGATAAGAAAAATTTTGGTAATCAAGGGATTGAATGATTTCTTGATTTTGCTTGTGGTCTGTTGCAGCACTTGTCAGGATGGTCATAATAGGCTGCACTGCATCACTGGATATAAGCCATTCTACCTCCTCTGAATCTCATCTTCCCAATAAATGTGTGCTTCCACACTCTCTAAAGTAAAGTTCTTACAGATATTAAAAGAGAAGGCTCCATCAACGTAGTCTGGACTTAAGAGAAACCAGATTTAACAGGTGATGTAAGTTACTGAGTACAGAAAGATCAAGAAGAAAAGTGACTTTTTTTTTTTCAAAATAAGAGCTCCTCTAAATGGTATTTATGTGTTTCTTATTAAGTGAAGGATCTGAGAAAACCAAATGTAAGAGGTATGCCTCTCATTATTCCATTTATTTTAAGTTACCTGCTTCCTCTTCAATGCATGCTTCAAGCTGCAGTATTGGGCTCTAAATCCTTCTAAATCCTCCAAGAGACTAAAGGATGTGGGACTTATAAAAGTAATGTCACTCTGTTGAACTTTGCCTTGCTAAAATGTTCTTCTTCTCTCCAGAAGCATGTAATTCACAGCAGTGAACCACTGCATTAAAATTATTCGACTACCTGGCCAAGCCAAGCTATAATAGTTTCCTGCAGGCTATCTTCCCAAGCATTAAAGGAAAGGAATAACCAATACTTAAAAAAAAAAAAAAAAGCCAGTAAAGGATTTTAATGATACTCTACTTATTATGATCTTCCTGGACTAATAATGAAAGTTCTATGATATTTATTTGGATCCTGGACCTACAGAGCTATCTCCATGCATACACACACAGAAAAAATCACAGAATCATTGAGTTTTGAAGGGACATCTTGAGACCAGCTTGTGCATTCCCCGAGCTTAATCAGGCTCAGCTAGAAGGGTGGCCCAGGGCCATGTCCAGTTGGGTTTTGGATCTCTCAATAGATCCACAACTTCTCTGGGGAACTTGATCCAGTGTTCAAGCACTTTTACAGTAAAAATATTTGTTGCTGTGCTCAGATAGAACCTTCTGTATTTCAGTTGTGCTCACTGTCTCTTGCTCCCTTAGTGAATACCACTAAGAGTTGAGCTCTGTTTTCTTTAGTCCCCACATCAGGTATTTATACCCATTTAAATTAAAATTCCTCCTGAGCCTCCTCTTCTCCAGACTGAGGAGTTCCAAATCTTTCAGTCTCCCTTGTATGTCAGATTCTCCAAGCCCTTTGTTATCTCTTTGGCCCTTAGCTAGACTGACTTGTCTCCCTTGTGCTGGGGAGTCTAGAACTGGAACCAGCATTCCAGGTGCCCCTCACTAGTGCCAAATAAGGGGGAAGGATCACCTCCTTTGACCTGCTAGAAATGATCCCCCTTCTGCATCCCAGGATGTTGCTTACCACTATTGTCACAAGGATGCATTGCAGCCTCACGGTGAACTGTCTGTCCTAGAGGATCTCAGGTCCTTCCCAGCAATACTGCTTCAGCTACAGCCCTATTATACACTATTTAAGCATTAAACACGACTAAAGAACCTGTAAATGGTTCCCATTCTCCTGTCTGAGCAGTTTATTTTCTGCAACAGGAGACAGATGCTTTAATTGTCTCCTATTAAGACAGATAAAGAAGTTTTTGCTGTCAGCTAAAGACTAAAGAATTTTTAATTCTTAAAAATTACGTCATTTGTGATATTATATCAGGCTATAGACTTCTGCTTTTACCTAACCCATTAATAATATGCCTTTTTGATTTACTTAGAGCCTCAAGTACTCACTAGGGATTGAAGATATCTAAACTGGAAAATGAGCCTTTCAATCACTCAGTCTTGGCTCTGGATGAGAAATTAGTCTGAAGCTTCTTCTCTGAGAACATTTTTCTCATTCCCCAGAGGTTCATTTATAAGAACCAAGAGTATTAGTGCCCAGTGTGAAACTCTCTAGATGTGTTTCAGCAAGAAACCAAACCACTCTGTGTTCCCAAAGTATTTTATTCAGTACAGGGTTGGGGCTTTTAAGTCGTGTTTTTTCAGGAAACATAAACGGAGCGTAGGTCAGCACAGTACCCACCTCTGTTAGCACTGATCTCTTGTTCTCATGTCCCAGCACAGAAAACAAGTCCAGTGGTTTTCTGTGGCTCTTCTGGCCCACATGCAAGATGTAAGGAGCCTGCTGTGCAAGAACAAGTCTGAAGCTTATTAGAAGTGTCCTGCCCCACGACACATTAGAGTACAGGTGGGAGGGGGTGTCCCTGACACAGTTGTTTAAAACCACACAGCCCCTATTCAGGCAGCATGTACTCCAGAGCATACGATTAGGGACCCACTTTTTTCCTGGGCTGTGTGCTATATGGGGCTTGACAGAAGCAGGGGGAGTGACCGCACACCCATAATTTCCTTGCAAGATGGAGTTATAACCACTGTGAAGAAATAACTAGGTATTGTGTGGAAGCTGGAAAATAACAGAGCTTGTGAGGAAGACTCAAACGTACTGACCACAGTCTGATCACTGTGTCTGACAGAACAGCTATCTCTGAGCTCCCCAGGCACCATTCCTTCAGTCAGTTTTGTGAAGGAGAATCCAGGCAATAGTTTTCCTAAAGCTGACACAACTGTGTGGATGAAAACACATCTTTGCAAAGACTCTTTCATGCTGTACTCAGGGGTTGACCTGAAGGCTCAGCCATGCCTGCTGAAACCATTGGGATGCCTTGCATTAACCAGGCCACCAGGAATATGGATCACAACCAGGGCAGAGGAAGACAAGGAATCAGGCCCCCCTGTATGCCTGGAAGGGGGGGTTCTTTTCAGCTGTCTGGATTAGAGCATTAGGTCTGAAAGGCACATCCAGTTACTGTTTATAGCACCTCAGACAGCCAAGCAGACTGCATTCCACATATTTTGCTTGTCTAGCTTGTTAAGGCTCCTGGTTTAATGAGATGTGTTTAGTTCCAAGCCCTTAATAATCCAGGGTTCTCCCACAGCCATCCTTTTAAATTTCCCCCACAGAGTTTATTCACTGATGTCTTTAAGCCGACTGATAGGTGAGCGTTGCTCTCTGGCTGGTTGTCTGTCTTGTAACCTGACACATAAAAGAATCCCTCTCTGTGGATGTGTATGTATCAGATTGCTCTTGACAGACCATGTTATACTGAAGTTCTTTAGTAAATACCATAAGCACCAGCTGTTCACAACATTCACTACACCCTTGTCTTAAGGATTAACTTATTGTTAAAGGAGTGTTGTAAATAACCAGAGCTTTGGGGACATTTTATTTGTTCTGCCACATACACCAGCATGGCAATGTTCATGCATGAGCCAGATGTTTATCCATGATAGTTTACATAGACAGAGCTCCTGACTTCTGCAGTTTGAGAATAAAATGCACTCCTGGGAGAAGAGCAAGTTTTGATATTTTCTCTCTGCTTGCCTCCCTAAGCCTTTCAGAAAGATAGTTTCTAATTATTAAATGCTTATTGAAGCCTTCATTTTGAGGCAATTAAAGCTGCTCCTAAGCCAAGTGAAAAGGATTGCTAAAATGCACAGGACCAGGCTACTCACAAAGACGGTAAATTCTTGTGTGAAAGCAATTAAGAAAAGAAACAATCTCAAGACAGCAAGGAAATTCTGGTGTGCTCGGAAAGAACTTCACATGGTCTCCAGAAATTAAAGTATCTAAAAAATGTTCAAAATACTTGCTTTGAAAAAGGTTTGGAAATGGAAGAATGGGTCTTTTATCCCAAATTCTTAGAAAACCTCTTGATCTTTAAGTACATACACGAGGAGGACAGAGACAAGACTTTCAGGAAAAAACTAATATATGAAAGGTGATGTATACATGCCGTAAGGTTTCTTTTGCCCTCTAAAAAAAAGAAAAAAAAAAAAAGAGAGAGAGAGAGAAAGATGAAAGGAAGAGGAAATTAAAAAGAAAAAAAACAAAAAACACAATTTTCTTATATGTTAGGTTTCTAATAACCACAAAGGCATTCAGAGTTTTAGTATAACAATCTTGAGAAGTATCATTTACCTGAAAACCCAGTAAGGATTACCAGCAAATTTTCCCCAAATTCCTGTTACCAGTACAGGGTATTGGTAAACCAAATCACCTGAATTAATTATCCTTTATCAGCTTGAAGAGTATAAATGAGAAGTTAACAGGGTTACTACCTGAGAAAGTTTCTACTCTCTCCACTTCAGACTGCAGAATTGGATTCTGAGAACAAAGTGTTGTTCAGTGACAAACCTGCATAAATTCTTGTCAACCCCAGCTACATAATGAAATCCCTTGAATTTTCAAATGTGCTGAAGTGTATTTTGTATGCACATTCTTGGACTGACTGTGTTTTGAATACAGAGTCACTGGTCCTGTGTGTGACCATTTTGAATTCATAACACATTTCTGACTCTTGAGTGTTTCCATTCGGAAAACTGGAGTAAGGAAAGCAATCTTCCTATATAAAATGCTTTGGCATATGAAATGGAAATAGTTTAATTAACAACTAGCAACATATAATGGCAATATTAATAACAGACAATTTAATAAAAGTTAAAACTAGTGAACATTTACTTTAGTATTTCTCAGCAATAATCTTTTGCCTAACATAGAATTACAGACACTGGTGGCATTTAGAAAAGGAAGATACTCAGATCGTTCCATGAATTCCATCTTAACAAAACTGCATATTTTTAAAAAAATTAAAATGTGCCAGTTTTCAGCAAATACACCAAATTATGTGGTAAATAGGTAGTTAGATTCATCCAGTAAAATCTTAACATTAGTGAAGGCAGGTTGAGTTTTTGACACTGACATAGAAACAGATGATCTTTCTCTATTTTTCAGAAAAATCCTTTCTGTTGCTTGTACAATTCATAAATATCATATTGAAGGAGTAACTTTGGGTCATTTTGACATTTAAATGTCATAAAGAAACAGAAAGATAATGAAACTTTAAAACTGAGGAAAAAATTAGCACATTATTAAACTTATTAAACTTTTCATCGTTATGAAAACATGAAAACTTTGTGTGTTTCTTTAAATCAAATTAAAAGATTAAATTATCCTTTTAAATCAATTTAAGATCCCCTGTTCCATAGTATCTGGCTCTTCAGAGTGGTAAATCTTCCCAAAATGTGTTTAAAAGGCAGGGAATTATTCATCAGACCAAGCATGAAACCCTAGTTACTGTATAGGGAAAATTTAAAAATCAAATTTTCCTTTGCCCAATGCTTCCAATATTCTGTGGGTTTTTTTAAAGCTTTAGAGCTATTTTACAGATAAGTTTGGGGGAAAAGAAATTTAAAATAATTGGAATTAATTTTTTCATACAATAACAATATATGGAAACCCAAATAAAATAATAATTCCAATTACTATTTCTTCAAAAGGAATGCATTTATGATTAAATTACCATGCAGTGGGTTAATGATCTAATAAGCTGCATTTAATTTCAAAAGCTTAAAACTATTTTTCATCAAAGATTTTCAATTTTTAGCAAGGAATAACAATGACAGAGAGAACTAAGAATGTGAGAAGAATGTCACATTGTTCACCCATTTACAGTGCCTTTCAATTTTGGAGGGCTAGCAATTTGATATGTCTTTGATCACAGTATAATATAGTTTTAAAAAGTAGGAGAAACACTACTCTAAACTTTCTGCAAAATTATGTCTGGTCCAAAGGGCAAAAAACCATCACCATAAATATCAGATATCTTGTGTTCAGCTATTTCATCTCCATCTGCCATAATTTGCCCCATAATAAGCTGTGCCAAGAAGTGTTTTTATTTTCCCTTTGAACTTTTACACTGTGCAAAGAACTGTTAGCATCATCATCCAATGTTTTTGTTTAACTGAGAATAACATTCTACAGTAATAGGATAAATTAATACATATAAATACATTAAATGTAACTATTAGAAGCTTTGAGAAAACTGCCATATTTGCCTGAAAAATAGTCACTTAACAGAGCAGACTTTTTTCTCTCATTCGGTGTTTCCTGAATGATATTGGATCTTAAATTTCATTGACAACTTTTCCCATTTCTGATTGGCCTGGGTTTTATTTTCCAACTCTTTGTTTGCTAAGGAAACAGAATGGGCTGACAGTTTTAGGACATTGTCAACGCAGGTTCATCGAGCCAGCCAATATAAATCTTGCTGAGAGTATTTGTGCCAGGTGCACTGCTGCATCAGACTGGAAAAAGGCTCTGGAACCAGCCAGAAACCTACACACACACACACACACACACACACACACTCTACCCAGTGCCTGTGGCAGCTCTTGGGGCCCAAGTGACAGAGGAGAGAAGTTCCCACACAATCTGTAAAACATGGTGGAAAAGCCTCAGCCCTGCTCCCACCACACAAACACTCAAGTATCCTTAAGAAGGTTGTTTTCTCTGTTGCTATTATTCTTCTCTGTGAATTCTTGTTAACCAGTTTTACCTTCACCCTACAGTGGCTTAGCATTATCTTCTTTCCTCTTAAAAAAAAAATAAAAGGATTAATTTTTTTGTTACTGCAAAGCAACAATTATAGGTTTTAGGAGATTTCACACAAAGAAATTCACTTTCTGAAAAGCTTAAGGGGAAAACTATGCTCCCTATCATCAAAAGCATGGTACTTTTACAGGATTGCAATGCCATGCAATTTTCTACCTTAGAAATGCCAAACTAATGTTGAAAGTGCGATTTTAGAGAAATAGTCTCTAGAGGACATAGTCTCTAAAAGACAAGTCTAAGTTTTACCATTTCTTTGGTAGTATTTTTTTTTTCATGATGCAAAAAGCAGCCTTAATGCTGGAAGAATATAGGAGAAAATATGGGGCCATAGCTCAGAGGTGCAGTAAGGAACTTCTAGAGATGTGCCATTAGAGTGCCTCCTATTCAGCAGCCCAGTAGTTAAGTGGGGTTTTCTCTGGCTAAGTGGAGAAGGCACAAAGCTGGCTGTTTCTCAGACAGAAATGCAGCCTCTTAACTAGCTCATGAACTTTGAGTTACAGAAAATCTCTTCATTCTTTGATCCTGCACCTGACCTTTTAGTACCTTAGACTTGACACCAGCCCCTACCCACCCTCCCATCCACTCTCAAGCAGCACCTGTCTGTGCAATATTCTTCTTACAGCTCCTTAGGATGTTCTGAAGGTGAATGTTTGTTTGAACATTCATGCCATGAAGTAATTTTTGGCTGCTTTTGGCTTACCTTTAAGACATGTCTGTTCCAAATTTGTTTAGAATTCTTCTTGAGACAAACTTCTTTTCCAAGGCTAATGCTTTCTAAAGCATTTCTCTCTTTCTTTCAGCGTGGTCTGTGCAGTGCCACAGCTTTTTCAGTTCTCCACAGCAGACTGTACCAGGAGGGCTTATGATTGAAGTCTTCCCCTATCGTGTTTTGCAGCTGTGGAGAACTTGCTCTTACAGAGTCATTGTTGCCACCAGAAAATATTTTAATCATTCATACAAAAAATTACCTGATGTGTACAACTCCCTGGAGAGTGTCAGGGGGTTTTACATGTAGAAAGCTACATGTTCACCTAAGGTAGATAAGAACTTCCAGTGACCTGGAGATTAGTGGCTTAGTGTTCTTTAGGAAAATCATTATGTGCTCAAAGCACAACACTTGTGTTAGTTTTCTGTTAGCTGAACATGCTGTGAATTCAGTGGTTTTGGAAACCAAAGCAAACAAAAGAAAAACAAAACAAAACAAAACAAAAACAAAAAAAAAAAAAAAAAAACAAAAAAAAAAAAAAAACAGAACAGGGCATTCAGGCTTGTTCTACAGTGACCAGTGTCACTGAGGCACAGTCACAGCTCACTTGCAGAATCACTACTGAGGGTATAGCACCATCTCCACTCAAAGTAGACAAGCATCTCTTTGCAATAAGAATTCTGAAGGAGATAGATCTGAAAGCAGGACTGATAAAAGGATTAACTAAATACAAAGAAAAGAATTCTGCCTAGGTAAATGAGCCACTGAGATTGTTTGTAAATATCCAGATAGGTTTTAGATTGCAGAGTGCAGCAGCTCCATTTCATCTTTGGAAAACAATCTTACACATTTTGTAGCACTATCAATAATGAGCAATACTTGGTAAAATCAAACAAGCTGGGAAACAATTTGGTATTGATAGCATGAGATAGTACAGTACCAGTGCATACTTTCACAGACTGTAAATACCTCTGATCTGCATGCAGAATCAAAAAGCTGAATGGCCTTCAAATACCCTAAACATTTTAGCTAATTATTTAACAGATTTCTTACTATTTTAATTAAAAATGTTATTTACTACAATTATAGTTTAATTACTTCACCTTCAGCATACTCTATTATATGATAGCTATCAGATCTAATTATTTCCTTTCCATTTGAGTTTAATAAAAAATAAATTGGGCCAATGTAATTACTAGAGTAAATCTAGATAGAGTCGAGTAACAGAGCTGAGTTTTTATCATGCATCTACTGGGGCACTGCTAGCTTAAATTGGGGAAATTTGTACTTTGGAAGACACCCAGGAATTTTAGTTGAAATAAGACCCATTCAAATGCCTCTACATTTTCTCTTAAAAGCTTCAATGAGCAGATCTAAATCTCCATATAAACCAATAAATGTTATATTGTGACTGCAAAGCAGCACAGGGCACCATTCATGACCTGAAAATGAAGCTGACTAAGCTGTTGCAGCCCTGTAACAAATATTTAAATCACAATTTGTGGAAAGCAATACTGTACCCTCAAATTTCTCAGTCATACAGTGTTTTGATAGTATTGTTGGTCAGGAAATTTCTTTTAGATCTGTTTTTACGTTTGGTACACCTCCAGCTTTGATATTTTCACTACAAAAAAAAAAATTGTAAAAATAAAGTTTGAACTACTTGTATTTGCATTTTCTTGTGATGATTTGTTTTTTCAAGGCATTGACATTTCCTCTGGCCTCTGGCTCAGAAAGCACAGGATGGTTCAGCCTCTGATCGGGCAGGACCAGATGTCCTGTATGTCGTGTGGTTGTGTCCTGTATGTCGTGTGGTTGCAGATGCACCAGCAGAGATACAGCCTCCAAGAGCCACATGAATTCCACATTCCTAGAAACAAGGCAGCAAAAAAAAAAAAATGCAAATTAATGATGAAATGGCTAGAAAATAAATATTTTCAAACAAGCTCTAGAAAGATGGCAGAAATATTATCACGTGAAAAATGACAGCATGAACTGTTCTGTTTCATGAAAGTCTTGTTCTGTTTTGATAGAAAATATCAAAAAGAAAGTCTCATAATTTTCTTATCTCTTTTTTGTGCCCTGCAGAAATACTAGTATTTCTTATTGAAGAGAAAATCTAGTTTTCATTTTGCAGCAGTCATCAGTAAGTTTGGAAAAGGCTTTTATTTGCAGAAAAAGAGTCGTAACATTGATGATATCCCTAACTTGAAGGTCCAAAGGACTGGAACTGGGGTGGGAGATTTTTGCTTTTCTTCAGAACAGCAATTTCACATTCTTAAACTCATTTGGTGCTTCTGAAGATTGAGACTTATTATTTGTCTGATTGCAAGCACATTCTCATTTTTTCTCTTCCTTACATTGCCTTCCCAGTTTGACCCACCGTATAGGGTTTGCATGGCTATGTTTTGGCAGAAGGGGTGGCAACCAGGGTGACTTCTGTGAGAAGCTGCTGGAAGCCTCCTCTGTATCTGACAGAGCCAACGCCAGCCAGCTCCAGGATGGAGCATACTCCACTGCTGGCCACGGAGCAGCCTGTCAGCAATAGTGATAGTGCCTCTGGAATAACAGATTTAAGAAGGGGGGAAAAAAGTTATTGTGCAGGAACAAATTGCACCCAGAGAAATGAAGAGTGAGAACATGTGAGGGGATCCCTCCTGCAGACACCCAGGTCAGTGCAGCAGCAGTGGTGGGTGGAGGGGGGAGGATGATCCAGGCACCAGTGGTGAGGCAGCTGTTCCTCTGCTGTCCATGGAGATCCATGGGGGAGCAGAGATCCACCTGCAGCCTTTAGAGGACCCACCACTGAAGCAGCTGGATGGCCAAAGGAGGCTGTAACCTTGGAGAAGCCCACACTGGAGCAGGCTCCAGGCTGTATCTGCATTCTTGTGGAGAAAGGAGCCCACACTGGAGCAGGTTTGCTTGCAGGATTTGTCACCCCATGGGGGACTCATGCTGGAGCAGCCTGCTCCTGAAGGACTGCACACCATGGAAGAGATCCACGCTGGAGCAGCTCAGGAAGAACTGAAGCCTGTGGAAATGACCCACGCTGGGTAAGGTCATGGAGGATGATTCACCATGGGAACAAGGGAAGAGTGTTAGGAGTCTTCCTTCGCTCTGAGAAGGAAGGAACAGGAGAGACAACAGATGATGACTTGACTGCAGCCCTCATTCTCCATCCCACTGTTCCTCCCACTGAGAGGGAGAAGGCAGAGAGAACTAGGAATAAAGCCTGAAAGGAGGATGGAGCAAAGGAGAGGTGTTTTTAAGATTTTGATTTACTTCTCAATATCCTAATCTGAATTGATTGCTAAGAAATTAAACTAATTTCCCCAAACTGAGTCTGTTTTTCCCATGATGGCAATTGTTGAGTGATCTCTCCCTGTCCTCATCTGTAGCCACGAGCTATTACATTACATTTTTCTCTCCCCTGTCCAGCTGACAAGGGGAGTGATAGAACAGTTTTCGTGAGCACTTGTCATCCAGAAAAGGTCAAAACACCCAACCTGTGCAGTTTCATGCCATCCTTGCAAAGTTTTCCCAGCTGTTGAGTGGAATTTGTAAAGATCTGTAAAGATCAGGCTTGCAGCTATTTCAGGAGGAATTCCTTTTCCTCTCCATTGTGCAGTAAAATATCTTTGCATTCTTCAATGGTCTTTACAATGTTATTTAATCAGTACATTATCCAGAAAATAAAGTCACTTCAGTCATCTTTCTCAAATATTCTAAGTGTGGCTGAATACCAGTGGGATGAATAATCTGTGCAAGTCTTAAATCTCTATACTACTACCCATTTGTCACCTCTTTAGTCTTTTGTTTTGAGTTAGAACCATTGCTCTCTGTATTCTCAACTGAACAACAAACAAGTATGACATACTTGGTCTCAGTTTCAGCTGAAAAATTTTCACTGCACATTAGCTTTTCTACAGAGAAATGAAATGGGTTATCTAGTCTTTAATAAAACTGCCTGCAGATCACCAATCTGTTAAGTTTAAGATTAATCAACACTTATTTACTTCAAACAAGAGTAGAAGGTGGATTTTTTAAAGCACTCCACAGCAGTTCTCTCTTTGTCCTCATTGAAGTCTATTGGCTTCTGCTGATGAACACAATGAGCTGAAAAAGCCATTTAAGAAATCCTAGTCTGTGCCTTACAGAAAAGATTAATGGTTAAAGAGCACCTTCATATGATAACCTGGGCCATTTCAATATCCAGAACTCTGAATCTTATAGCAATTTCCTTTCCAACAGATGTGTTGATATCCTCTCAAAAAGGCTTTCAGAATATTTCCCAAATTTCTCCATAAAGTGCAGAATTCAGTGAAATACGACAGCATGAACTCTTCTGTTACCCATTACAAAATATTTTGAACATTCTGCAGTTTTGATACTTCAACAATTTATTTTCTGTGCTTGCTACTGAGAAAAGCAAAGCCTCTGCAGAAGAGAAATTAAACCATTTTGATAACCCTTGTCATCAGATATGGCTCAAAACTTTCAATCTTTCATAGGATTAAGAATCAGAATATAGAGGAAATACAGAGGAAATTTTATATTTAACACATTTTGTATATTTAATTTTGTCTCTTAAAATCACATCTTTCCTTTTACCTTTAGGTAAGCATACCATTGGCCAGTCTCCAGAAACTGAAATTATTTAGGTCTTTAAGGAGTCTTGTGAGTAGCTTAAAGAACAGGACATTTTATACCTGTTTGTGAGTACCATCTGGATGAACATATCCAAGGTTTTGTCTCACAAACTGAAAACATTTTTTTTTTTTTGTTAAAAAAATAATTCATTCATAAAATGTCTTGGCTTGGAAGGGACTATAAAGATCGTCTCCACCCACTGCACTCCCCACCCCCTTACCCCTTGCCATGGGCAGGGATTTCATCCACTAGACCAGGATGCTCAGGGTCCCATCCAACCCATTCCAGTGCATCACCATGCTCACGTTAAATTTCTTCCTCCTGTCTAGTCTAAATCTCTCCTCTTTTAGTTTAAAATAATTCCCCCTTGTCCTATCACTATCTGCCCATGTAAAAATAGTCTCCCCAGTATAAGTGATCTGAGGTCTTTGTCTTGGTCCAAAACCACAGAATCTTAAATTTTAGAACAATAAATGCCACCAAAATTTGCATGAAAATGGTAAGTGTAAATATGGAATCACACAATTTCCAGGACATCTCTAATCACTTATGCTGTTGGCTTTCCATCATTCCTCTCCTCTAAGTGAGAAAGTATTATAAATTGCACACAATGAGTTTTCATAAGATAACAACATGATGTTCTAATTTTAGAACTCGTCTCTTCCTTCATTTACAGCCATAAACATAATAGATGTGATTCTCTCCTAGGTGGTGATGCACTGGACCTCATCACTGCCATCACCAAGGTTTCATTCCAGCATTCAGGTCCATCTCAGGTCCTCCAGCAAGATAATATTGTTCAGAAACTGCACTGAATTCCCTGGGGTTACCAGAGAGAAAAGGCAATCTGGTCCATTGCCACTGAGTCCTTCATTAACTTCCATCAATTTTAACATTTTCTCCTGCCATTACTTTCCTGCTGACAGAGTCTTGGCAATGCTGGCGCTTCCAGGGCATTCCTGCCAGCTGGGTTTTCCTGACAACATTCATTAGCAGGTAATTTGCCAGTTACTCTGAAGGACCATGTTGTGTTCTGTGGTTTGAAGATCTCTAGCATACACCTGTTGTAGCTAATTGAATTCTAGCAATCCTTGCTGTAGTTGCTTTCATTAAAGGATGCTTGCAGCCTGTGAAAGGAATGATTTAAACACATCCTTTTCCACTTGCAGATTAAAAAATCCGACAGGTTGCTTTCTTTTTAATTTATTTACTGGAATCACACAATTTTTTGTGAGGTGACAGCAAAAGTAGGTTTTCCTTTTACTTTGTTTTACTTTTGCTTACTTTGTTTTGCTGCTGCTGTTCATTGTGTAAGATTGAGCTTTGGAATTATAGAATGCCAGTTTTTCAGTCTGAGTGTTGAATGTTTGGGTCCTTTATGTGCAGTGTAAACTGTATTCTAAGCAACATTTTAGAGCATTTTTATTTGGGAACCACCACACCTTTGAAAACAAAAGAAATTCTAGCAGTGCCTTTGTTTGTTTGTTTCATTAAGCAAATTAGGTTAAACTTTGAATATTATTTTCATGTCATTTGATGCCTTTATTGCATTGGTAGAAAAACATTTTTTCCAGATTTTTTTTTTTTTTACAGTTGTTCCATAGGTCCCTCCCCTGTACTACATGGATCCTCTGTGATTCATTGAATACAGATTGTGGAATTTTTAATTTAACATAGCTCAACTATAAGCCAGGCAAATCTACTCTTTCAAATCCAAATGCATTGCTGGACATGAAAATACCCAGCCCTTTCTGATTTTTGAAGTCATTTAAGCATGTCTGTGTCACCACCCCTCCTATTTTAACAAGACATTTCAATGTCTATTTATAAAGCTACTAACACCTGAAGCAGTTGAAGTTTTCCCACTTCTTCCAGAGAAGATTTCAGTCTCAGTGGATGCCTGATGCATCATCATTTTTGATGTTATTTTCCTTTTTTCTTGTCTTGTTTTTCATCATTGCAAAGCTAAAGATGTAGGTTTGTGTGTGCAAGTTAGTTTAATGCAATCATTACTACAAGATGATTTTTAAAATCTGCTTTCCTATCCCATTATGTAATAGTTCCTATTCTCAATGATCATATTTTTTTTGCCTGTTGGAATAATACAGGCAGTGCAAAAAAATTTATAAGACAGAATTAATAAAGCTTCTGTTCTGCTCTCCAGTACTGTTAGGGTCTAGTTAGTTTTCTCTCAAATAGTCAAAGTTTTCATTTTTCAACCAAACCTGAGGAGAAACACTAAGGATTATATAGAAAAGATCGTAGAACTGATATGGAAAGCTGTACTCTGTAATTTCTCTGTCTTTTTATGGTAGGATTTTTTTTTTTTCATTTTGAAGTTTTGATAGCAGGGAACAATAAAGATGGCACACCTTATTGCCCTATGGGTATGAGGTTTTATACTTATTGATATTTCTTTAAGCACTTGGGACAGCTGTGTCCAGCTGCACATGGAGTAATTAGACCAACTTTTACTGTCTGATGCATGCTCTAGCCGGAGACTCCAAGGGGCGAATGGCTTAGGAAGGGAAAATCCAAAGGTTCCTTGCACTCTACTCTCCTCCACACACTTACCTGTCAGCACGTGCCAATGTTTATGTGCAGCAAGTGTTTCCCCTCAGCTCAAGGCCAGGTTGGGTGGGGCTTTGAGCAGCCTGATCCAGTGGAAAGTGTCTCTTCCCATGACAGGGCAGTTGGAACTGGATGATCTTTAATGTCCCTTCCAACCCAGACCTGTCTATAACTCCGTGTTCTCTCCTATAACACTCAGGAGTGGTGTGGGTGTGTGGATTGAGCCTCTCACTCCCAGCAAATCCTGACCACTGTTCCCCATGGTGCTGGTGATAGTTTAATAAAGTTATAGTTCCTTGCAGTGCCATGTGTTTGAATGGTTCCACATTTTCCAGCTGTCACTTCCACTCCCCCAAAGTCACTCCCAGGCTTAGAACAGGAATTAATTGCAATCTTCCTGTTAGGAGGGTAACACTGCTTGCCAGATTCATTCAAATTCTGCTGCTCCCACCCAGAAGCTGCTTCCAACAGCCTCAAAAGAACAAAATGAGGAAACTCTCTTAGAAACTCCATCACATGCTCACATACTGCTACATATAAACACCAAGGTAGATCATGGTGCCAGAATTGTGAATGGTACCATTCTATCATAGCTGAACAAATTCAGTGTCTGCTAGGGATGTAAAAAACTCAGGGAAGATGGAGAAAAGAAAGAGTCAAAAATTAAAAAAAAAAAAAATAAAGAAAAAGCAAGGTAACTGGCTGCTATTGAATAAAAAATTGGAAAAAAAAAGTAGAAACTAAAGCCTTCCTTTGATAAGGAAGTTTAAGTTAAGGAAATAATTTCTCTGACAAGCCATCTTCACTTTTTTATGCTTTCAGAACTTCAAAATTAAAAAAAAATGTTTCCTTTCATAGGAGACAGAGAAATTACATTTTAGGTTATAACTCAAAATAATAGGCCTGTCAGGCAAGGAGCTGTTTTAAGTTCTACTTTACTTCCTTGTTTTTCTACTTCACGTTTTTCTTTCACCAATGATCTCTGATTGCAGAAGACTTCTGAAGGGATGTCTTGGACATTTTGAGTTCTAGGGAAACAATAATAAATTCTGTACTCAGAGGTGAGTGAAATATCAATTTCTGTTACAAATAGCACCAAAAATTCAGGGACAGCTACTCTGAGTAGTTCTGGTAATACCATGAAGTGAAGATTACTCGGTCTCCACACAAAAGTTTGAATTGTGCTGAGTGACTTGTGAAAGATTCAGAATTGTAATATAATCTTTTACAAATATTTCCTGAAAAAAACTTTCTTTTTTTTTATTTTTTTCAGTTTGTGAAGGCATTCAGATAAGTTTGCCTCCCTTTTTTAGGTTTTAGTGCTGATGCAACTGCTCTATTTTCCCTTTTCTCAGATTTTGAGTCATTTTCCCCCCTTCTGTGTTAACAGTTGCACTGGGATTGCACAGCCAGGTTTTGGTAGCAGGGGGCTACAGCACTGCAGCACCTTTTATGAGAAGGTTCCAGAAGCTCCCCCATGTCCTGCAGAGCCAATGCCAGCAGGCTCCAAGATGGAGAGAGGAGCCCATGGTGGAGCAGGTTTCCTGGAAGGACTTGTGACCCTATGGGGAACCCACACCGGAGCAGCCTATTCTTGGAGGACTACACGCCATGGAAAAGGGACCCACACTGGAGCAGTTTGTGGGGAACTCTCTCCCATGGGAGGGACCCCGTGGTGGAGCAGGGCAAGGACTCTTCTCCCTGAGCAGCAGCAGGAGCAACCTGTGATAAACTGACTGTAACCCCCAGTCCCTGTCTCCCTGCTCTGCTGGGGAAGGAGGTAGAGCCTGGGAAGGAAGGAGTGGTAGGGGAAAGTTTTTTTAAAAATTTATTTTACTTCTTGTTATCCTGCTCTGATTTTGTTAGCAATAAATTCAATTAATATCCCAAATTTGAGTCTCTTTTGCCCATGTTGGTGTTTAATGAGTGATCTCTTCCAGTCCTTACCTCAATTCACAAACCTTTTGTTGTATTTTCTCTCCCCTCTCTGCTTGTGGAGGTCTGTGATAGAAAAGTTTTGGTGGACACCCAGCCAGATCAAACCACCACAATAATGTGACCTTTCTGTCAGGTTTCCCACGTACTTACTTGAAAGATATATAAGCCCCCTTCAGACCATGAGTGGCCACTTTTGTTTAAGAAAGCAGAGATTTTCCTCTCTGGTGGGAGCAGGACCTGGTACAGATCATGGGGGTGGAAGGAAACAACAACCATCAAACTTTACTTCTCCTAGGCCAGTGGAGAAGCAGGCCATCCCAATTTTTAAACTGAGTTTTCCTGCCATGGAAGCCATCAAATGGATATATGTACACTACTCCAGCATTTGTCCAGATGTTAAAAAAAGTTCCTCAGCATTTCTTCCTCGTCTGAATACCAGACAAGTAGATCATGCTCCACAAATTCCTTTTTTTCCCTTTGTGTCTAGACTTCACTCTTTGCATTTCCATGACCACACTCAGGATTTCACAGTTATATGTGACTAAGCCTTTCCCTGTGAACTACTAAATCACCTGATCTCCATGGCAACTTGTCTTATGGGACTGTCAATTAACTGACCTCTGGGTTTATATAGAACTGGCATGTATTATATTTCTTTCCTAGGAGAAGCATTATCTCCCAAGTCAGCCTTTTGGCAGAAAAGGTTGCAAACCCTTCCACTTAATCTACCATGCAGCCTCTCCAATTGGTTCATTTGGAGAAAAATTAATACACAAAAACTAAACCACAGTACTGACAACATTTTCTTGCCCAGAAATAGAGGGAAAATCCCATACTTTATTCTGTGATGCAGCTCCCTGAGTTCTCAGCAAGGGATCAACCCGGACCTAGTTACCAGGTACCTACACCCTGTAGGTGTATTTTCCAATTTAAATGCTATGACCCTTCTATGAGGCAGACTCCAACAGAGAAAACAGTGAGACTCAGACCTTCATTAAATGGTGTGTGGCTAAACACTACTTTTTCTTCCTCAGCTCATAACATGAGGCAGCTGTCTGGTGGAGAGAGCAGAAGAAACTGGATGAAAAGGTGCCAGACTGTTTACTTCCACTCCAGCCACTCTTAAGGCATAGCTTTAATAGGCAAATGAAACAGTGAGCTTGAACCCAAGCCTGGTTCTGTCTTTTGTTTTAAATGAATGCCTTTAGTGCTAAGCCAAGACAGTTCATAAAAGCTTTTATTTATTGTAATAAAACCCACCATATATAAAAACCATGAACATGGGAACATTTTAATACTTATCTTTTTCTGAGCTATCGTGATGTTATTTCTTCTCTAGTTGTTTTTCAGAAGCTCTCAGATTTCTCTTTTCTTGACTGGGAAGTAAATCTCAGACCCACATTTGAATCAAATCTGAAAATGCTGTGGAGTTCCAAATAATGTGAAAATACCTGTTCAGATCCTGGAAATATTCTGAAAAGCATGTCTGTGGATGTTAAGCATTTTAAGATCCATTTTTCCAGGACAATTGAACATTGATTGAAAGTCCTTTTAATTATGTCAGCTGAACTTGGCTATTCAGCAAAGTCCACTGGATTTTTCTTGGAAAAATTGCTATCATGGCCTGCACTTTCAATGGTAGCATATAGATGCAAAAGAATCATATTTAATTAAAGTTGTTTTCTTCTTCTGATCTAAAATACCACAGTTCATGAACTGTCAGTTCATCATCCCACACTGTACTTATAAAATTGTTTGCCTTTTATAGAAATTCCTGCAAGAGTTTTGAGATATAACCTTTAATTTCTTTTTTATTTTTTTTTTTACTTTGAGTTGTGACTTACTGGATCTTATTTAAAAAAAAACCCACTTATTTAAAATATATCCTGCATTTTTCTTTCCTTCTATTTCTGGTCAATATCTGCCTTCTTTCCACCTTCACACATGGTATGGTATTAATATTTTATTCGGCTTTTCTACCAGGAGTCATAATTACAATATATTAGATATACTTTATTTTCACTGCAGAATAATGTATACTGCTCAGTAATTTACTGAGAATCCTGATGATTTTTTTTTTTTCTGAAGAGTCAGTATTTTTCTTTGTGACTCAGGGTGGCTACGTGGTTTACCTTGGCAGCTGTTCAATACAATTCAGAACACACAAACATATGCATACATTATTTTAAATAATACTATTTCCTTTTTTTAGCCATCTTATACCATCACTACTTTCTCTGATGCAAATAAATAGGTAAATAAACAGAATATACTATCTGTGTTGATTTCACTAGAAAACAGCATTTTATAATACAATCACAGTGCTGTAGTAAAGCTGCAACTTCACCCATGTAATCCCACAAATTCTGCTCTCATCCCTACATTTTTACAGGAAAAATGGTAAGATGGCACATTAAGGAGCCCAAGAAACATTGATTCTGATTTTCCAAATACTAAAAGAGATGAATAAGCACTACGACAGCTAAGTTACCACAGCCCTTTGTGCAGAAGAATGTGAAATCTCTTGTGTGTGCAGGCTGGATAAGAGCACAGAAGAGAAGAGCAGTGAGGACATGACTCATCTAAGAAACTTCACAGAACCACAGAATCACAGAATATGCTGAGTTGGAAGGACCAACAAGGATTATTGAGTCCAGCTCCTGGCCCCACACAGAACCATCCCCAAGAGTCACACCATGTGCCAAGAGCATTGTCCAAATGCTTCTTGATCTCTGCCAGGCTGGTGCTGTGATCACTTCCTTGGGGAGCCTGTTCGAGTCCCAAACACCCTCTGGGTGAAGAACTTTTTTCCAGAATCCCACCTAACCCTCCCCAACACAGCTTCAGGCCATTCCCTCAGGTCCTGTCACTGTCACCACAGAGCAGAGATCAGTGCCTGGCCCTCCTCTTCCCCTCATGGGGAAATTGTAGACTCTGATGAGGTCTCCCCTCAGTCTCTTCTCCAGGCTAGAAGACCCTACAAGTATTCAGAATAGTGGCAACAGATCTGGACTTGTCCCAGATATCCCAAAAGTAAAACAGGGACAGAAAAATTACTGGCCACTTTTACAGGAGTGAAAGGAGAAATGTCCATGCCAGCTGAGCTCACAAAATGTTCAGGTTCCTACAGGAGGTTGCTATAGAAGGAACAAGAAGGTTTTATGTAGAGTTAAGAGTCTTGAATAAAGTATCCCAAGTGGAGAGCTCTTAGAATCTTATTTAAGACTAGATTGCAGTGAGAACACAGAAGTCTTAGGGTGACTGTTGGACTACCCCACCAATTGTGCAGAATTAGCATTGCTAAACACACACCTTTTAAGCATGCATTTTCATATCAGAAAGTTACAGTTACGATGTATAGAACACCAGCTGGGTATAAGAACTGATAATAGACTGAAATATTCTAATGTTTTAAAGTTTTTAATAATACATAGGATTTTAAGAATCCATATACCCAGGTATCCAGAAGCTGCTGAGGATTTTGGCAAAATTTATCAAAATTATTAGACATATATATAAGAATTATGAATCAAATGCAGTTTCAAATTTAGATTCACACTCCTAAATTAAGGCATCTTTGTGTCAAAGACCAACATCTCCTGAAATGCACATTCAGAATTCAAATGTCCACTTTTGAAATCTCGCATGTTAAAATAAATATAAACATTAAATGTCATGACAAAATGAAGGACAAAATATACTCCTATGAAAGATCATGTAAGCCCTATGCAGTCACTAGATGGTGTACACATACACAACATTTGAAGCTGGTTTTCTTTGCTATGAGATTATTATGACACAAGGGAAGATATAACAAAGTCATCTCTTTCTGTTCATCCTGTGAACAAATATTTGTCGTAAAAATGGGATAGATCCAGGAACTCTGAGTCCTGAAAGTGGACTGAAAGGGACAAACCAAAGGAAGGAATGCTGCAGTGGGAAGCTCTGAGCACAGGAGTGCAGAGGCAAGAGTTGTCTCTTGGTAACCTGCACAAGCAATGGAAATTTGTTTTGTATTGCACCAAAGGTGTACAAACTCAGTTACTTGTTAAAAATATTAAATAAATAAATAAATAAATAAATGCCATCAGTTTCCTGAAAACTCTTGCTTTTACTTTGAGGACTAATTCTTGCAGTATATGTCAATAAAAACCCTGTTTTTCTACAAAGTTGATTATATTCAAATTGAAACTAGGGTGGCATAATGAAATCCCCTCGAACGTCAGTCATCCAGGAGTGAGCTCACAGGCCTCCTTGAATGAATGTTGCAACAAAGCTGCTAGACTTGAGCTCATCATCTTTTCGACAACTGTAAGCTCTGTGGCAGCAGCTTTCATGCTTCACAGGCTCTTATACGGACACTGTGGCTCAGTGTGTGCTTTTATATGTATACATTAAATGCCAACATTTTATGAATTCAGATACATAAACTATGGGCTTGTCTGTCCAGAGAGACTTCCTACAGGAAGGAGAGTGGCACTGTGACCTATGTCACATTCAAAAAGTAAGCATGATCAGTTTCTCACTACCAATTAGCCTTCTGGTACAAAACTTCCTTTATCCCAGAGCCCCAGACAGAGACTATATAAATGTTAATACCTGAATGGATTCTCTCAACATTTTATTACAACTTATAACCTTTGCACTAACATTTAATAGTACATTTTGAGTGCAAAATCCAAAGAACTGATCTACAAAGTGCACTTAAATTCATACTGAATTTTAAATGGTCTTTTCCAACCAGCTATTCAGAAAACCAGTGTTGCTAGTGCTGTAGTTAAGCGGCTTAAAATAAGCTGAATTTTAAGGTGAGAAATAACTACTGAGCAAAGCATCCTTTCTGGATTCAAATGCTATACACTTAGTTGGGTGTGGATCTTGTGTTGCACAGGTCTCAGGGCTGTGCAAAGAATCCACCCCCTTATGAACGAATCCAACCTCCAGTGTTGTTCTTTTTCAGAAGAGTCACTATAGGACACCCACCCACTGCAAGTACCTTTAATCACAGTTTGGGTCACTGAAAATGCTTCCAAAGGGCAGGAAACATCCTGCCCTCCTTTGAGTGTTGGAGGCCAATATGAACCTACACATACAATAAATTTGTTAAGGGTAGGTGAAAGCAAGCATCTGATTTATTAAGTCATTTAGTTAAGGACTATTCAGTACAAAAGGAATGAAAAAGCAACAAGGAAATTGATATATGAAAAGGAAGAGAAAAGTGGCCATAATGATGACCAGAACTCTTTGGCCGCTGATTGGCAACCATTAAGGGAACTGCTCAGGCACAGCCTTTAGGAGGGTCACTTGAATAGTGTAACTAATAAGGAGGGAAAACTTTATAATTGTGAGCATTGGGGGATATTTCAGGAGACTTCTGAGAATGTTCTGATCCTTTTGGGAGGGTCTTGTGGCATTGTGAAAAATGTACTGTGGTATGTTTAGGAACATGGCCAAAGGAAGGGTCCTGCTGATGCCCAAAGTTTTAGCTTTTGTATTTTCCAGACCTTGTCCTACATAAGTATGTAAATCTGAACTTCATATAAAATATTAGCAAGTTCTCTTCGCAGTTTTCTCAGACAAAACAATCCTTTTCCAGCCTGAGAACCAAGGGCACCGTTACAGCTTCAGGCCCAAGAAGTGTAAACAATGGTGAATTGAGGAGAGCAGTCTGGGAGGATGGGACTTCATAACCTGAAGCTGTAATTGGACAATTAACCTCTATATCTGACTGGACCAAAACTTGTGTGAAAACTTGTGATTCGAGTCCATCTTGGGTCCATCTTGAGTGGAGACATGGCCAGGCTCTTGTATTGCCCAAAGTGTATCCTTTGAAGGCCTTTTTAATAAATACCTACTTTATTCCTTTAGCACTGTCTAGCCTCTGTTCCAGGTAGCCTCTTTAGGCATCAGTGCTGCACCATGTACCAACAAATGCAAGAGAAAGGAGAAGAGGGAGGAAAGGGATGGTCACAAATAAGCAGCCATATACCCATGGCTGGGTGCAGTCACTATAGGGAGACATGTTTGCAAACAGGAGGGACTCTGCATGCTTCACTAGTGAAATTTAGTCCTGACCCAGTGGCTCGTAAGAAGATAGGAACATGAGCCTCTAGAGAGAGTTTGTCAGCACAAGACACCTCATTTCTGTAGAATCATAGATAGCATTATTCATGGGATAATGTGATTTGACAGACTGCAGAGTGGGGGATGACCTTGCTGACACCATGTGAAAACTGACAGCAAAGCCCCCACACTCTTCCTGGTCCATGGAAAGAAAAGACACTGATTTCCATTGTTGCATATTTGGCATGATTTGGAAGGAAATTCCCAGCAGGCAAATTGCTAAATAAATATCTCATAAAAGAAAACCTCTTTGCCTATATTGTTTAAATTAAAATATTTGTTCTGAAGGAACATTCCTTTAATCTAAAACAAACAAGACTGTTAAATCTTCCTGAACATGTTGTCACAAAACCAGGACAAATCCTTTGTCAACAGTTTTCATTAGCATAGAAAGTCAGCACAGCAAGAACCATAACTCTACCCATCTGGCATTAGAACAAATATATTTACATATATATTCAAAAAAACCATCTGACTTTAGTACTCCCCACAGTCTTAATTTTCAGACTGTTGCTTTGAACACTACCACATGCATGAGGATACAGCTTTCACATTAACTAAAAAAATATTATGACTTTTGTGTACATTTTTCTGTTCTTTACCTTTCTGTTCTTTACTGCATCTGCAGAAAATACCAAATATAAGAGTGAAACTGGGCTTCCACAGTTAGGGCAGAAACATCACTAGGTTTAGGTTGCTAAATCTGAACAATGAAGGGTCACACATGTGTTTGAAAACTCTATCCTGCTATGGGGGAATGTCAGGAGGTCAGCACCAACCTAAGCCATGTATGCTTATAAAGCACTTTTCATCCTCTTAGGTAGCTTGCAAAGGTTTTGTCGACCTCAGATAGTCTTCAGCTCAGAATCACAGAATCACTCAGACTGGAAGGAACCCCTGGAGACTGAGCAGTCCAACAGCACAGCTCAGACCAGAAACCCAGCTAGAGCAGCTTGTTTAGAACTTTTTCCAGGCCATTTATGGCTATCTATAAGCATGGAAACTCCACAACCTCTCAGGCCAACCTCTGCTGGTTTTTGACCATCCTTAAGGTAAAAGTCTCTTTCTTAAGTTAAAATAGAATTTTCAATTCCATTGACTCCTAGCCCATCAATGGATGCCACTGAGAAATGCCTGGCTTCATTTTCTTCAGTCCCCCCACCATTCATGTATTTATATGTTTGTTGATAAGATCCCTTTGAGCCTTCTGTTCTCCAGCTTGAACAATCCCAGTCTTCTCAGCCTCTCCTCAGACATCAGATGCTCCAAGTCCTTTATTGTTCAGCCTTTTGCTAGATTCTCTGCAGCATGCTCATGTTTCTCTTCTACCAGAGAGCCCAAACCTGGACATAATACTTCAGAGGTGTCTCATTGGTTCTGAGTAGAGGCAAAAATCACCACATTTCATCTGCTGGCATTGCTTCTCCACACTTTTTATTTATTTATCCCAAACTTCACAAGTTTGTCTGTATGGATGCTACAGAAAACTATGTTGAAAGCCATATAAATTTATGTTTAGCTAAAAAACATCCACTGCTCTGCCTTCATCCACCAGCCAGAAATGTCTTTATAGGGGCTATGAGGCAGTTTAAACACTATTTCCCCATTGTAAATCCACACTGATTTCTCTCAGCTCCCAGCTTCCCACAGAGCAACCTGGTCTAGTAGAAGGTGTCCTTGTCTATGGCAAGGGGGTTGCAATGAGATGATCTTTAGATTCCCTTTCAACCCAAGCAATTCTACAATTTTGTGATATGTTTGAAAATGGTTTCCAGGAGGATTTGCCCTATACAGATTTGTTAAATGGTGGATTAGTTCAGAATGTAAGTATAGCCAAGCAATTTAGGAAGAGCAGGTGATTTAAGCCCAACTGTACCTGAGTTGTCTAGAGGAGTAAATAAGACTGTTCATAGAATGTAGTGGGGGGGGGGGGGGGCGCGTTAAACTTATTTTTGACTGATTAAGGCATTTCAGTTATTCTTATACAGATAAGTGGGGAACAGAATATCCTTCCAATATTAATTTCTTGGAGACTAAGTCAAAGGTATTGAAGCTTTTGAAATGACACAAATATATTCCGATAAATTCTGTTTGCCTCTAACATAAATGAAGTCCTTTTGCTATGGGGATAACATTTTCATATCATGGAAGTTGATCCTGGACACAGGCTGTTTTAATATTTTTGTTGAACACAGCACTGAGAATAAGTTTGTCAGGGAAGGACTTTTTAAGTGCAGGAATTGAAGCAGGAGACAACAAACAAGTGGGAAAAAAGAAAAAGAGATAAAATAAAGGCATGTATGTGTTTTTGCATGAAGACTTTTGTGTCCACCCTCCTGTTACTGACAGTGTTAACCTTATTTCAATTGTCCAAAAATAGGTGCCCAATGTTATTTGAGATGCCTTGGACATGCCTGGTAAATGGCATGATCTGGTAAATGAAGACTCTTCCAAATTAAATAAAAAGTGGACGCCATGGCTGTAGTGGGAGTTTTGGCAGTTTCATTGCAGCTCTAATTTTGCCAGATTTGTCTGAAATTCTACTTCCTCCCTCCTTGTTTAGTAGCCAGTCAGGTTCTAAAGGTTGTATCTGTGCCTCTTTTAACATCAGTGCAAAAGGTGATAAAATATATAGTTTGCTAGGAAGAGAAAATCTCAGCTGAATAACAGAAAAATCACACATCTATTTCAAAATACTCAATTCAGGTGCTTCCATGATCTCTTTTGTATTTAGAAATTTACATTGGAACATTGCATTTAAGGGCTGATGGAGATTAATTGTTTGTGTTCTCAGCAAGCCCATGAAGAGGGATAAAAGTTAAATAAGGGCATGAATAAAATGCATTATGTAAGCCATAGGTATTGATGTATAACAGTTAGGTGCTCACTCAAGTGTTTCTGTTATTCAGAGTCAGTATAGTGAATATATTTCCTTCCCTTCTCTGCAGCTCAACAATGGAATGGAAATTTCATTTTTGTGGAGCGTTAGAGATACGTGTCACTGAAAGATTTTCGAAAGCAGAAGATACAGAAACATATCCTCATTTTAGAAAATTCTTGGACGAGCTGAAAGATGAAAATTATGGAGGCTCAAAAATAATTTTAAATTAGCTCTAAGGTTCTTTAATACTGAAGGCTAAATAATACATCTAGTGGTTTTTGGGAGTAGAGTTAATCTTTGGGATCACACAGTTCAGCAAAGAAATTTCTTTGCAGCTTCCATTTGCCAAAGTTCCTCTTCTGCAGCGCTTTGACAAGCGCCTTGCTCTGTTGCGCTCTGGGGACCATCTTCTGCCTCAGATCCTATACCAGGAGAAATGCCATGATAAGAGGAATACAGAGAGGTGTCACCTGGCCTCACCCTTAGCTGCAAGACTGTCATGGTGCAGCACCTTTCTCGTTCCCTTCTGGGGAAGGGGAGGTGGCCCAGAAAGGCCCAGCACTGGGAACTGCAGCCAAGGAAAGATGCTGCAGCATGGTGGTGGGGGAGAAGCACAAGGCAAGGGGCAAGCATCAAACAGGAAAGCAGGACCTAGCACAAAGAGGTGAAGAAATAAATTCCATGCTGTTTGCTTCCTATTCTTCCCTTTTTCTGTCTTCCAGGCCATTTTTAAACTCTAAAGAGCAAGACTACTCATGAATCTTTTCCCCCATACTCTCCAAAGTACTGAAAAAGTGTTTTATTGGCCAGATTTTCCATACTTTAAACCTTGATTTCCTTTTTTCAACTTGTCTTTCTTTTCTTCCTCAGTATATTTTTCCTGGAACTCTTAAATAAGTGTCAGCCTAGCTACACTGTCTTTGCTACAATTTTAATGCTCAAATATTCCGAGTGAATCATCTTTTTCATGTAATTCCATTTGTACCAGGAAATAGGACTATGTCATAATAACATACTTGCCTAGAAATGGTTCTGATATTTGTAAAGTGCACCAAATTTTCTTTGCTGCTTTGTGTTCCAGGATGTGTGCTGTACTGTTGTGGCACACTTTTACCAGTAAGGTTAGCAAACAGTTGCAGTCTCCAGAGGTTACGCTGACTGATTGTTTGTCAAAACATATAAACAAGGAGTCAACTTTTAAAATTTAATTGAAAATAAAAAAATCTTTCTTGCTACTTTCATATGACACCAGGCTTTCTGTGTGTATATCACCATAGCCCAGCTCTGCCCAAGAGAAACAGAGAAAAAAAGCACTGCCCTGCTCTCTCAACTGGCTAGGATTAAGTTATAAGGATTAAAATGAGCCACCTGTGTTGGTAACAATTGGTAATTTCAACCTGTTTAAGTTCATAAATGCATTGTGATCTCTTTTCCTTCAGGCTAGAGGCAAAGAGGTCTTTTTGGATCAGAATGGGGGTCTTGTCTTCCTGAACAGGGAGAAAAGTGACAATAGTTCCCTGTTAGGTAGAAAGCAATGTTCCTTAGTGGGATACTTAATTTCCTTGGGGAGCTTCTTCCTCTCAACAATTATAAACCAAGGTTAGAGATACTATTTCATCTTTCTGAACCAGGGAATAGAAATACCTCTTGCAATCACTCTACTGTCAGAAAGACATCTACTGTACTGCTCAGAAAGACATCAAAGCTGGGAAGGAGATCTTGTTTCCTAAAGATTATTACCAGTTGCATCTGCTTGCTCATTAACACTATAAAGCTCAGAGAAATGTTTTCTGCTTCACCTAGTCAGCTGAGCCACAAGAACTTATGCCAAGAGACATCTCGGATTCTGCACTTTGTATAATGCAATCAGATGGCTATTGGCAGTGGAAATACAATCAAATTTATTGTTTCAGATAGAAAAATTATATAGAAGTTTTGAAAACTGACTGATTGGTCCCCTTTCTCTATAGAATATATACCAGGCTATGCTGTTCCTACTTATAAACACTGCTTGCCCATCTCCCATTGGAGATGCCATTCTGGCTGAAGACTATTAGCTGGCTCATGAAATAAATACCTCTAAAGGCTTAAACAACTGCTGGGTGGCCAGTTTTTGCAACTTAATACATAAACACTCCTTGATGCAAGTACTATAGCATGTTGGTCCACAGCCAGATACACCTTTAATAAGCAATGTGTGTGTTCAGTCTGTCCATCAGCAGAGTTCTTGTTCACCACCCTGGGAAGAGCTGGTGTCACAGCCAGAGCGACATCACAGGTGTCCTCCTTCACTACCTCTAAAAGTCTCCTGACCAGCCTTTGCCTTCTCTCAGACATTGTTGAAAAGCTAAGTTTAAGCAGCACAGGAGAGCTTTATAAAGGAATTAATCTGTGTGGTGGTTGACCTAAAAAACTTTCTCAGTTGGATCCAACCAAGCCATCAGTTCTTTTCAAGGTTTGGGTTTGCTTCCAGCAATCTAATTTCCCAAGAATTGTGATATGTGATACCTGTGTGCCTACTTTGCATGCATTTATTTTTGTTCAAACTGTGCTGCCTAACAACAGCCCTGGAAGATGTTCTAGTGCCATTTTTTTAGTACTGAATGTCTCAATGAGCTGGACCCTAGACCATGTGATCCATATTCATCCTTATGGTGATCAACTGCCTCACCCCTCCAACGGAGTAGCGGCTCAAAAGCATTTCCAGCTATTCAAGTGGTTGGTTAGTAGAAATCAGGACTTGTACTTAAAAGTAGTTACAACAGCTGAATAATCCCAGTGAGTTTTAAATTTTCAGTCCATCTCTTCAAAGTTCCAGTCAGTCATTACACTAGCATGTGACAGTTTTATAAGAAAGCAATAGATAATATTAGAGGCAAACCTCCACCACCTCCATCTGGTTCTGGCTGGAATATAGTTAATTTTCTTCATAGTAGCTAATGTTTTGGATTTGTGCTGGAAAGAGTGCTGCTAACACAGGGATGATTTTGTTTTTGCTGAGCACTGCTGCTCCCCACCCCATCTCTCAGCAAGTAGACTGGGAATGTGCAAAAAGTTGAGAGGGCACACAGCTGGGAGAGCTGACCCCAACTGACCAAAGGGATGCTCTATACCATATGGCATCATGCTCAGCATATTAACTAGGGGGAAAATTGCTCAGGCACTGTCTGGGCATCAGTTGCTTGATGGTGAGTGATTGTTTTTAATTGCCTCACTTGTCCTTCATGGGGTTTATCTTGTTATTTTATATTTTTATTATTATAGGCATTATGTATAACTGTAATAAATATGGTTAATATTTTATTTCAATTATTTAATTCTTCTTATGTCACTTCAAAAGTCTTCTCCCCTTTACCTTTTCAGTCCTTTTTCCCTCATCATACTGGAGGGAGTGAACAAGCAGATGTGTGCTGCTTAGTTGTCTGCTGGAGTTAAACCATGACAACCATTAAAAAATAGAAAAATGGGGGAAAAAAAAGAAAAAAAAAAGGTGAGGGAAGGGAACAAATATGTATCTGAATTAAACTCATTGCATACAAAAATTGCTATGATGTTACAAACTTTTTTTTTTATTTAGTCAGAGAAAAAACCCAGTATTTTCATCAGATTGCTGATCATTTCTTTAATGCTTTTGTGCTTAACCTAGGATTTTCTTTTCCAAACTGCTTTGCTGGCAAAATAAATGCCAGAAGGAAATGATGGGACACTTTAAAGAAATGTTTTTTCATAGGCCATATTGCTGATTGCTGTTATGTTATTCTCATATGGTAGGGCACCAAATCTTGAGAGAGAAGAGTTTTAATTAAGCAGGGGAGTGCACTTATTGCCTGCTAGAGACAAACCTGACCAAAAGGTTTTTTATTTAATTTGGGGCCATCTTTCCAGTGCAGCGGGATCCTTTTAAACCTACACAGTAATTGAGAGATGCTCAGGTGCAATGCTGAGAGAAAATGTCATGAACAAGATTTGTGGGGAAGAGTTTCTCATACAAATGAAAATATAATCATTGTGCTGCTGAGTGGAGTGATGTGCTGGCATAGAATTTGGCATCAGATTCAGTAGTAGAATACACAAACCTCAGGCAAGGCGCTGGTAGGCACTTTACAGGCTCAGAGATAAATCCACTCCCTGCCACACCCTGCTCACATTTTTTACCTCTGCAGTTTGCTTTTCTGAGCATACCAATTTCAATTCATTGCTGTATTTTACTCTTAAATTAAAATCACACATTATAGTTTTGCTATGGGTTTTTTAGAAGACAACAGAGAGTAGAAATTGGCTTGAATGCTTTTCATTTTGTTAATGCAGAATAGCCAGCTGCCCTACCCTCCTTGCCTGCAGTGACAGGGAAGTTGTAGCAATAGGATGAATAGCATCTCTCTGCATTATGTATGTGCACACAGGGGCAGTAGCAGCCCTTAAGCAGTGCTTACTGCCTAGCAAGCAGTTACTCACTTTTAAAACACTGTTATGGCAGAGAGACAGGCCAAAAGGCTAATTGCTCAGTGGCCAGTGCAATTCTGCATGCGAGTGTTATGCAAACATCCCCAGACAAGTAAAACTATCTCAATAAGAGTGTAATAGGAAGAGTTTCAGCTGTTGCAATGAAGAATAGAATAGTTGTAGCACCGGTGCATCCAGTCTTGCTTTTTAACTGTGGTATAATTGTGATGTTAAATAACAAATACCTTTTAAGTGATATCACAGATGTTATCATGAGGAAAAAGATACATGACCATGTAGTTGTACTGTGATGAGATAAAACAGATTATTTCTTCTTACAAAGAAGAAATATAAACATAGAAGGCTGTCCTGATGAATTATTTCATTTGAGGGCTCACTGTGTTCTACAATAAAAAATTGCTGTAAACTGCCAGTCTTCAAATTTTGCACACACTTTTTTTGAATTGTTTGAAATATGTAAAAACAAATGTAGAATAAGCTTTAAGCTACAATTTTCAATAAAGTCAACTTCTCCTAACTAGGCACTGGGCTCCTGATACTGGTTCCAGGATGAAGGAATTTTATTTGTGCTAAATCAGAAAGGAGAAAAGCACGACCAATTTGTTTCACAGCATAAACTTTATGTATGCTGGAATTTAATGGTTTGAAAACAGAACTGAGTGCAACTTCGGGAATGCAATTTGACATCCTCTGTCTGCTGAGCCAATGACAGAAAGAGCAGACCTAGTTGAAAAAAAAATAGGAAAAAAATCTGAAAAAACCCCACAGTATAATTCTCTTGTGATGTGTTCATAAAAAATCTCCCTAAGTTTTCACTGTGATATATATGTTCACATCCATCTCTTTTGCTGGTTAGCAGGAACAACCCTCATTACATAGTGCAGAAGTTAAAGCAGGGGCTCCTCATATGATGAATAAAACATAATGGGTAGTGAGCAACAGCAATCCCCAGTAGTCGTATTAGCACACAAAAGCCTTTGTGTTCACTGTTCATCACTCCTTTGGAAAAGCCCAGATCATAAATTCTGATTTAATAATAGAATGATTTAGAATGGAAAGCACCTTTTTCCATTTTTTTTTTTTTTTAATATCATGGAGAGTCATTAATCCAACACTGTCAAATACAGCACTTAACCATGTCCCTAGATGCAACATCTACACATCCTTTAAATACCTCGAGGGATGGTGACTCAATCTTTTCCTAATACCTAACATAGCCTCCTCAGACACCAACACAGCTTCAGGCCATTCCCTCGGGTCCTGTGGCTGTCACCCCAGAGCAGAGATCAGTGCCTGCCCCTCCTCTTCCCCTCACAATGAAGTTGTCCCTGCAGTGAGGTCTCCCCTCAGTCTCCTCCAGGCTGAACAGACCAAGTGCCCTCAGCTGCTCCTCACACGGCTTCCCCTCAAGGCCCTTCCCCATCTTTGTGCTCTCCTTTGGACACTCTCTAATAGTTTAATGTCTTTCTTACATTGCGGTGCCCAAAACTGCCCCCAGCACTGGAGGTGAGGCTGCCCCAGCTCAGAGCAGAGCAGGACAATCCCCTCCCTTGCCTGGCTGGTGATGCTGTGCCTGATGTCCCCAGGGCAGGGTTGTCCCTCGTGGCTGTCACTGGCACTGCTGACTCATTTCCATTGACCAGGACCCATCCCAAAAAATCTGCAAAATCTGGTACTTGTCTTTGTTAAACTTCATCTGGCTGGAGATAGCCCTGATTTGTGGAGGTCTCTCTGCAGGGCCTTTCTGCCCTTGAGGGAGTCAACACCTCCTCCCAATTTTGTATCATCTTGCTCAATATATCTTCCTGTGTCCAAATCACTTATGAAGATGTGGGAGAGCACAGGACCAGGATGGAGCCCTGTGGAACCCCACAAGTGACAGGTCACCAGTCTGATATTACCCCATTCACTGTAACCCTTTATGCCCAACCCATGAGCTCACTGATCCCATGATGTGTTTATCCAGCTCTGTGCTGGGCATTTTGTCCAGCAGTATACTGTGAGAAACACTAATGAAAGCCTTACTGAAATCCAAAAAGATTACATCAACTGGCTTCCCTTGGTCAACTATGGTTAGCCATAATTACTTCTATCTAAATTTCAGTGCAGCATGAAAAATAGGACGTTTGAGTTGAAAATCAGACTGCACAGAACCCTTCTTGACATCTCTACCATGCAAAAGTTTTTTTCTTTTTGAACCATTTCATAAATGGCTCCATATTAACACAGATCTATCATGACTAAGTAACGTTTCAGTAATAGGAGTAGAGTAAGCATTAAGTAGATTTAATGGAATCAAATTAATCAACTAAAAATTTAGTTTGTTTGTAAAAGAAAACTCCTGGGAGAGTAACTTACAAATGTCACATTTCTTGAGGAAAAAATTTAAGTGGTTAAATCACTAGCAAATCTATCCCACTAAACTATGTTGGAAAATATGCTTGACTGTTGGAAAATTATCTGGACATTCTAGATTTTCTCATCATACTGCATATAATGAAATGAAAGATGCCTGAAATTTCACTGAAGTTATCAATAACCTTGACTGCTTTATTGTGATAAATGTAATCGTGAGGTTTAAACAAATGCTGCCAATGAACACTGAGTTTTATGAGCAGAATCCTGTAACACGATCCTTTGTGTTGATCCAATAATTGCTATTTTTCCTCACCAAACAATTTGAAAAGCCTTCAATTAAATTGGGTAAAAGAAGACAAAATGTTAAAAATAAGAAAGGGCTTATATATATGAAAATAAAAGGATACCTGAGAAAAAGTGTTGGTTCAAACTATTCCGTTTACACTGCATAATTATGTATTTCAATGTGGTATCTCATTTATATGCTGCTGTATGCACTCCTGATGTCAAAATAGAAAAAAAAAAAAGCTCTCAAATATTCATACAACTGCCTTCCAGTAGGGCAAATGCAATTACACATGTATTTGCAACCTCTGGCTATAAGGAATAACAGTAGTGATTTGATTTTGAATTCCCCCCAACCTTGCCTAAGAAGAATAAGGATCTCTTTTTCAGTGATGCAAAAAGTTGGCTAAAATTCAGCCCAAAGAAATCCTCAGAATGTTATTCTGAGAAAGAAGTAGGTGTTCTGACCACTGGAAACAGGAGACAATATATTAAAACAAAATCTCACAATGAAAGAGGAAATTGAAATGAATTGAAAGTCTAATGTCCTTGGGTAAAATGCAGCGTGCTTCAAAACTGCAAGTGAAATGTCCATGCTGTACTCTACCTGCTCTGATAAATCTCAGACTCAGCTTATGTCTTTGCAATACCTGGAGAGAGCATTAAAACAGTAAGGTCCTTGGAGAATTTTGAAAGAATTATTTTTCTTTTATTAGTTTTGAAGTAATAATTTTTTATTTAGTTAGTTTCACAGAAATGAAACAAAGATTCAATTTGGGGTTTTGTTTTGTTTTGTTTTGTTTTTATGGGCAGAGAAATATTCTTGGTCTGACATAAAGAACATGTGTGTATATTGCAAGACCACCATTTCTCTAGGGCATTAAAGGAGGCAGAAGATTTCTTAATGAAAGAGGATAGGGCTGAAGACAGAGTCTTGTGGTGAAATTTCTGTGCTGATTTTTTACCAAGACATGGTGTTGGTATGCAAGAATATAGAGATATTGATAGTCCAGGGGTATGGACTAAGGGCAAGAAGTTTGAGGAGCTGACATCCAGGAGAAATTAGCTGGAATTTTAATGAAAGAGCAACTGCTTCTCCATGGGTCAGCTGCAGCAGCACAGAACATTTTATGGTTAATAAAAGAGGACAGGAGAACAGAACCTCAGGTCCAAACTGCCAAGGAGCTCTGCCACACATTTTAGCTGTAATAAAAAACCCTGGGATATTTTAAAGAGACACAGATTTCAAAAAATGGCTCATTAGGGCAGGGCTTTTTGTCCTCCCTGTTCCAGAGTGTCAAGCAGAGGAATTAATTAGCAGAAAGCCTTTAAGTTAGATGACTGTTTCTCCAGGAGCAGCAGTGGGAAAAGTTAGGTCCCTAATGTATCAGAGTCTTTGTTGTGAAGGCTTCAGATGGAGACTTTAACTCTTATGAAGTGTGAGGATTTATGCTAATTAATTTGAAGAAAAGGTCAAGTTCATGTTAATAACCAAATTGAACTGGTGCCTCTGCATAAAGGTCACTGGAAAGGATTATGATTATACACAGTTTTAATGTAGGAACTACCAGCCTCATCACAACTTTGCAGATCTTCAGCCGTGTTTCTTCAAGGGCTGAATTTTACAGAGCTGCAAGAGTCTAAGAAGAGTTTTGCAAATTGAAACAAATTCTGTATCAGAATAACTAGGAACATCTCTTCTGGGAAATCATATCAGAAGATTGTTTTATATAGTCAGGTCACCACCACAATATTTATTCTACTACACTCATAAAAGCCCTTCTCTTTAAAACATGAAATGTGCCATGTCCTCTGCAGCTATTCTCACAGGCCAGCATATTCAGTAACCTGCAGCATTCTAATTTGTCTAAATTTTAACTAGATAGATATCAGTTTTCTTACTTTGGAAAACTGGGGGGAAAGGAAGGGGATTGTCTATTACTGTATGAAAAAGCAATTTCTTTTGCCAGTAATCTTTTGAAACCCCATTCCTATTATTTGTGATGCTTCTGTTCGAATAAGGCCTTTATCTTTCCCTTTACAGCTCTTATATAGATGGAATTATTTATTTTCCTATTAAATTGCCTGTTTCCATCAACAGTATCTATAATTCAACCTGATTTCCTTTGCAAGGTGAGTTTAGCTAAAACTCAAGAAAACAGATGCTCCTTCGAGTGTAGAAAAGCAGCGCAAAATATTTTGAAAAACTAACTGGTCCCTTAAAAAAGTGAAATGTTTGCAAACCTTCAACAATAAGTAAAAGGACCCCAGAGGGACCTGGCAAGAAAGGATCCCCACAGTAGGTCCACAGGTTTCTCCTGATTTGGCCTGAACACAATGTCAAGGACGTGCAACATCAACTCTATGGACAGAAAGACTCACGGATTTCAGAGAGCCAAGCAGGACCAGGATAACCAGGTGTGCCTGCTAGCTGTCCCTCTCTCTGTGCCTGCCTTCAGAGGCGCTGCACCATGGGTGGGGTTTTTTCCCATCCATGCCTTCTACCTTTCTTCTCACCAAGAGCTCACTTAGGGCATCAAACAAGCAGATTCAATGGCAAGAAATCCTGTGGTCTGAGGCTTGTGCCAGGAACTTTTCGGGGACAACTGCTCCTGATGAGGTACAAACCCACTTTGTCTTCAATGATGCCCTAAAAACTACTTGGTCCTTTCTTTTCTGTAGGTTATGAGGAAGAGACTCTCATAATATCTCCCCTAGCCTTCACCTCCACGCCCTAGAAAAAGAGCATAGGAAGACAAAGAGCTTTATTGCTTATTCTCTTTCAAGGGAATATAAAAATCCTGTGCAGAGGAGTGAACTGTGAACAAAGAGCAGGGAGAATTAAGCTTGGAGAACTCAACTGTTTGATGCTAATTTTAATACAGCCATAAGGACATAGAGGGGAGAGTATAGGGAAAGGCAGATGGGGGGAAAATGGAAGACACAAGGAAGAGGAGAAAGGAACCATATATAAATCAGAGATTTGAAACACAACAATACAAAAAACCAAACCAAAGCAAATATTTAAAAAATAGAGGAATCAATATAAGGAAAAAGGAAATGTACACACAAAGAAAAAAAAAACACACACATTGAAAATATGGAATGACGTATCTCCTCTGAATATACAATAGAAAGAAAGAAAGAAAGAAGGAAAAGATGAACAGGGCAGGAAAATCACTTTACTACCACAAGGCACATACCTTAAAAATAAGTGTTGAAATGTTCTGCATCTGTCATGCCACATGGATGATGTGTTGAACACTCCATGAACTTTCATATATTTGTCTGCTTTTTGGCTCACTCACTGTGTAATTTTCCTTGGAAGATACTACACTGTTAAACATTTATAGAGAAAAGCCAACCCTCCCCTGGCAGCAAATCAGATATTGCAAACAAACCTATCTGACATTTGGCTATTCTCTCCAAAATATAATTTACCAACAATTTATTGCCTTTTTTCCATTAAATTTTGATAGATGTGTTTGCAAATACCCACTGATGGAGGTCAGCTGTAATGTTAGAAACAAGGGTGCAGGACTCATAAAAGCAGACATTTTGGAGAAAATTTAAAAGTAGAACTGAAAATAAGTATAATAAATAGTTGAATTGCAACTAAATCCCAAATTTAGAGGAAAATAGTCCCATTATTCCTCTATAAAAGTTCTTTGTTTTGAAGACAATAAGTTTTGAAGGAATAAGGGTTTAGGCTCAGTGAAAAACAGATAAACTTCAGTTGCAGTGAATCTAGGTAATGAGCATGAGGGTGAGGCCCAAGATACCACTACTCTATAATTCTCCTCCTGACTGACAAAAAGACTGATTCACTGGCTTAAAGCTGTCAAGAAGAAAGTGATGGATCTAGGCTTATGTCCAATACCTCCTTAATAGCCCAAGTGGAATGCTAAAGCTACATTTGCTGTCATTGAGGAATTTCCTGCCTTTGTGGGAACCTGTTGCCCTTAGAGGAAGACCTACTCCATACAATGGCAGATGAAAAAAGGGGTAAAAGCCAGGGGAGTATTAGTCTCTGGCTTTGAAAGTACAGTGGCACGTGAAGAAAAGTTCAGGCAGGTCTTCTTAAAGTGCTTCACATGTGGAAAGGAATGAGTAAGTAATTATTAATTAATTAATTATTAATTAAGGTACATATGCTGTTAACATGGATCACAAGTCAGTAGCTTAAGCACTGTCTAATTGTGTATGAGCTTCTTCATCCCAAAACAGATGGGGTCAAAGTGTGTGTCAGGCTGTTCTCTGAAGTCCATTTCCAAAATAGATTTTTCTCATTTCCTAACAGTCTATTCCCTGGGCTAGTCCAGTACTACATCACTCTTGACATCAGGACTAGATCCAAAAGGGGTGGTACATATGTAGGACTGAGTCTGCACTCCCAGAAACTTTCTGTTGCTTATGCATTTTGTGTCACTAAAATTTCCTGAGCGGCAGAAAGTCCTGCTGTCAAGCATTCACAGAAGTATTCCAGCTGAGATTGTTCAGGCCCAGAGCATAGACAGCATTTACTTTTGCTGCTTTGATTTAGCAGGTAGTTCCAGGGTATGCCCGCAGACCTGGCATCCCTACAAAATCCAAGTCCTTCAAATATGTTTTTTTTTTTCCCTAACCACTAGTTACATTCTCTTTTCACTTGCTCATGCCTGGAAGGAAAGGCTGCAGGCACCAATAATTAGGAGAGAGATCTGGACTGCAGAAAATGCTGTCTGATGTTCTTACCTGGGGAATCAAATTTAAGATACATACACAGGATTTGTACTTTCTGCCAGGTAGTATGTTTATTATGCATTCTTGCAACATCTAAAAATACTACAAGGCAGTGCCTAACTTGTGACTGTGTGTGTTCTATTATCACTTCTGCCTGCATGCCCCTTACAGTGTTCAAAACATTAAGCTGTTCCTCTGGGCCAATAATGACATGGGAAAATATGAAACTATGAAGATAATGCATTAAGCCCCTAATTGCTGAGAAAGTAAGAAAGGCAAAGAATTGATGGGCATAGTAGAGGAAGGCTGAAATCTAATTAGTTCCTCTTCCAAGACAGCAGCATATTTCTTTACAACCAGATCACGTTCTGGGAGTTTTGTTCAACAGTTGTGCTAATCTGCTCTCTGGAGAAGATCCCAATGGTAGCTTCTCTACAGCAGCTCAGTACCTCACACAACTAACTGCTAATCCTCCTCCAGTGTTTGGTACTCCACATAGGACTCAGTATCAGAAGAAATCACTGGTATTATTGATCAATTTCACTTATAATCTGCCATAAAGGTATAAGACACAGGTCTGGAAGTCCAAATATGCTAATAATAGCAGAAATTTCTTGCTTTTTAATGTTTAATATTTTATTTAAATTCTGAAAAGACAACTATTACTTTCATTTTAGGGAGGAGGAATCACTTTTGGTTCTGCTCTTACCCAATGGAAACTTTAGGGTAAGAAAAGCAATGTTATCTGGGAACTTCTGTCTTGCTTCAAACTTACATAATTACCACCAGTTTTATCGTTCTGTGCTTTAGCTTCCAGAGAAGGATAAATGTTATCAGACTTACAAACCAATTTGGAGACTCAGCAGCTCTGCTTACCAGGACAGGGCATTTACTTGGCAGGAGCTGGACTCACACAAATGCATTTGTTTAACAGGCAGCAGTAAACTCTCATGGAACACCTGTGCTGTTACTCACTTTCCACCCATGGGTTTCACAACCTGAGCCTAGATAGTCCTGCAAAAGAAGGAGTTCAGACTGATGAATGTTCATCCAGGGGAAAAAATATGTTGCTTTCTTGTGTTATTCAAAAGAGTGACTGAAATACCACAACATTTTCACAATCTTGTCCATACTAGGCTTTAACCCCATACTTTCTTTTAAAGAATATCAATTACATAATAGCCCCCTGAGGTTTTACTTCTAATAAAGAGACTTCTAATAAAATTCACATGTACGTATTACTGTGAAAGAAAGAAGAATGAATACAGAGAGGCAGCACCTTGAGTCTGAGATAATCCTATCCATTTTGTAGATATTAGAACAGCATTGGAAATTATGGAAGACCACTTTTTTAACAACCTGAATTTCATCAGGGTTGATTGTTTACCCATTGTACCATGACAAAGTCAGAAACCTCAGTTAAAGATCCTGAAGACACAGTGTTTCCTGAAAGCCAGGCTGTGCTTGCTCACATTAGTGACCACTCAAGTGGCCCTGGGTGTTACTCTGCTCAGACTTTATATTACCCTGAAAACCTTCATCTCAGTAAGGAGGCAGTTATGGTCTATATGAATTTAGATGGTTTTATTGTTTGCATCAATGTTAAAAAACTGAGTTATAGTATATCATTCAACAGAGAAAACAGTTTCATGTGTCATCGTGCATAGAGGATCACAACCAAATAGCTCAGGATACTTTTATCCACTGCTGATGTAAATAGTTGTTAATTAGCCAGGCCAAAAAAGAAGATTATATCTGATTTAGGAAAGAGATATTTTCTTCTCAAGAAAGAGGAAAAATATTTATTCTGCTTCAAAAGAAACTCCAGATTATAACCAAGTAAAGGAGAAGTAAAGTTGGTTCCTGGAAGAAAGATGATATCTGTCCAGAGCTGATCAAGGACTTCAAGAGAAACATTAGCTAACAAGCTCAGCTAGTACAGAGTCTTCACTTATGAATGCAATTTGAAACAAGAGGCAAGTGCAAGAAAAAAGGAGCTTCTGACAGCATCTCAGAGAGAGCCTACAACGCAGCTGAATAAGGAAGAGAGAGAGAGGCACTTTTCTAAATAAGTCTTGCTATGAGTAGATCAAGGTAGGTTTTTCCTTCTGTTTCTTTATCCATGCCATTTTTAAACATAAGTGACTGTTTTGTATTTTGAGTGGTGTACAATGTAAAAAACTGGAGCAAAGAGTGATTTTGAGATAGGTGTATAACGGCAAAGCACTTTGCCACTAGGAATACTGCTGGTGATGCAAATTTATAAAGTTTGGTTCCAGTATTCCCTATCAAGTGTCCCAACTTCCCATAATCTGTCCTTTACAGTACTCAAAATGTAGCAGAGGAGCATCTATGGAAGCTGACTAAGCTGAATGGAGAACTAAATGGTTGGAGAGGGAGAACTATTTTCCATTCCCTGAAATGGCTCAATAGATGCAGGAGGCAGCATACTTGAACCCCAGAGACAATAATCTCTATAAAGTCATTTAAAAGGCAAGTCACAAGCATGGCATTCACAACCCAAGCTGTTGCCTCTATTTCTGGCACAGTCTGAGCCCAGGCCAAGCCTCCAGGTGATAGCAGCCTCCAAATCCAGATGATTTGGGCACTGTCCCAGATGAGCCTGAGGCCAGAATGGTGCCTAACATGTTTTAGGGGTATTGATGTAGCTGGATCCAGCAGGTTTAAACTCCTACTGCATGTCAGAAGGATGAACCTTTCATTCTAGAGGTCAGCTGCTCTGCCACTTTGAGAATTTTGAAACAGCAATTTCTGAACAGAAAAAATTAACCCTGTCCTACAGTGCAGGACATATCAATAATTTTCTATTCTTATTCCAGCTTTAGCTATTTGTATTCCTAAGAACACACTCTGACCATGTAAATCAAGCAGAATATTTTAAAACTACTTACAGCATCACTATTTTAACAGGAAGCTCAGACTCATATTGGGGTTTCCCTCAGTCGGATTATAAAAATTTTAAAAATAATACTGAAGCTTAAACTGCTTCAATGAATCCCAGACCTGAATTATTATGGACAACTACCAATCATTTGCCTATATTGTTTTCAAACTACAGTCCACATGGGACCCATTATCTCTGCCCACTGGAAAAAGCAAAGCCTCCTTTGAGCTTTCACAACATACAGTTTTGCTTCTGATAAACCAGAACAGTTTGCCCCTTTTTGTGTACTTGTTTAAGTATGTTTTCTGTGATGTCACCATCCAGTGCCAAATTGGTAGCATCAGGTGACCTGCTGAGCTAATATGGATTTGGCTGAACACAATTGTTCCTCGGATCAAACAAAATTTCATGGTTGGAATTAGGCTCTCTCTGTTTAAGACAAATGTGTTATTTTGGGTTGATCACTGTAATTTAATTCTATGGGTAACGAAGGATGTTGTTATTATGGATTATCACAGCTCTTTTGTAACCACTACAGCACTAATACTTTTCCTTTTTTGTTGAAATAGTGTTTTACTGACTCCAAAGACAGGCTTATTTTAAATTTGCTGATATTGACAGCAACTGTATTTTGTATTTGATGCACATGGACAACATTCACAATTGTTTCAAAGCAGTGGTACAGAAGCCTCTCTATCACTTGTCAAAAAAAATCTATATTTACCACTTCCCTGTAACATTCTCATCATCATGTGTCACCTTTAAGTAGTCAGAATGGGCATCAGCTGCAGCCCACAGAGAGTTAAGGTAAAATCATGCTGAAGCTTCTGCAACTTTCAGGAATCTTCTTACTTTACCCATTATAATATCACTTCTCTTTTAAAAACTCTGATGTCAGCTCTTAGTTCAGTAGATAAGAATTGAACTGCAGATTTCTTCAAGAGATGTGAACATTAATTTTGACTTTGTAAAGGAGAAGCTCTTTAGTTAGTTCTTTAGGTTAGTTTAAAAAATGTTGGACAAGTAGCCGAGGATCTTCATCTACTGTCTCAAAAATCTATCAGGCACTTTCTTGTGTGATTGAAAAGAAACTTCCCCAGCTGCTCCTAATATTGCCTAAGCCAAGGAAAATGCTGGAGAGAAAACACAGCTGAAAATTATAGGAAGCCAGGATGGAGGGCCAACCAAAACAGAAGTGCCACTGCACCAGCTCATTTTTCATAACATGTGAAAAAGACAGGCTTTACCAGGAGTTAGTAGCGGCTCTCATTTATTTTCTTCATTTCTACATTGCAGAAGTGTAGTGGGTTGATGCTGGTTGGATGCCAGGCACACACAAAAAAATTCTCTATCACGCCATTTACAGCTGGACAGGGGAGAGAAAATATAATGAATGGTTCATGAGGTGAGATAAGGATCAGGAGAGATCTCTCACCAAATACCAACATTGGCAAAACAGACTAGAATTAGAGATATTAATTGAATTTATTACTAAGAAAATCAGAGCAGGATAATGAGAATTAAAAAAAAAAAAAAACAAACAAACAAACAAAAAAAACCTGCAAAACAACTTCCCCCCACCCCTCCCTCCTTCCCAGCTCCACCTCCTCCCCCAGCAGTGCAGGCAGACAGAGAAGGGTCAGTTCATGTCAGGTTGTTTCTCTCACTGTCCAGGGAGAGTCTTTCCCCTGCTCCACCATGGAGTCCCTCCCATGGGAGACAGTTCTCCACGAACATTTCCAGCGTTGAGTCCATCTCATGAACAGCAGTGCTCCCCAGACTGCTGCAATGTGGGCCACTCTTCCACAGGCTGCATTCCTTCAAGGACAGGCTGTTCCCAAGGATGTTCCCTTCTCCACAGGCCTCCCATGGGGTCACAGCCCCCTCTCAGACACCCACCTGCTCCAGGGTGGGTCTCCTCCAAGGCTGCAGGTGGATCTCTGCATCCCCATGGCCCCCATGGGCTGCAGGGGCACAGCTGCCTCACCCTGGGCTGCACCAGGGACTGCAATCCCAGCTCTGGCACCTGGAGCATCTCCTGCCCCTCCTTCTGCACTGACCTGGGGGTCTGCAGAGTTACTCCTCCCACATGTTCCCACTCCTCTCTTCCCTGGCCACAACTACAAATGTGCAAGAACTTTGTTTTTTTCCCCCCTGTCTTCTTAAATCTGTTATCACAGAGGCGTTACCACCATTTCTAATTGGCCCAGCCTTGACCAGTGGCACATCCATCTTCAAAACTTCCAGGGAGTACCTCTGCTGGACATGGAGGGAACTTCCAGCAGCTTCTCAATAAAGCCAGCCCTCTAGCCACCTGCTACCAAAGCCTGGCCATGCAGACACAATACAAGTAGAGAAAGAGTTCTCAAGAGGGGCTGTACACCAACAGCATGTGTGCATTGGGATGGTTTAGCATCTCCCGTTTGTCTGACAAGAACAAATACCCTTGCCTATTGAAAATAACCTCTATACTGCTGACAAAGCATTACAACTAGCATTCCCTGGTAGGACACTGAAAAAGCAATATTATGTGATTAAAAAAAATCTGAGTCAACCAAAACTTCACATGACACAGAAGCAGCTTTATAAGTACATCTTCAGGATAGAAGATTCCCAAGTCCCATTTTGGTTTTGTGCTCAAGAGCTACCTGAAACCATAGGTTTATGAAACAATAGTGCTGGTGCCCACCCTGTCTTAAGAATGGGATTTTTTTCTGTTCCTGGCCTAATTCTTGCCTTTTTCACCAGAGTATTTATTGGGTTTTAGGCAGTTAAATTTTTTAACTGGTTTAGCCCAACCTTAAAAGCAACAATGCTTGTTAGGGATATCATGCTGCTATGCAGGAGCAAGTGTGAGCAGACTGGCTGGGAGAAGACATGGGCAGAATTTCTTAAGATGACTCTGCTGCCAAAACTACCTTAACAGGAATGTACATCTGAATTTGGGAAATTAGGAAGATTCCACCTCAAATAAAGTCTCATGTTCTTGTTAGGAAGCCTGAGGGCAGGACTTGCCAATGACTCTTTCAGCTGTGGGGAACTGTTTAAAATGCCCTGACAGATAGTTAGATAGTGTGCTGTCTGTAAGTCACCTAGAAACAAAACTGTAATCATGTAGTTTTTAAATATAATAATGTTTGTGTGCTCTTGCTTGTTCCTTTAAGGTTAGATAAGAGTGATTTCAGGAAGCCCAGCAGAAAGACCTTCAGACCCAGGACATGGTGATCCAGAGAAGAGCAGAAATGTTTACTTACATCCCCAGGATCCCATCATGGGCCAGCCTTCCCTCAAACTGTGAAAGTCCCTCTGCAAGTCTTCTCCTTCTGTGCAGATTCCTCAGATGGCACATGCCAGAAGGGGCTCCTTCACACTCATCAGGCTATGGGAAGTGCCAAAACTGCCCTCAAAATCATAACAGATGGTTTCCCTGCAAGTAAAGACTACTGATATGTGAATGTCATTGTACTGATCTGCATGTCCTGTCCTGCTGCTCAAAATGCATCTAATAAAGATTTCTCTCCTTACCCTCAGATGGATGATGTGCATCCTATGTCTGTAGGGCATATATTTTTTTACTTGTTTTCAGTTCTAACATTATTCTGTGGCAAAGTATAAATTAACATCTATTTAATAACTCAATCTCTTACAGCTGGCAAATTCAGCAATGAAAAGGATGGTAGAAAAACAGGGTTTGCAGGCCAGCAATTTCTCTGCATAATCGATGTTTGTATGGTAATAAGCACATGGCGACTGGCTTATCTTCTGCTCAAGGCAATGATTTCTTCCAAAGATACAAGCACTTTATATACAGGTACTCCATTCCCTTTGCTTTATTGAGACCCCCACAACAGTGTGAACCATGCCCCAAATGGCTTTCCCCCAGCCTTCTGAGGAATAAGGGGAAGGAACAAAACAGAGAAGCAGTGACAGAGCTCCTGCTGAAAACCATGATGCTGCTGGCAAAGGGAATGGCTGTACTTAGTATTTACTGTAAGAAAGACTGGGCTGTGCCCAGGAAAAAAAAAAAAAAAAGAGGCAATATGCAATGGAGAGAAAAAATAAGATTCTAGCATTCTTGCTTTCTAAATATTTGAAATGTAAGGAGTCACAAGACAAAGCAAAGTATTAAATCCAAGTAAAAAGATACAGATACACCTTAGATGCTTTTTACAACAACATGGCTATGGACACAAGGTGGCTTTCTGTCTCAGTCCTGGAGGGTGCTGGGTCAAGCCCCCACAAGACATATGGGACCACTTCTTTGGGAAACCTGGGAGTTCTGGGAGTTGCTTGGACTTAGCAGTAAATGAGAGGCCTGAGTTAAATAATCTCTGCAGCTTGAGGGAATTGCAGACACTCAAGTTTCAAAGTTGTTGCATTGCTACAAAGAGCAGAGAGGCTGCATGAATAGGCAGAGGTATATAAATACCAGACATCATAATGCAGTCCCAGAGTAAGTCTGCTAAAAAAAGATAGGGGACACAAGATGGATTTACCATCATAAATGGAATTTATCATGTTATTCTAAAAGCATGCTAACTTGTCTGTCAGTCTTCCCTATAAAATCTAGCTTATGTGTTGTGACCCCAGACTATGCGCACGTGACAGAATTGTTCTGTATTCAGTCATTTTCATACTTATTTGGTTTTATTCTTCTCTGTGATACCCCCTTCATTCAAGCTCAAGAATTCTAAATCTATCTAATCTTCTCTGACAGGGAAATGAGACACATCTGTCCTTCATGAACCTGTACTTCTGTGAAGATTTTCTAGTTCTAAAACTTTCTTCTAAAGAATTATGACAGTTATATGCAATATTCAAACAGTAGAAGGAGTTATGGATTTATACTTTGGCTGCTACTGTATAATGATACTTTTTTGATTTGTTCTCCAACCTCATTCTAAAATTGCATTTGTTTTTTGACTGACATTGAATAACAAGTTCATCCAAACAGTTTTCACAGTACTGTCTGTAATGCTGACTTGCTGAATGATAATAATTTCCTTTGAGCTCTCTGCTGTGTGTTGATACAACAAGGATTATTTCTGACATTTGTCACTAATTTGTGTTCATCAGCACTGAACAGCACCAGATCTCAGCTCACTCCAGTAGCCTGTACTGGGAGAAGTTTCTGCAGCACACTTTGGTAACTCTGGGTTACTACAGGAGTTGTCTGAGATCAGAAAACCTCCCTGCCCACTCCTTTTCCAGACCACTAATGGATGCTGACCAGCAAAGTCGTCCTACCTCCATTGCAAAATGTGTTACCATTCCTATGTAGTCTTCCCTATTTTTTCATCAATGGTAGTCCACTCATGGAATTCCCGAATTATACTGTGGCATCTTATTTTCTGTTTTGTAAGAGACCTACTCAAACTCTTTTGGAAATGCCATGCACAATGTATCAAACAGTTCACTGTTATCAATGTCTTCACTGACTTTTAAAGAGAATTACAGACATGTGAGGCATGACTGCTGCAAAAAAATACTCTTTTTCCCCATTGTATCATTTTCACCAACACATGTCTTAATCCTGGTCTTTATCATAGTTTGCATGAGTTTGCTCAATATAGTAGGCAAACTTACTGTTGTTTCTTATATCTCACAACAATTTGGGCGTCATGTTTGATAACCCACGTTTCCCAGGCACCTTGGATGACTTAAAGTATTAGCAGGTCATGGTTATGTGGCAATTGCATACACAGGATCCCTCAGAACTGTTGGGCAAACACCCTTGGGTGTCATATATTAGTTCATATTATTTTCATAAGCCACTTACAGCTTGACTTTTTATGTAACAATATGAGAATTCTTAGTGCTAATTAGGAGTGCTATCAACTCTGAACAAGGAATAAACACAAGATTTTTTTTTATGGAGTTGTGGCTGCTGCTAAAGCTACCCTGTAAAGTGACCGTCAGAAATACTATCAAGAAATCAGGTATTTCATGGCAGTATAATAATGAGTGATAGATGGGGGTATGTGCCTTGAACACCAAAGGAGAGAAAATCCTGTGCTTTTGTAAAATACATAGCTACTCCCAGCACTTAAAGTTGTGAGAGTTTAACTTCTGAGGAGTTATTTTTAGCATCTAATAAGATGGTGCTTAGATTAAGAAGCTTGATATCCTGTTTGGTTATCTAGTAATTAATCAAGTTTCACACATCTTCCTCCCATTAGCCTTTCATACAACAAATATGCCAGACTCCTCAGGTTGTTCAAACCAACAGGGATTCTACCCCCTTAAAAATACCATGCAGACACACTGGATTGCCATGGTTCTGATGGTCTTCAGTGTTTCAACATGAATTCAGCCTAGAGCTTTATCCAAATAACCATAAGTTAACATTGTCCTGCGGCTTGCCCTGAAAGAACCTTCCACATTTGGTTTTGCCTGAGCAGGAAATCCACCAGAATCAAAGGAGTATTATCACAAATAAAAGAAACAATGCTAAAGCTCAGCAGAGGTGGTCTGTGTAAGAGGGGAACGGCTACAAATGCCTCAGTTTCTCCCGGCCAGTTACAAAAACATCCACTAAATATTTATGTCCTTAATTAATGATGTCTTAATATAAAAAAAAGTTAATAATTTTTAAAGGTTCAGTAAAACACCACTGGATATATATTATATCCAGTAATAGATAGTATGAATATATCTTTATATCACTGTGTATCTTATATTTCTGTGAAAGTCAGAAATGTTTACCTCTGAAAAGCAAAAGGACTTCAAATCTCATTTTTACCTTTCCCCCTCTTCATCATGATAAAGGGGCTATTGGTATTTGTATACTAGAAATTCACTTAAAAATGAATTGTTTGATGAGAGCCTGTAAGAGTAAAACAAAATGAATCTGAAAGAGCTGCAGATGTGGGGGCAGGTTATTAGACTGACTCATAGAAGCAGTCTGTTCTGACAGCCATGTAATATCCTCTGTGTTTCGTTTTTCTCTGCTCACATCTGTGACTCTTTCTTGGCTAAATGTTTTTGTTTAGCATAAAAATCTTTTTCACAAGTTCTCAGCATCCTAAAGGAGGGGTTGTGGGTTTTCCAGACAGCCTTCAATGTTGGCCAAGCCCTGCTCTGGGAAAATTGAGTATGCTTGATGCTTCAAGAAGAATCCTAAGGCTAAAAAGTACTGAAGAGCTTACCAGAAAGGAGATATTGGTCACACACTTCTGGGGATCAACCAGGGTGTAGGGCAAATGGCTTGACTTTCCTTCAGGAATTTAAGTCTAGAAGTTGTACTTATTTTCCCTATTACGTTCTGAATTTTTTCACATAATTCATAGGAATTTTACTTGATTTATAGTAAAAGGACATTATGCAAATAATTCAAATCTTACTGGTTTCCAGTGTCTCACTTAAAGTGTTGTTCCAAGAGCTGCTATAGGTCTGCAGCTTTGTTAGATGCAGGCCCACAGCCAGGTTGTATGACAGAATCATGAGACTCCCCAGCTAAAGAGGAGAAAAAAAAAAAGTCTCCTGTAAATTACCTTTCTCACCTCTCAGTTCTTGTGAAATGGAAGTAGCAGTGGCTGTTGTTTCCATATCAGATGCTTCCAGCCAGGAGCAGGGGGAAGCTCTCAGCAGTATCACTGTTCAAGGTCACAGGAGGAGCAGAGTCTGCATATAGATACTCCAGAGCTCAGTCTTCCTTCTGGCTACTGACTTAAAGCAGCCCTCTTATGTTGGAACTGTGGTTTGTCAGAAGAGAAAGAAGAGAGAGGAGGCAGAAAGGTCTTTGCTCATCCTAGCAGAGCAAGAAAATGTGAGATGCAGCACAGGTTTTGATGGGTTACATGACTACAAAGAGCAAGATATGTAAATTATTCCGTCACCATGCAACAGTAAGCAGAGTGGTGTTGGATTGCAAGTTCAACATGACTTGTCTAGTGGGGACAGCAGCCATTTAGTCTCTACAAACATTTTCTCTTTTTTTATACAAAGGAAAATAGCAGAGTTAAAGCATTTAAAATGTAAGTTATAAAATAATCTATTTTACCTGTATTTTAAACATCTTTTCCCTTCCTCTGTAAGGACAGAAAGCTGTTGAGTGATAATCTCTTTAGGCTGAAATGATCTTTAGCCACCCTATGTCCAGGGAAACTTTAGTAACTCTGGATGTACTGTGGAAATTGTTGCTATTTCAAAATCAGGTCTGCTTCCAATAAGATGAACCAAAAATACAAAAAATTAGAAAGGAGAAGGGAAGGAGAGAATGGGGAAGGGAGGGAGAAGAGAAGGGAGAGAAGGAAAGAAATAACAGCACAGCAAAGAAATAACAGCACAGCAAAATCTGCATGTCTGCCATTGTGTGGATTAGCTTATTGCTGCAGAAAAGTCTGGTCACAGCATCATCTTATCAGCAGCCTCAGAACCTGACACATAACCTGAAGTGCCCAAGCCAGGCTAGCCCAGAGTTTTATTGGCATCTCTGATCATGCACAGCTCATGGCAATGTTGAATACATTGCAGCTTTGACTAGCTAAAAAATAGACAGGGAAAGAAGAAATCATATAGAAAAGAAGAAGGGAGAAAGTGATAACCTAAGTCCCCATCCCATACCCAATATTTCATGGATGCAAGACAGGTGGTTATGGACTCAGGTCACATTTCTCTGACTTAGTTTGCCAAGAGATGTCTTATCAGATAAAGTAATATAATGTCAGAGCTTTTGAATTTCGCCCAGGGTCACGAGGGTTGTGAGGATCTGTAACAGTGAAATTTGCCTTTTAAAGCTAGGACATATTCTTAAAATTTCCCTTTTCCCCTTTACCTTCATTCAACTTTTCAAATGTTGCCTAATTTCCTGTACCAAATAGAGGATACAATTTACCAACCAGACTGCTCTTTCCAGACCTGACTACCTGAGCTGTATGATTCTAACAGGTTGTGCAGAGCTCTTGTGGCTCTGAAGATCCAACAAGTATCACCTCATGCAATAAAACAGTAATTCAATACAACAGTCAAATACAGAGTGCTGTGATGTCAAGTGAACCAGATTTATTAAGCTAATGCTAGAAACTACCACTGTTATCGTCTTTTCAGTTCATGCTGAGTGACTGACCTAAATTAAAGGATTCAGAGACTTCTACCCATATTGTTAAAGCCCATCTGGCAACTCCTTCTGAGCACCAGTGAAAGTACATCTGTATTCAGACCTGGTTTGATCACAAAATATTTAAGGGGTGTTCAAGGTACAACCATCAGTGAAATAACTGTTTCTATCGGGCATCTCAGACTGCCTTCCTGGGAGTCAAAGTCTTGGCTGCCTGCTTGGGTGAGTTTTGCTGCCACAGGAGATTTCTGCTCACCTATCCCTAGTCCTTACCTTAAGTCTTTTTTTTATTTCTGCAACCAAACACTACAACCAAACGAAAAAATTGCCAAGTTTCATCCTTACATGGCACGAACACAGGAGCTAATCAAGAAGTTCATAATCTAGAGAGATAGACTGTAACACCCACACAACCCTACAAGCTCTGTGTGTTGTCCAATTTAAATACACACAACCCTAAGTGTTAGGATATCTCTTTTAGACAAGAAGAGAGGGGAAAGATGACCAAGCTGAGCTGCTTCATTTTGTGTAACCTATTAAAATCCATCCATAAAAATCTGTCAGGATCTCTAATTCAGAGTTCACCTTTCCACATCAGAACAAACAAATAATCTCCATTTGCATGCATGACATCATTTTAAAGAAGAAAGAGGGTGAAGAATAAGAAAAGGGTCTTATTTACCCTTGTCATCCCTTCTGGCAATAGTGAGTTTTGTCAATGCTGTCATTGAAGATGAACAAGGACTAAGATATGAGTTACTCTGGCTTGGGTCCACAAGGCATTCTGTGCCTGGGGGAGACCAGGGTGTGCTGCCAGAATGAATGCAGCCTCAGCCCCAGCTATATTTATGTCTATGCTGGGAGGGTGAATTCCCCTACTGCCTCAATTCCTATATCTGCAAGTAGGTTTTAACATGGTAACTATGGAGTGGAGGAAGCAAGATGAGGACCTGCACCCCTTTACTGTGTGTTATAAATGATGCTTCTCAGCTCTTACCTCAAGAACAGATCTCTGTAAAATAGGCTGATTTGCATAAATGCAGTCACTACTGTGAACCATCATCAAAGAAAGGAGCATAAATGTATCACAGCATTTTTACTTGCAGCCAGCTGAAGTGAGTTAGCAAGGTCAACAGGAAGCAGCAAATGAGGTTTTAATGAGTGATACATCTCCTGCTTCTGAGAGAAAAAATTTGCCTGAGAGAAGTAAAAACAACATCACCACAGAGGGAAGAAAACTACAGCTCTCAGCTCTCTTGAGTAAAACCTTTGTTGTACAAGAAATGAGCAATGGCACTGGTATGCAGACAGTTTGGGAGTTCAAAAAAATTACAAAAGTTATGCTCCAAACTCACCTAAAAAACCATATAACATTCAGGGGGACAAACTGAAGTCAACCTGATTCTAAGAGAGCTCAAATGATGCAAGACTTTGGAAAATAACCCTTGTCTCACTTGAGTAGTTTGACAGTACAAAGTCTGAAGTTAATTTCTTATTTAAGAGAAGAAACAAAGACTTGAAAGAGAGGAACAGATTTAATGGAGAAGTAAATCCATGGACTAGATTTGTGAAGGATTAATTTCTTTCTTTAACACAGAAAAAAATCTCTGTAGAGTCAAATCTCATCTTAGAAAACAAAGTAGTTTAGAAAAGAGGGAAATGTATAAAATGGGGTGTTTCCTATCCCTTAGCTTAAAGAAAATAGTTAAAAAAAAAAGGTTTGTTTTTTTTTGCATTTCACCTATAAAAATATTTATTTTAATTTATAAAAGAAACTCAGAAAATCTTTGAAGCAAGAACAACAGAGGCAAGAGTTTCAACAAAGTCAAGAACAACCAAAAGTGTCATGATAAATAAGGAACATTGCAGAATTATGGAAGAAATGGCCTTATCAAATGACAGCTGGCAGGCCTAAATGTCCCAGTTGGTCCATGTGCTGTGGGGAAGTAAAGCTGGCAGCAACCAGAATACTTCCCAACCCTTCCCTTGTTGGGAAGTTTCATGGTGCTTGTCTTCATCAACCAATGAAGACTGGATTAGCCAATGCAAAGCAGTTGCAGAGCCACATGAGCAGTAAGACCTTGGTTTCCTAAATGTTATATTTCCTTGTCTTTAACAAGATATCATCAAAGGAAAATGTTTTAATTGGTTTCAGGCTGGTTCTAACTCTAATTTGTTTTCATTGGAGGAAAAAAATAATGAAAGAAAAAATAATAAGTCCCGCTTTTGTATAAAATTTAAGTATTGTAAATTGCATTTTCGAACAAGAAGCCACTAGATTAATTATAATCTCTTTTTGAGTACATGTTGTAACATAATTTTTAATGCTTTTTTATTTATTATTCAATTTAGAACAACTGAACAATAGATATATCTAAAATACACTTAAGGACATCTCCATCAAATTATGACAGTCAGTCTATTCACATTGTATGTTTCAGTTCAAGATCAAACTGAATTCCAGATTTGGATCCTTTCCTCTGAACATATTAGGTCCTGCTATTTCAGTCTGGAGGCTTCTGCTCTCACTTTGTCTGCAGTGTGTAGTACATGCTCTAGTCTGAGGAGGACTGAAATGTTTGGCTTTAATTTAAGATGATGAAGCTCGTATAGAGTATCTGCGTGAAATTTAATTGCCTCTAAAATGCAGGTCAGTTTAGATGATCTAATGGTCCCTTCTGGCCTTAAACAGTACAATATCTGTCAAACAAACCACTAAAATGTTGCTGTGTGTAATAACCACAAACTACAGCTTTTGTAAATGTCCTCTAATTTAAAGAGTACCCTTTATAGTCTGCATACAAGCTCTAATTAGCTATTTTAATGATGCTCCTAAATGTGGTAAGTGGTTTGTATAACACAGAATTTATCAGTTACTGGTATAGCAGGGATCAGATCTATACAACAAAACTCTCTTGTCCTCCAAAGCTGAGGCTGCACCTCTCAGAACACCATAATGTTTCCCAGTGCTTAAAAACTCAGATGTTCTCCCAGGTATTATCTGGGTGAGCAGCAGCTGTCCCATGCCAAAATTGCACCAAGAACTGTATTAAGAAAACTATCTGTAGGGATGATTGCATGTGCCTTTGTCCCCAACTCGGTTTAGGTTTAAATACATATTTTTTTGAAACTTAGATATAATTTGCATTAATGTGCTGACAGCTTAGCAGGTGCCTGGAGGAACAGGGAGGAAGAAGGAAGAATGGCTCAGAAACAAAGTACTACTCAGCCAGCTCTAGGAAGCTGCTGAGACAATGACACATCTGTTGGCTTCTGTATCACTAGTTAATGTTTGGGTTTTTTTCTTTTACAACCTTATGTTCAAAATCAGGGAGCACAGCTTCATATAGAGGGAGTTATGTTCCACCCAGGTGAGGGTGAGAGCCAGCGTTCAACTGAGGACTCTGGCAAAACCAAATCTACCCGGGTGTCCCAGCAGGGTAAGGTGAGTACAGGAGTAAGATGGACATGGCTTTTAACTATAGTATCCAGCATCTGTTTCTACAGAATATTTTGCTTCAGCTGGTAAATTAGCATATCTTAAGAAGTATTTTTGATCAGTGTGTGGCTTTGGTCACCAGGGAAGAAATGCAAATACCTGAATACAGTGAATCTACAAGTTCCCTTGCATGCTGAGGGGTGTGCAGCTGTGGATCAGGGCTTTTCTTTGACAAGCCAGTGCTTGCTTTGGGTAATGCTTGTCACTATTGTCTTGGAATGAGGCACTCTGCCTTGTTCAGTGTCTGCCTTCTCTGTGCCTTCTGGTACCATAACACAGCTCATCCGTTTGTCACTCAGTTTGCTCAGGCAGAAATATTTTGGCTAATGAGATATTTTCCTCACTGAGGAAAGCAAATTAAGCAAGGTATAGACCCAAGAATTTTGACTGTCAACTGCTGGCATTTTTAGAATATTAAAACAGTCCCTAATACCTACTATCGTCCAACTACCAGAACTTATTCCTAATGGCTTACTGGATCTATTTTTTCTGCCCACAATATATCTGAAAAACATCAAATATATAATAATTTAGGTTATAATTAGTTGCACTAAATTCTAACCATCAAAACTATACGTTTAACTCCTTTAAATTGTCTAAAAGTCTTTATGACCAGCATAATTGGCAATTCTAGACCAGGGGTTTCCAAATAGCTAAAATCAGGTGATATGGATTGTCTTATCCCTCCCCTGCATTGTTTATCTAAGTCATTTCAGCCTTTATAAGATGCCATATAGGACTATTTATACATGATAGGTTGCCCTATATTCCAAAGTAGTTCATCATCCTTTTAAGGAGCATGAAATTGGAAAAGTGTTCAGTGTAATTTTCACCTTCTAATAATTTTTGGGGATTGCATTAGAAATTAAATTTAATTTCTCTACACAAATGGTCTTTCTTTCTTATTTCAGAATAGCTAGTTTCTTTCATAACCATGGGGAAAATATGACCAAAACCAGGTTCACCAGGCATGTAACAGATGTTGCACACTGTTTTCTGTCTTGCTGTCTGTGTGGAGGGATCCTTGTGCACAAACCTGTCTGCAAAGCTTATAGCATTGTTTGGTGCCTTCCTGATGACACAACTGTGTGAAGGAAGCTGTGCCATGCCTGGCACATGATGCCATGTGCCCTGGCATCAAGTGGACCCCTCTGAAGCCATGTGAAAAAATATGTATTGTGTACATCAAGTACACTGGGCTGCAGATTCGACAGACATTTCTGCATACAAAGTCTTCTGGAATTGCAGTTTTCACTGCCCAGGTCCTCAGAACACACCAGAGAGGTCGGCAACTTTTGTAGCAGTTCATGGGTACTGAGGCCAATATTGCAGTTGATCTAAATATGAAAATATATCACCTTCTTCATAATAGCCTTTCTCTCTACCATCAGCTTAAGTATGTCTGGTCTTTTCTTTGTTGTGCTCGAGTTATTTCTTGTTCCAGTACCATATAGAGGTTTGCAAATAGCCACAGGGCAAGTTCCATTATAAATTTTAATTCAAATATTTGCTTGTGTAGAAATATGAGATACCAAATAATAGAAGCAAGTAGTAATTTCATACATTAATATTCTGAAATATATTTTCAAAGTACCTTTTTTGTATGTCTAGTAATAATAGCACTGGCTCATTAAATGGAGAAAATGCTAAATTCATATGCTACTTAGTATTCAAAACAAGGTTTACAACCTATTACCATTAGAAGGTATCTTTTCAAATTATACCCCAAAAAAAGCATTTTAATATTAATTTTCATTATTAATTATTTCCATGAAGAAAAGTCCTTGGCAAAGATAAATTCCTTGCCAATTGAAATGACTGTGCTGTAGTTGATTCACTAACTCTTTCCATAGATTAACTAAATTAATCATTCTCCCTATAGCAATACTTCATATTTATTTTATCAAAAACTTTAATCCAGTTTTCATTATATATAAACCTGTGGGTACTGTCCTGTGGGAAAATAAGCTATTCCTACCACAAGGGCTGCATATTTTAAAAGGAATAAATTTGAGAAAGTATCCTGTTGGTTAATTTAACTACCTTATTTCAGTCTTAAACTTTTCTGTTAAAAGCCATGGCTTAAACTAACTGAAATTAAAGGAAAATTTTGAACAGCCAAGAATACCCAGGTCTATGATGAATTTTATTATTTAAAAACTATATTAATTTCTGAAGAATTGAGAATTTATTGTTTTTCAAAGACATGATGATAATATGGAGCTAGGTAGAACAAATATAAACACCCTTTTTCTTCATTTTTAAAAATTTATCTTGTCAGCTTAAGTGCTTTTTTATGTTGGAAATGGTTTGTTGTAGAAATCCCTCAGACAAGAGCAGAAATTGGCAACTGCTGAATGTAAGTTAAACATATACCACAAAATTTGTGTTCCTGCAATTGCTTGTGTCTGTACACTTGGAACAAGTTTGTGATGCTCTATTAGTTCAGTGCTGGGAAGTATGAAGTGGTTTTGAAATTTAATAAACAGAGAAATAGGTTTTAAAGTCATGAAGAAAAAAGTTACAAAGATTTTCTCATAGCAAGATTGGAACTTCTTTTAAATTCCCCATGTGATGTTACATTAGCGTCTCTTGAGAAAACAACCTTTCAAAATCAGCCTTGAAAACATTGTTATGGTTGTCATATCCCAAGGTAAACAACAGGTTTGTTGGTGGTATCATCTTGGAGTGCAGGTTTTACCTGTTTGTTCAGCTAGAACTCCCAGTCCTTGCATTATTTAGAGAATTCTTCCAAATGAAGAAAACTCCTATAATGATCTTATGTTTGCAAGGAAGTGGATAGACCATGAGAAATGGGAGCCAAGGCTACCAAACTAGCTTGCAGTGAATTGACTGGCAAGGAGAGAAATAATAACACGAAAGCCAAGAGAATCCCAAATAAGTAAATTTCTTGTCTTTCCTTTTTAATCTCATGTAGGTGAAATTATTGTAATTTTTATTTGCAGCAGGAAATCTCAAATTAGAAATACATAGACAGGTACGTGAGTTATGGAAGATAAATATTACTTCTTTAAGAAATGCCTTAAATACTAAAGGGAGAAACAGATACTTCCTGGACAAGTAAATGGTTCATAAATACTTTATCATGCATTAAAGCAAAAAATATAGGAAAATAACATGGAAGGGTGTTTCTTAACTTTGTGTCAGAAGAGAACAAAATTCCTTCTGTAGGAAAAATATGGCATTCTCTTATCCCACTGGAGTACTCTAATTGATTTCAGGGAGTGAGACACCAGAGATGTTCTGTCCCACGGCAACCAGTGTTTTATAACAACAATTTGGGAAACTCAGGTTTCTCACTCCCAGAGTCTCCATTTGTTAAAATACCTTCCCAGAACATGCAAATTCTTTACAAACAAAAGTATTTCCCAAATGTTACATACCTGATAAAAAAAAAAAAAAAAACACAAACAAATAAAAAAGCCTTTCTCTTAAGAAAAAAATCCAAAAATCTATTTTTTCCAAAAAAATTGTATCTAGCTGTACCCTACATCTCAACCAATGATCTTTTTTTGCTTGTGGGAAATGGTAAGTAACATCAAAAACCATCAGAAATCTAAGTAAAGGCAATAACTTTACTCACCTTGTCCATGCTCTGAAGGTTAAGATTTATCACCTGCTTGCTTACCCTCCAGTTCAGGGAAGCCAGACACTTGCAAAACCTCAGATCATAAGATAAACTGAAATGATCTGTATCTCCTACACAAGTAGTTGGCAGATTACAACCAACTTTTCTTCTACCATGAAGAAACTTCTCCTTGGACCTCAGCCACTGCCTTTGAGCAGTTGCCTCATAAGCCATAAAATCTAACCAAGTGAAAAGGTGGCCACACATTTCAAACTAAGCATCTCATGTGAAAAATGGACCTCTGAGCAAGTATGTGATGAGTGATAATGTGCTGTGATTCAATATTAACCATGCTGCAAAGATCTGTGTGAATTCTGCTCTCAAAGGGCAGAAACGTTCTTTTAGAAAATCAGATTTTCAGAGCTGGCAGACATAATATTTTAAGTCATGTCGTCTGCCCTCTACTGACATTCTACTCAAACCAATATGTGGCCTTTCACGTAAAGTCGCCATTCCATATGTATTTTAGATTTTAACAACTGTGTGATTTGCTTTGACAAGATGACAGATGGCTTTGCCATTAGGTAAGGTAGGACAGTGACCTTCTCAAAAACACACAAAAACAAGCTCAGAAGAGAATACATTAACCAGCCTCTAACCCACAAGCAAATGAAATGTACTTAGAGAATAATTCTTTGCTGAAACCTTTGGAAGAGCAGCTGCCACAGGGCTCCATATTTTTTATGTTCAGAGAAAGATAGAAGAGACCGTCAGAGCTCACTGGAGAGCAGGCAGCCCCTCAGTTAGATATCACAGTTGTTGCTAACATTAATTATTGCAAAACATCCTATTGAAAGTGTCATCCTACTGTTGCAGGTAGTTCAATGGCTATTTTCAAGATATGTACTATCTCAAGCCAGTATGTTACACTAAAGATTGTCCTGCAAGTCCCAGACCCCACAGTGGGCCAGCAATTTTCCTGCTCTCTGCTGGGGCTTTTTTGTCTCTAACTTCATTCAAAGTAAAAATCATGAATATCATGATTTGGTTTCATAAGGGAATACTCTATGGAAAATATTGGAATGGTGGTTGAAAATGAAGAAAGCAGCTTCCCACAGAACTTCCCAGAAATAAAGTGCAGGCAATAAGAAGAAAAAAATGCCACAGTTTCTTCCCCTAGAAGTTTGCAAGATCTCTAAGAAAATCTGAAAAGGGACAAGAGGAAAAGAAGGAGAAGAATGAGGGACATTATAATAAAATCAAACATATGCTCAGCACAAGTGAAGTGTGCATAGTGCTGTCTAGTCTGTGAAGATTTCTTCACTTTCTTGCTAACAACTGGTGTTGTGAAGGACACACCAATAATCAATGCAGCCAGCTGCCTTGCACTAAAGGAGCTGAATACAATTCACCTGGCTTGATAAAATTATCAGTGAATTGCACCAAATTTCATCATTGCCCTTTTTGACTTGTCATTTACTCTTACCATTAAATACCAGTTCAGCACTGCTACAGTCAGTGGCTTGGTCAGGTCAGCCACCTGAACCTATCATTCCAATGATAAAGCATCTTCTAGGCACAGAAGAAAGGGCTTGCTTTTGTCCTGTTCTTATTTCAAGCACATAACCAAGACCTCGATAACCAGACTCATTAGGAACCTACTTGCCCACCTTGGAAAATTTCCACCAGATTTTAATAAAAATATGTGCTGCAGTTGAGATTTTTATGTTTTATATTTTAAAGTACAGAGTGATGGGTGTTTCTCTTTTCCTTTTAAAGGATGCATTTCAGTTTATTATCATAAAACAGAGGTTGTTGAACATATTTGAGCAATTTTAAAAGCACAGTACAACATTTTGTTGCTAAAAGTGTTCTGGCAGACGTGAAGAAATGTGGGTGGTGATGTTGGGAAGAAAACAGTTAGGTTCAAATAGCACAAATCATGAATATGGGGTTTATAAAAATATATATTTAATCCAAGTGAGTTTTAATTAAATTTCCAAATAATAGCATTCTCCAGGGTAATTGCATTACTATAATGTACTTTACAGTACTTTCATATGAAGTGTTTCAAGATCACTTTCAGCCATCTTAACTTTCTACTTCCAGCAAAATTTTCAGAGTTAAGGCCTGCTAGGGGAGAATAATACTACCTGAAAGGAGGGTGGAGTGAGAAAGGGTCAGTCCTTACTCTTAAGGAACAGGAAACAGGACAAGATTAAACATCATCAAGTTGCACCAGGGGAGGATTGCATTGGATATTAAAAAAAAAATTTCATGCAAAATGTCATCAAGTACTGGAACAGGGTGCCCAGGGAAGTGGTGGAGTCACTGCCCTTGGAGGTATTTAAAAGAAATGTAGATGTGGCACTTAAGAACATGTTTTTGTGGTGGACTTGGCAATTCTGGGTTGAGTGTTGGACTTGATCTTAGAGGTGTTTACCAACCCAAACATTTCCATGATTCTAGGTATAAAGTACAGGAGTGCCCAGCTCCCTGTGTTGTTCTATCAGTCTTGCAAATAGTGCTCCACTCAGAAAATTCTCAAATATCTGAGAATTTTCCTGAGCAAATTAAAACTGACAAATGTGCTTCCATCTCCTAAGTGCAGAAATGCAATGTATTTCTTGGAATCTCACGTCCTCACTCTCTATAGCATCCTAAATATTCACATGGACATTTCAAAGCCATATAAACATTTAACAAAAATACTGGTATTTTAACAAAAGCTGAATGGAATATTTTGTTCCAGTCCCCTCTGTATAACCATGACACTTAAACATTTTAAATAATTTCTGTGCTTCTGAAGATAAAGATCAGAGATTACAGGACAATGAAGTCTGACCTTCTGTATCTCAAAAGACATTACATTTCACCCAGATAACCACAAACCAAATAGAAGAACATTTAGCCACTTAAACACTATACTCTGATTTCTTTGAGCCTTTGCAGACGTACAGATATTCATACAACTCAGCAGTTCTCTTCTGGGGAGTTTGCTCTCACTGCCAGATCTTGTCACAGCTGTTCTTTATTCCTAATTCAGTTCTGTCTGACTGATGCTTCCTACCCCTGGTTATCATGTGCCTTTCAGCAACCAGCTAAAGTGACCACTAACATTCAGCTGCTCTCCCTCAGTGATATTGTTGAGTATGATAAAAAAAGTCTTCTTCAAGGGGTGGATTGCACTTGTGGGTCTTCTCCAGAATGCATCCAGACTTACATTGCTAATATCCTCAATACGTCTGACCAGTACACTCATCTATCCACAAAAAAAATCCCAACAGCTTGCTGTGAAACTAAAAATATCTGCTGAAGAGTTTATTTTCCTCTCTTGATCATTAAGAGAAACCGGAGTCATTTGAGGAGATGTCTAATGTCAAAAGCAAATGTCTCTGAAACATTCACCCCCCACCCCTCACCCCGTTAAAATGCGCAGAGAAGTCCCTGACTTCTGCATGTTAAAAAGCAGCAGAATTGTGTTGGGTTCAGATACTTTATCATGTTACTTCATTTTGTATTATGGTCATTTTTTAATTGAACTAAAGTTTCCAATAAGATATGTTGGCATAGATTTTCCCATGCCACTTGTTTTCCTGTGAAATTCTATAAATTCTTGGTTTACTTATTTCACTTTCAGGTTGCTCCAGAAATACTGTATTGCTAGATAGTTTTATCTGGCAATAACTGAAGGATTATTACATATTTGTACTGGAAAGCCAATAAATATAGTGCATGGAAATGCAGGTACAAATATTTTTAGGCAGAAAGCCAGACTTTGAAATATACTTTCCATGACAATATTAAGAGGAGCAACTTAAGTTTTAGACCATTTTGTATCAGGCTATTTTGCAAACAAAACAAGGCAACTCTACTGTGACAATCTCTTGAGTCCATGTTAGGTCTGTTTTGCACTTTGAAAGGAAAGTAATGTGTTTTTTTTAAAATTAAAATATAGCCTTGACAGTACAGTTTTGCTTGAGGATGTGAATTTGACAGCAAATCCCCTGGCTGTGAGAAGCTTTACTTGTAGTAAGTCACCTCCTGACAACCTCTAAATCACAGGTTGAAATGAATATGAATAAATTATATTTAATGCCTTTGTCCTAAAGTTGGATGCATTTTGCCTTTTATTCCTTCAGTTTCCCTTCTTTGTTTTGGTTCCTTTCTCTTTTGTCCTCTTCCACTTTTCTTAAGTCTTTTACTTTGTTTCCTTGCAGAAAAACCTGCAGTTCTTAGAATAGAAAGGTAGAGGATTTTTTTTTCCATTTTACCATTTAAATACTTCTTTGTTTCCAAAAATATTTAAGATGTGACCAAGAACTTGGACTAGTTAGTTTCTAACTTATTTTAATTCAGCTCTGCTTACTCCCATCTGTCTTTTCTGCTCCTTTTAATCACACTCTTTTTTTAAGCTTCTGTCACAATCATGTCTGCTACCTATTCCTTTTCTTGAATAAGTCTTTACTTTTGTTATTGTTTGCTATCTCTTCTTTTCTACTGCATATTTTAATTTATTCTCCTTTTTCAGGCTTTTTTTTTTTTCCCCTCAAAGGTTGTGTTCTCTGCCTCAACTGTACTGGCAAGACATCAGTCATGGCCTCAAGGGCTTGTCTCCAAAATCCTCTGGGGCAGAATACTTCCTGGCTGAAAGATGGGTTAGGAAGTCTCCAAACCCTGTTCACTTGAACCCACTCAGAAGAATCAGTGAGAATGATATCAAGGGACAAAGGACAAGGGTCAAGGGACTGTTGCTCGGGCACTGGGAGACTGAAAAGCACATATCACCCCAGTGTCTCTTTCCTTCTCAACATCCCCTCTGGTCTCCAAAACTGCTACTCAGTTTTCTGTAGTGCCGACAGAGAATTATTTACTGCTCTGTATCCTAACTCCTGAAGAATACTGCATTATTCCTCAATCTTAGCAATTTAGCAAGTTTAGAATTTTGAATGTGTATCAAAAATTTCATGCCAATGGCTCTGTTGTATTTTCTCAACCTTAGCTTTTAATTAAGAGAGAGTAGTAGCCTAATTTAGCTGACTGGTAGGCTGAGCAGGTAGGAAAGATTGGAATTGCAAGATTGCAATTGCAAGGTTGTTTCTCAGTATTCTTAAATTCACATGTCAAGGTTTTAATCAGTTCTGTTGAGGATTTTTCCAGATACGGTGATTCCACTTCATTCAAATGAATTTACAGTTAAAAAATTATTGTCATTTTTAAGCTTTCTAATACAATACCACTTAGCTGAGAAGTATCTCTTGATTTGAAAGAGATTCCAACATTAATCTAAAGCAACAGAAATTAAAATATTGAAACAATTCTTATTAAATCTCAAAAATGTCTACAGTAGCAGATGAAACCTTGCTCTTTTGATGAGTTTTTTATATATGGTACTTCCGGTGCCAATTCTGTTGTTATAACTATACAGCTACTTTTGTATCCACTTGATTCCACACCATAACAATCCTTATTAATTTGCTTTCCATGCTTGTCATCCTCATAATCATTTACCTTACCTTTATCCTGGTTTATTGCACAAAAGTAATTTAATACCTCAATAATGGAATAAATTATATACTACAACTCCAGTTTTAAATACCTATTTCATTAACACTTTATAATTTTATTTTCTGCATAAGATCTTCCATATAACTTCCTGTGCCTCCAATAAATCATTTTACAACTTGATTCAGTATTTGACGATTATATTAAATTTATTCCATGGCTCACATGTGGAATCGTATTAAATATGCCTCAGATAGGTGTTTCAGATTTCATTTACTTAGCTATTAAAAGCCCACAGATGAACATATATGAAAAATTTGCCTTCTAAAATTGATTTATTAATATTTTGTGTCTATAACTATAACAATCTGCCACAAATTGAAAGGGCACAGATGAGTAGGTAGCATTCCTATTCCTCACACACAGCTTTTACTACTAACTACTTAAAACAGAGAAGGGCTTTCACAATGACAGAATACCTCATATATTTAATCACATACTCTTTTTCAAGATTTTTCTAATTGCATTCATATTCTGTATGGGGATTATTAGTATATTTCCTTTTCCATTTTTTTTTCTTAGATAACAGCCAAAATCTCTGAAGCCATTCAGACTCCTGCCTGAAAAGTTTAGCCTTTCCTTCCTGACCTGTGCTGTTTACCTGCCTTAGGTTTGCTGTCTCCAGGGGCAGTAATGCACTAAAGGCCAGACACATGCATAGGCACCCACAAACGATGTAGGCATCTGAACCCCAGCACAACCACCCACAGAAACTCTGGAGACTGCTTTGGTACCCACAGCAGCTGGGCTGGGCTGAGGTGGTGCAGCTGCCTGGGAAATGTCACATCAGCCCAGCTGGGATCACTGCTTCTCATCAGTGGAGCAAGAGGGACAATGGCTCCTGGTGATGAGTAAAACTGTTCAGATGGAAGCATGCAGGCTTAGGGTCAAAAACCCAAAAACCTTCCCAAAAACCCAAAAACACCTCTTTCTGCTCCCACTGGCTTCTAGGCCTCCTCTAGTTTTCCCCTGCCTCCCTCTCACCAACCCCAGTAATCTTGCCTGTGGCCAGGCTTCAGAAGAAGAAGAATCTCTTATTCCTGGCAGGTGTTTCCTAGCAGAAGGTGGTGTGGAAGCAGTGACCTTTCAAGATGTACAGCTGGAGGAATGTCTGTCTCTGGACATACTGTGTCACCAAATCCCATTATCCCTTCCAACAGAGCTCAGTCTTCTACCCCAGCTTGGCACATCTCCATAGTACTAACATGTCTTCCTAGGATCTGGACAAACCTACAGGACAGAGGGAAGCAATCACATGATCACAGAACCACAGAATGGTTTGGGTAGAAAAGGGCCTTTAAAGATCCTCTAGTCTAACGCCCCTGCTGTGGGCAGGGAACCTTCCACTGGATGAAGTTGCTCAGAGCCCCATTCAACCTGGCATTGAACACTTCCAGGGATGGAGTATTCACAAATACTCTGGGCAATCTGTTACAGTGTCTGACCACCTTCATTGTAAAACAAAATTCTTCCATATATCCAATTAAACTCTTTGAGTTTAAAACTATTGTCCCTTGTTCTATCACTGCAGGATTTGGTAAAAAGTCTGTCTTATAAACATCTTTCTGTAGTGAAAAGCCACAAGTGATCTTAAATGCTTCTGAGATTACCAGAATAGGAAAAAACTGTTCTCACATATTTAGGCACCAAGACAAGATCTATCTGCCCAGTGTAGATTTTTTCCACACAGACATCTCCATATAGACATTGTTATCCATTCATAGCCAATGAAGAAAAATTGGACTTTCTAAAAAACACAGCATCACCAAAACACAGAATATCAAAGCCAGAAGATATATTCAAGATCATCTAGTCCAACCACGAACCTGGCACCTCTGTAATCAACCCTCAATCATACCTCAAGTGCCACATCCAGACACCTCTTGAACACATCCAGAGACAGGAATCAACCATTTCCCTGGGTAACTTATTCTAATGCCTAACCATTCTTTCATTGAAAACAAAAAATTCTAACCTCTGATCTGAGACTGGCACAACTTAAGACCATTTCCTCTTGAACTTGAGACATGGCACAAGAGACTGACCCGACCCTCACCACACCCTCTTTCAGGTAGTTGTAAAGAGCAGCAAAAGTTCCCCTGAGCCTCCTTTTCTCCAGGTTAAACACCCCCAGCTCCCTCAGCTGCTTCTCACAGGACTTGTGCTCCAGACCCTTCCCCAGCTCTGCTGCCCTTCTCTGGACTCACTCCAGCCCTTCAATGTCCTTCCTGAATAGAGGGACCCAGCACAGGGCACAGCACTCAAGGTGCAGCCTCACCAGTGTTGAGTACAGAGGGACAATCCCTGCCCTGGTCCTGCTGGCCACACTGTTCCTGATACAGACCACGATGTTTTTGGCCTTCTGGTCACCCGAGCACATGCTGTACTGAAGTCTAAATAGACAACATTCACAGATTTTCCCTCATCTACTCACAGCTGAGTTCATAAGGCAAAATATTTTATTAAATAGGTAAACATGGTCACTGTAGTTTTCTTCCCAGCACTGTGAAGGTTAAGTAGCTTCAAGTGAATGTATATACTCTGTCCTAGAAGTTGATCAAACATGTTACAGGAGAATGTGTTACTAGGAGAAAATTTAGTTTTGCAGTATGAAATTCCAAGTAAGAATTGGCATCTATTAATCTAACCCACAGTCTAAAGTAAACTAATCAATTTTTCATATACATCAGAGAAGACATGGAAGAAACTGAAAGTGACTCACTGAAATAGAGGTATTCACTTCTTTGAAAAGACAGTAAGATGAGCTTCTGAACAAATGTACAGTGAGTTGAAAGAAAGGACACAGGCTATGTTCTAGGCATAAAGATATGATTGTCTAAACGGCATTTTTCCATTGCAAAGTTTCTACTGGTCTTAAAAAAAAATATAGCACTTTATTCTCAAAAGACATGTGAAAATTGGGAGGAAATAAGAGCTGAGAAATAGCTACTGCCCTGTGTTTGAAGGGTATTTTAGCTCATCAAATGTAACCTTTGAGAGAAAGGTAAAGACACCTTTTATGCTTATTAAGGAAAAAGCTTACATGACATTTCCCAAATCTCCTACTTATCCAGCTGTCCAGTCAGCAGCAGCAGCAAGTGCCCAGGACCAGCAGAGAGCCAGGATGGCTGCTGTGTCTTGTCTCCCAGAATGTCACATTTTCAGGTCTCATCACAACTGTTTCTTTTTCCTATTTTTTTTATATCCATTTGACAGAGCTGGAATAGATTCATTTTCTATCAGGAAAGAAAGGCCATATCTAGGTATTTTTTGTGTTTCATCATAGATTTAAAGGCATGGTGAATAGATTAATAGGTGGAAGAAAATATGAGGTCTTTTCCTGAAGAATGAAAAGTCTCAAGGGCTGGGCCAGCAAGGTGCTTCTGGGAAGAGTATGGAAAAGGAAGAAAGAGGGGGCTGCTCTGAGTCTCTCTCCCCCTTTTGTAGACCTGTTTGTCACCCTTTAGGCCACTGCAGTGAAGCACATCTTTCCTCAAGCCATGTAAGGAAAGTCTGAGGTTGAAGTTCCTGAAATGAAGGTTGGTCATTGCAGTTCCTCTGCCTCTGTCCCTATTTTCAAATGGTTGTTGAGTGTTATTTTTGATCACAAGACCACGCAGAGAACAAGAGCCTCCATAGTTCTGGAAAAGAGATATTTTATGGGTGCATTCATATGGAAATAAATGATAATTTAAAAAATATTATTAGTCTTAGCCAGTAAATCCCACAACTTGCACAATCCAGAATTAGAAATTATGGTTCTTCGCAAGCTTTTATCTTGTTATCATTATTTCTCATTTATTACTTAACAAACTGGACTTGACATGCTTCCTCTTACCATTTATAATGCCAACTTCCATGTACCCTTATATTTGTTTCAAAATCATCTACTGAGGTTTTCTTTACCTGGTTTTCCTCTTCTTATCAAGTTTCCTCATGAAAACTTTATCCCATTGCCTGTTTTCTCTAATTTAAATGTTCCTATTCATTTGAGACTGCTATCTCTAGAGCACTATGACAGTGTTTGCACACTATTAGTGGCCACATTTTTGGTTTTCTTTCCCATTTTATAAATACAGTCCTGATTCAGAAGTCAGGACTTCTGCTCCTTCAGTTGTAAAAATTATCAGCTTAAATACAAAAAGCACTTATCTTCCAGTGCTGATGGCAGCAGCTGAATGCCAGCAATTCTGAGTACAGCTATGAATATATATTGCTGTTGTCCTCTACTAGTGAAAGCAGGAGCACTTGGCTCTGTGAACGAATATTTCCCAAACAGTGCTATATTCTGTATACCCAGTAATGCTATATTATTTGCATACCACTCTTTTCATTAGAATGAGAACATGCCACTTTTCTATAGCTCTGCAATAAACCATTTGTACACTACTAGAAATTATTACCTTACGGTACAAAAAATATTTCATTATAGGGGAGTTGATGATTTATTAAATGGGAGGTACTCCACCTGAAAAGCAGGTGTTAGTACAGACTCCTCAACATCCCTGGGATATTGTTTCATATACACTTGAAAAGACCAACAGTAATAATAGGCAACAGAGGCAGAGATATGAAGCAGAGGAGAAAGGTGACTTATCTATATCTACAAGTATTAAATACTAATTTACATTTAATATATATTCCATATTCTGACAAAGTGAGATAGCATGGTTTAGAAACACATCTTCTAGATACAATTTATGCTGTAAATAAAAGAAGCTTAAAAATTTATGCATCACATAAAATAATCAACAGCACTCGCTCATTTACACCAACAGAAAATTTGTCCTTCATCATTCAGGTATAACATTTCCGAGTATGCCATCTCTTTTATGTGATTTCCAAGTGTCTATTGAAGTTTGGAGGTCAGAGAATAGTTTAATAACTCATTTATAGTTACCTCAAGATACTTTCTTCTGACCTTTAGGTAACTGACGAGTATTTTAAGAAGCACATGGGTTTTGAGCCATTCCCATGGCATTTATTCAGGAAATAATTACTCCTGATGTTCAGCATTTCTGCATTTCAGACTGCCAGCACTTCAGCTATCATCATTACTCCAGCTCACTGCTCAGACAGAGTTGGATGAGGTCTGGGCCATCCATTGCTCTTGACTGGTTAAGTTTATGAATTCTCGTGATCATAGGCTTTAACTTTTTTCAGCAATGTCCTCAATTTCCCAGTATCTGTTCTTTAACTTCAGGCTTGCTGATCTACCTCGGTGACAAATGTGTCCATTAGAACAGATTCATTTTATTTTCTCAGTCTCACTCCACATGTTTAAAAAGGTCTTAGAGATTTAGGAACTAATAGAGCTAGGCAAATACAGCAAGAAATGTCTGTGAATTATTGGTTCAATATTTTTTAATGATTTCTCTTAATCTGCGTCCAGCAATAGTCCAATGTGTGGGTTTCACAAGTTGGTAGAGCTAAAGAATCAGCAATTTTTAAATAAGTACTGGAGTCTAACATCAAGACTCACTTTCCATAAAATACTTACACCAGAAATCAGATTTTAGGAGCTCTGAGAATTTAATAGGGAATTGGAGTACTCCTGTTGGTGTGAATAAGCTAAGAAAGCATTGCAGCTGTATTTTAGTGAGGTGGAAGTCGCCACTATTGAGATAAGAATAATTGCCTAAAATTCAATAATGTATGCTGAGCTAATGGCCTGCACTGGCCTTACAAATGCTACTTTCACTCTGCAATTGCCTGTGGCAGAGTTTATTTCTTTTCCTGCCAGCTCCCAGGAACAGCAGGCTCAGACATATCAGAAGATGCAGTGCTGACTGGTGCCATGCGCTCTGCATGCCTGGCAGTGGCCAGCATGGTGGCACTCCACTTCTCCAAGCTTCCTGCAAAAGATTCCTTATGGGCTGGGATCACGGGACCGTGGGACTTGTAGAAATGAATGGTAATGGTGAATAGGTCCCTCCTGCACCCTTCAGAGATGGCAGGACCATGCTGGCTCCACAAGGCAGTTGACCACACAAACCTCTTTCTCATTTCCGTTTCTGCTTAAGCCACTTCAAGCAGTGCTAAAGAATGCACTTTTTTTTAATAGCAAACATCTAACTAGTCTTAAAATCTGCAAGCTACACAAAAGCCACGTAGCAGCTTGAGAAGTCCATCAGTTTACTGCAAAAAATTATTTACCTATTGACAAATAAGAAATAGCCATGCGTCAGTAAGCCCTGCAGTTATCTGATCTGCAAGGACATGTTGCTTAAAGATTTCATAATTAGTTCATTATCTGTGAATGGGCTATGGGCTATTTTCCAATTAATCTACTCATTTTATTCAGGGACTACATACTAACAATAATAGATCAAAAGAAAATTTATTCTTCTTGCTTCAAGAACTTTTGTATTGTGCTGGTAATTTCCTCTGCTCTAGAGTGATTTATTTCTCTCCTCTTTCTTTGCTTCTGCCCTGGCCTGAAATATCTGTTTGGTTAGGGAATCTGAGGATTCAAGTTTCCCCATTGGAAGTGCAATACTGAAAGGACTTTTCTTCTCCAAACCAGAAACATTGTCTGAGGCTAAAGATAGATTAAAGGAAATCTGAGGAGTCAAGCTCAAATTCTAAGAGCAGTGAAATAAAGCACCTCTTTATTGGCAACCTTGATCAATATTAGAAGGGAAGAGAAATCAGCATTCTTTGCTTTTGCCAACAGTTTTTTCATGAGTAGCATCTCTTTTCTTCTTGACAAGGTGGCATATCAGATGTAAATTCAAACCTCAAGAAAATATTCACTTTAACAATCAACTTAACCATCAATTTAACCTGTCACTGTCCAGATGAAATATAAGCAACGGAATAACTGATTTCCAGTTAAATATTTTTTTTTAAAGTCTAGGGAATTAAATAACGTCAGCTTTTAAAAATTAACAAATTTAAACAGGAAGAATTCTGCACTAATGACCATGCTAATTCCCAGCATATTAGTATCACCATCATTTCTTCTACTTATGACTAGACATCCAGTGTTTCATCATGGTTTAAACACATTTCTTCTAGTCAGTCTCAATCAGCTAAAGGAATAAGTCACAGCACTTTGACATGAACACTTTCCTGGGGCTTCACCTTTAAAAAAATGGTTCTTGAATTATTCTGACACTAAGTAGTGACAAACAAAGAAAGTGAAATACATGATAGTGGAATACTATTTTTATGCAGTTTGGAAAACTTCTTTGGAACACCTATTATTTTTTCATTTTTTTGCCCCCTTAGCCATTAGATGGGGAATGTGCCCTGTGCTAGAAACGCAGGAGGTTTTTAGCTACACTTACACGGCATAGAAAAATTATTTTCATACTAAAAACTGGATATTCAAACTTTGGAGAATTTAGCTATATCCGGATGAAACACCAAAGAATTAAAATATACAATTAAATATAACATCTTGCATTTGCTGTGTGTTGCCTGAATGGATTAGGGGAGCTTTTTCCTTCAACCTTTCTCCTTATCCATACATATAGGCAAAGAAGTTTTGCTCAGGAAGATCTGTGGCAGAATGTAAGACCATAGGCATTCATGTGAGCAGGAATATTTGCTGGTTTTGACTAATTGGCATTCGTTACTCATTTCAGCTAGATGCACAAAATAAGAGCCGAGTACCACATGGTTCTCTGTGTAAGTGCCAAAGTCTGAGATGTAGGTCTGCACAAAGTCACTGCCAAATCTGTCCATTCCCAGAGTTGCCATCAATGGGTTGATTTCTCAGTTTATCGGCAGAGCTCCCATATATATAAACAGTAGTCACATTAAACCATATTTGATTTTTTTCTAAAAATAAACAGCTTTTTGTTTGCTTGATTTGACAAATAGAATGGGATCCACCTGAGAGTAAGACATGTAAATTTATGCATCTATGTACAGGGACTCAAGTATGACCATGTGAGACCCTACTAAAGTTTGTGGACACAAGCTATCAACCAGATATTGAAATTGTAAAGTTATTTAGTTGACTAGTTGCTACAGTAAGATTCAATATCCTAAACAGAGGTGTCCAGTGTATTTTTAGATGCTGTGAATTATCTTTCATGTCTTCAGTTCCTGCCACAAAAGAATGAAGGTTTGTTGTGCATGCCCTATCTGCCTGTCCTGGGCAGATCTCCTGGGCATCACAAGCACCACAGGAAGCCTCTGCTCAGGAAACTGAGTTCCACCCCAAGCACTTGCTCCTAGGATGAGGTGAGCTGCTCTACAGGTATGAATGACAGCATCGACTGTCACAGGAGCCTAAACTCCTGGCTGATGCCAAGTAGGCTGATGCCTTTTTGTAGAAACTGCAGTTCAGATATCTTGGTTTTGAACTGAATCCCAACCACAAGCTTCCCTTTCTTCTGATACAAGACATGTAATTCCAAGAAAGTCTAGGAAAATACAAAGCTGTATCCCCAGAAATGCCAAAAAGAAGGAAAAGGCTATATTTTCTATGTTATTTTTTGATTTACAGCATTACAGATTTGTTTGCTGCTGCTGCTTCTTTTGAGGATTGGACTACATATTTCCCATTTGCAGATGTGATGTATAGGGAGTACTCTCTGTCTTTTCAACCAGCAGTTCCAATCATTGTAAATCAAGCCTGTAAATCCATAATCATCTAGGGTGCCTCTAAAACTGTAGACAATAATATCATTTTCATGTGCTTTTATACTGCTTGTCAATCTGAACTTAGTTTATGCCAAGAAGAGCAACTTTAATAAGAAACACCTGAGCTAAGATTTCACAAGATGAAACATCCAGGAATTTTAAGGTATTCACATGCTACAGCTCACTCCTACCTGGTGCTGTGTGCCATTGCTCTTTTGCAGGATCAGAATAGCTGTTTGTGTGGCTTGTGAGTCAGGAAATTACCCAGCTCAAAAATAAGCCAGAAATTAAAGAAATGCATTAAAGGAAAGACAGGTTCTTTCAAATCAAAATCAATAGATCTAGTTTGCAGTGTAGCCACAGGAAGCAGAGTTGGAAAGCGAATATATAGGGATGAGGGCAGGGAGAGGGTGTGGGGGAGAGATGAGAGATGGAAGAATAGGGCAAGAATATTTCTAAAGAGTTTTGCAACACAGTGCTTTGTCCTGAGAAACTGCAGTCTGAAATAACCTCATTTCTAAATATGCTGTAGCCTGGTGGTTGGTACATGCACCTGACAGCTAAGACACACTCATTCAACTCCACTCTGCAATTTCCATCAGTGAAAGTTCTGCCCTCTCCTCCTTTAATGGAGTGAAATTAGATTGGGAACCTACTGCATTTACAGAGATTTCTGTCTCTCAGTCGTCTCAAGGATTGCTGGACTTACTGAGTTCCTCTGCTGAGGAAGTAAATTCCCTTCCTTCTCTGCAGGAGATAAAAAGCCAAAACTTGCTCAGCTTGGTTTTAAAATCTTCGGGGAAGGTTGGGCTGGGCAAGCCCCTGGCTTCTGTCAGCCATGCCTTGACATGTGGGCAAGCCACATGCCTTGCCAGAGGTTGAGTCAGCTCTGGTACACATGTGATGGTGTGAGGTGATGGAGGAGCACCCTGCCTTACACAAAGTCTCTCCTGTGTCTGGGACTGCAGCCAGGCTGCATCACTGCATGCACAGAGAAACTGCTGGGGCCAGACTGCCAGTCATCGAACTAGCTGGGTATGCAGTCAAATCCTGCTTTCTCAGTCTGGAGAATACCTCCAGGTAGTCATAAAGGAATAAAAAAAAAACTCGTATGTATACCCAGCTTTTGAGTTTGCTTGATGTTGGTGTGACCTAAAGGGTCACTGCTGGGTGATGTGGTCACACCTCAAGCTGCAGTTCTTTGTTTACCTATGTTCTCTTCTGTTAATTTGATGCTGTTACCTGAGATAAATTTGACATTTCCGGAAGAAAAGCAGATTTGCCTCTAAAATCATCATCTGTTCCTAATTTCCTTGTCAATTAGAGAACAGCTCCCAGGCTCAAAGGGGAACAATAGTCTCCCTCTGAGGTGATGTCTTTATGACATGTTACACTGTTCAACTGCTTGCTTTGCTGTCATGGTGTGCATTTTATCTTGCCATGAGCTGGAAACCTTAATTACAATCTTGTGTCTTCCATTGTTTGAGACAAATGACTGAGTGACTTATAAAGACAATTAGATTTGAATCTGCTCTAACTAATCTCTTTTCAAGTGTGATATCCTATTAGACACACCAGACCTTTTTCTGAAGGGAATAAGGGAGGATGGGGAGGGGAGAGCTGCCTTTGAAATTCTGCTTAAGGGACTAAAAACCTGAGTAAGCAATTGTCATTGCTGAGTCTTCTTTGGTTGTCACTAGCTACATTTCTATTCCTGCTGCACTTAAATACATCCAGTTGAAACCAGATCTACAAGGATCATAGAAAGTGGACAAGAACAATAACTCCAAGGCACTGTTTAGTGAAAAATGCATTTCTAAGTTTCTTTGCAGGAGCCAGAAGTCAAATTCTGTGGTGGTGTGCTCTGATTGTTCTTGTATTTGGGGAGAGGGGAGAGATGAGAGTGTCAGAGTGCCGAGATTCCCATTCACTTTGAGCTTGTTTTATTGTCTTTAGGCTATCATGTCTTATTGATGCTGAGTAACATTAACATACATATCACATCTCCTTTACTCTGAAGAGATCATTAACCAGCCCATTACACCAAAATGGTATAATACCTTTAAAAACAGAAGAACACTTCTTACTTTTTTTCCTGAGTCATTTCTTCAAATTCATGTTCTTCTTTCTTAACTCACACCTTAGCGCTGGATTTCTTGACTCTTTTGATTTTCTTTGTGGACAATTCTTCTCCAGGTTGACTGGATAAAGGATAAAGCATAATAGGTTTACACCGGAAATTCAGAAGATGAGGCAAGAAAAGCACAAGAGGTCCACCACTGGAACAGATCATGGGGGGAGATTATGAGGTATTCTTTAGAAGTATTTGGGCAAATTTCTATTAGATCTGGTTTTGATGGAATATTTTCTGTTAGGCAATGTCAGAGGACAACTGGGGAGATATCCCAGGCAGGCAGAACTAAACCTTGGCCTGCTCCAGCATCATAACCAATGCAGTAAATAATTGCTAGACTCTTCCTCCTCCCAGTGATGCTGGGGAAGCTCTCATGTCCCATCAGGAGAAGCCTCCCCTTTCTGTAAACTACTGTGTAGGGCTCTGCTCTCCACCAAGTGTGCTTGAAAAATATTAGTCAGATAGATTTAGCTGCTGAAATTTGAAATACTTCTCCCTCTTCCGCCCAAAAATGAAAGATACCTAATGAAATATGAAAATAAGTAAAAATCAATTTTCTATACACTGATACTCAGTTACTGTTGCATTAAGTTATTGCTTTCCATTTTTAATTATTTATATTAATTAAATATGATAATTAGCCTTCCTTATGTTGTCTATTCTGATGTCTATTTGGATATTTGTCTATGTCAAAAAATGCCACATCTGGTTATCCTAGTGTTATTAAATCACAATAACGAGATCTGAAAGACTGACAGCCTACCTCTTTCAATGAACCATTCCAAGATGGTGGTACATACAATTTTCCTAAAGTTTGAAAAATAATTCCACCTCAGATTAGAACTTATTTTAGTTCCCATGTGTTAGCTATAAGGACTGCACACAGCAAAGAACCAAAGATTTTCTCATATGTGTCTCTAGAATAAACATTTTTCAAAAATACCTTGTATGAATTTTATATATCATAATGAATCTTATAGACCATAAACCAATATTTTAAGTGCTTTTCTGAGTCTCACAAAAAAACAACCCAGATCTTAGACTATCTTTACAAACTAGATCTATATTTATAGGGCCCATAGTATGTGTTTGCCATACTCAAATACAGTAACAGTAACACATTTTAATTTTTTTACTTATATGTATAAACCTTGCAATATGTAAATGTTTTTTGACTTCAAGAAGCATCTTTGCAAATTTAAATTGATTGAAATCTTAGATTGGTTCTGAATATAACCTAATGTAACATAGCATAACATAACACAGTGTCTGGAAATTTGTAACTTACATAAAACTTACTTTATGAACTTTAATGTACCAATGACAAGGTTTAATAGAGCCAATTTTCATTTCTAGTTGAGCAACCAAAAATGCACTTTAAACTTAGAAAAATAACCATTCACTTTATACTACTCTGATCCCATTTTTTTACAAATCCTTTTACAGAGGCAGGTGAACATCTTCAGAATGAGGACCCTTGGGAGTTTTAAAACAACTTCATGAAAGACTTTTGCTTGCAACAAAACGTGTTTAAGTTTCAAGGCTGGATCTCTTGTTCTGCCAAATGTTCCTGGAATTTAGAAAGACATTTCAAGCACAGAAAACAGAAGGGTGTTCTCCTAAACATAGGATTTGATTAATTTCAGAGAACAAGGGATTTATGTTCCCTTTCTATCGGGAACTACTTGAAGGCATCTCACATACCTAGTGATGCTTTGCATCACTTGGAGATGAAACTAAAACTATTTGCCAACAAAGTATGTTGGGTTGACTTTGGTTGGCCACCAGGTCACCTACAAGCCACTTTATCACCTTCCCCTCTCAGCTGGACAGGGAAAAATAAGATAAAAATCTTCTGGGTCAATGTAAAGTTTAATAACAGAAATCAAAGGCCTCACACAGAAGCAAAGGAAAACAAAAGGATTTACTCTGTACCTCAAATCAGCAAGTGATATCCAGGCAGTTCCTAGGATACAATGCCCCAGCACACAGAGCAGGTGCACTAGAAGACAAATCTTGTAACACCAAGTGTGCCACTCCTCCTCCTTTCTCAGCTTTTATTGCAAAGAGGACCTCACATGGAATGGGATATTGCATCCACTGGTTCAGCTGCCTCGGCTGTGTCCTGTCCCAACCTGTCACACTCTGCCGCCCACTGTCCTGTGGATGGCATTGGAGATGCAGCCTTGATGCCATATGAACACTGTTCAGCAGTGACCAAATGCTGCCATCCAATTGATTCAGCCACAAAAGCAAAGCACAGCTAGGAAGGCTTCTGTGAGAAACAATAGCTCCACCCCAGACAGACCCAATATGCATATTCAAAATACTCACAGGAATTCCCACTTCAAAAATGGCTGGAATTTCATCTGTGACTAGAGCATGACTACTGAAACATTTCCTTAGTACCCCAAACATAGCAAGCATCTACTCCAAACTAGGAACTTAGTGTTTCATTCATTCTTTTCCTGTTGTTGGAGTTTGACCTATTATTTCAATAAATCCTTAGTTATAATTTTGTCTTTTTCCTCTTCACTTACAGTCAGAGAAAACTGCAACCTGGGGATATCTAGAAGGGATTATACATACCCATGATTACCTTCCTCTCTATAGCAGCAATTGGAAATTCCCAAAATGAACAGCTAATCTTATGTAGAAATAATGTTTCCTTATCTCTGGGAATTGGCTTAGCTCAAGTTCTATAAGGGTGATGAAATGAAATAAAAAATGCCCCAGGAACACAGGACATCTTTAAGCATCTTTAAAGTACATCATAAGAATGTGAAGTAAAAAAAGCCTTGGAGAAACTTTAGAAGATTACTTGGGATCGTTGATTATTTACTGAAATATAAAATACAGCCTGGTATAAATTTATCTCTTCTCAAAAAAAAATTCCAGGGCTGGAGAGGTATGACCAGACTTTTTTGATTTAAGGGTCTTTAACACTCAGAGAATGGAATTGCTATAAATCAGTTTCTTATCTTCAGTGACTTTTTAGCTGATCTGAGACCTATATCTTCCTTTGCTGCCACTTCCATGTTTCTTCCCAGAAACATGAGTTGCACATAAACTGTGACCTATAAAGTTTTTCTATTCAATAAAAGCAGCAAAACATACTTTTTGTAGCCTATTTTCTTTGTGTAGACTTAAATGAAATCAGGTTTAGGCATCTGAACTGCATAAACACAGTGAATAGATGGTGATTTAGTGTGCATTTACTTAGAACCCAAACTCATTAACTCCACAAAACTAATTTGTCAACCCCCAAAAGGATATACATGCCATGAGGCAAAATCGGGGCTGCTGGATCTAAGCTTGCCAATTCTTCCATCCAGAAATGACCAAAGCACTTCCTTCTCAGCAATTGTGAGCATTCAACTTCCCAAAAGTATACAGAAATGCAAGTTACGAGATGCTATGTTGGCATCTCTAACAAACTCTGCTCCTAACATGACATTTCAGCAGCAACCGAAGAGATAGACAGAAGAATTGCAATTTTACATTAATTTATTCTGAGTAAGGAGTCTGAAAAACTTCACAGGGCTTTAATTTCCAAGTTTTTTTCTGAAAAACTTTCCTTCTTTGTGCAAACTAGCTGATTGAAAACATCAGGTGATATTATAAATAGTGCTGTTAAATAGATCATAATTTCTCCAAGCTGAAGCACACCAGCTTGGCATTACATGAAAATAAGTTGAGTGTAATTTTAACCAAACCAAACTAAACCAGAATCCTCAGAAATCAACAAAACAAAAACAAAACCAAAACAAAACAAAACAAAAAAATACCACCTTTAGACTGAAACTAGATCCCCAAATGCAAGCCTTGACAATTTTCTTTCCCATTATGTCAAGTCACAGCACAGGCCAGCTGGTAGTTCCTCAGTTTAAAAGCATCTCCCATGGGAAGCAGGGTCTGCCCAGGATGGACCATTCCCATTATACCATCTGGGAGTCTGACTCAAAGTTCATCAAAGGAAGGGGCTGCCCTTGGCCACACTACCTCCGAGCTGTCACCCAAACTTCCAGGAGAGAGGGACACTCTTGGGGCCCTGATGCTGTGCTTCATATACACCATCAGGCAGTGCCAGGGAGAGACTGCACACAGTCAGGCAGAAGGTCTTTCCACCCAAAACACAGAAGCCAAAACAGAACTTCTGCTGCTCAACTCTTTTCTCTTTCTTCACTGTTTTATTGCATAGGTACTCATCTGTTAAGCTAACTGCTGTATTCCATCTATGCTTTGTCTTGACAACTGTCACCTCCATGAACAGTATCCATACTTCATGAGTGGAGAGATTTTACAACATTTTATTTTCTGTCTTTGGTCCTGCTTCTGAAAAGAACCTTTCACAGGCCCGGGGTTGTAATTTCTCTTGTGAGGACAAGCAACAAGAAAAATTGAGTAGTGAGTTTATCATACAAGACACAAATGCAGCCACAATCAGTGCAAGACAACTTTCCAGGTCAAAGCAAAGTGCTCCATGTTAAGGATGGTGGGTAGCCTTTTCTGAAATGCCCATGGAAGGGTGTCTATAAACGAGCAGTAGGGAAAGGAACCATAGCAGGGTTTGGAATTGGCAGCAACCCCTTCACACCAGCTTCTCACGTGCAAGTTTCACTCCATGCTCAGAATGCTGTGAAGTGGCCTAGGACTCAGAATGCTGCTCTCATCAATCTTGAGATGGTGAAGCATAAGATAATTTTGTCAACATGTGAGCAAGGACAATACTGTGATCAGAGAACAGCAAGTATTAAGCAAAGAATTGAATTTTGACACCATCAAAGCAGCGTCAGTCACAGGGCAACTGCTCAGTCAGTCTGATTCAATTGCAAATGTCCTGGCATACAGCAGGATGCTAAATGCAGAGAACCGTGAGCCATTCAGTTCTTTGTAAATGGTCCATTTGCTGCAATAAAGAAATGAGGATCAATAGGGAAGTGCCTTCCCTATTTATTTATTTCATTTTTCATAAGGGCAATTCATACGGTACCATTAGGGTGCATATCCAACCAACCCTAGAATCATATCAGTTTCTTAGAATGCCCTCCATTTTTTGCATTGCTTTTAACAAGTCTTCTTCTCTTGTACTACATATAACTGAAAAACCCTCACAAGAGAATTTCTTCCTTCTCAATTTCTTTCTTCTGAAGCACAAATAACTGTAACAATAAACCAGATTTCTTGCTTCTGTAACTTCATTGATTTAGAAGTGTTCAGATGCAGATAATCTGGGATAATAACTTCCTTCAAGTGTGAGCAGATAAAACCACTAAACCAAAAGCTGCCATAATAGCAGCAGAATAACCATCACAATACATAGGACTAAAACTGTTCTTATTTATACCAACAGAGTGATCCACCTTGAATCATTAGGTGAGCTGCTGTTTGGAAACCAGCCACGGATTTTTTGATAACGTGGTACTTTTTGAGCTAACCTAAACAAGATGATGCTCAGTGGAACTCCTTAATTAAAACTAACAGAAGGCATACCAGAGAAAGGTCATGATCTCCACCTCAGATGTGTTTATGTTGGGTGTGGGGTTGTTTTTATTTGGGCTCTAGAAACCAGTGGAGTAAGTAGCAGGAGTGAAAGGTAATATATGTTTTATATTTTACCAAATTCTTCTTTGGATACATCCTCTCCAGTTGCATTCAGGAATTTATCAAAAAACAGATTGCATGATCAGCCTCACCACAAGTCATGCCACCTTGTGTTTAAGTTGGATTTGGCCTATGATTTTGTTGGTGTTGCCTTTGGATTCTGCTTACTTTTTTTTAACTACTTACTACTTACTTCTGCTTACTTTGGTATGCTCAGAAACCCGATTTATGTTGTCCTTACTAAACAGATGCACAACAATCCAGGCTCAGGAGCAATTTTTGATGTGCTTCACTTTGCCGGTGATGGCTCAGTGTGAAGACACAGGCTGCTCCCGGAGAAGTTGTCAAAATTTCTTTGGCTAACATAGAGACCTGGGCGATAAGACTTTAATTCACGTTGTTTGTTCTGATGAAAAATCATTACTTCTGGGCAATTTTTTGGGCAAATTTGAAGGCACTTTGTATACGGCTATGCACAACTACCATTGTTCACATTTTTGTACTGGTGTTGCAAATATTTTAATTAAAATTTTGTATGGGAAAACTGTCTCATGAAAACATCTTTTTGTGGGGTTAATTTTGCTCTACCACAAACCCACTGACTAAAGTATGTTTATGCCAAAAATGTTTATGTGCATTTTTCTGCTCTAAATTAAATACAGATGAAAATTGCAATGAATCACTGAAAAATGGCTGTATAATTTGTAATTGTAATTAAGTGAAAAGTGTATTAACCTCCAAAAAAACCATTTGGATGGGTCTAAGTGTGCTGCCATGGCTTAGCTTATTGCATTCTTGTGACCATGACTGATACTAAGGACCACATTTTAGTGACGTTGTAATGATTCATCATTGAGCATATTCTGATGACTCGATATTCTGGCAAAGTGGACTTACAGAAATATGTTATCTGGGGGAAAAGCCTTCAATAAATCTGAATAAAACTGCAAAATTTTCAGAAAGATAGATGACTGTCATAATTTTTATATGTGTTGCACAATGTAATTGCTTTTTCATTGGTGTTGCAAGTTTAAATCTGTGAAAATAGGATTCAATTTCACATGGGGAATCAAAGCTTAGGGAGTGAAATGCCCTGTACCCAAATATGCAAACTGAATCATATTCTGTGTCTGCTGACAGGGATTTCAAAGAGGCATGCCCGTGTCTTTTCTCAAAGCTCCATGTGCCTTGTACTCATCCACTACAGCCAGAAGGCTGAGGGGCAACTTGGAAATGAGAAAAAGAGAAAAGAGAAGCAGAATTGTTCACCTAGGCAGGAGGAGCGTGATCAGAGCCCTCTAGGGAGATCTAATACTCAGTGGCACTGAGACAAGGATGTCATAAGACTTAGTCCCTGCCATGCTGCTTGTGGGCATCTGGGTTGATCAGCCACTGCTCTGTCCCCCACCTGCACTCACGGGGGTTTCGCTGGCCAAGAGTGCAAACTACAAACCAGCTAGGATGCAGGGAGCCTAATTTTGGGAATAGTCTGTACTCCAAGAGAGTGAATGGGAAAAGAGACATCATATCTCATCATCCTCAGCTTTGGACAGATGTGTGCAGTAATTAAACGCACTGTTAGACACATTACCCAAAGTTCCTCGGAGATTAAATGAAGAAGTAAAGGTGCACAACTACAGTGGTAGAGAAAATTGTCATCTAACTATCTGTGCTAAAATAATCATAATATCATAGAATTGCTTAGGTTGGAAAATACATTTAAGATCCCTGAGTCTAATCGTTAACCCATCACTACCAAGTCTGCCATTAAACCACATCCCTCCATGGTACTGGGACTTCACCACTTCCCTAGACAGCCTGTTCCAATGCCTGACAATGCTTCCTGTGAAGAAACTTTTCTCAATGTCCAACCTAAATCTCCTCTAGCACAACTTGAGGTCATTTCCTCTTGTCCTGTCTCTTATTACCTGTGAGAAGAGACCAACCCAACCTCACCACACCCTCTTTCAGATAGTTGTAAAAAGCAACAAGAGTCCCTCGAGCATCCTTTTCTGCAGGCTATGCACCACCAGTGCCCTCAGCCACTCCTCATTAGACTGTTTCCCAGCTTCGCCAGCCTTGTTGCCCTTGTCTGAACACACTCCAGGACCTCAAAGTCCTTTTCAAAATGAGGGGCCCAAAATTGAACTCAGCATTCAAGGTGCACCCTCAGTGCTGAATACAGGGAGAAAGTGTGGTACAACATAGGAACCATGCAGTAGGCATTGATGTAGCTTCACAGAGCAATGGACCACATTAAATGGATTGTCAAATGAAATGGAGCACATTACATACAATTAATATTACTGCTGCTTATTCTACACATGCATTCAATGGTACAGACAATGCCTTACACATGCTGCAACAAATGCACACCCCAAAGCTCACTATGTTATCTCTCCACAGTCACATCTACACTTTGCTCTCTTCTCCTTGCTGTTGAAAAGGTGCTGAGAACATCCAACCTCTCAGGCTTCAGCTGCCAGGGCTCAGGGACAGCACCCCACCAGCACAGCCAGGAGGAACCTCTCCACCCCCACCCCCATCCTCATAAGACACAGGGAGCCAACAGGGTTGCTGTGGCTGCAGCCCCCACTGCTTCCAGTGCACATCCATGTGTTGGACCTCCCAGTGCCACCATGGCAGGCTGTCCTGGGGAACAACGGGGCCTGGGATGACCCCATTACTGACTTTGTCCAGTCCTCCTCACATTCTCAGCCCCCACAAGGCAGCCAGGGCCCTGACGGCTGTATTACAATAGCCTGTGAAATTTCCTCTGATATTTTTCTACTACTATACTACAGAAGAAAAGAAAAGAAAAGAAAAGAAAAGAAAAGAAAAGAAAAGAAAAGAAAAGAAAAGAAAAGAAAAGAAAAGAAAAGAAAAGAAAAGAAAAGAAAAGAAAAGAAAAGAAAAGAAAAGAAAAGAAAAGAAAAGAAAAGAAAAGAAAAGAAAAGAAAAGAAAAGAAAAGAAAAGAAAAGAAAAGAAAAGAAAAGAAAAGAAAAGAAAAGAGAAAAGAAAAGAGAAAAGAAAAGAAAAGAAAAGAAAAGAAAAGAAAAGAAAAGAAAAGAAAAGAAAAGAAAAGAAAAGAAAAGAAAAGAAAAGAAAAGACTGAGAATGTTACTATCAAACTGCATTAACTTCAGTTGAAATGGTTGTAAATCTTGCTATCTTTTAACTCCATATAGTAGGCATAACATTAAATAAAATTAATATGGTTACTGCTTGTCCTATTCATATATTCAATAATGCAAACCTGCACTTTATTTGAAGCTATGTATAAATTTAATATACATACTATTATAACAAGGTCACTTTGGAGTAATCTATTTGATTGATTCCAGGGAGGCGGCATGCAGAGGGAAAAAAGTAATCTTGTATGGAAAACACACAATATCAACCTGAAAACAGCCTGTTTTCAAGTCAGAGTATATAAATGGAAACTATTATAATTGTACTTACACCACACAGCCAAGCATTGTTTCAGCTTTGCCAGTTGTTTTCCATAATAAATTAAATTCTCTTTAGGGCTGGCCTTCTTGCTGTGTTTGTCACTCCACTATCAGAGTACTTTACACGCAAAAAGTCATCTCTTGCTTTTTGTCTTCAGATGAATTCTTGTACCAGCTCCTCCACTTTGTGCTCTCAAAACAATAAGCTATCAATCAGGATGAAAACATCTTATGAAAAGAAGAAAGGACAAAGTAATATTCTCTAGAACATTTCTCCTCAGCAAATATTGCAAACAAACACTGTGAGGCAACAGACAGCAAAGAAAGAGAAATTTCCACTATAGCATGAGTGTGAGCAAGAGATCCAAGCAGGAAGCACAGGCTCCTTTGCTCTGAGCCCTGTGCCATGCCAATATTTAGCTGGTTCTGATGATCAGTATTTAGGCCAGACAGAACAGGTTGATATTTAAATATTAGTATGCTTGTGTTACAACCTTTGTATATTTTAAATCTGAAATGGCCATGAAATTTTAGCAGAATCCAAGGCATCAATATATCTTCTGCCTAGGAAGCAGAGGCTGCTGGATGCTGGCTCAAACTCAGAAGCAGTGGAGCATCTCCTCAGCCAACTACCTTATTTCAAAAACATTCCAAGGGAAAATTACAGCATGCCATAAACTGCACCAGCAGATATTTGATCCAACTATGAAGAAAAATACATGCTCAATGTCCGGACTTCTAATTTGGTTAACTGTCAGCTAGCAGATGTTAGTGTAAGTGTTGAGACTCTTTCTGCCTCTTTACTCTTTAATTTATCCCATAAGAGAACTGTGAGGCCAGCAGTAGTTCCTCAGGACCCTGATGAGATCTGTAAGGTGGACAGTGAGATAACAGTGGGTGAGGACTGGGAAAACTGAACGAGGATTTGCTCCCTTCATTGTTTATCACTTATGTTGTACAGTGTGCTCATATATTCTGTCTTAGCACCGGAAGGGGAAGCAAAATTTCTTAAATTATCAGAAAATCCTTTTTCATCACTGATCAAAAAATGCAGTCATATTTTCTACAGAAAAGGAGTACAATGGGATCTGAGAGTACCATAGGATGAAACAGAAAAGACAGACTTGGTGTTTGCATTCTCTGTTATGCGAGTACAACAAGCTGCTCTGTGTAGGTAAATTTTCTGAAGAGATCATGCACAAAAGCACATGCATCAGGTCTGGACTGCAGGTGGCAGATCATCTTGGGCTACTTTCAGGCTTGCACCTAGATCTACATTTTATAACCGCAAGTTGTCATATTGGATACCTCTATGAGGAGCTCTCATAGCTTTCCTCAGTCCTTGTTTCCTGGCTCAACACCTTCCACAAATTAGAGAAAACTGACCTTTTTTCTTTGTTGCTTGCATAAAGTAGAAGATATCATGTGTGTTCATGTTCCATCCACCTTGTCTCTTTTCTTCATTACTAAATTGTACCTTACATTCAAAATCCCGGATTGTTTAGGGCTCAGCTCTCCATCAGCTTTTGCCATGATATTGATCTTCCTGTACTATCTGTAATGTATGGAGGTTCTGCAGATGAATGATGCTACTAGAAGTCTCTTCTTATATTGTTGGCATCAACATTTTTTAAATTTATGCCTTTTGGTTTCACATGTCACTGCTTTGTTAATAGCAATTCTCCATCCGTAACAATATTTTCCTGAAGAGCCCTTCTAGTGTGGACATCTTTAACTGCTTTAAAAAGCTTTTTAGACTCTTCAGGAAAGTCCTAAAGCACTCAAAATAATCTCCCTTCTCCTTTTAAAAAGCATTTGTGGTGGACTAATATATTGCTTCAGACATGCTAATTACATCTGATAACAGTTGAGTATTGCCTTACAGGACAGGTGCAACAAACTCAACAGCAGCACTCTACTTTTTATGTTCCACCATGTTAATAAAAGCAATAAATCAATGACCTGTTCCAAACCTTGACTTGTCCCAGAATAGGGGAATGTTAACAAAATTTAGTACATCCAGCTTAGAATTTCTCCCAGTTGGATAGGTCCCTGTTCACTCTGGAAAGGTCTGAATTCTCCTTTCAGCATAAAGGCAATCTTCCAAAATGCTGAGCATGCAATGGATCTAAAAAGTACAATTTTTTGGGAGACTGTATTAACTAAGAATCAGGTACACTATTCAGATTAATGACAGGGGAAACAAGAGTCCTGAGATGAATGATACAAGGAACAGAGTGTTCCAGACGATGATTTTGCAGACATAATAGGAAAAAAGAAAACTTCAATTAAGAAAGCCAGGAAAGACTGTTTTCTCTTTTGTGGTATAAACATGCAGAAAATTTCAGTCTCCAGAGAAAAAAAAAAAGTAATCTGAAAGGACTTTAAAACATTGACATCTCATAGTCTTGAGACTGAAGGCAAAACTAAGGCTAGCTTTAAAAAGTCGAAGGCCTAAATGACAGGAATTGGAGCTATACCTCCTTTAAGAGTATTGTGCAATTAAAGTCACTGATGATACATAACCCTATCAGGTTCTCTGTAAGGTATGTACACCATAGTCTGCAGGTATTGAACAGATATTTCTCATCTGAAGTTTTGGTATCATTCCCTAATTGCTGTAGCATATACAGACATTAATTTGATAATGCTAAAGGCAATCAGAAATACCTACTAGTAATATCCAAACATCACTAAAAACTGAAATTGCCAATATATGGCCCACCTAGATTTTTAGTGTAAAATCTGGTGAGTATGCTGGATGACAAGGGAATAACCCATAAAAGGGCTGCAGGCATTAATCTAGCATGGGCTGCCATGGAAAGCAATGAGAGTAAGCGAGGATTCAATTTCAATTGAACAAGGATCTGAACACCTCTTACAGTCAACAGAGGAGTGATATTCCAGTTCTCTGATCAGAGTCATTTTCATTTCAATGGACTCTCTGCAAGGAACTTATTTATGCAGAATTTAAGGAAATGAAGTAGATTCTTTGCTAAGGTCTACAGAGGTGTAATGTGCCACATCACAGAAAAACCTTTGGTTGGCTCTGTTAAACTTTTCCGCTAACTGATCATGGTATCCCTAATTACTTGTTCTGACATCATGGTACCTGGCTCCTACACATCTTCAACTCTGAAGAGGAGCTTTGAAGCAGGCCAGCTCACAGCATCAAATGGCAACATTTGAGATAAGGTCATTCAGTGACTGTGAGGTCTTGAATGAATGTACATGACTTACAGGTATAGCAGACATTGCCAGTTGCAATACCTGAATTTCAGTTCCTGTTATCATAGCACAACAATACTTTAGAGTATTTATGATGCCTCTTTATTGTTTTTTGTTGTTTGGGTGCTAAAACTGTGCAACACACATATCAAGAAAAAACACGGATTTTTCTTAGAGAACCTGATATGACTGTATTGTAAATTTTCTTCATCGTTCGCACAGAGAAGTTCCTACAATGTGTTTCCCTTGATTTTTATTAAAATGACCTCTTCTTTGTGGCATCCTTTAACCTGGAGGAAATCTGTCTAAGCATTTATTAAGGAATCTTTCTGTCTGTCATGCCTTGCGCAAAGTTATTCTGTAAACAATTTGTTTTGATGGATGTGTACTGAGTATGGAGAAGCTTAACAGGAAATGGGTTGGACAACTCTTACCAAGTGAGTAAATGTAAGCAAAGTATAAAACAGACTTTTTGGTCTGGAAGACCATACAAAATTCTAATAATATTAATCACTTAATTTGTTCAGAACCTGAATATATGAGTTTAAAGGAATTTAGAGAAAGAAAACTCCCCTGGTTTACTATGACAGTAATATCTACTGTAGCAATTACCAGCTACAGTCCTCGCTATTTTGAAATGAGAGGTAACTGAAATTTTTACTTTTCCATTTGCTTTTTTAAAGGGTCCCTAAAATACAGAGGTAAAACCTGTCATCTTTGGTGTTATTATGCAGCTTGGAGAAGTAAATCAGATGTTTTATTAAACCTTAGCCAACACAAGTATACCATTGCTGAGGAATTCTGTGAATACATATATTAAAATTTCTATAAATTGTGTGACATTTTAAGAACATTCTGGCAAGATTTTTAAAGAGAGTTTATTGAGATGGTCTGGAAATTAACTGTGACCTGTTTCTTGAAGACAAACAAGTAAAGCATGTACAACAGAGGTAAAGAAAACATGGTAAAAATCAAAAGCCTGACTTTCAGTTTTGAGTTTTATTTGTAGTTTCATTGTTAGAAAAACTTAGGCACAGCACTTGTTTCTGTCAGCCACCTAAAAAACTGCCAATCTAATGCTGGTGGTAATCAGTGTAAGATATTACTTTTAGCTATCATTTTGGAGATAATCAGAAGACTTGGACTCAAAAGTTATTTAAGTAAAGCTAAACCAAAGACTCCTTAAATAGAGGGTAAAAGGAAAGGGAGAAAGGAAAAGAGGATAGGAAAGTCTGATTTATAGAGAAGAAAAAAAAAAAAGCAGCAGATTAGGTGAGCTGTAGAACTTCCAACTTTCAAAAAGCATCTGGCAGCCAGACCAACCTGACACTGATCCTGGTGTCATCTGCTCACTCCCTTTAGGACTGTCAGGCCATGACATCTCTGAGAGTCAGAATGATAATGGCACAGTGGTATTAATATAGTGGGCCCTAGAGTCCCAGGCACATCTGTGAAACTCATTTGTCCTAGCTTCATATCTTACTTGTATCCAAATCAAATTGTGATCATTCAGAATAGCCATCTGCTCATTATTTTGTCCACTAATTGACCCTCGTTTTAAGTTGGCCAAAAAAGTTCATGAGTTTCTGTGTTCACATCCCCTACTTACAACTGCAACTCTGCATTGCCATTCTCCTGACAAATGCAAAAGTGTTTGATTTATTAGATTAATTCAATTTTTCTGCCTTTGGTAACTTTTTATAAACATTTCTCTGTGAAGGGATCAACTGCATTTCTGTTACTGGAACAACTCCTCTGAGCTGTGTTCTAAATATCTCTCCACTTTGCTGTACTTGGTATGCAGAAGTGAACTGACTGGGACACAGTTCCAGGATGTTTGTGTCTGGGAAGCTGAGGAGTAATTAGACACATTCTTCTGAACAGCTTATGCTACACCTCCATCTTACCTTTTCCTTGTGACTATCATCATGACAACTGAGATTTACTTTCCAAGACACAGCCCTACTTGGGATGGGAGGTTTTTTATCACCCTAACTGGGAAAGTGACTTTACTGGTTAGCAGGACAATTCATGAGCATTTCCACATTGGCCCTGTCTCTTTCCCCCAAAGAGACAGGATTAGTGCAAAACTTTTCTCCAAACTGATTTGTAGGTTTTGGCACATAGCAATAAAATCAACTTGGTGAAGATGACTTGTAAACTGCAGTAACCAAGAGTCTTAATGTATTGTATCCCTTGTCAGTGCATTGCTGTTTTAAAACTCTTGATTTGTCATACGCATTCCAGCTAATAATATACAGATTCATATTAGCTACCTTAGAAATATATGTGGCAATTTGACACATTTGTAATAATGGCTTCCACTGCACAAAAATTCTCCCTACCTAGGAGGTAGAAACAGAGACATTCAGATAACCACAGACAAAAGTTGACCATTTTTTAGAGATGACAACTGTAGTGCATCCAGACAAATAAAGACAATCCTGGAGACTGAGCATGAGATGAGCCAAAAAGGGCAAAGACTTACTCTGCACCAAAGCTCAGTCCAATCTGCTTTCTGGAATGGTTCAGGCAGTTGGCCAGTTATCCCAGGCATGATGGGGGTAGTGTTGTGCAACAATGATATATGGGTCCACCCAGCCAAGTACCATGCTCATAGGAGACCTTGCAGGGCCTGAGAGTTTATCTTCAGGTAGTTTCTCTAGAAACAACAACAGTACAGTAACTTTACCTTGGTCTTTCTGCTTTAGTTAAGTTCAGAATAGGTGAAGCCAATTTGTTTCAGTCAACCCACAACCAATCCCAGCAGATAGGTAGCACTGTTCCCTCAATACCAAATTACTTTCCTCCCTCTAGACTACTTACCAGTTTCCTTCCATACTCCTTCTAGTGTTTGTCTAAATATAAATATCCCAGTTTCCATTATAGAATTTCTGGAATCATAGGATATGCTGGGTTGAAAGGGACCCATCAAGGTCATCAAGCACTTCTTGACCTCAGACAGGCTTGGTTCTCTGATCAATTCCCTGGGGAGCCTGTTGCAGTTCCAAGGAGAGAGATTCTGTACTTGATTATGCTTCTTCTATTCTTGCTCGTGCACCCAGTCTGTCTCTAAAAAGCATGAGAATTTTGCAGATTATCATATCATTATCATATCACTGAAAAATGCCCCTGATTTCCTACTGAGCTGCTACTGTTGCTTGCCCTGAGCATTTGATCTCTACATGCCCAAGTATGGGCTTGAACTCAATGACATGAATGTTGTAACAAATTATAAAGGACAATGACAGTGTTTTTAATGCATAAAGGGCATTTTGGCAGGAAAACTTAGTGCTGTGCATTGTTATATGAGCTTTGGGCCTTCAGGAATACTCAGTGATTTGGAGATCATGAGGAAAGAGACAAACAATGCAGCAGCCAGAAAGCTGGCTCAATGTTTCTTATTGAGGGTGCTTCTGAAACAATGGCAGTTCACAGAGGACATCAGTGATATGGAGGAAAGGGGAAGAAGGGTGGGGTGAAAGAAGAGAGAGAGGAAAGAAGGGAGAAAGGGGAGGGAAGAAAGGAAGAAGAAATATCAATCTTTTCAGTGCTTGGTCTTGCTTCTCTTGGACTGAGACTTTTGTGATTGTCTTAAGAAGTAACAGGGGAAAAACATTTTGTACATTCATCTGCAGGTAATAATATCCCTCTCATTAAAAACAAAAAACAGTAAAAATTAGTCCAGATATCTTTAAGGTGCCAGTATTTGGGCTGTTTTCCTGTGCTTCCTCAAGCACTGCCTATCTCTTCGCTCCTGCCTGTAGCAGAGAGCAGTGTGTAGGCTGCAGAGCCCTTAATTCACACTGGGACCCATAATCACAGACCTCTTTCACTTCAAGATCCTCCATGCCCAGTCCCAGGTGTCCCAGGTCTCTAGAGCATGTAACCACAGTCTTACTTTGGGTTCGTGCTCTTGTTTGGTGGCCTAGAGGGGCTGATGCCATGCCCAACAAAGCAGCTAAGCATTGAAAGGTGGGTCACTAATCAGAGCACCGCAGTCAAGAAGGACTTACAAGGTGGCAATTTCACAGCAGGTCACAGCTTCTTGTTCTGCTCATCATTGTCTACGTGGTTCAATGCTCCATCACCTGCCCTGTATATGCCTACTCTCAGGAGGATGGGTTACGTAGCTTCATTTTGGCATCAAGACATACTTGCCATTTTGCTGGCTTTTTCTAAATAAATTAATGTGCTCCTTTTCTTTCTATTCAGCTTTTTCCTCTTATTAGGGCTATTGTATGGTAGGCAAAGGTAAAGACTTGAGCTAGTGTGCCCCAGAAGTCCAGCTTCAGCAGTCTCAGCTATAATATTTGGACTGTCTTCAGACTCATCCAGTGAATTAACGCTCCAACTTGTCTCCCTTCAAACACACTTTAGCTACCAGATTTTTCCAGCTGTATGTAAGGTCACTGTAATTTATTTATTTCAGTCTCTGAATACTGCAGTACACTTTTTTTTGTTTATGTCACACTACTGCTCTCTGCTGCCCAAGTCTATTGCAGATCCACAGATCCATTTTACAACACCTAAACATGAGACAGATCATAGAGTGACTCAGGGTAACTGGCTCCTCAGAAGCAGGGGGGCTGTCAATGAGATGTTTGTCTCACCATGATTAATTGCTATGAAATGCCGACAGAGATTTAAAATCATGATTAATTACCAGAAAATGCACAGTGACCTTAAAGACTAAGTTCTAGTACTTGCTAAGTTTACCCAAGAGTTCCTGTACATCCTGCATCTGGGACACTTGTGCAACATGCAATCAGTTGATAAGACTCCCACAGAACATATGGTGAATTGTCAGCAAAAGGCTCGATAAAAATAGTTTGTAGTAAGCTCTGTGTCAATATGTGTAGATAGTCAATGTCTGACAGTCTATTTAATAGTCTAGTCTATAGTCTATTTAATAGTCTATTTCTTTAACAGCTGTTTTCTTTTACCTAGAAGGTACTAATTTTTTTGCAATTATGTTGTTGGTGCTTTTTTCATTTGGCCTGCTCAAAGACTTAACAGTTACCACAAGATTAATGTTCCTTCTGAGTAAAAAAAATGCTAGATCCTATCTGTATAATGCATTTATTTTCTATTTTATTCAGCACGGAGACTGAGGAGATTAATAAGTTTCAGTATTTTACATTAAGCATATTAAAGATCCAGATGGTAATCGGTTTTAAATCATCTTCTGAAATCCCACATTAAAAGAAAAGCTAAGAGCAACTTACTCAATTTCCTGGGAACTTTCCCAAATACTTTTATCATTCACATAAAATCCAGAAACCAGATCACACTGTATCATGTGGCAGGGAAGAGGTTGGTCAATCCACCCAGACATCTGCCACATTTGGCTCTTGCTGGATTCATGACAGCCTCCTCCCAACTTGCAGGGTGCTCATAAGAACACTCACACATCACCAGGTAGAAACAATCTGGTATTGTGCTGGGAAAGAGATAGGTGAGGAAGAAGATGTAGCAGTCAGGCTGCCTGCACAAAGTAACCAGAGAGCACCACAGACTGTGCTAACCCCTTCAGCTGATAAAACCCCATCAAGAGCACAGTCTCTTTGAATGAGGAAAATGTATTATACTAATCACTTCAATCCCTCTTCAGTTTTCCATGCAAAACTTCACCACATTTTGAATATATGCCAGTCCAGTGCAGTGAATTAAGTAATTTTAAAAAATTTTTTTCTGTAACATTGAAAATTATTTGTGAATTTTGTCACTGGGCTTTGTGCGAGTGAATCCCTTTCTCCATTTCCACATTTCCTTCTGCTAATTACGATACATTTAACAAGGCTTTACAGTGCTGCTGTCCAGCATGTTGCAGTCAAAATCACAGGGAAAAATGAGTGCTCTGAGAAGTATCCCTGAGAAGGACCCCTTCTCAAGATAATTTTCCCAACTTTACACCAATTTATATAAAACCAAGAACTGCAGAGATCTCTGGGTACACACACACTAGGTCTAGGTTCTAGCACCGAGTAATGGTATCCTTTCATAGCACATACATTATGTACAGGGATTTCATCCTACACCAGAGGTTTGGTAGATACAGCAACTGTTTTCTTGTAGCAGACCTGTAAGAGAAAGATCTAACAATTAGACCTGCTAAAGCTGTAAAAAAATCCCTCTTTCCCTTGACTCCTCAGAGCTTTTCACTTCCTACAGTTTACAAACCTGGCTGAAGACAAGCTACTGAGAGAACACTGTGAGCATCAAATCTTTATTCCTTTGGGATTTCTTTAAAGAAGAAAAGAATTTAAAGAGTTTAATGAATTTTAATGAAGACTAAAATAGAGTATTATTCAAGTGTGAAAAATTTGACCTGGGAACATCCCACCCTCCACTGTTCAGACATTTTCACCTATATAATGTTTTCATTTCAGGAACAGCCATCAAAAAGGTTCCATCCTAAGCCTAGGGATGAAATAACTCACCAGAGGGGTAGCTGTAAACAATGTTGTATATCTAAGAAGTGAGTCAAAGACCAGGTACCCTCTCTCAATAAACTAACTACAAGATGACAACACAGAGCTGAGCTAGGAGTAGAGAATTAGATAGAATATTGGAATATTCTAAGACACAGAGAAAAATCTGAAAATAATTACAATCTATAATTGCAAAGAAGTGATGCACTGGCACATTAACTGGGTAGAAATTAGATGTGCTTCTGAGAACTTGCTCCAGACTGTGCCAGCCTGTAAAAACTCAGTCTTAGTCATAGTAGCTGGAAAACTGGCCTTACTTCTTCACACCTAGTACAAGCCAGATGTTTAAGTTGCAAATGTCCCTTTAACAAATTCAAGCTGTGACAAAATTAAAACCAACACATTGGCATAATGAAGTGCAACTATGAGGAACAGCTTTTTAATGGGAGAGCACAGATGTTCTGCTATGGTTGAAATTGAAAAGTGCCATTGTTTGGCCATCATTTCAAATCACGATACTCTAAAGGAGAGTTTTCAGGACATACACACTTGAGGAGCACAAAGCTAAGGTAGAGATAAATTGTTATAACTTCTCTGCTCTGTCTGAGTGAAAAGAGAATGGCTTTCATGTGCAAGAAAAACAAAAAGTGGAAAACCATAGTTGGCATTTAAGGGAGACCAGGAGTGAAAGGCAAAGAGCATGGACAGCAGCAGCCTTCCATCAGCTGATGGGAACAAAAAAGAAGAAAATATTTCTTTTTTTCCCCAAAGTTGGCACTACCACAATGGGTAGGAAGACAGTGCCATTTCCCTGGAGCCTACAGCCTGGATGTGCACTAGCACTGGAACAGGAGGAAGAGGAAAATGAATACATACACCGAATGCTAGTTCTACTCGGCAGAGGCACCCAAGTCAGCTATGCTATGCAATTGCACAGATCCCCTCCTTTGCCACACCCCCACAGGGATCTTGAACAACACTTAAGATTCTGCCATAAGGGACCAAAGCCTGCCTTCCTGACAGTCATGTCACCAGCAACCACTTACTGTGAGCGCTCCCACTACTTTTAATTGTCCTGAACTTCAGAGGAGTTAGGTAAGGATGATAGATTGGACCTCCCAGGTATGGTAGTGATAGAAGTAATACCTTATATTTTATACTGATTTCAGATCAGCTGTATATGGTAAATACTCTCTCTCCCTTGGAGAAATAATCACAGAATCATAGAATGTGAAGGGATTGGAAGGGATTAAAGATCATCTCTTCCCAAACTCCACTGCAATGGGCAGGGGCACCTCCCACTAGACCAGGTTATTTAAACCTGACCTTGAACATTACCAGTGTTGGGGCACCCTCCACTTCTCAGGGCAACCTGTCCCAGTGTCTCACCACTCTAACAGTGAAAAATTTCTTAATATCTAACCAAATTTCCCCTCTTTTATTTTGTACTGATTACTCCTTGTCCTATCACTGCAGATCCTGACAAGGAGTCCCTCTCTGGCTTCCCTGCAGGCCCCCTCCAGACACTGGAAGGTTGCTATGAAGTTTCCACACAATCTTCTCCAGGGGAACAATCCCTACTTTCACAACCTCTCTTCATAGGGGAGGTGCCCCACTCATCTGTTTCATGACCTTCCTCTGGACTGGCTCCAACCGTTTTGTGTCTTTTTTTATGTCGGGGGAACCAGAACTGGACACAGTAAAATCAGTTACATAGCAGATGATTGTGTCCAGAGTTGCAAACAGCCCAATAGGCTCCCCAAATCTGTTTCACCTGCATTTGCTCACACTAATTGTCCAACAGAAACAGGGCATTCCAATTAATGAGCAGTAAATATGTTTTTTCCATATACTTCATCACTATAGAAAAAAAATGGGTTAGAAAAATCTGAAGAGTCATGATAAGATGATAAGACAACTACAGTGAAAAGAAATCCAGATATATTCTGATTGTATAAAAACTGTCAGATTTATCCCCTGGCAAATCATAAGAAAAGAATTGCCAATCAAAAGCCACTTTCTTCTCCAGATAGCAGGGAAAAGGGGGATAATGTGGAGAACTGATAAGAATTTTCACTGGTCAGGAAAAATACAGAAAGCAGAAAAGCCCATTTAATTCATATTCTTCAGGATAATGCAGGTCTCTTCTATACCTTTCTTTTGCTTATCTCTTTCTGATCTCTTTTTCCCTTCTTTACACAGCTGTCAATTTGAGAGTGAAAGAGTCAAGATGCTCTTCAAAAAATTTGATCCCACAGAAGATATACAAAATAGTCAAAAAGCCTTAGCTAAATAAGCTGTGTCTCCCACTCTTCCTATGCATACTTTCACCACTAGATACTGTGGAAAAGATATGCTTTTGGAGGCAGAGGTATCTGCACCATTCAGGAAAACTCAAAGCCTGGCTTAAAATACAGTCACAGATTTTTTTGTTGGTTTTTAAAGTTGGCTCATAAAGCTGTGTTTTATAACATGCATTAAGTGAAGCAGAAAACAAATCATTGGTTCTTGTGGAAAAAAGAATGTTATCATTTGCCTATAACAGAATTTCACTTTTAAAATATTTTTCTGTGACTAACAGAAATCTCTTTCCATCTCAGATGTAATTCATATATTCACATTGCTGGGAAAGCCATTCTCCTGGCTGTAGAATAGTCAGGAGCTGTGTGAAAAGTAACTTTATGAGATTCATTAGCAGAGAGCAGGGACTGGGCAGAATACCAGCTAATATTGCTTGGGTTTTGGAGTGTGCATACACCATTGCATGTGTCCAGACAAATTGTTCTTAGAAACAAGTAGATGTAACACAATAAATAACACCATTATGTTCTGTCCTAAACTATCTACACCTGAACAGTCTGAGAAGTACAGACAGAAGGAACAGAGCTGACTATCTTCTGCCATTAAAGTAAACATACCACCATCCTCAATACTCAATACTTCCAAAATTTCGGCTTGGTTAACTGCAGTGGGGTTGCCTAAGCTACTCCACTGCACAGGACTTTGCATTTCTATTAACATTCCTCTGGCAGGCAGAGATCTTGTTAAGGTTCGTTAATCTTTAATTATGTTTTTAAAACCCTGTAGCTGCAGTAAATACCAGTAGTTTATAGTCAGCTGTGAAAAGTAATACTAACCTCCAATCTGCATACACCAGTCTGCTCCTGTATATTAAGCACCTAGCACTGTTCACCTTCTCTACCATTTTGCCTTGCACACAATTTACATCATCTGAATACTGTAAATTGGTATTTATACACAGGACTCACACCCTGCCTATGCACACAAAATCAGGGCTAGAGGTTAATAAACTAAGGAATAGTAAAGATTAGAATAAGAAATGGAGGCAAATGAGAAGGAAAACAGACAATATGATATTGAGGAGCCCTGGGGAACTAAGGGAAAAGAGATGATGCTTCAGCCGATTTCCTTTGTATAACCCATACTCTTTTATAACTCAAATGGGTGAATAAGAGAGTATTTTTCCTTCCAGCTATCCTGCTAACTGTAAGTCTGAAAATATGGTAAATATCCTCTCCAAAATGCCTTCCTTGTTTCTCATCCCCTATTGTGTACAGAAACTAGTTACACTCATTTCAAAATACTTCTTGGCCATGTCCTTTACCCTCCTCAGATATGGGAGCAGAGACTTAATTACTGTTTAACTTCCAAGCTGGTTTTGTCACTTGATTTAAATATAATTCTCAAAAAGCTTATTCACTGCAAGATCCAAATTTACCAGACGTTATCACTGTCTTTGAGCCTTAATGCCCTCAGCTGCCTTTGTCTTCTGAAGTGGCTTAGGATAAGGTCCTGAAAAGCAATCACCAAGATGTCATGCCTAAATACTCTTTCAATTAGGGCTTGATCCCACAGGTAGTTATGTGTTGAAGTGTGGGAACCAAGGGCTGGCACTGAATACTTAGTGTTTGTTTAGTGCCTGAGCAGTGTAGCTCGATAACAGAGTAAGCAAAGAAAAGAGAGGAGGGAAAAAAGCATCTGGCAATATAGCCAAATTTGTGCAGCTCATGCTGAGTCCTGCAGAGGAGGGGCATGTGGGCATTCTCAGCACGAGCTGCTCAGAATGAGACAGTCATGACACTGAACTCAAGTGAGGAATTTCACATGCTGCCTGTGTGACAGAACCAGCAGATCACTCAAACGTGACCCCATCAGACATTAATCCAGAGCAATGACACAGTAAAGACCAGAAAAAAATTGAGGGGCCATTTTTTTTTCCTAATATTCAGCCTTCTGCTGCACCCTATTCATGCACAAGGCAGCTTTTATTCTGCTCCAGGAGATCACAGCCTGAGCTGAGCTGCAGCAACAAAGTCTCCCCAGCAGCCCTGCAAGCAGCTCAGTTCTGCTCCCCCAGCAGTCAAGATCCTGTGTTGCTTCCTCACAGATTAACCTGGGAGGGTGAAACAAATACAAATACCATCAGAAAAAAATAGTTTTTATCCTCTTTGGTTATTTTTACTCTCATTTTACCTTCATTTTCTATGTCTGTTTAGCCTGCAGGTTTATGGAGGAGCATTTGCTGAAACAGCAAATTCTTGTGCAAGCTATAGACTAAGAACTTGTAGAAATTATTTAATACATAAGGAATAAATTAAAAGGAATCAGATAATTAGCAAACAGAAAACAGAACCAAATCACATTTGTCATCAGCTTTCCCTAGCAGTTCTGACCTTGCAATAGCTGGTGGCTGCTCCACACACATTGACTGAATCTCCCAGTAGTTACAGAGACCTCCCCACAGTCACTGTGATGTCCCTTGGGAGCTCTTTCACTGCCATCAGACCCCATTAGTTACCACAGACAGTCAGTGCAGGCCAGCTGCCCGACAAGGAGCAGTAGTGACAGTGGGACCAGCAGGGATTCAGTGGCAAGGTCCAACCCTATAAGATCATCAGAACCTCCATAAGGCATCAGACCCAAGCTGGGGTAGCAGCAAGGCTAGCCCCAACCCTATGGCCACCACATCAGTTAACAAACATGGGTTGAAAGCTCTCCATTTTGCAGATTTCTCACAAACTCATTGAGAAATACAGGTAAAATTCATTTGTGCTACTTAGCTCAGCTGGAGATTCAGTGAGCATGATCTTGATATTCTCATATAGACTATGGGAGCTACTAATTCCCCTACTTGTAGTCACATGACAAAAGCTGCCTTTGGTCAGATTAACCTCAATATTGAATAAAGAAAGCTTGTCTGTGATCCTTGTCTGAAAGTCAGCCTACAGTTAACCTCTTTTGGTGTCCCTAATAAAGTTGAATATAGCTATACCAATTTATACCTCTGGAAAGGGAGTTCAATTTCCCTTCACACTCCAACACCTCCCCTAAGAGTTAATTAATAATATGGTTCAACATCCTCTTTTTAAGCTGCATAATTACTCTTTTTTCCACACCTCATATCTCTTCTGCTTTCAGAGACAACTATTGTCTCTCAGAGCTGCCCTCGGTGGAACTCACACTATGCCTTCAGATGCCCTCTCTGTCAGCTGCCAAACTGCCCTTCTCTGCCTCTGAAATTTTCTCCAGGGGATTTAATTTGCAAAACACAACAAGAGAGGGAAAACTGCCATTGTGGTGCCAGCAGGAGAGAGAGACTTTGGTACCTGAAGATATCCAGGTACCCTGAAGATGTCCAGAGAGGGTATCCATGGACTTGACACACATCTTCAAACATCAGGTATGGAAAACAAAAAATATATGAATTTCAACTGGAATTTTTTTTCTCTTTGGGGGATTGTTCTAATCTATTCAAACTACTACTGGTGCCAGCAAGGACAGAGACCAGTAGGCATCTCCTGGTGGTCATCTTTATCCTGCATTGACTCCTAGCGCTTTCACCCTGTATGTATGTTGTACTACGTGAAAGCAACAATTCTCCTCCAAATGAGGTTAGATCTTCACTCCAACTGCCCTGGGAATCCATTTAGCCCACTGCAAATAGAATGGAAAATGAAAATAACATCTCCTGAGAAGATGGAGAACAGCAGTCAAAAAATACTTATTAGTCTGGTGGCTGTCAGTGTCATCTAGAAGGCCCTAAGACAGACTTTCACCTAAGCTTCTCATGAAAGGAAATTGGAGAAAGAACCATCAACTTTCAGAAAGCTCTCATTTGGGTGACCCACTCTGGCAAGAGTTTCAGGTTGCAAAACAGAGTAAGATGCAAATATTTCCCAACCACTGCACCCAGGGCTTTTTGTTGGCTGACCAAGGAGACCCTCAATTCTGCATGCTCATATCTGTTTTCAGATACCTTGCTTTGTCATGTGTTATGGCAAGGTGCCCAGGCACCCCACATGACAAAGAGAAGGCATCCCAATGGATGTCAGCACATCTAAAAGTCAGGAATTGCCCTGCCCTACACAGTACACCCTGGGGAAATTACATACCACAGAACATCATGCCCAGTGTATAAACTGGGGGAGTTTATATGCTTTGAGGAGCCAATTGCTGCTCAGGGACAGGCTGTGCATTAGTCAGCCGGTGGTGAGCAATTGTTTTGTGTACCACTTCCCTTTCTTGGGTTTTATCTCCTCTGTATTTTTGTCTTTACTTTCTTTATTATTAATTAATGTTATATTTGACATTATTTCAGCTATTAAACTGAAATAATCTTATTTCAAACTAAATAAACTTATCTCAACCCATAGGTTTTACTCTTTTTCCAATTCTCCTTCCCCTCCCACTTGGGGGGAGAGGCAGAGAGGAGTGTCTGTGTGGTACTTGGCTGCTGGCTGTTACTAAACCATGACAGAAGTCAGCATGCCTGCTGTGCCCTGGCACACAGCCTCAAAATGCTGGCACTCAGGAGCTGCTAGTGAGTTGTGGGTCTGCCTTTGTTTGCCTGAGCAGCACATATACACTGGAGCTGCACAAATACACTGCATTAGCCTGCACCTCACTGTGTGCTGATAAATATCAGGAAGAATTATTAAGTTCATATTGGCTCTGTGTAGAGCTATCAAGACTCTCAATATGCAAATGTATCTTGTTTATCATGTGATAGATACTGTGTAATGCAGCACCTAAATTACACTGAGTTTGCAATACCATCTGGTTTAATCTTTCATTACATTAGAGGATCACTGCATTGTATTTGACCTGAAAATTGGTGCAGGAATAAAGCAGGGCCATGGATTCCATTTGAAGTGGTAAGAAGCTCTGCTCACTCACATGAGGCAAGCAAGTTTCAGACAAAATTATCTTTTCTCCTCTTCAGATCTGGAAAACAGCAATTACCAAGTAGGCCACAGCAAAAATCTACCCATAGGTCTACCTGGAAGTAGAGTCAGATGACACTGCCACAGGAGCAGCCATTGAAATTTTCTCATGTGACAGAAAAAGACTGACATACGGTGGAAGGAAAGCCAGTGAGTGTTCAGAGGAACAGTCCATAAATATTGAGTTACTTTTGGTTTGATAGGATCTTAAGACAGAGTAAAGAAAATATTTACATTAACTTTTAGCAAACTCCAAGTCTTCCCGTTGATGCCAAACTGATTTTTGCTTTTAAATATTCTTCACAGATACTTGTAGATCTCTAGATTATTAGTATAATATGCCAATATTATATGGTATAATTATATAGATTTGTAGCTAGCATTTTACCCACTCTGTTAGACAGAAAGACAAACCAAATTCCTAAAGGCCCCTATCCCATGTTGTTTCCTCTGGGAACTAAGGACCAGCCACTCTCCCAATACACTTTCTCATAAACAGCTAGCAAAAGGGAGGCTCTGGAAAAGGGTTGAATGAGGGGAGGAAATTAGCTCATCACCTGTGCTTCTAGTTGGGAATTCTTGGCTATTATGCTAGTTTGCTAAACTTATAAAACTGTTCAGCCTATATCACGTGAGCATTTTTCCATACTCACCCCTTGTGGCCTACAATTAAAGAAAAGATTTAATGTTACTGCCTCCATTAATACTGACTTGAAAGTGTGTTGTTTTACATTCAGATCTTTAATGCACCACCATGACTTCAAAGAAATGATGGCATAATGTTTTTATTTTATTGGTGAAAAATGAAAAGACCGTTTCTCCTCATTGTCTACTTTTGACTCCAACAGTCAAAGCACTTTCTTGAGTGTAAACTCCTCTTGCAGACCAGTTCTCTGGCTGTCTGATTAAACTACAGAATAATAATTCATCATTGTCTGTCCATTCCCACTTTACTGACTGTCTAATTAAAATTATGGCCAAAGATAATTGCTTTCTTCTATTATTACTCTGAAATGTTAATATAATCTAGCTCACCAGTCTCTGTGTCTACCACTAGAGACAATAAATAAATTAGATACAGAAAAATGATGCTTAAATAATATTATGATTGAGTCATAAAACTATAATAGCACAGAGATTCCAGTTAAGGCCAGAGTATTGCCAAAGACATTTGCTGTACATATGGGTGGTTGTTTCTCAGAGTCCCAGAAAAGGCCATGCTATTCACCCTGGGTGCTTCATTATCAACACATTACTGGTCTTATATAATCAAGTGGAACAGAAGAACATTTTAGAATGGTCATTATTTTTAATGTCAGTACTTACTGACAGTCCTTATCCTGCAGCATCTGAAATATGTGGATCAGAAGATGTTGACCAATGTTGGTTCCTCAGTGGAATCTTCTTGCCTTAATTATCTTATTAGTTTATAAATTGATTGAAAATGTTTTTTGTTGTGGTCTTTTTCTAATGGCCTTTTGATAAAGGTAGATGCACCATATTAATGCTCTCAGAAGACAGAAGTAGCGATCAAAAATAAAATTGCCGCAAATGAGCTATTTCTGTAAAGAACAATCAAGTCAATATAAACATTGGATATTTTAATTTTAAATATCCAGAATAATTTTTCTCTTCCTTGTTGGTTTTTAGATACCATCACCACCAGCCCATACTCCACATGTCACTATTTCCTACCTTCAGCACTTTTCCTTCTGTGGTATCTGTTCATTCTGGTCCCTAATCAGTCCTAAGCACATGTGTGAGTACATACACACATGGGCACACACAATGCCACTTTGACTGTAAGTGCATTTGGGGCTGGTCAGATGCATCTCATTTAGCCTCAAAAGCTCCATTGTGCAGATCAGCAGGCCCAGTTGAACAGTCAAGTTCAAAAGTATTCATGCACTTTCTATTTTCCCCTAATCTGAAATTTATCCCTATGTTTTTTTAATGATATTTGCATTAGCTTCCTGATTTCAGCAGGCCTTTTCAGTGGAAAAAATGTAGAAAAGAAGGGCAACAAACACATTGGCCTTGCCAGAGATACATGAAAATTTTCCATCCTTGCAGACTGAACTGCAGAACATTGTCACAACCAATATTATTATCACCTGAATCCCTCACCTCCTTCCAGCCCTGATCCATGTTCTGGCGCTTGCTGCAAATTTCCATAACATCAAAAAAACTTCAGTCTTTGCTTCACATCTCATCCAAGCTGCTCCCACAAGAAGAATTTTTATTTTGGTAAGACCTCTTGAGATATCAGAATAAAACTTGAGAAGTTTTAGGTCTATAAGTTACTTGAGGTGATTTCCAGATATCTTTATGGCTTACTCTCAACACCCTGTAGTTAAATTCATACCATCTATGAGAAACTTGGTTTTAAAAAATAAAGGCAATGAAGAGTAATGGCATATTTACAGGAGATTTTAATACCTTGGTGTGAAGGTAATTTGCTGACGCAGGCTAACAAAGACCTTGGAACACAAAGCCATGCTGCTGTTTTCCCTTCCCAACCAGGGGTACTGTGGATGCAGCTGGCACTGAAACAGCCCTCATGCAATGCTGTCTGTCACAATCATTCCCACTGGTTTTCTGTCACATGGGGAGCATGATGAACTTCAAAAGTAATTTTGTTTCCTGAGAGACCTGGGTGTCCCATGCTTGTCTCTTGACTCCTTGTCCCTCATATGGCCACAGCAAGTTGTAGGCTCAGCCAACTCAAAATCATTTGACAGAAAAAATTTCAGGGGGTACTTAGACAGCATCAAGACACCAGTGAAAATGTAGGAAGCAGCAATTGTAATCTGTCTTTTACAATACAGACTGTTTTTCCCTAAGTAGGGCTATATTTAGCTTGCATAGGGGAAAGCACAGACCTCTTGGGGAATTTGTACCATATTTCTGTTTCATCCCAGCATTACCAGCCTCTAAATCTAAAGGCTTTTGGAAAAGGTTTCTGACTTTTTAAAAAAGGAAAGTCCCCTTAAGACTTACCTGACCTTTTTCCTCTCACACGGTATACATGTACCTTCCAGTGACTCCAGCTCATTTCCCACTGCTGGAATCATCCATGTGGACATACCACTTAGCCCATCTGCTCCTTAAATTAAGTCTGTGCTGCTTCATGAATGCACAAACTATAATAATCCTTAATTAGTATAGATTATAGATAGGTATTCCTGATACTACATATAGCCTAAAGTATATACACTATTTTATGCTCCCTGTAAGAACTAAGTTTCTGATGTGTTCGTTGCTAAAAACCTTCACAGGCAAAAAAAAAAAAAAAAAAAAAAAGAGCAAAACAAAAATACAGAAAAAAGAGCTGAGATAAAGCAATTGGTGTGAGAATTCAGATTCAAGTTTCCAACTCCCTGACCAAGACCTCCAGTAATAGTAACTGAAGACTAAAAAAAGATAGATCACATAGAAATTAATCTGTCTTCTTCCGCAATTGGAGAGGAAACCATTGCCTTAGTCTCAAAAAAAAAAAAAAAAAAAAAAAAAGCTCTACCGTTACAGCAGTTTGTAGTCTAAGGCTTGATTTTCATAGTAGACCAGATGCTAGCTAAGAGAGGATTATTATGTGATTTCATGTATATAGTATTTATCATGGAAGAGACTCTTACAATGTCTTTATTAAATCTTTACCATGATAGTATACAAAACAGTGAGTCATTCAAATGGTAATTGAGACACAAAGAAAGCAACTCTTGCAACACATAGAAAGTTTATCAGATTAAAACCTTTGAACTACAACCCAAACCAGTTCTTTCACTTCCTCCCTGATTTGCATGAATACCTGATTAAGACAACCTTTGAAACTGCCTTGAAAAATCATGAGAGACATGAAACCTCATGTTGAAATGGGATTTTAGTTTTTAGTTTTTTCAATTCTTATCTGCAGTTTGTTTGTTTATATTTTAAGTTTCTTTATTGCATAGGGCAGGTTATCCTTATTAGCCACAGACAGTAGAAGGTCTTGATGGAAGATGCATATATAGACAGCTAGGGTAGGTGGGATTATATTTCTTCTCAAACACTTTTCCTCAAATCTAGGATAAAGCATTCTACCATGACACCAGAGTAAAATCTGAAGCTTATACAAACAAATGCTGGACAGTTTGCAGAAAAGCAAATTCTGCTCCAAGTCAGTGGAATTCCTTCTAGCTTTAGCCTGTAAAATACTGCTACTTTGAGGTTATAGCACCTACTTTGTGTATTACTAAAAAAAAAAAAAAATCTGTAAGATTCCATTATCAAAAGCAGGACCATAAATGTGCAGAAAAGTAAATTTCAAGAAGCACAAATACTGCAGTTTGTCTTTTGAATTCTAGAGGAGCTGGCTGATGAGAGTGGGAGAAAAACAACCAATTTAACTTGACTCCTTGAGTATTCTTGCAACTGTTTTTTTATTCCTTCCTGTAAAAAAATCAGTTTTCTCCAAAATTAGAAATATTAAGACAAAATGCTCCAAGTCAAGCTTTCAGAATTTCCTAAGCATTCTGTTGTCTTTATTCAACACTGGTCAAAATGGAGTGCAGAACTACCTTCTACTGCAGGGCATAGCCACACTATAGTTTAGATTGCATTGGATTAGGTTGAGTTATAAGCTTCATTGACAGGTGGATGTGCTTCAGATTTACTGAATATTTGTTTTCATTCTTTTTATTTACTTTGATTTTTTATTCTTTTATTCAAAATCACAAAAGTAACAACATTTTCTCTAACAGCGGCAATTAATATCAACATCTGAATATTGAATGAATTAGCTGGGAAAGACTAAATTAATTTGTTCTTGTCACGGTCTGAGTTTTTTTCATTTGTCAAAAGTATTACCTGTATTCCTTTGGGGAATGGGGGGGGGGGGGGAACTGCTGGACACATCTCCTTCATGCAGAATTGAGTACACGTTGCTATTTTGCTTGCAGGAGGAGATAGCAGTCCAAAACAAAGCTACACAAGGCTGCTCAGAAATTGAGCTGCATGAGATGGGTCCTCTTATAGAGAGCAATGTGTGCATCTGCAAAGAGACAGCAACTGGAAAGCTTACAAAAAACAAAACAATACACCAAATAATAAGAAAAGGAAATTGTGTCCTCAAAGAAGAGAAGAATTTTGATACAGTGTTGCTTCTACAGAAGCTTGAAACTGTGAATGAATAAATTATTTCTTAAATTATTCTTATTTTATTTCTTCCCTCTTCAGGTGAGATGTAGTGAGTACTTTTTCTCAAGAAAGAGGGATGAGGAATTCCTCTTTCCAGGTAGAGCTGCCCACAGACCCTGGACGCTGGCTACCTGCAGGAGTCACAGGGAGCACCAATGCAACAGAAGATGAAAAACACTTATGTTCCTAGCAGGGCAATCCAAAGCAATGCATTTCACAACCAGCCAGCAAACGAGGATATAGATTGGCACTTGTGAGCCCTCTTGCTGGAAGTGCTTATATGGATCTCAAGAGAAGCAGAGAATGTTCCATTCAGTTCACTCACAGGTTGGAAGCCAATAGCATATCCCAGCTGCAGCCTCTCTGCCAGGCCTAAGCATAGATTCCAGGCAGATCAACAGAACTAAATTTACAATGGAACTGTTTGGAATAACAAATTAAAAGAAATCAGGATATGTTCAAAATTATATTCCATGTACGTAAAGGGAGGTCATGTGTTGCATATGTTATTTTTTGCAGAAAGTCATTCTATCCCAGCTCTAAATTAATCATGTTTCATCAGAATGGTTTTGCATATCAATAAAGCTGGATTGCTTAGGAATTCAGGTATTTCATAAGATTTTCATAAGAAAGTGCAAATTTTTAGCATCTAGGTTTCCACATCAGAATAAAATCTTCTTATTCTGTTTCATAAGGAAAGATTAAATTTATAATTGCAAGTTGCAATCACTGTGCTGAAAAGAATATCAAGCTTAAAGCCTACCTGCCCTGTAATATTGCAGGAAGGATTTCTTAGCCTGGAGCTGAAGTGATTGATCTGTTGTTTAAATGCCAGGGAGAGCTTTTAGGACTGGAGAGAGAACAATAATGCAGGGTGGTGTTTCTTTGAAATGGGGCTGCTCAACAGAGGTAATTCAAAATGCCTATCTTTTTGCCACTTTAGTTACCTCTCACTCTAAATTTTTATATTCCTGCTACAGTACAGCCTGAGAGGAAAATTTAAAAAAAGAAAGCATAAAGTTCCCATTTCATCCCTTAAAGTGTTTTTAGGGAATGCTCATAACCTTTTTACTGCTTGGGGTTTGCTTTCCTGCATTAATGCAAACATGAAACTGTAAGATCACAAATGAACAGCACCAGATGGAACATGTTAGTCAGATGTAACAAAACACCCTGATGCAAAGGTAGACCACATAGAAAAAGTAGACGAATTACTTGACTTGCTGTATCAATTGTCAAAAATATTGAGCTGTCCCAGCTCCCTTTCCTGAAAATACAAATGGAGTAGATTTTAGTCCTAAATAAGCTGTCTTAAACACCCCACTCTCCTTTGCAAGTTTCATTCCCAGCAGGTTTTTGGAGCATAGTGAGCTCAGACCAGGCACTTTCATATTTCATTCTGCTTTACTTTTTATTGAGGAGCTGTTTTTCCTCCCAAAAGAGAGTTATATAGTGAAGTGAGGAAAATGTTGGGTGCCTTTGGCCTCCTAAAGCCTGTTAATGATGTCCAAACATCCCTAGCTTTTGTAGTCCTGATCTAAAACAATAGGTCCCATAAGAGGGGCGCATGAGTTATAAGTTGAGACATGGGAGAATGGTGAGAATGCTGGCTGTGTGTATCCTGCACAGCATACAAAGGATGGACATTGAAGCTATTGGAGAGGCTGTCAGACAGAGTATGGGATGGTATGGGCATGGACACTGGGAACAACTAGGAGAGAGAGGCAGATAGCAAGGCTCAGAGGCCAGAAGAAAGCAAAGGTAAAGGGGGTTAGAGCAGGGAAGCCTGCAGGAGAAGGAGCAGAGAGCAGGAACCCCGACATATTAGCTCAGTTTAAATGAAGTCTTCCTATGGAGCAAGACTTTAAATGTAGAGTGCAGCTAAGAGATACTGCAGATGGGGGAAGAGCACCAGCTGGACAATCCCATGGAGGAAATCTCAGTTAATGTAACACCATCACAAATTTGCTGTCATCCTTTTTATCTATCAGTCAGATTAAAGTTTTCCATCCAATAACGAAAATATTGGTGGTGAAGGCATTTGACTTGTATTTACAAGGGAATACAATTATTTGACTCATCACCAGAGTATTAGTGTAATCTTCCTAGACCTCTGGTAAGCACTGAAATTCTACTTCTGTGGTGGAGCACTTCATCTGGAAGTTTTCCCTTCTTGCTTCCAAGAAAGTCCTGAGGAAAAACTTGCACATGTATGGCGTCCACTCTGCCAGGGTATAAGCAGAGCACCAGTAACACAAGGTTTCCAGTTAGAATATGGGTTTTCCTGGCCAGAGGACTGGGAACTGTGCATCACTTCTGTAGTGGCAGGCAGGCCAAAGAACACGTGCATGTTCTCTTTAGAGTCACAAATTACAAAGAGCAAACTCCTCTCCAAAAGCAGCCTACAGTGTTCAGTGAGAAACAGGGAAATGTCTTACACACTAGTGAGAACATGGAAGAGCCAGGGGAGGGGAATGGGGAGTCCCCAGAGAAGGAAAATACAGAGGATCACAGGGTAGACTGGGGTATCATGGCATGAATGAGAAATAACAGAGAAAAATACAGCAATTTTACAGGAAGACATTACAAGAGGAATTGGATCAAGGAGGACCTTCACTGGCATCAGTGATCTAGAAGTGTGATGGTAAAGGCTGCTGAAGACATGGCAGCATTGAAAGCATAGTGGTGACAGCAGTCTACATGGTGGGAACAAGAAGAGAGGTGGAAAAACAGGGGTAAAGAGAATCTGGTGGGAGAGCACAGGGAACTGAAGGCAGAAGAAAAGCAGGAGGAAGAGACTCTGTGATCCATTTTCATTTGAAACTCAAGCTCCTCTTTGCTTGACTTAATCAGTAAGATGTAAGCACTGGTCTCAACTAAAAATGAGCAATGCTGCTCGTTGCAGTGACATTCCTCACACTAACTACAGAGGGTGTTTCCAAACTAGCAAGCTCTGTCAAAAGAGAAGCTGTTTGTTTATGCCTGCAGCATCATCTGCTTTTGCAAAACAACAAAAAAGAAATGCCTAATTAATTATATTTGTTAGCTATTCCATGGAAAAGGGATAGAGTAGAGGAGAAATAGTACTTACCTTGAATGACCACCTTCTGTTTAGCTCAGCAAGAGGAACTTGTTTTAGTTTAACCAGGCCAGTCTTTAGTTGACAAAATGAATTAAATGTGCATCTCAGTAGCTGTTGCTCTGTTGCTCTGTAGCTCCACTAAACAAGGATATCAATTTAGACTCCAGGTACAACTCTAGACTCAATCCTCTATGGAACAATGGCACGGGGAAAGATGGTCTAGCCTGAAACCAACTTGCAAAATACATCTCTCACAAAGAGGAAGGAGTTCACCAAAAATTGCACTAAAAGTTAACTACATAAGAAATATAACACAAACAATCCAGAATATAAGCATTTAGAATTTAAAGAAAGCCTTGTTTCTAGTGTTATCTAATAATAAATTAATACACAAATGTCACTAGAAAATTAAAAATGAAGGATTAATCTGAAATCTTAGTTAAATCTGACCAGAATTTGAATATGGTGTCAAAACTATCCAAAAGCTGCTGAACAAGCATTTTATAATGCATATTGGTTTGATCAGTCCAAAACTAAAATTAATAGTATGATTATTTTAGTAGCACATTTTTGTCTAACAATTTCAAGCAAAATTTTGTGGCCATTATATTTACTGAAAAGCAATATAAATTGGTTTATTTAATGATCAGAGACAAGAAGAAGTTCCCTGTGGAGCAGGCATATCTAAATTAATGCTTCCCTGTGCAGCATCACTCCATGATAAACGTTTTCACTGAGGCTGGGACTGCAGAAACAAGAAGGCAGAGGTAGTTTAGCACTCATTACAGAAATGGTACTCAGCTGAAACAATACTCAACAGTTGCAAGCCTATAAAGTTTAGTTAAAATATTGTAAAAGAAAGTGTAACATTCCACATAGATAAAAATGTTTGGATGTTTATTAACAGCCCAAACAGATTTCTTAGATATGCATTCAGTTTATAAAACCTCAAGTGAAGTACTCAGCCCTTCGTGCCTCCAATACAGGGTCCTGGCAATGCAGTGACTCGGAATTAGTTCTCCAGTGCCCTCTACTGGGAATAAAACCAATATCCTGAATCATGTTTTGCCGGTGGGCACTTTACTGAAATTGTGTAAAATGTGTCATTTTCTTATGTAACAGTTTAACAAAAAACCTAAAGATATTTGCTTTATCGTCAATAAATTCATAATCAAGACATGGCCTTGGAATAGTTTAGGTTTTTCTTAGTGAAAATTGAAAACATTTTTTTACTTTTTCTTTGCACTTCTTTTTCTTCTTCCTTCTTCTCTCCTTTTCATTTTTTTTCTTTTTTGTTGCTTCTCTTTTCTGTTTAATTGCTGTAGAAATAATACACAGTTTCAACTCTAACAGAGAAGAAGATACTTAACAGATTGAGTCTTCATTCGTTCTTCTAATTCTTAAAACCAAAGGTGAATATTTATTGGTTCTGCTAGAGATAGAGATAATACTAACACCAATACTAATACTAATACTAATACCAATACCAATACCAATACCAATACCAATACCAATACCAATACCAATACTAATACTAATACTAATACTAATACTAATACTAATACTAATACTAATGCTAATGCTAATACTAATACTAATACTAATACTAAGGAGGACGAGGAGGAGGAGGAGGAGGAGGAGGAGGAGGAGGAGGACAGGTGGTTACTAACAGATGATTTAAAGTGTCTCCTGACAAGACAAACAATTCACTCTTCAGTGTAAAACAACATACGAAGGTAGGGTTTTGAAGGCAATTTCAACTTCTTCCTTAGTCTCAAAGCACAAATAAAATAGAGGAGATTCACTATGAGTTGTTGATCTTCTGTCTAAAATTTATTTTTAAAGGCTAAACCATTTTACAAAGGTCAACAAGTACTTTATATTACTTAGCAGACTTAAAGCTTAGATGATCTAGTCAATTTGTTATTGCCTAAATAGAATGAGTTTGGAGCCAACACAGAGGTGCAGTGAAGGGAAACTCTACCTCCAGCACTTGGTCTCACCTTCCTGGCAGTCTGGCCTAGCACAGTTTGGGTGCTTTTCATTCAAAATTGTCTTCTTAGTCATGGCTTCAGATTTTAGATGGTATTTTTCATTTCTTGGCCAGCTTCCTGGCTCCAGTGCCATTATTCCCAGGTACAAAGCAAAGTGGTGCCATGATAACAATCAAAACATGAATTATTAAAGAAAATTAACTGGACTGGACATGAAAAAAGATCAAAAACCACTAATGTGAATGCTATTAGGCACCAGTGGAACTAATATAATTACCTTTGTAATAATTCCAGAGAAATTGAGGCCAGCTTCTGCTTTGTTTGTTTGAGAAAATCAGTATTATTAATGAGAATCCAGAAACATTTTGCAAAACATTTTCTACTGAATAATAGAATTTCACAACTGCGTAGAGATGGAAAATTAATTACAGAACAATCCTTGGCTGTCAAAAACGTGGAAGTACTAATAGCCCAAGAAAGTGTGACATGCCAGCTTACTCAGATTCAGCAAACCTGATATATTTTCAAGGCCTCAATGGATAAAGCTGGAAAAACTTTTCCAAGCCAGCAACTGCCAGCAACAAACCTTCTGGAGCTGACAGTTTGGCTGCCTGTTGGCACTCTGCAAGACAAAGATGCAAAATACTAATGATGAATATTTGCATTTATTCTTTGTACTTTGCCAGTTTTCTGTCTTCCCTTAAATGCTCCTGAAATAAACCCCCAACTACCCCCCAAAATAAAATACTAAGAAAAAAAAAATAGAGAGAGAAAAGAAAACTCTGACTAGAGTTCAGTGGAACCCTTTCTGTTTCCCTGTAGTCCCTACAGCTTTCACAGACACCAGCTGTTTTCCGACCTCAGTGTGGACTTACCCACTGGGATATGATCCCAGTAACTTACACTTGTTTGTGTAGGTTACTGGAGTCCAGCACCCCCAGCATGGAGTGTACACAGATGGTTATGTACATCCTGCTCTCTTTTTATTTGCCTGCCCTCAGAGGCCATCTGCTGTTAATTTTAATCCCTCAGCTCCTGCCCAAGGCCAGGGGACACCTTAGAACCTGTGGGTTCTCTGGCTGCTCTTTGGGGACACAAGCAGAACTGAATCCCAAAATGGATAGCTTCTAATAACCCACCTTTGTCCATCAATGAACATTTTGCAGTTCCTAATAATTTGTTACCAGATAAAGAAACTGCTGGGCAGATCATGAGCTCCACCTTCACTGCAAGAGAACTGGTGTAAGTAGCTAATTTTGGGACAGTAGCTGCCAACACAAACCACAAGCAGAAGAGCATTGACTTGCAGTCCTCAGTGCCAACCAGAGGAATGTGGGGTTAAAACACAGCCTGTCCTATTTCTCACAGGTGAGACAAACTGGGTCTTCTAGGGCTTGTTGTATCAAAAAACTCAACAAAAAAAATGGTGCAAAATATTAATCCTCTGTTCTGAATTTCTAAAAAGAAGATACTGGTGGTGGGATGGTGAGGATCTCATAGCAGGTGTCTCAGAGTGGCAAACAATCAGCTTATAAAGGACTGCCATGCTTGTAGGGCACTGGCACATCAGGACTTGCAGGGGATGGATGGGCTGCCTCCAGGTGAGGCAGTAGGCAAAATACAGAGGTCATCTGTCAGTCTTGCTGAAATGGGATGAAAAAATTGAGATAAGCATTGGCAATGCACACATCCAACCACAGCATCATCCCTGCAGGGATGTACCATTCTCTTCCAAGGAAATGCCACACAAGAAACACCAGAAGTGTAAGACCAAAAGTCTCTGTTTCCCACAGCTCTACAAGGCAAAAACCTCACTTCTGCTCACCTCCAAGAGCAAACAAGTTCTTGCCCCCAGAGATTTCCCGCCTTCCTTTAGAGCTTTGAGCATCCATCCTTTGCAGAAACCAACATGACCTACAAGTAACAGCTCCTTTCCTGAGCTAAGGCCAGGCAGAGTATTTATAAGGATTTCCCACAACACAAAGAGCCACATCCAGAGGGAGAGTTATGTCCACAGCAGAGCATGAACTGTACAATGGTAAGAGAGAGGACACTGAATACAGAGATTGAAGCAGCTCTGGTTACAGTTTTCCCAGCTTAGACCAGACTCTTTAATATTTCAATGTGATTTTTTAAATGTATGAATAAATACTGCTTTAGTAAAAGAAGTAATATGTCTGTAACCATAGATTTTTTGTTTGTTTGTACAGCTTCTCTCATGCAATATTCATAAACCTGTTCCTATTTATTTTCTGATAATTTCACTAGTACATTGAAAGAGTGCCTGGCAAGTCATAAAATATAATTGCTGTTTTCACAGCACATTGTGCACTTGCTAAAGAAACTTTTAACTTCAATGAATGCTACTCATTGTTTTGTAACAAATTGCAATACGCTGGCAGCACACTGGGAAACCAAATGTCAGCCTCCAAAGTATCAGTCTTCTATTTAAAGGTCACATCTTAGCTTAATGGGATAACTGGAATGTCTGCTATGATTTCATAACCCTAAAACCACTCTACTTTGCTCCTGCAAATGTTCCCTTCTGATAGTCCCTTTCCAGTAATACAAACATAGAGACAAATGGTGCTGCTGGGTAAGGAGAGAGCGTCATTGATTTCAAGAAATCAACTGCTTTTTTCTGGTTTTGTCATTTTAGAAAGAAAACGATACTACAATATAAGGAAGAATACCTTATTAGTGATGGTTTGGGACACAATATTTCATTAGTGTAGTGTGGTGTAGTGTCTTGTAATGAACTGTGGTGGCTACAGCATAGGTAGCTATTTTTATAGGTATAAAATCCATATCGGTATAAGGTAAATTATTCCGATTATGTCCTGAAAGTTTTTCACAGCTTTCAGTACTTTAAAAATACAGCAGACACAATTCAGTTTAAAGGACAGCTGAGCCTTTGCTGAGTATGAAAAAGAAATTGTCATAATTTGGTTTTCTTCTGTTTGAAGACACAGAGTTTGTCTCATCCTGCCCATTTCTGTCCAATCAATATAGTCAATATGTTTTGAAATATGATCTGCTATTTGACTACTTACTTATTGTTTGGGGGGGGTTTAATTCACAGTTGTGGTAGCATGCCATTTAATCTGGCTTTTCAACAGAATTGATAATGTTTTGATAAAAATATTTCTCATTTGCATATAACATTTAAAACCTGTATAACTGAATCTCAGTCCCATGCAAGTAAATCACCAACAGTTTTATTACTAACTTAATGGCAATAGAACACAGCCTCAGGTAATATCTGCTTAGTACAGACTTCATCCATTGCCTCTGTACATGGAATTTCTAAAAGTTTTATGAACTGGGCCATAGAATAGGTCTGCCACAGAGCCCAGAGCCAACCCCAGAAGATTTTACTTCATAGTAGCACTGTCAAAAATATATAAAATCACAAGACGAAGTATATATTTAGCTGCACTGGAGTCCGGCAAGCTGCTACAGTGTTGTAGTTTTACCTGTCAAAACCACCACTAGTTTATGTTATGGTAGATTTTGGCTTCACTTCTGTATTCCATTTATGGTCTCAGGCAAAGATGTGGGTGTTGGCTCTATTGTCCTCTGGCAACTCTAAAAAGAAGCACTTTCCAGTGGACAATTATGTATTGACCGCAGAAGCCAGGCCAAGGCAAGGGAAGATGTATTGAAGATAGGTGGATCAACAGGTGGAACAAGTTCAGATCAATCTTTGTCAAAAACTGGGACATATCTTCATAACATTATGGAAATAAAAGAGGTTTTCCATTCTCTGTGTGTATGTACCACACAGCAGTTAGGTGCCAATATTTGATACAGAAATTCTTGCTAAAGACAGAATAACCAGTGCAGTCTGGAAGATAATCAATCCCAAAAAGTCCCCCAGGTCATCTTCAGACAACTAAGTTCTAATGCTTGCATAGAGATTCAGCTAACAGCTAAATTGCTTTTCCCTAAATCAATATTTCCTGTACCTGGGTTTTAATTCTCTTTTTCAGAAGTAATGTGATTTAATTGTAATTTAAATACCTTTTCAAAATTCAACAAAATACATAGGAAGCCTCTTAGCTCCAAGGAACATTCACAGAAACTCCAGTGTCCCAAGGCCTCTCTGACTGTATACATCCTCATACTCAACATCAACCATGATAAATAATATTTTTGATAGCCCTCCCTCTAGTGCCATACCAAACAGAGGAACTCCAGTTCTGGTACTGGAGCCACTACTACTCGCAGGAACTGAAACTAACAACTTCTGAGAGTGGACAGATAACTTTTTAGACTCCCCCCACTTCTCTTCCTGACTTCTCAAACAGAGCTCTAGATTAATTACTAGCAACACTAGTCCAGTGCAGCACTGAATGGGATGAAGAGCAGATCCATTAGTGCATTGCAGAAACACTTCCAAGTTTTCAGTTTGTTAGTGATGATGTGAGCTGGAAAGAAAATCAATCTCTAAGTAAACCTACAGATGAGTACAGTCAGCAATTTGTTTCTCTGTAGTGCTTTTGTAATGAGAGAGAGATTTGTAGGAACAAATTATTTTTAAACTGGACAAGAAATTAACAGATGGAGCAGATTAAACGGATCATTCACCAAGGGGCAACTGGGTGAAAACAATACATACCTTACCTCTGACCTGGTCATAAGCATGCAAAGCACACCACCTAAGAAGGTCTTAATACCTTTAACCTTGCAGCTTTAATGCAGGTGTTTCTGGGTGAAGACCAGGTTCAAGCAATACCCCTTGAGTTTATCTTTCAACGCTTCAGCCAGAGAAAGTACTCTTTTTCTTCTTGTAATGGCATCTTAAGAAACCACTGTTGGAAAACAACTTAATCATGAAAGACAACACAACAACCCATAAGGTTTGCTTGATTTCAGCAGCTGAGATTAGTGATATGTGTTCACTCTTTGAACTGGCTGCAACATGAATGGCAACGGGAGAAGTGGGAGAAACACTGTCGCATCACCTTGAAGAAGGTCCAGTTACTCAATTTATCCACGTGGGTGGGTGGCCCAGCTAACCAGGGAAAGGCAGGGCAGGGCGTGGGGAGAAACACTGTTCAGAGACAGCATCAGTCATACAGATGGGACTGTAACTCAGCCTGGGGAGATTAGTGAAGAAGCATGAATGATAAACGCTTCTTTTTTAGGATTCTCCTAGAGATTCATTTCTTCTTTGTGAGTGATTGTTTTCCTCCTTGATTCTCAGGTTATCTTAATAAGCATATGAAAAACTTTTATTCAGTAATAAAAGGAAATAAGACTTGAAGCTTCATATCATAAATCATATCTGACATTCAAAATATGCTGATGTATCAGGCTTGTTTTGCAGCAGCTTTTGGAAGAAAGTGTGTCCTATGGACCATGAAAACTCTGTTTACAGGCTCTTGGAGCTCATCTCAACAAAATATTTGAGGCTCTGTGGTGGCTCTCACAGACCTTATGGCCTTTTCTACACCTTATCCACTTCCTTCTCTTCTGCTGCTCTATCCACACCCCTGCCTTGTGACAGGCAAAGGAAGTGAATTCATTCTTCGGTCTTGCTTATTTGGCCACAAGTGTCAGTATCACAGACAGATTAAGCGTATTTGACCTATCCGCTATGCAAATTAAATACTGAAGAATTTGAATTTAATTACAACAATAATTCAAATTGTATAGAATTTGAACTCCTTTTTAATTAAGCCTAGGCCAGAGCTACAACCTAGTTCCCCCTACAGGCTAATGGAAAGAGAGTTACTCTAATCTATGCATGTTACAGCCCAGCCCACCCTATCCTCCCCTTTTGCAAGACAGTCATTCAAAAATAACTACATAATCTGACAAATATAACATAAGTAGGTATGGTCTGTACCAAAGCCCACTTTTGTTGTCCAGATGAGCCTCAGAAAATCCCAGAGAAAAATAAAATACCGCAGTAGCTGTTGTTTTAAATCCAGTCACACCACAACATCAACAGTATTTCCAGATAATCACTTCCTTTGGTGCAAGTTCCAACAGCAAAAATGAAATTTTAAAGAACTAGAAATATAGTTGTTATGATTCATCTACATGAATATTACTTGCTTGTTAAGAACGAAATACCCACATCTAAAGCTACTGTTTATACAAGGGCTGTGAGAACATTTCCAGCTGAGAAAGATCTCTCACAACCTCCACCTGCCCAAGACATTTCAAACCTCAGAAAACCCATACAGAATACATTGTTATATGCAATAATGTCAATATGGCATAGCAGGTGTTTGGGCTATTCCACCCACAACCCCTGTACTTCCCTGACCGCTTTGGTACCTTGAGGCATTCCTCCATCAACTTCTACTCATGACACTACACAGGCAGCATTTCTATCATCCATGATTAGGCATATGACCACACAAAATGATCAGTGGCAAGACAGGTTAACTGTGGGAGTTTTATAAGGCTGCAATTTCTGATAAATCCAATTACTCAGATGGAGCTGTCATCATTATAACCAAGTTCTGGAGTTCTTACATGATTTCCTGCCAGCGGTTAGTGGTAGGGGAGAGCTTAAACCTGCTAGCAGATATTTAGAAGGAGAAGAAGATGCCAATGAAAAGTTATACATGTCATCTTTCTTTAAATGAAAGCCCAGTTACCTGTGGAAGATATATTTTTCTTTATTTTTTCCTCCAAGAATTAATGTTTGATGGATAATCAAAAATTTGTTCTTTCAAGGACAAAATAAAAAATTATCATTAGCATTTCAGTTATATGAAAAGGTCCAATTGCAGTGAGCTGTGGTTTAGGGAGCCCATTTCTTCTGTGATAACCCAATAATGATGTTATACTCATGAACCAACAAAGAGAGGAAAATCTTGAGGTTGCAAGCACCAGGTCCAAGATCAGTCCAGCACCCACAATTGGTCCTGAAAGAGACAATGGGAAGGTTGAAAAATATTAATTAATCAATCTTTCACACAGCAAAACACAGGTCTTAGGATGTCCAGGAAAGCACTCATCTTCTGCAGAGGGACTGGAGTGCACACAGACTTGTTCACCTCCCATTTTCCCCCCTGTACTACAGCCCAGTCCAGTCATTTTGAACAGTTTAAAGTCTGGTAATTCCTGTTTTGGTCCAGGTAAAATCAATCTGAACTGGAACTTGTTACCAATGTTCTTTCAAAGAACTGCTTTGCATTAAGCAACAAAAATTGTCTTTTCGATCCATTTCTCTGGTAGTATGGTCTTACCAAGCCTATAAAATATAACTATTGTGATGCTACAACAACAATATCTTAATGTTCTGCACAGATGCTTCTGCCAATGGCCAAAATTCAGGAATTATTTCCTTGCTGGTAGTGAGAGATGCAAAAATAACACACAGAAAATATAGTTTCAGATATCTTAAACTATCCAAAGTGTACAACTGTACATATTTCTTCTGAGATTCCAACTGGAGGTATTTTAATCAGATAAATATGCATATGCCCTCATCCTTTTTTAGTAACTTTCTGGGAATATCCAGAGCTAGAAAAACCTTTGTTTTAATTCATCTTTTGAGATGAAGCTCCAAATAAACACTAATCAAGGAGAGGAAAAGGAGAACACACTTTGTCGGTCAGGGGTCTCCAAAGGAATGATCAAGACTGGTTGTGCCAACTCAGATTCATATTTGGGAAGTAACATCAAGTTCATCAGGCAGTCAACTATAATTTTAAGGTCTATGCCCACCGAAGCCCACCAGAGAGACTCCAAGTGCAAGAGAACACAAGCACCAATGGGAGAGAAAATAGGCTAATTTTTCTGGGGAAATTATTATCATACATAGGCCTCTTTAGTGAAATGAATATGTATGCAAAATATATTGTGTGTGTGTGTGTATGTATATATATAGGAGATTTTCTATATCCACATGCATTAAATTCTGGTGGAAATATCCCCTCACGTATCCAGCACTGTAATAAATAATACCTGCTTTCTAATATGAAAATGATAATGTTAGAGAGTTTACTTTCTTGCTATTTTCAGCAAGACTATGAACATAGAATATTAAACACCAAAATTCCCTGTGATGCTGCTTACTCAAAAAAAATAGAGGGTTGAAATTTACTTATTTTAGAAGAAGAATTGCATGGGGTTTTGTTTTTTAATAAATATCTGAAATTATTACCTTCCACAGGCCCTATAAATATTTTTCTTTATGGATTTGTGGTAGGAATTTAAAATGCATCCTGTATTGCAGGAGCCAGAAAAATGACTATGAAGCCATAGACAAGAGTAACTCTTCAGCAGCAAAGCCAGCGTCCACAATGACTTTGAGAATCCATAGGATTTCATGCTCTTTCCATTAGGTCATACTTGCATCACATTAATGATACCGATTAAAGTCAAGGAAAATGTAGTCTTTTCCTGGCTTGTTAATACATTGTGGTGGTAAGTTGCATTTTAATAGATGTGCTTTCAGACATCTGAGTTGCAGACCACATCCTGAGAACAATGCCAGCCTCCTCTCACCACAGACTCAGGATGAACAGGACTGAACTCTTAATGTTGAGGTATTTTAAGATAAAAAAATTTAACAGGGAATATAGTTAGATGAAGTTGCGATTTCGCAAAACTGGCCCTCCACTTCTCATGACAAAATTGGGACACAGCAACAGAGTGACAGAGGAGGGCCAGGTTGGAGGAGAGGGCTCAGTGCATTTTGTGGTAAGAAAAGTTGAGGGCAGAGATGTCTCTTCTCTCATCAGCTGGAAAATCTCACCTAGAGTACAGACTCCTTTTGCCTCCTTAGTCCTCATGTCTCCTTCAAGAGCAAGCCTTGTTCTCCAAGGCACCAGCCCTGGTAAAATCAGAGACAGGATCCTAGCTTTCCTTCACTATCACAATTTTAGCTGTGCTTACAGACTGTTACCACAGATGGCTGCCTCTCTGCCTACACTGAAATTGGTCCCACTATTTTTGTTTACTGTGTATATTGGAACTAGCAAATATCAGAGTGGTAATGGGTGGCCAGGGAATAAGAGGGAAAATAACAATATACCTTATTGTTAGCATGAATCACAGGTAAAAATAGTTCAGCATGTAGTTATCTGTGTTTATAAAAAGAAAATCCAGCCCCAAAGGTAGGCACCTGTGTGTGAGTATAAGCCAGGTTTGGCATCTAGTCAGTTTTTCTAATCAGCAATTAATTTCTCTGAAGTAACCACAATGAACTAAAAATGTTATAAGACAGCAGTGAGGGACTGGCACAGATTTTCTGAAGTAGCTCTGTATGCTCCATTCCTGGAAGTGTCCAAGACCGGGATGAATGGGGCTTTGAGCAACCTGGTCTAGCAGAATGAGTCCTTGGCAGGGAGGTTGGAACAAGATTATCTTTAAGGTCCCTTCCAACCCAAACCATTCTGTGATTCTGTGATCTTGAGTCAGCTGGACAAAACCAGTCAGGGAACATCCACCAGAAAGCCTGAGACACAGAAGCAAGAATGTAAACAGGCCTCCATGCTGACAGTGCCCAAGTAACAGCTGGCAGATCTTATTCCCTTCTGATGAGAGAAAAGTCATAAACATGAAACAGCCAATGCATGAAAAGTTGCATAAAAAGTTAAATTCATCAGTCAGCCACAATCCAAAATCCCAGGATACAAAATGGCACTGTTAGCATATAAAAACTGCAGAACAAAACCATGAGTTCTGTCCACCTCTTGCTGAAACAAGTTCTGTGTGAAGCCAGCCAAGCCCAAGAGTTTTCTGGCACTTTCAAATAGGTCAGATCTCCTGGCTACTGCTTCTGGGATCAGTTTTAGGGGCACCTGAACTTTGAACACCAGCTGGGCTGACACTTCTAGCCAGCCATTTGTTGTAGAGACAGTGCCAAGTCAGTTGGCTGTATGGTTTGCATCTCAATTACTCAAGTACTCTCTGTTTTGCTGTTGTTCACCCCAGTTTTCAGACCAAAAGCCTGTCACATAGGTCATATTCAGTCACCTCCCATTCTCTTATGCCATGAGACTTGCCAGTAAATTCTGTTTGTTAAATAAAGCTGAGTGACATTTCTGAAAACCTTTCTTAATGGACCAGACTCATCATCATAACCTCAGCAGCTGCATGTACAAAGCTCTGAGGGATTTGGGAGCAGTGATCAGCCACTCATTCTCTTCTGCAGAAATCCCTGCAGCCTTATCATTCCCAGAATGTCAATATCCCTTCTGCTACTGCATTAAGCAACACAGTCTTTGGTGTTTGCTCACTCTCACTTCAGACAAAAGGCAAAATTGTCTCCTTAATGCAATAATTAGCTGTGCTTGTAGGGCACATGATGGACCTTATAGGAGGATGGAAGAGGGTAGCAAAGGACATGTCACCTCCACAGATGCCATAATGCTAAAGGAACTGTGAAACCACCTTCTGTCTTTAATGTTCACACAATCTTTCAGATCAGCTTAAGTCCAAGCTTCAAAGTAGCATTTTAAAGATGAGACCCAAGATTTTAACCAAGATTCAGTACATGGAAGAAGACACTGTGAAGACATAGGACCTCCCCACTAGTCTTGCATTAAGCCAGCATGTTTGTTAAATCACTTGAATCTGGAATCTGCAGGAATAATAAAAATAAAAAAAATTAAAAGAAGTTTATTTTGGTCAATAGGAACGTTCTTCTGCTGTCAAGTTCAAATTTAGTTCCTCAAATGGGACAGATACCAGTATAATTTTGACTGAGATTAGACAATGAGAATATATATCTGAGACACTCTCTAGCCTTCCTGAAACTCTTCCAGTTTCACCCTAGTAAATAATTAATGCATGTTTTTCTCAATTTGATAACTCTGTGCTATAGCCATTTATGTTCCTCCAGGACCTGAATCTGCAGCCATAAGATGCACACCAGCATGAGGCACTCAAGACTATTGTCACCAAACTGAGAGCTATCCCACAGCCCTGATTGCTGAAATTCCTGGGAGTTTCAGCACTGCATTTAATGGGAAGCATTTTAAATATTGTAACACAGAAAACTTGTACCAGAACCAATACAAGTGGGTCACTGGCAAACCTCAATAAAAAAAAAAACACAAGTGAAATCAATAAACAATCATTACAAGAAGGAAAAAACACAGCCTCAGTCATTAAGAAAAATAGATAAAATTATGAGAACTTTTTCGTTTATATATTTTTTAATTAATCAGTTATTATATGAAGGCCAAGAAGGAAATAGCATGCTGGCTAAACTACTTTATCATTGATTTTTGAATAGGCTCTGGTTATGGCCTTCTTCCTCTTTGAATCATATATTGAAGTAACTTATGTGTCAAGTATGAGGACTTATCAGTCCAAGCTCAGAATTATGCCTGACTTAGCATTTAAATCATATTTTTTCTGGTTTTTAGATGCTTGATTTTACTCTGCACTTCACTTTAGACAGATGATACTGAATTTTCCTAGAGTGGCACCGAAAGGAGTAAAAGATGACATTGCACAGATACATCTCTTTATTACAACGTTTCTGAAATATATCAAAACATTAAGCACATGATTGAATAGAATACCACTGGGAAATGAACTATATAGCCCTGCTGACTTATGTTTGACTGTACTTAATACTTCAGGGCTGACTCTGCCAGAGACAACTGTCTGCACAAAGCTGCGTCGGCTTCTGCCTCTACAGAACTGAGGCAGCCTCAGGTCAGGGCTGCAAAGCAGAAAGATGTCTTTCCCCACTGTCTCTCCTCAAGGCATTTGGTCTTCCACCGTCCATCAAAGCCAACTGATGGCAATTTGGAGGCACTTTCTGGCGCCAAATACCTACTTCATCCTAGCTGAGGAGAAAAGTAATCGAATGAGCAGAATACCAGAGTGGAGGGAAGAATGAAGGTATGGATGTCAAAAGGTTAAGAGTTACTATGGTTTCTTGTGAAAAGAGCTCCCAGCAAGCTCCCGAACAATTTGGAAGTTTTAAAGACTCTTCAGAAGTAAAAGAGAAGCTTAGCTGAAGTTATGGGTGATTCTCACCAGGAAGTTTTGATGTGCATATGTCATAGATGTGGAAAAAAAATGTGGGATGATCAGACCTGAGTTAAAAACTGCAAGAGTTCATTCCATGAGCTTCAAAGGATGGAAGAATCAATCAGAAAATCTTCTGTTAATTCTTTCTGACTCTCAGGTCTTTTATCCTCCCTTCTTTGATAGGATGAGAGGCTGTGAATGTTACATTATTTGTGATCTCCAACCTTATGATTCAAACTGAAGCCTGTGAGAAAGAGTTTGTTCATCCCATACAGACATAGCTGTCACCACCTACCACCTGACTCAGCAGGTGAAACCACTTTGTTTCCAGCTTAGTCAGCTTCTGATTTTAGCTAATGTTTGCCGTTAGAAGAATTAACACCTAGCAAGGTTTGCTTGCCACTATTTGCTAAGTGCACAACTCACCTGCTTGTCTAGAATATTCACCACATTTTACTAAAGCTATGAAAAAGCTCCTGTTTTGTTAGGGATGTACAGGTCACAGCTGGGGTTCACAGACAGCATTACTCATTTCAGGACATTGGATAACAAGGCAGGGAGCTGCCATCTAAAAGGACCTGAAAGTACCTCTGAAATAAATGTACCAAATAATACTTCTGCATATTTACTGCAGCTATGTACATACAAGAGAATTCAGCTGTGTTTCCAGCCAGTATCTTGTGCTCCATCTTTTAAACAGAAAACCTCCCTTTCCACCTATGAGCACTTCTTTATTCCAAGGGGGGGGGGGGGGGGGGGGGGGGGAATCAGAGTCGATTATTTTGAATGATTCACTTTAATAAATCTGACATATTTTGCCATTAACCGCTTTGCAAACAATCCTGTCTTGTCAGTTATTCTTGAGAACAAGAGGAGAAATTTAATACATAAATGAATGCCATAATAGGCAGTTAATCTCTGTTTGACATGTGCCAGGCTACATTTCACATTATACTTTTGCTACTCCCCAGGCAAATCTCTTTAGAGATTCAAGCACAACTCTGGACAAATAACATCCATCTTAAACCAGCCAGCATTCTTCTTCCTCTGCAGCTATGACTATTTTGACATGAATATATTCAGACATGGAGAAGACATTACTTGGCAAGTACCCTTTCATTGAAATGCTTGGTAAAGAAACACTTTGCATGAGGAACCACTTCAAAATTTAAGAGATGTTCAGAGTATATTTTCCCTATGCTTCTAGTGTGGGCCATCTTTACTTGCTATCATATTTGCTTGTGCATTTTCATCTCTGTTTTTGTGTAATAACATAGGAAAGGGTGTCAGGTGTATTTTCAGTCTGGCCCATTACAGATTAATAGGCTACAAGTGCTGTCAAATGACAAGGGAGCAAATATGTGCAGTGTCTGAGGAGAATGCTGCACTCTCTAAACTCCTACACTCTTATCCAGATGAAGGGAATTAATCCCTATAGAAACATAGTTAGGATGCCCAAAACTCTTACATGTGGGGCTGTCTTTGCCAAGACTTCTCAGTGCATCCTGGTTTTGAAACACTACAGAAAACACACCTTGACCTCAAGAATGTAAGAGATTACTTAGCTTTTCCAGTACATTATTTTCTAGGCTCAATATCAACCTCCTAAAATTTTGGATGTTTAATTTAGGGTGCTATAAAAAACGTGCTGAACTGAATATTATCAGCCACTTACCAGCCTGAGTAATGTCAAATGACCTTTATTATGTTCTATTGCCCTCTATGTTCAGGCACTATGTTCTTTTATAGCCCTTCTATTACTCTATAAAGTAAAGGAAGACAACGTGTTTGCAGAACTTTTCCCAGAACACAAGAGTCAGGTGCATCTAATACAGTCCTACATTTTTTATCAACTGATTTTATAAAGTATAAGCAATTCTCCACTTTCTCCACTTTCTAAGTGATTTGACATTTTCAATTTCACTCAGATGCACATGGACTTTGATAAGCATTATGGTTTAAGAATAGTTTCCCACATTTCAGCAGCACTTTCCCTTGGGCATGAATGCAGCATAATTACAATAATTACACTGTAGCTAAAAGGTAAGCAGCATTAATACCTGATATAGCATTACTGCCGCCTGTTTTTGGACAGCTACTTAGCCACTGTTCTGTTTGACAACTATAGAGTGTAATTAGGTGTTACTATTAAATATTTCTTTTGGAAAGTGCCACTACAAAAATCAATTTTTTAAATTTTAGAAACACTAAAACACACCAAAAAAAAGTCTTGATGAGCTGAATGCTGTATTGCAATCAAAAGCAAATATGCACACTAACTGAATGAATATACAGGGATTGAACCTGGAAGAGACACCATGTCTTCATCATTTTCCAAGTGGATGTAGTGGGATGAAGAAAAGAGGAAATGAAGAAGAAAGCAGCATGCTCTTCAGGGCTGAACTCAGGGCTGAGGGCATAAAAGACAGGCTCTAATTCAAACCTTCTCACTAAATCCTCATGCATCTTTGGAGAAAGTGTAACCTCACTGCTGCAACTTCACAAGTTCTGGAGTGGAAATAATAGTTTCTCTTTCAGGAGGGTTTTAGGAGGAAGAGCTGGCTAATCCTGTACCTGTGCTAACATCCACTTTTCCCAGTTTCAGTCCCAAATGGCAATTTGGGAATCATCTGAGACAGGACTACCTGAAGGATCTACCCATAGCTTTGAGAACCAGCTTATGTGCATGAGCTTTTTCCCAGGGCCAAGCTTGGTCTGCCTCCCTTCCCCATGAGGGAAGTGGAGACCAGCTGTGAGCTGTGCCTCAAGGCACCGTGCTATCCTTCCTCTTAGCCTGAGCACAGCACCCTAGAGACAGAGCTCCTCTGCATTCAGCATTTGGTAATGGGCAACATGAACAGAAACAGAGGACACATTTCAGATGCAATGCAAACCCACCGGTAAAGGTCAGAAAAAGAGGTCTGAATATGGTTATTGTGAGTTTCCCTGATCTCTCACCCCTTGCCTCGGGGCTATTTGCAGTTTTTTCTTCACCATCTGGTACTAACTGCGGTGTCCACTGGCTTCCACAATCACAAGCTCTCACTGATTCTGAGCCTAGATGGTGACTGTGACAGAATGTTGGACTAAGTACCCTGGTCTGATCCAGAAAGAGAATTCTCGTGATCCATCCTAGAATTAAAATGATAGCACTAGCTAAATTCTAAAGTGAAAACACTGGATTGCCAGCTTGTTTACAATCACCTTTAAACTGGACCCCAAGAACTACACTACCTTGAACAAAGATTGCCAGTCTCATGTTTATTTGATTGGAAAGCCCTCTCCAAGAATTCGAGACAATAAACTTTGGGTCTTGGAAATCAAATGATTATGTGACAGCACCCCCTCTTATTGTATATCCTAACTGAATTTAACATCACACTGCATCTCTGTGAAGAAAGACAATGATAAATTTTATTTTGCTGCAGAATCCTCAGAAATACCTTTGCTAGATCACAACTAGATTACTCTCTTGACAGCAATGATAAATGGTTGTCATTTCCATGTGTTAAAGAACTTTTAAAGTAATAAACTACTGATTCTGGTGCTCCAGTAAATAAGTGCACATATTGTTAGTCCTCTGTCAAAGCTAACAAAACAGCCACACTGTGATTGCCTTTACCAGAGGCAAAGCCAAGTGGGAAACACATCTGCATTGTACACACCTATCCTAGGAAATTTAAAGTTGTATGATTTCTGGCTGCTTGAACACTGAGAACAACTTGTATGGAATGGCTTGTTAATATGCTTTAAAATTCTCTTTCCCTTATAAACAAGGTAGTATCACTTAAATTGTATTGGGAATGGCTTAGGCTAACTCCCAAGTGACATCTGGGCATGGTTCAGGACACTGATACTAGTCCCAGCCCAAACACATTCAAAAGACCATTACAATGATTTTAGAGCATGGACAATCACAAAAACATAGAAATATTGCTTAAAGATGGCTTAATTCAACTTCCTCCTTGAAACTGGACCATCACCCTCACTTGTTCAGGCCTGTCATTCCTTTGTCAAGCCACATCTTGAGATCTAAGGTAGAGGTCTGACAGCCCCTATGAGCTGCTTCACTATGCTTCCAGTGAAGTCTTTTTTCTTACAATTTTCCCTGAACCTCTGAACCCCAATCTACAGCTACTAACCTATGCTGCACTGCAGGGAACTACTGTGAACAGTTTTTTGGCAACTGAACACAATTTCACTTACCAATCTATTTACTTTAAGAGATGAGCAGAAGCTCTGGGCCTGGGCTCCAGAAGATGGATGAAGAGATGGAGTCATGGCAGAAATAAATTCAGTGTGGTTTCATGGCAGTTAGGCAGTGTCAGAGCACTAACCCTGCCAGGAGCAATATCAATGTCCACAGGAAGACACAAGTCAGGATGTGCAGGATTGCCAGGTTTAGGGTGTAGACAGCGCTCACAGCTCTTCCATCAGCCACAGGCCATGGCATTAACCCTCCTAGTTCAGGGATTTTTTTTCATTCACGTGAGCTATTGCAGCAAATTGACATTATGAAGAGAAGAGAGGTCAGAGCATGCAGCTGTGGGTACCCAGCCCTGCACCATGTGCCAGCACTGCTGAGAGCAAGGAATATATCACAGTGCTGTCTGGCATGGAGCCTGCTGCTGCAGAAGTTGTGCTGAGCTTTGAGACATGGGTCTCAAAGTTCCTGGTCTTCACACTCCACATTTGGGCTTGAAGCCATTGCAGACTGTGCATCTTCACACTAAGGACTCTCACATGTGCATGCATCCCTCCCCTATGCTGGCCAGGGAGTTCTCATAGCCTGCAGGGACCAGGTATGGCACCACTTCTCATCTCTGCAGCTATGACAAGCAAACCCAAAACACTTCAAACTGCACTCATCCCCTCTGAGCCCATTCAGGAACCGGGCATGATCTCCAACAAGATTTGGACACTTTAGAATAGAGAAACAGAAATCAGGGGGCTGGGAGGTAGGGGGTATGTGAATCTCATAGAAAATAAGGGGTCAGCAAGTCAGTGTTTTTAGGAACAGTGGTGTTGCTGATGTTTTCTGTGAGATGTTTCCACTACAAGATACCAGTTGTTACTGCTAGGCCATTAGGTAAATATATGTATGTACACACTCATGTACTGTATGAATGCCTTTCAATTTTGTGTAAATATTTCTAAGATTGTATGAGTCTGGATTTTTTTTAAAAAAAGCAATGCTTAACCTCATATCAATTTAAATTCCTTTAAAATATTCCTTATATCTGCACTTTGACAGCAGTGCTCTTGCCAAAAACATCAGTCTTTTACACATCCGTCAGTTGGGCATCAGAAATAATGCCACATGATCTGCAGAATTAAACACAATGGTACATTTCATTTTGACAATACTTTCAAAGCACTCAAATATTTCAGATTCACTGGACACACAAAAGTTATCTTTGACAAATACAGAGGGTATGTTCACAGTGATTTTTCCCAGCCCTTTGGGAACATAAGGAAGAAACAGCCATTAGCTGCTAGCCTGAAATCATTTATCCCATTCTGCCTGGCCACATGAATGGGCTGTATGATTTCAATACACTGCTAGTATGAATGAAGTGAACCTCAAATCTTGGACTAATCGTATTCACCCACAGAAAACTGAGCTCAGATGAAAACTACTCACAGCCATACTTTCATCTAAAGCTATTCATTTGGTTTCCTATCCTCTTATTCCTGGGAAATCTGTCTGTCAAATTTCAGTTGCTGCTCAGTTACATCTTCAGCAGGAGAACAGCAGCACAAAACAGGAGCTGTCATTTGTCTTTCATTTCTAGACTGTTTAACAGATGTGTGATTACAGGAGAACAAGTGGGTGAATTCCTGTTTCCTTTCCCTGGAGGATGCAGATCTTTATATAGGCTGTCACAGCTCCTCCTGCTGGCTTTCCTCCAACCCTGTAAATGCACCTCCCTTGTCTCCAGAATAAGGCTGCCCAGGGATATCCTGTGTGAGCATATGTCTCCTGCAGCCACAAAGCACAGGGGGAAGAATTCCCATTTTCTTCTCCTGACTCAGATTCTAGGTATCTTGCACAGGGCTTCCAGGATTGCACAAATTTTGATTATGAGGGGGGGTCTGTAAGCTTTGATTAAGCCTATTTTAAAAACACCTGTGAGTGATACAAATCTGAGCCAAGGGAAGACAGAAGCCAAATGAACAGAAAAACTCCTTCTTCCTTCATAAACTCTCATAGGGAGGAGCAGTTCAAGTGTCCATGAAGTTGTCCCACAAGGAAGACAGAGAAAACCAGGTTTTGGAGACTGGTCCAGCTCATCTGAAATCCAGATAGAGCTTGCCTGGCTCCTGGCCCTGCTCCTCAGCTCACTTTCTTCTTCCAGTTGCACGGTGCAAGCCAACAAGCAACTTAAATCAGGATAGCTGCAGATAGCAGACCGTGTCTCCCTTCAACACATGCACACATGGCTGTCACTGACTAACAAACCAACCTGTCCCACAGCAAGGAGCAGCACTGTGACCCTACTTTTGGGACAGTTCTGTTGTGAATGTGGTTTGGGAGGCTGACAGAATCACCATCAAAAACATTGGTAAAAAGCAGATTTTAATATAAATTAGTGAAAGTGCAACATAACAGTTCAATGGCAAGGTTCACTCTATTATTTACCACATGGATGAAGCACACAAAGGTAAATCAATTCAAAATTATTTGCACGGAGACTGGGAAGGGTGCAAATGATACGGATGAAAAAGCACAAGGGTACAAAAGGGTTTAGCAAGGACTTAATTATTGACTACTTTGACATTTATAAAGTGATTCAATAGGCTTTATTATAATTAAAACAGCAACTTAATTATAGATCCAAGGTAACTTCTGTGCCATAATCAATTCACCCACATGCACACAGAAGTGTGTACATCTATGTCTATGCATGCAAACGTGCCCGCTGCTGTACCTGTCCTGAGCCCAGTCAGCCCTGGGAGCAGCTTACGAGAACCCTTTGGGATGCTCCATCTGGGTCTAAGTCACTGCACACTAATGGCATCTGCCTGGTTTGAACTAACCAAGCACAGTTACACCTGTGCAAAAACAGTATGAAATCATTTCTGCAGGAATTATTTGAATTTGGGCCTGAAAGGCAACAGGACTGCCCTGCCAAGCAAAAACTTATGAAGAATGACTCTTTCCTTTTTGTACACACATAAATATGTATATTTAGTAGCTAGTGTAGGTAGTCTCAAGTAGAATGCAATTATTTTTTAATTCCTGGAGAAATTCCTTTCTGAGAAATATGAAGAAAACTTGGACCACGAAAAAACAAGGAAAATGAGCTCTCCATATTCCTTCACCAATAAATTACAGGGCAATACTGCCCATTCCCTTTATTATCTGTCTGTGGATCTGTAATTGCATTCCTTTTTGTCTAGTCCCTTTTTGAAGCTGCTGACACCTTCTGCCTCCATTCATTTCCAAGGCCATGAGTTCCAGGTAATACCCACTACACAGACATAATTTCTCTTGCATCCTCTAAAATAGTTTCTCACCAGTTTCAGTAACTTCCCTAAGTTTTTGTATTTAAGGAAAATAATAGTCCTGCAGTCACCTTAACCGCATCTCCACGATTTTGTAAGTTCTACCAAAGCAGTCCCAAGGTAGACTGCAGCTCGTTCATCCCCCTTACTCAGTTTAGTAATCTTCCCTGTACTGCCCCAGATCAAACAGCTAAGATTCGTAAATGAAGACTGTCTTCTTGTTCTGTGTTTTCACCATGTTTGTGGTCCTTTAGGCTAGTATGTTTGACTCTGCAAATTAGATGAAGTAAGAGATGTGGCTCAGCAGACAGGTGGTAGCTCAGCAGGCTTCCATAAAAAGCCAGTCCGAATGGCTCTGGCTCCAAATCTGTCCAGGTTTTGAAAGCTAGTCAGTGACAGAGAAAAAAAAATTAGCCTCTTGCTATGCTTTACATAGTATCCATTTCTACCAGAACCACAAACCTGTATTTTTGGGCTTTAAAATGTTCTTCTTTTCAGCAGAATCTAAGATCAACTGAGTAAATATTCATAGCTGATGCCTTTAGAATTTGTTGCCAGGAAGAAAAATTCAAGAAGAAACTTAAAAGTGTATCAAAAACTGATTTAGGGGTTTATATGCATATTGCAGTTACATCAAGACAGATATGGCTAGTTGTCCTAGTTTGAAAGGCAGATACTTGCTAAGAAAGGCAGAAGCCTCCCTTAGAACCGAAAAGTGTGATCCCTTGTCCCTACAAATTATTATAATTTTGAAATTAAGGGAGCTCTCAGGAAAAGATATGGGGATAGGAGTAACAGTTCTTTACTAGTATATCTAACAAGACAAACTAGAACAACAACAGCTATGAAATTACCCACAAACAGAACAGTAACTCAGTCCCAGTGTTTTTTGGCTGCAGGCACCTTTTCCCTGAGCTGCAGTTCCCGGTGCTGGGGGCGGGCAGGTCCTGCAGAGCCGCAGGAGGGCTGGGGGTGATGGCAGAGCTGTCCCAGGGGGAGAGAGAGATGGGGAGAGAGCTCTCCGCTCATGGTATGGGTCCCGGTGATCAGTAGAGTGCTGGATGATGGCAGGTTACAGCGAGAAGGCAGCCGGGCAGGGTCTGACAGCAGTGAGGATGGTTTCCTGACTCTGGGATGGCAGGGATGGGACAGAGGCAGCGATCGTCCTTCTCGTCCGAACTCCACAGGGGAAATGGGCCGAGCCAGAGCCTTCCGTCTGCTCTTCTGGATGTTTGGATATCGAGGGGTTTCCCTCTTCTCTCTCCTCCCCCTTGTCACCAGGGTCCAGTCAACAGGTATCTTAGGATGACAATGGGGAAAATTCCAGAGGGAAAAGGGAAAGGACCAACCCCCAACACTGGTATCACCTCCACCCCCTTAATTGGCATCCCCACCAGTCCTTTATTAAAAAACTGCATACCTTCTTTCACAGGTCTCTCTCCCTGATGCAACTCTGACTCCTTTTCTTATAGGCAACCTCACAGAGTCCTGATTCCTTGTCTTACAGGCAGTTCCAAATAGCTCTGACTCCTCCTTTAATTCTGTGTGACTGGCTAACCCCAAGCTGTCCCTTTCCCAGCCACAAAACCCTGACTCTCCCTCACACAGTATCTTCTCACCACAGCTATCCCTTACCCACAGCCAGCAGCATCTCATGCTTTAACTCCAACTGCTAGTACCTATATAGTGGACACTTAACCCACTCCTTTATATGCCCCAAACTGGTTGGCCAGACACAAAGGTTTTCACTCCTTGGTAATCAGTACAGCTGCAAGTCATTGGGGAAGATTCCTTCCTGCACTATCCTTTCAGCCCATACACCTATGCACAGATGCATGCATATACAAATTGAAGAGGGTGCAAAACTTTGAAAATTGGGATTGTAAAGATGTGGTTTATCTTGGCAGAGATATTTGTGTTTACTGGTCTTAAAGGACACACTTTGCTGAAAGTCACTGTGGTAATAGGAAACCTAAGAGCAACAAAGGATGAGCCTTACATGAAAATAAAATTGTTTTCAAGCAAGGGAAAGAATTAAGCTAACATTTCCTGTACAAAACTTTAACGGTGTTGAGCTTTTTTTCCTAAGATTGCACCATAATTGGAGAACTAGTCCCTAAGACCCACAATATACACTTCCATCTAATTTTTTGAGAAATAAGTTAGTCACGTTGGCTTTTCACTAGAGAGGGCTTCTCGAGTGATACATTAATTATTGACTACATGTAGGCATTGATCATTGCTCCCCATCCTAATCAATATTGCTATTGAATTGAGGTTTAAAAAAATTGTTAGTTTGTGACTTGTGTTTCATAAGCAAATGCACTGACACATACTTCAGGATTCACATTTTGCACTCCATGGCAGAAGGCCAGGTATAAGTAAATTAATCAGGTTATTAACTTGGCCTGCACTATGAATTACAGCTCTTCACATGAAGAGCAGAACACCTGAACTTGCCCTTCTGATCTGCACAACAGCTAGAGAACTGGCACAGGAACGTAGTGGCACAGGCACATTTTCCAAGAGCTTTGTAAGTCAGCCAGCACAGCAGCACAGAGCACGTGCCTGAATCCGGTCAAGTCAAAATACTTTATCAGAAACCCATCAGTAAAGGCCTTTTGACATTCTTCCCTCAGAAAAAAACTGTGTCCTATCACTGATCTCTCCAATCTATAAGAAAAAGCATAACTGAGCATTAATATTATCATATCAATAACAAAATTATTTTTGATGAAAGTTGAAGTTGATGGGGGACATCTGAGGCAATTATGCATTGTCAAAACATAATGAATATATTTGAAAAGCAGAGCTGAAAATAAGCTGCTTGAAAGAAACCTGCCAAAAGAGTCAAAGGTTTCACATTAATTAATATGGCATTCAGCACATTACATGGCACATTTGGCATTCCAGCAGCAAGGCCACTACATGGACTCACCCAGCCTGTTGCCCTGGTCCTGGTAATAATTCCTGATTAAAAGCCAGAAGAAGTCAGATTCTGATGCTGAGAGTGACTATTCTGCCATCAGGAGAGAAAATGCAGCAAGTGGTCTGAAAATTAGAGCAAAATGGTAAAACATCACTCATTTATCAGGTGGAGAAAATATAAAATGGAGATCTGGGAAGTGCAGAGCATTTCATCTTGGCACTTTGTCACTGACCAGCACTCAAGGGGACTTAGCTTTAGGGTCTTCTACATCCCCTCTCCTTCTTCCTTGCTGAAGGGAGAGTGCTTGAGGAAGTCACTGCACAGCAGGTGCTCAGGGCACAACTCACCACCTCCTTTGCCAGTGGACATGAAAGTTACAATTTGGTCCACACTGTGGAAGTATTTATTTGCAAAGAGGGGCAAGAGCTAAAACTGGGGTCCAGCAGCAGCTCATGGAGTCTACAGACACTGAAGTGAAAGAGAAAAGCTGTGACACATAACAGAACTTAACTACAGAATATTTCTGCTTATTTTTGCTTTTCTTTCTCTGTGAAAGTTCAGAAATACTTCCCACTCTATGCTAGTTGAAATCAAGAACCTTGAAACTCTGATTTACTGTGGGGCCAAAACACAATGACAACTTTTAATTAATTTGAAACTGAAGTAGGTGAGGCTCTAGCTTTAAATAGGCTGTCACATACAAGCAAATATATATGATTTACTGTGTATTGTTTTTATGATATAGTGCAAGAGTTGCACGCAGCATTTTGATATATTAAATGAATTGTTTCTGCCTTATAATTTCATGCTGTAAAATGAAATATGTGTATATATAAATAAATATATGTATGCATATACTTTTAAGCACATAGACTCCAGTGTTGACAGTATAGAAGCAATAACCTGATTTCAAACCTCTTTAAAACAGCTGTCAACTTTGGCTGGTTTTTAAAAAAATCAGGCGGGATGCTGAAAAAATAAGAAGCAAATTGATAAAAAATTGAAATCTATATTGGAGGAAAGCAAATGCGTCAACTGAAAAACATAGCTTCTGAATTCTTTAAATGAGTTATTAAATAAAACCATGGTTGATTAACAAGCCATTCTTCATTTGCACAAAGAGAGCTCAGCACGGTCACAGCTCACCTTGGCCCTCACACTACAGCACAGTCTGTGTCCCAAGACATTGCTTGTGCAAACACACGTGTCTCACCAGCTGCTTTCACTACATGAGTGCAAACAGACAAAAACTTTGTAAAGCCCAAAGGAATCACAAGAAATCATTAACTTACCTTCTATATTTCCATCCAAAGAGCAATACGGGAAATTTGTGTATTCCCTCTTAGAAGAATACCTACAACGGGAGAAATACATTGTGCCTTTTCTGATTCAGCATCAATGTGTCTCAGGTTTGGTTGATTACCTCCTAGCCAGACTCTCTTTGACTTACTGTGACCAACACCCAGTCCTGGCTCCTCCTCTATGGCCCTTTGCACCAGAAGAGGGTGGTGGGCTTTTTGCTCCATTAGGAGGCTTGGCAAACTCCCTGCATAGCTGCTCCTCCAGCACCATGAAATGGGCAGAAATACAATCAGTATTTCATCTGGGATGGGAACAACTTCAGTGATTCATGTCCTTCTTCCAATGCTACTTGCCCTGGCCAGTCCTTCAGGGAACAATTCAGGATTATAACAACTTGCTCCAGATTACAATATCTCATGATGTGACTGCAACTCCCTCCTGGCATGTTCCCAAGGAATTAGCTTCCCCAGCTCAGTGCAAAGGCAGAGGAGAGGGGGCTTCTCTTGGAAGCCTTCCAAGAGTTTTCAGGCCAGATGTAGGACCCTGTGCTGTTCACAACCTGATAAATGAGATGAGAGATCAAACTAAAGCAGATTCCCCCTCGATCAATTCCTTGATCTCCAAGCTATGCAGCAGCTGGACAGAAGTTTTCAGAAGGCTCTTTAGGATGCAAAATCTAATGATGATGAACAATTCTGAGCACTTCAGGTTTCTATCAGCTTACTTTCTTACCTTAGAGAGGCACATGCAAATGAACAAATAAACAAACTGATGTCTAGTTGGAATGTCTCTTTAAAATGACAAAATCACAAGAAAAGTACCTGGCATAAATAGTTTAGTACTAACAAAGACAAAAAGAGAATAAAAATCAAAAGCTCTTATAAGGTTCTTCTCATCCTTCTGCCGTACAAATATAAACATCAAGAAACTTGAATCAAAATTATTTCCAGACCTGTTGAAGACTAGTACCTAAGATTTCCTTGGAGGTGTTGTTTAGAGAGAAATGTAGTTTTGAGGAAGATTTAGGTTCCTCAAAGGAAGATTTCATCTCTCAACTAGCCCATCATTAATTTTACTTCGTTAATGAGATCATAGAACAGGGACACGTTGGGAAGGAGTTTTGCATTGCAGATTGGAAAACAAATGCAACTTCTGTGAGATGCCCTTATTGTGAATAAAAATAAATATCCTTTAAAAGACCAGAGGAATTATCTGTTCCTTGGATACCTAACTACAGAAGGTTTTTATTAATCAGTAATCTTGCCCTATTCTACTCAGCTGCATAATGATTCCTATGATTATCAGTACAAATGGACTATTTATACTACCTGAGACAGCACAAGCAGCAGGCTCATAAGCCCACAGGACTTGTAATGACTTCTACATCCCTATCATTATATAAGAAAAAGATCCTGAAGTGACCCTGCATACTGAGATTACTGCTTTGTCATAATTTCTTATTCAGCAATTATTGTGAGGTACATCACATTATTTCTAGTAACTCATTCCCCTCTGATTTTTGAGTTTTCAAACCAGCATTTTCAACAGGTTTTTATCAGCAGCAAATCTGGATGTAGTCTTAGAAAATTAATTTAGGCCCTGAATTAGGAATGCCAAGGCCAAGAATCACTGCATTATCAGCAGATCTAAAAGACAGTCTACATATGGAAAACCCTCTATGCTGGCATCAAAGGGACAAGAGAAACAGGCACAGCTTCACACTGAGGTTGAAGACCAGCCAGTGTAAGATTTGGGCTAAGTCTCTTCTACAGGTTATTCTGGGTGGTGATTCAGGAATTCAAATTAGGCTCCAGCTGTGAATTACCTTCAGAGGTTCCCCATGTCTCCACCACGCATAGCTGGAGGTCTGGGAGACTATCCTAAATCTCATACCTGGGCATGACTCATACCTTTGGTAGTTTCAGTCAGTCTCTACATGTGCTATCCTTAGGTCTGCACCCAACTTACAGGCAGTATTCCTTTCCCTAATTCGAGGAAGGAAACTACTCTTTGTCTCAGTGATTTGATCCTTTTTATTTCAACACTCTTCATCATCACTCCTGCAACCCAGGGAAATGTGGAATTCCAAAGTGAACTTCATTAATTAAACCAGAGATTTATTTTTTTCCCAGAGCTATCACTGGAGTGCATGCAATAAAAATTGCAAGTTATCTCTTACATATCAGGAGATCTTGCCAAATATATTCAAAAATAATCATTTCAAGATGCCTGATTAAGTAACACAGTTTGAACACCCCTTTCCAAGCACATGCTGTGCCTTTTTAGATATATTTTTTTCAGCTGAATTAACAGCTTCTTGGTCACAAGCTCCACAGTTCTTCTAAGAAAATTCTCTGCAAAAAAAATTATCTCATCTGTCTTCATTGGGCATGTATACTTATTAGGCATAAGTTAACTTAACCAATGTGTCTACTTGACAAAATGCAGTGCTGCACAGAGAATCCCAAAGCAGTTCCAAAGAAATCAGAGTGATACCTGGAGTTCCATCAGCTTGCTCTTTCCACAAGACTAAAGTATCCAGCCTTGCAAAGTCCTCACCACTCTGCACTAGGGCTGCTGCTCTGGCTCTGGCTCCCAAAGTAGGTCATTCATTAAACCATGCTGCACACATACCTTCTCCCACTTGATTTCAAAGCAAAGTGTCTTGTGTACAGAGGCAGGTGGGACCAACCATAATTCTCAATAAAACCAAAGCTACAATATAATTTAAAGAATGTGGTGAGTAGGAGACAGCAAATCCCATGGAAACAGCCTCCAGCATCCAGTGTTTTTGTGCCCTGAGATGGTAAAGGCTTCTTTCTCTTTCGTGTTAGAGGCTTGGATGAGGCAGACAGGTAGCAACATGATACTTGAAGCTGTGCTGCAAGAAGGAAATGTGACAATGAGGCATAAATTAACACTACAGCAAATAACATTAAATTATATTGAGAAACATTAACTTTAGCAGGCTGAAAGTTTAAGGCTGACTTTAAGTTAGGAAGCTTCTTCATTGGGAACAATTGGGTTCTTTAGAGACTAGTACTCATCCCAAGGTGAGTTTCTAAAGTAAATGGAATGAATCATCATTCCCTTATTTTTTCCCCTGTAAGGACTGCCACCACATCTTTCAGATCCTTAACATAAGAGTTTTCCTCTAAGACCAAGACCAAAAAGTCTGCCTAGAGGTTCCCTTCTACACCAGCAAGTATCACATACAAAAAAAATCACTTCTTATTCAAAAGCCTTTCACTGAAGCCTCCTTCAGTCTTCTCTCAGGATGTGAACTGAAGAAAGATTACCTTTTTTATTTCCATTTGCTGATTTCTATTCATCTGTGGTAAAAATTTACAGCAATCTCATTAATCAAAACTACATTTAAATAAAAATCCTATTTCATTATCTTTTATTGTTGGTACTACTGCTCTCATAATGCTGAATAATGTTAATTACATGCCTGTGTGGCACCAAATGATAAATCAAAAAGCATCTCATGAGTGGAACTTCTTATTTCACATTGAGTCCTGGAAATATTTTGCTGGATTAGGTATAGTATGGTCTATTTTATTGCAAAATACTTTAAATTTTCTTCTTTTTTGTTAGAAAAGCTCTTGACAAACAATTATTTTATGCAGAACACCAAAGAGCTGTAGCCATATACATACATATATAACCCAGTTATTAATATAGTCATAAGGCAGGTAGAATACTTATGCACATCAATCCTTTTGCAAGTAGCTTATACATTTTGAACAGCGGTGTTGCATTTTTTACAAAGCCTAATTATAAGAACTGCCATTCTTTTGTATTAGTGCAGGCCATTTTACCAATCTTGTTCTTTTTCCACTTTGCTTTTATCCACTTCTACATGTCTTTTGTATTTCTGTTTGATCCTATTAGCACTGAGATCAATCATAACATTCCTGCTGGGAGCAGAATGGGATGCTATCTTTGTGATGTCTAAATCCAATATTTGACATCATTTTTCTTCACACACCAGCTGCAAACTGGTATCTGCTCTTCTAACTCTTCACTTTAAGTCTTCTATTGTGAGCTCTTTTTACCATTTAAAACAAATAAGAATTTAAATATGCAAAGCATTTTGAATAAAAAAATACCTTTCCTTAATATCTTAGAATTTTTGTACCATTACTTTCCTAATCCAAATTCATACATACACAAGCACACTAATGGCTTATTTACAGAAACTCTGCTGGATAGAAAGTCAGTTTCTCAATGTTTTTCATAAAACCTGAGCTAGTTACCTACATGTTCCCTGGATGTCTGCAGGTTTTCAGAGGAAATAAAGTGCATTCACTTAGAAAAATGTATCAGTATGGATAGAAAAAAAATCCAAATTCAGCCCCTTAGATGAGGAAAAACAACTCAAAGATTTGCAGATTGTAAATAGGTTTTTCTTGAAAATTTCTTATTGACAAACAGCTCCTTTCTCACAATACTGTGAAATGTCTTGAGAAATGGAGTTATAGTCTTTACACAGGGCAGAAGAGAAAATGGTATTTTTTCCTTTTAATACCAGCTCACTATTAAAATTAAAGTAATTAACAACTAAGCATAGTCTCTTATCATTTTTGCTGTCAAAGAGGGCATGGTGCACAGACAGTTGCTCAACTCACTAAACATACTAGGAAAATTATTTTAATAATGAATACTTGCCACTGCATTGGTTTTAATCCAGTTAAGATTGAGAGTCAGTGGAAGAGCAGCAAGGTAAATGCCACTTTAATAAAAACAGCTGTTATAACTGATTTTTGCTATTTCACTACTGCAATCTCCTTCAGCAATACAGAATATGAAAGCTGTTTCTCTGTGTACTGGTTTGAACAGCAAAACCAGTGAGACTTCAAGTCAGTAATACAATTTTTAATAGTGAAGAGGAAAAAAAGAGAAAAAAAATTACATGCAATAATAAAAATAAAACCACTGACAGAGTCAGAATACAACCTGATACCCTGTCAGTCAGGGTGCTGGTGCAGTTTTCCTCCAAAGGGTCCAGCGATGATGTGGATAAAAACCTGGTTCTTCCTCTGGAATCCAGTGGAAAAAGGCTGCCTTTGGCGTTCTAAACCTCAGTTTTTATCTAGGTAGGAAAGGCTTGGCTCGTCCTCCTGGCTGGAGCATCTCCCAATGGGATGATGTAATCTTATCAGTTATACAGTAGGACTCAATGGCCCATTAACAGAAGATACTTCCCACAGAGATAAGGATGATCACCCTTATCAGATGGTAATAGAATATGTATCTTGTATTGTAAACCAGGACACTCTGGTACTGTCACACCCAGATTTCAAGACAATCACTTCTCTAAAACAAAACAGAAATATTTTCATTTGCTGTTTTCTGAAAAAGCAGTAACTTGTGTTGTAAAACAGCTGTCACAAGAAATTTTCAGCTGTCTTTTCTTTTGGACTGGTATATAAGCACACAATTCACTGAAATTTTAAGTTCCTATGTTATCACAGAAAGTAAGATATTTCTAACCATGGTATTTCATTTGTGTGCATACAAAGAACCTCATCTTTCAGGTATGCCATTTCACTTTTCCAAGAATTAAACTCAGGATTTCTACAGATTCCATTCGGTTTCCTTAGAACAAAGCTGTTTCATCCAAACAGTTAGAAAACAAGCCATTAAGCCTATCTGGGGATATAAATTTTATATTATTTGGATCACTGAAGGACTTTTCAGAAGATTGTAAAATCACTAATTGTACACCATTATCCCAAAGGGTAACCAGAAATACCGAAATAAAATGATGCTCAGCAAAGTGATAGGGTCATTGAGGAAGGTATGAAGCAATCAAAAACCAGATACAGAAGTAATGTCCATCAAGCTGGCTTTATGAAATACAACTTGCTTTCAAAATCAGTTTTACGTCTCTAATGCATGATTTGTAGTTTAAAGTAATGACACAGACATAATATGTAAAAATTTTATTACTTCTTTCGATTTAATGTAATCTTCAGAGGGAAAAAACCTCAGATTCAGAGGGTTCCTACAAAACTCATTCGCAAAAAGAAAATTCCAAAAAGAAAAAATAAAGAGAGAACTGAAAAAGGTATTAATTCATCACTTAGTCCATCCCTGCCCAAATGCTTCACTGTCCCAAAGTGTTTCCTGGAAGGGGTTTGCCAGAGTTCTTGTTAAAATCTTTCATGACGGGGATTCCTTCAGATCTTCCATGTAATTTCTATCCAAGTTTTTTTAATCTTTCTGCACGAGAACATATCACTACATTTAGCCTTGAGTATCTTTTCAGTCTATACATTTCTTTTTCTTGAATCTGGAGGTTCAGCACGATTAAATGAAACCACAGGATTCCCCAAGACACAGTGTGCTTCCCTAGGAGGGACAGAGAGATGAGGAGGTTAAAAATGAAGACCATCATCTACAATGAGTGTGTGGTGCTGTGTAGCACTATCCTATCAACATCAGCCTATCAATTACAAATATTCAGATCATGAGGGAGACAAAAGACCTATATATATAGATATATGTGTATGTGTGTATATATATATATATTTAATTCTGTTAGAATTTGGACTTGAAAAAAAAATAGTGAATAATTTTTTCTTACATTCTAATTTCCCATTGGGATAATCTGAGTCAGGACTTTTGGGTTTTTCGTTGCAACCACTAAAACTAATAACTCTTTGTGGTTTGTTTTGTTCTTAACAAAGTAAGTGAATAGTCTCCTGTAATGGCTTGGGTGCAGGAGCAAAGCCTTTGACTGAAAAACAAGCCACTGCATAATTTAAAAACTACTGTTCTTTATAAACGAGCTGGCAAATTTGAAATGCAGTGCAGCTTTCCAGAAATAAGTGGGAACTACACAGACATTTTATCAGACAAGACAGAAGAAAATAACAACCATCTCACACCTGTTAGCAGGCAGAGGAGAGCAGGCATCACTTGGCAGATGAGGGACTGAAGCAGCTTCCTGCATCTCAGGGATCTCCAGCATCTGGAACTGCACCAAGTGTCTCTGTTGGTCACCAGCAGTGCTGGACTTGAGCATGTTCTAACATAACCTGACCATCGGAAATTCAGGAACAAAGATGTGTGTAGAGAGAGTCATCATCCAGGAAATAAGAGTTTCTCCATGCCTGGGGATCATAGAAAGGGTCGGATTTAAAAGACAAGGGAAGGTGTCAGGAGCTCTACGGAACTGAATTTCATACAAAGTCACCCCCTGGGATGGTGGGGAAGTGGGTAGTCACAGAGATATCACACTGTGTCTGTGCATGGTTTAATTCAGTTTGACTGCCCCATCAGAAATGTAGCTTGTGTGAGATGCTAATGACAGCCTTCTGCAATGTAATGCTTTCAACAACAATTTACTAGCTTGGATAGGATCTAGAAGGGAATAAGGCATTATATTAATGAGAATAACTGAAATAAAGGCTAAATACTGTCAAAATGGAACCATGCTGTTCTGATAACAAATCTGTGGGGGCTTCCACCTATTTAAAATTTTAATACATTTTCAGAGCTCTCAGCAATGCTTGCAACTAAAATGTTGGGAAATGGCTTCTGGGAGGGTAAGGTAGACTGGTTAATATATTATTCCAGTGCTGTGGGCATTTAGCAGCCTCCTGAAGTAATCAGTTATGATAGGGAACTACTTCAGTGTTTCTGTGCTGTAAGGCTCGGGCAGAAAATCTTAAACATGTAAATGATTAACCAGGTCTTATCAGATCCCCTTGGAGTGCCAAGTTTCTCACAAGTTTTTTGATGAAGCTCCACTCTCCCAGTGTGCAAATACACACACACACACACACACATACTGTTAATGCAATGTGGTTGTCACAGAATTTATTTTAAAAAGCAACATGCAACACCACCCATTAGAAAATACTCTAAGAGATGGTGGGTAAAAAAATCAACCCTGGCTCAGTTCCATTCATGTTAGTAAGTTCTTGATGCAACACATTTGCTAAAACCGTCCACAATCAATTACTGAGACAGAAATAGCAGTGCAGAAGCAACTGCCTTTAAATAACTGACTGTTGATGCACTTAAAACAGTTCCTTATTTTATTTTCCATAGGACAGAACTTCCTATGGCTTTTCATATGAGGTCCTGGGAGCTTCTCTAAGAACAAGGATTGAACTCTTTTCACACTATGGCAGAGTCTTAATTAAATAAAAGGTGTAGGAAGGTTGTTATGGAACATGCCTAACATCTCTCCCCTTCAAGGAAAAGCTTGTGCAAACAAACTCAGACAATGCCAGGTTGCTCAGGCACTAACTCATGTTTGTTGCAGTCCTAGCCTCACGTAAAAGTTCTTGAGATTTAGAAGTGTTACTAAGATGTTTTGGAAATGCTGCGTTAGCCTTTCCTACCAGTCTATTTTCCCTAATCTCAATTTCTATAGCTAAAGCAGAAGAGGTAGTGAAGGAGCAGATCTATCCTGGCCATTGATGATGCTGCCTGCTTCCCACTTTTGCCTCCATGCAGGGGTGGCATCTGCCCCAGTCCCACATTTCAGCCCTCACCAGAGCTTTGCCTTGGGACTACTGAACTCTGCACAAACCAGACTGACACAGTTCACTTTCCTTCCCATCACACAGCTCCTGCTACACATCAGTTGAAACCAGTGTGCAAAACAAAGACCAACTATTGTAGAAGAAAAAAACCTATGGCTTAAATTTAAATCTGTAAACTATTTCAGATTTAAAGAAGAAATCAAGTTCACTATACAGGATGGATAACCTTAGAAATAACGATGCTCATGTTCACTTCTTTGAGTTACATATTGCTGTAATAAAAGGGTAAACCAAAGTATTAAATTGATACTGGCAAATTAACAGATTATTTAGTATGAAATTGACTGAATATTAGACTGAATATTGATATGATTACTGCTTGTTTTCAAGCACTACTTATTTTTGTAAGTGAGGTTTTAGAATTTTTAGAGTATATGATACTTCCAATCCTAAACAGTTCTCTTTCATCATTTAGCAGAAAGGCAAAGTGCCTTTCTGAGTGAGCACAAAAGCAGGAAACCAGCACTACAGAATCCCCTCTCAGAAGGCATTTAAATTTTATGTAGTAAGCCAGGTCTATGACAAAAGTATTCGTAATGTAATGTAATTGTATCATTTCTCAAAGTTTTACATAATGACTTTCTGTTTCTAAATAGTACTTCATTATTGGGAGCAGGAGAATGCAATTGTTCTCTGGGTGCTGCTGTTAGCTCCTAAGGGCACAATCAATCCTGCCAAGACATATAATTCATGCACTGTTTGCTTCTGATACAGCCACATTTACGAAAGCAATGCAGTGATTAGATTCCTCCAGAATAAATGTGTCTATAAATCCCTGTTGTAAATAATTTTAACAGTTACATCCAGTAAAGGACTTGAGCCACTGACATGAGGCTGAGGCAAAACTCACAGACCTCCAAACAAACCATAATTAAGAAAGAATTTTAAAATCCCCTCTCTGCTATGGCTTAACCCTGGACACATTTGCAGTCACAAGGCACCCTGTACTGTATTCTACTCAGTGCCTGAGGTGCTGCTCCAGCTTCTGCTCAGCAGGAGTTTCTCAAACCCTTTTCCCACATGAGGGAAACTTGAGTCATGGCATTGAGCATGCTTCTGCCTCTTTTTTTTTCTTTTTTTTTTCTTTTTTTCTTTTTTTTGTTTTTTTAAGACTCAGTCTAATAGATATTTAACACATCACATACGGTGGCTGTTTTATCAGCCAGTGAGTGCTCATGAAGGAAGATCACTCCCTGCAGCACCTCATGCCACAGGAGAATAGTGCCTTCAGCTGCATCAGGCTACATATGATTGTAAGTAATGATCCAGGTACTCACAGAAATTACACTATCTGAACAAAGGAGAAAATTCATGTCTACAAATTAAGACGTCTGCAAGAGATCTAGCTGGAAGAAGATGAGTGTTTTAGGGCATAGTTCATCTCATTTAAGCAATGAACCTAAAACTCATGATGTGAATCAGTCCTTGGGATTGCTTTTCCCCACACTGACTATAAAGGGAGCCCTAAAAATCTAAGTCAGATATAAATGTATGTACTGCAGACTGCTAAATTTAGCTGAAATCAGTTTCGCACCAAGTGTTTATTAATAATTTAACTAACAGGAAACATGGATGAAAGTGAGTCAGTGCATTGTTTTAATATTATTTATGTTACCACTGGACTGTGCAGAGCAGAAAAATGAAACAGGGACTGCATAAACATAAATCTTTCCTAATCATGGAGAAAGTCATATTTATATAAGTCTTTGTATCCAGAAATACCATATTGATTTTCCATTGTTTCCACTTATGCCATTAATATACAGAAATTAAATTCTGAAGGCAGTAATTTTTTAAAAAGCGAGAGAGAGAGAGAGAGAGAGAAGGACTTCAATACACCTATAGGATTCCTGTAATAGTCCAAGGAGATTTTCACACTCAGTTTTGTAACTACTCTTGTTATTGGGTTCCATGGACAGTGTCAAGGAATCTTCTCAGGACATCAATACAATCAGTTTGTTTCAGCACATTTCCAGATCAGTCTTGAAGAAGACTGGTACTACTTACAGTCTAGACAGGCTGATTCTTAGATCTTTCTTCCCATTTGCGACTAATGTGTATAGAGTTTACAACTGTACTGAGTTTTTGTTCCACAATGACCTGTTTCCAATGTATATAATTTAGGAAAAGACCACCTATATGAAGGCATATTTCCGGGGTTCATGTAGCATCTAGTAGCAGAGAACCTCAATCCCATCTTTGCAGAAATAAAACTTAAATTTCCTGCCAGATGTAAATGAGAACTACACATTTACTGCAGAAAAAAACCCCAATGTAATTGAACTATACAACCCCTCTTGTTGACACTGGTCTTTAATTTGGAATATTCATCCACCCTATGAATCTCACTTTTTTGCTTTCTTTGACTCAGCCTACACTTAAGAAGAGCATCACTTACTGTCTTCTGAGTGTTCAATTCACTGGTACTTCAGAGAGGCATGTATGGTAATTTTCCTGCAAATGGCCCATTCAAGGAGAGGCAAAGGTGTTAAGTATCACAATGCCATCCAGAATAAAAGTCAAGATAAACAACAAAAATCAAGGGAAACTGTTGGTAAATCCCCAAATCCCCCAGTCCTCATTAGAAAAAATAAAGATAAGAAATAATCCTTAACTGAAAGAAGGCAGGACTGAGAGTTTAGCGCTCACAGTTCATCTGTTTCACTTTTGCTTTCTCCCTGAGCAAAACCAGTTTTGGCATAAATAACGTTGACTGTGTTGCCTGTGGTCTTTTTTAATTACTCATGTTCTAACTTTCCTGGTTTTTTACCTATTTCCCATATTAATCACAGCTTGCTACCTTTCTGTCTTTTTTAGTTTCGGTTTTGTTCTTTGTCCGTTTTCATCTGCTATCTGCTCTTAAATTTAATTTTGTTAGTGCTTTCATTTTCCTGCTTCAGCTAAGCACCACCTCATTCTCTCGTTCTCATGCAAGCCCTCAGTCCAGGTGGTGTGTCCAGCTTGAGCAGAATTCAGCTTTACAGCAGAGGCACACCAGCATGCCTTTTACTGTGGAGGATGGACGGGATGTGTCAGCAACAAGGATGAGCCTGTGGATTCAGGGAAGAGCCTGACAACTCTCAAAAAGCAGAAGTGGATGACTGTCCACACAGGAGATGAGAATAAGGTGACAGAGGCAGTTCTACCTGGGAAGGCGCAGACAGAGCAGGCACCTTGGCTATCAGCCATCAGAAAAGATCTCTCTCTGCTGGTTCTCCCTTTGCCTTTCCAGCCACCCGAGTGTGCACTTCCAGCTGAATTGCAGAGGGCTGAACACATTTGATTCCCAGTTTGGCAGATTGGGCCTGCTCAAAGCTCTGAGCAGTTTGCAGGAGTTATGTAGACAGTGCCTGACCAGGAGCATAAATATAAACATAGGCACTTGCATGGTCCTCAGTTATCAAATGGAGATCATAACAATTTACCTCACCCTGTGGATTATCAACATCAATAAACTTCGGAGGAGTACATGCTACCCCACCCAAGTCATATTCAGTGGCGTACCCTCAACCCCTAGAAAATACATCCACGGGAAAGTTAATTATGCTGTGCTAGTCCAGCCAGATTCATTTGTTGCAACCCCAGGTAGCACTATGAAGATTCAGCCTCTGAGCTCTCAGGCAGTAATTTCCCTGAAGGAAATGGAGCAGTTGGGCCAGCTCCTGCAAGCCTTCCACTATCAGCAACACGCAGCAGCTCCAGTACCATGCCAGAAACAGTCGGGGTCTTTAATACAAGAAGGAACCCCAAGGGAACATAAAACCTTACCGACCTTCCCTTTCCCTCTGTACTGTGGGATGGCAGCCTGAAGGAAGCTGAGGGGTGACACGGTTTTACCAGAGATAGCCTGGCCTTGAAGGACACAGGGTAGGAGTTGTGCCAAGGTCTCTTCACCCCCTGTTCCCTTTGATTGCTGACTGGTCAAATCAGAGCATTCCTAAATGCATGTCTCATTTCAGACTCTAACCTCCAACCAATTTAAAATGCATAAGAAAATTGTCTTAGCCTTACTGCTAACTGAAGGATGTCTCTCACTTTAAAAAGATCTATTCACTTAGCACTTAGATGACATTTCTAAGTCAAGTTCAGACACTGTATGGATTGCTCTGTTTCCTTAAAAAAGTTCTCACTTTTCACTAAAAAATTGATATACTTTTCATTTTCAGAGGGAATTTTTTTCTGAATCTTGAGGCCCCTGGCAAAGGTAAATAACTGCAAGATAAACCTTTTGAAGAGCACAGTCCTAGCATCTATGTGCTCAATGAGAAATTGGCTATGAATGTATAATTTAGGGCTTCAAGGAAAATTTTAAAGCCAGGTATAAATTAAAGACCTAATACTGTACTCACTGAAGTCTGTTAGAACATGACTGGACTCTAAATGACCACTGGAGGTTAGTGTTTCCCCACAGAAATTCAATGAGTCAGGCATTATGCTAATTCTTTTCAATTATTAAATACAGGCATCCTTAATATCAGCGGCTGTAAATTGCTCCCACACATGGCAAGCTTTGTTAAGTATGTTCCAGGGTGGCAGAAATCAGGGGCAGGGGAAGGGTATTTGAGCGCGCAAGCATAGAGATGCAGTCAAAGAAAGATTTCTCAATGCTAATTGTTATTGCTGTTTGTTATTATTGTTTGTATTACTTTAGGACCTAGAAAACCAACATTTACTAGGTTTCTGTTGTGTGAAGAGCTCTACAGGTTGGAACTGCTGTCCTGACCACCCACAGCCTTAGAAAGAGACAAAAGGCCCCTACGGGCAGATGGGAACCCATCAGACAGCATGGGTCCATGAGACATCATCCACACACCAGTGGCACATCCTCATCAAGTCTTGGCAGAAATTACAGACACAGAGGGCTATTTTAAGGCAAGATCCAAGGGGGGACAATAAAGCTGTTTTGCACATATTTACAGAAGTTACTTTGCAGTGCAATGGGCAGCATGAGCTTTATTGGTGTACCCCTGAAAAGAGGTGAGCAAGTAATAGTGATTTTCAGGGACCAAGGGCAGCAACCAACATCTTAAGAAGGAATGAGAGCTGCCGAGCTAGTTCATATGACTGATGAACTGTTTGCACTTGTTAGCCCCTGTGGGTACCTTGTTTTATTGCCTTAACACATTATTTCACCTTAAAGGTTTTAAGAAGGTGTTTTTTTTAGGATAGATTATTCTCCTTCGCCCATATTACTTCTGTCTGGAGCTTATAATACAATTTTGTTTTTCTGTGCAGTAGTGTAAAACTTTCTGCTGTAAATTAGGGATAGTATTTCCCCTTTTTATGTCTCACTCATTCGAAGGCAAGTTCTGGGAGACAAGGGCCTGCCTTTAAATTTCCATTTGTGCAATTCTGGTACAATAGGTCTGGACAAGGGCACCTAGAAACTCCTTCAGTACAAGTAGTGGAAACAGTAACAAGGTAATCCTAATCTCTCAAAATATCTTCAAAGAGTCAACACAAACTTTAATGTTTTGTGTCAGGAAGAGCCTAATGGCAGTTTACCCACAAGAACCTGATGTTCCTCACTATTGGCAGCCAGAGGCACCTAACAGCATGTTAGAGGCAGCACAACAAGAGAAGATCAATGTGACACAAAAAGGAAAAAAAAAAAAACAGCCCAGTGGTGTGTGGAGAAAGCATTGTGAGGCTCAGGGGGAGCAGCTGCTTTGTCATCTGTAAGGCTCTATAAAATACCACAATCTGAAAAGAATAGAAGAATTTTAAAAATAGTACTCCATTTTCCCTCCGTTAAAGATTTGTCACCCCCATCATTTTCTCTTCTACAAAGTTCTTCTCTCTCTCAAAGCTTTTTAACTTTAATATTAAAGTGACATATCACTTTTTTCCTCTTTCTTTTTATTTGGGGGGTGTGGGGATTTGAATATTTTCCTTCATTGTTGGATTTATTTTTTCCAGTCAGTCCAAAGCCGATTTTGAAATTCTAAGCAGGGTTAGAAACTTCAACAACCTTCTGTTTATAAAAAAAATAAAATCTGTGATTTGAATCTCTGTCACACTGTGAAAGGGCATTAACATACCCTTTTCAACTGTTTTATTAGAAGTCTTTCAGCAGGTAAAGCAGGTACAAGAGAAACCTCACCTTCAAAGGTGTTTGGCCTGGTTGTCTCTCAGATATGATCCCCCAGCACAGGCTGCCATCCTCAGTTTGGTAGAAGGATACAGAGTCTTTCTCCTTCCAGCTGTCACTTGGAGTCTGGGTGAGTCTGGCAGTCAACATTAACCATCACCTCTTAAACAGCTACTGGATAAACACTGAGTGCCAGACTGTGGTTGATACGAGCCATTTTTTAACCATTCTACCAGGACCTGAGTGGAAATGCTAATAGGTGGGTTCACATTTAAAGTAAATCACTATTAGAGCAGCAGAAGTCCTCACCCAGAAACCAGGGGAAATTATCCTGGTGCAATGAGCAGAGCAAAGGACCCGGGAAGCAAACTGTCCCCACTGGCAAACAGGAAACAAATGGCCTACCAAGGAATACTTTCATTAATGGCAGAGAAACAAAATACCTTTAACAGGCTGAGAAACAGGGCAATAATAAGTCATTCTCAAAGCACAAGTGTCATTTATAGTTTTTTCTTCCAGAAAGAGAGTAGCCAGGGCAGCTAGAATGCCCTTCCCTTTCTCTGCCAGCTTTCACCATCTATGCAAGATTTTACAGCCTTTTAAGGCCCATCTCAGCTGAGCAGGTTGGCAGTGGGTGGCCCTGGGCTCTGCTCCATCACCCACCACCTCCCATCAGTCCTCCTCCACATCCATGCACATGTGTTGTCCACACAACCCAGGGACAGCTCCAGCCCTCCTGGAGTCAGCTCTGCCTGCTGCTTTCTGACCAGCCCATAAATGAAAGCAGATGTCACCCAGCTCTGAGAGCAAAGACAGATTGCAATTGCCCTGGAAGCATGGGGACAAAGCTCACAGCTTTCCCATTTCTCCAGGAAAGTGACTTCTGGGTGGGGGTAAGGAGGAAACAGGAGGGGGGAGGGAAGGAAAGGGCAAGTGAGAGTTCATCCCCTGGCAGAAATGCAGTCAGGTCCAGATGCTCAAGCCCAGTCACGATGCTGAAATCTGAAAGGAAACAAGAAAACTTAATTAGTACAGCGCTGTTTCTTTTTTTTGCAGATCTGGGTGCTCCCAGGGAGTTAAAATGTAGCCTACACAAAACCTAAAAAACATGTGCTCTATCAAGGGCAGAATGAAAAAAAAACTAATTTAAGTCTTCCTTGTTTCCAATGGGGAAATCATTCCTCTCTTGTACTGCAAGTACATCTTGACAAAAAATGATGCTACTGAAAAAAAGCTCATGCAAAATTTTGAAGGAATGATTCCCAAGATCCTTAAATATTTACTTTATAGGACTCAGTTAACATCTTTGATGCAGAGAAACATAAGGTTGATGGAGAAAAGACCAGCAAGTTCTGAGCCAGCTCTTGTAAAAGTAGAATTCTCTAGAGCAACAGCATCATTATCCATAAAAATAACATTTCATTTACTGTAGATTTTTACTCTGTTCACAGAAATCTGCTGTTAATTGGAAAAGCCACTTTTCAAAGGAGTGACAGAAATTACCTGCCCTTTTGTGTGTCTAGCATTTACTTTTCCCCCTTCATTTAGCTGCCTTGATAACAACACTAATTTAATTAAATTACTGCAACCTGCTCAGGAAAAGACAGTTATATCAATAAAGAAGTGTACATATATATATATATATATATATATATATATATATATATATATATATATATATGTGTGTGTGTGTTTGTGTGTTTGTGTGTGTGTGTATGGTATCAAGTAATACTCACATCAACATGGTGGTTTATACAGATTTAATATATTTTTATTTCTCCCCCAATCACTGAGTAAATTCTTCAGAATAGCTATAATAAGCACATACAATAGTTAATAAACTTTCATATCATTTTGATATGATTGATAAAATTGACATGAAAAATTTCCACTGGACTACTAACAGCCAGAAAAGTTTTTAAGGTGTAAGATGTTATTTTACTGGTGGATTTATTTCAGCTCTAAAGCTAGACAGATTTCAGACAGTGAAGGCTGACAAAATGACACATTCAGTGGTTCCGCTTTGACTGTGACCATTGCAATATTGCTTGATCCTGTCACTCCTATTCCAGAGATAATTACTTTTTCTTTTTCCAAGGAGAACAGAATAAAGTGTGAGCCTGCCTTTTTGTTTCATCTTTGGGCATCAGTAGGACAGGGGAAGTTGGCTCATGATGATATGAAATAACCAATAAGTAGATGGATGCATGACAGCAGAGCTGGCAAGTATCAGTTGACAACAGAACTGTCAAGGGGTTTGTAAGAATAAAACATGCCTGGCTATGCAGAGTCCTGAGTAATCCATAATATTTTATTGCCTCATCTCCAAACAGCTTAACTTGGGTTCAGTATCTTATAAAGCTAAGTTCATAATACACAGGTCAAAGCATTCTTCAAAAATGTGGTCTTGAAATTTTTATAATACCTTGATAAATTAGGCAGGTTATTTGGTTGTTTTTTTCTTAAAAGTGACAGCACTGGCTTTTTGAAGTTCTGAGCATGCAGTAGCCATTCTCACGAAGATGAAAGGAGGAGCAAAGAGCACAACTCTCTCATTTCAGAGAATGCTGTTCACAGATGCAATCAAAGTCATCTAAGACTTCTTTGTGGAGCAGGGGAGAAATTTTTCAATTAAAGATTCCCACCTCAACTTGCTAAAAATTTTTGTTAGGTTTTAATTGAGGAAAAAAAAATTACATTTCTGTGTTCAAAGTACTTTGTTTTAAAATTTAAGCAAAACCATTGTATGTTTTTATCTGAGTTGTGTGCTCTAAAGATTTTTAATCTGAAAAATTTTTGAAATTTTAATTTTGCACTGTAACCAGAAGAAACATTTTTAAGACTTGAATATACTCCCACTTACTGCTCAGGGTTTTTTTTCCTCTGAGGACTGAGTTTTGAATAATTTGGTTCAATGGACATAGTGGTCACAGGTGGAGACAACTTGCAATGTGATATTTCAACATGGTGCCATCTTTCTTCTCCAAAATGAGTTTTCTGCAAAATAAATAAAATACCAAAACTCAGGGAAAAATTTCCATCTATTTTTTTCTTACCAATTTTAACCATGTTATTCATCTCTCCTTCCACTAACATATTCCCTGTTTCCTACCTCTCTTTTGATTTCTTGAAGTTTGCTAAAAAAGCTTGTCTCCAAAATACTACATGAGAGAAGTCAAATATCTGAGAAAAAGATAAACTCAGCTCATTAATAAGTTGTTGTGCAGAAGTCACCCTTCCCTTGCTGAATCATTGTCATGTGCTACAAACTTACTGTGAATATCTCAAGACAGAAGTAACTACTGTAGCATTTTAAAGCCTCAAAACTTTATAAAAAATTTGGATATTAAATGTTATTGGTCCTACTGAGTCTGGCACCATGAAAGAGGAAAGTTTGTCCAGTGAGAACTAAAGAAATGTGTTCCCATAACTCTGATACAGTAAAGCTTTACTGCCACCTTTTTCCAAAACAAAAGTTAGGGACCCTATTAAAGTAAGCATGTAAATTCATAGCTGTCTTTGCTGACTTATGAAGGCATAAAACAAGTCTTACTCTTTAACAAATTCTTCCATGTGGAAGGCACTGGCAGACAGTGGATTTTAATCTGAGTTTTCCAGAAAGATGACATCTACTAGATCTCTTTTGCTAGAGCTCTCAGTGGAAATAGACATTATGTCAACAAAATCACTTATTTTTATCTTCAAATGATGTTTTGAAAAAGATGTGATGTTAAAGGTTTATTTCTTAGCTGAGAGAAAACATAAGAAGGAAGGGGACTATTATTCCATAGTCAATTTGAGTCTCTGTAATTTTACCATCCTCTCTGGGTTATGACTTTCATTTCTGCTGCCAATAAATTTCAGGTTTATTGTGGTTGGTGTTGGGTACCTCAGCCCTGTTATGGCTGGTTATCTCATTCTCACAATCCATTTGATACAAATGAATCCATTAGTAGTCATTTTCCCACTTAGGAGCACAAGCATTATTTCCTCTCTGATACATGAACAGACACAAAAATAGCAGAGAAAAATCAGGTGACAGACTCCACATTGTAGATGCCATAGTCAGAAGTTTTCTATGTAATAAGCAGCATCAACAAAACCTAAATTAATCATAATAGACACTTCAATAAATAAATTAATAAATAAATCAAATCAAATATTCAAATGCACCAGCGACACTCTGGGAGTAAAGAACAGTTCAGTGTTTTTCTCAGGAGAAACAAATTAAATCACTCACTCTATAAGCAGCAGAGATGATGAAACATGGTGTCCTGCACATATGCATACCAAGTCTCTGCTCTCTCTCTGGACCCTCTGGTGTCTAAGCAACATGATTTCACATCAGCTTCTCCCCAATGGGGCATGAACCCACTGCTTTCTCTACCTGACCAGCTATTTTCACATAGAGGTTTACTATTTTTGTAGGGGGGTTATTATTTTTCTTATCTTTACATTTCTGACAAACTTGGATGAAATCGGCTCGTGTCAAAATATTTGGGGCCAGTGTTAGCAGGACTGTGGACAACTGATCACCAGACAAATGCAGCATGTTTTCATATTTCATATTTGCTCAGGAAAAAAAAAAAGCAAGCTAAAATAAAACCTGTCTTTGAACTAAAAGTTGGATACACCTGTTGTTTTCAGGGATAAATGGGTAGGGGAAGCGGGGGGGAGGGGGCTTCACTGTTATCCCACAGTGAAGTGGGATAACACATTATGGGATGAAATTATTCAGAAAGGATTCAAAGAGATAGTGTTTTGATAGAGATTAGCAAAAAAGAGGGAAAAGACCTATACTTAATGGGGGAAAATACTACTGCCATGTTCTTTGAAAATGATAGCAGGATTCTGCTTTCCAGCAGCCTGAACACAAAATTCTCTGGTCTCCACCCCACAAATGGTTTGAAACACATTTGCTGAGAGTGAAAATAGGAGTCACAGGCACAATAGATGCCTTATGCATAAGTTCTCTTGTTACTCATCTGTTAGCACAATTTTCATCTAAGTGATTCTCAGGAAATTTCTGAAGCTCACAAAGTAGGAGGAAAACAAAAGAGAGACACTTGCCATTTAAATAAGATCTCTCAGCTGTTGCATGAAAGAAGACAGAGAGCTGTTGCTTTTATTACCAATAAACTAACATGAGTAAAGAAAGTAAAGAAAGTAACAAACAGATTTTATGAACATGCATTCAGCTGGGGTAATGGACTTTCTTATGCAGGATATGCACCAACCCTAAAAGTGTTCAAGGCCAGGTTGGATGGGGCTTTGAACATCCTGGTCTAGTGGAAGGTGTCCCTGCCCATGGCAGGGGGGGTGGAACCAGGTGATTTTTAACGTCCCTTCCAACCCAAACCATTCCATGATTCTATGACAAATGTGTGTTTGAATGCTACCACTGCTCACAGTGTGAGTAGGATCATTGCCTCATTGCCTCCCTGAGCTATGGTGCTCCAGAGTTTCTCTGGCTCTTGCACATTGCTTGACTGTGGTTGTTCTTGAATAAGAGCAAAGAGGAAGACTTTGGAGGACTGGGAAATGACTGACTCAAATCTGGTTTCTGTTAGTGCCAGTTTGCTGGCCTCTATGAAATTAATTTATCTACATAACAATTTATTATCGCTTTAATAATTATGATCAATCTCATCTAGCTGAGTCTTTGAATAATATGTGAATCAGAGTACCAACCTAGTTAAAAATCGGCCAAAGTAGTGCCAAGATCTGTATCACGTTAAGCTTTCAGCAAGCTCAATTTCAAGGCACAAATCTAGACTGGTCTCATTAATATTTTATAGCGGAGGAGCAATCCTCTTTCACAGTGAGTCTTGGTAGGCCAAGCCCCAGTGCAGGAGCCCCATTTCCACTGGGAAGTGTTGAATTCAGCCTCTCCTTCCATGTAGGTGGGGAGTGTAAGAAAAGGCCTCCACTTTCACTGCATGATTGCTGCGGTGACAAAAAAGGTCTCCATAAATCTTTCCTTCAGCAGCACGAGCAGACATAGGTTAGGGTATAAAAGGCTAGATGTGAGCCTAAGTGGATCTCCTGCCTTGTCCACAGAAAGGAAGGAATGTTTTACTTATAATCCATGTCCTCAGTGGTAGGTAGGCACCTGACTCGTACCATCCTCAGCAAGTTATGTAGATATTTACCTGTAAAACTCTGATCCCTAAAGCTGTAGAGATGAGTTCCTGTGAATGAGATTAAAAACACAAACCCTATTTAAAAGAAACAAACTAATTTTAAAAGAAACTTCTACCTGTTCCATCCATCTCTTAACTAAAATTTACTACTTTGACATAAAAGTCCAAGTTTTAACAAGGGTTTGAAGACTGAACTAAATCAACTTTTCTTCTTGAGATACAATCCTGTAAAAAAGTGCCATTGGGCTCTGTGCAGCATACATGTACTCTGAAAGGGTTTTTAGAGACCTAAGAAACCAGGCTTAGCAAAATGATGTTTTCCTTCCTGAAGCACTTAAAAGCTTTGCCATGGATCCAGACTTGGTGATTTACTGCAGGACTTGCACCAGTTCAGCCCTCTGCTTATCAGGACTGGCAGTACCAACCTCCGAAGGTCACTCCCATGACTGCAGCCTGCCTCACGTTATCCTGAAAAACACTCCAAGAACATGCTGAGCAGGGGAATTATACTGCATGGCCATAACTCATTTATGCATAACAGTTCTCCAGAAAACATGAGGCAACTATTGGAAAAGTGAGCCCTTGCGGGGTTGTGTACATGGCAAATCTCTCAAGCTTTACTTTCATCCTACTCTCAGTGCTGTGGGTTTCTGAACTTCGTCAGAAAAAAAATGCTTATTAATGATTCAACTCTGGGAACCCCAACTGATGTAAAGGAGAAAAGGTACTCTTTGAAAAAGATCTGATAGAAATCTTCTCTTTCAAATCTCTCCTCAAGATCTACCTCTGCTGTGACATCTATCAGCCAGGTAATGATCCTCTCGTGTTACCAGCAGTCAGGGACAGCCCACACCTCTTATTAAAGGTGTTATGCAATGACTCGTAAACACCATGCTGAGCCTACAGGTAATTTATATCACCTTGTGGTTTCATTCCCACCTTCTTTCCTCCTTTATTGTCTCCTTCTCTTTAAACTTATTTGTTACATTCTTTACAAGGCCCTGTCTTATATGTACGTGTGTGTATACACATATATATGTATACACACACATGCTCACATGCCTGCCTTGCAACACCACACATACCCTCTCCATTCTCAGAAAAATTACCTGGATCTTCCTACAAACAGAACTTCCACACACAAAATTATTCACATTTTATTTACATTTATAAGCCTTAGAAATCAAAAGTAAGCAAGGCAAAATTCTCCTAAGAAAATTTTTAGTATCTGATGAGGAGAATATTTTGGTTTTAAGTGATTTAAATTAGTTCCCTTAAATATATGGAATCACATTATTTGAAAAATGGAATAGCAGGATCAAATAAGAGTTTACATTTGTCAGAGAAACTCTCTTTGAGTAAAATGTTCAAACACAGAACTCTTAATGTTTTTTTCCCTCTTGGAAGTCACACAAAGTAAATCTTAGAATAATATGTCATCATTCTAAGTGAATTTTAGGAGTTACAGAATCACTGCTTGTTTTACTCCCTCTATATACATTGTAGACTTGCTTACAGTATGAAAGATATTTGATAATAAAGTGGTAGGTAAAGCATGACAAGTTAAGCTAAAAATGGTTTTAGTCTATTAGTGCTAGGGACAGGGGTAGTTTATTGCTATGGATGGAAGCCAGCCCTCTTTGAAATCAGATGGAATTTTGCCACCATTGCCACCAGAACTGTCCAGGCCTGGGACACAGACCAGGGTCTTGGGTCTCAGTTTCATTATGTGGCTTGATTACTTCAACCAGTAACACTGGTGCATGGAAAAAAAATTAATATAAACTATAATGAAATGTCAGCTCATTGTCACATTTGGGACAGAAATCTTTCACACAAGTGGCCCAATGTGGGACTCCAAGAAAGTCACCAGTACCTTTGAGAGCATTTTATTGATGACACAGCAAACTCCCAGTTCACTCACAGGTGAAATGCAGTATTCCACAGGCTACTCTCCACATGGTGCCTACTGCAGCCAAGACTACAGACTTCTCCTTTTGGATGTCCAGCATGCTTCCTTAGGAGCTGTCAGTGGCTTTTCTCCAGTGCATGAACACATCTCCTTTTGGACAGAGCAGCACAGCCACAGCCCCATTAAGATTTGAGGGTTGATAGACTCCTGCTAGCAGGTTTTTTTTCCCTCCCCACCAGAAAGCTCTTTAAAAGTGTCACATCCAGCTGAATGCTACATCAGTGGCAGGTTTTTAATAAAAGCAGCAAAGTGAAGCTGAAATGTGTATAGTCTAGGGGTTACAGTACACATTTAGAAAGTCTTTGGAACAGCCTTCTACCACCCCCACGCATGTCAGAGCAGCCTCCCTGCTCACCCCTTGAGAAGCCACCCTGCTATCCAGGGACTTCACCCACCTATGGGACTAAGGGCCACAAACCCACAACCAGGAGGCAAGTAAAACTGATGCAATGCTTTCATCCTATGCAGAGGTTCCCTGAACAAACCCAAATTCCATAATTCTGAAAAAAAAAATATATCCCATGAGAGTTTCATGCTGTCCAGACAGCAGGAAGCTGTGTCCTAGAGGAGACGCCTCTGTTCACTATGCCCTCAGATTCCCAAATAGCATTTCCCTTATCAGACACAAGAAGTACTCTTGAAATTCACCATTATCACAGTCTAGATGAGAGAGTATCAAGGTCAGAGACAGCCAATTTGTAAAGCTAAGTTATGCTAAAGGGAACACCGTACTGTATGTTAGCTTATGCTAAAACCTTTGCTGCTGGAAGGCCTCTCAACATCTCACCATGTCTCAGAACTGATCTGAAGGTGAAGATTACCTGTCACGTCCTGTAAATCAGGCAAATGAATCAGGTGTACACAGCAAAATGGCTTTTTTATTAGAAAAGATTTTAATTTATTATCAGTTGTCACTAAGACTGAGCAGCTGCTCAGAGGACAGTAGCAGCAGCTGTGGCTGAGACACTGTCATTCTCAGCTCCTGTTTCAAGCTATTTGTGGTATTCTGGAAACCATTATCAAAACTAGGTGGCAGAAATCATTGCAATATACTCAAAGAAAAATAAAAAAATTAACAGCTGCACCAAGCTGATGATCTAAAATATATAAAGAACTATACAAATCAGGTTATTCTAGTGGTCTACTTGCTTCTTGGACCATATGATGTACTTGCAGCCAAATCTCCTGGCTAAGTTGTGGATTTTCTTTAAAATGTGTCTCCCTGACTAAAATCTGAGTTGGTTCCTTGGACACCTGAACCATAAGCCATCCAAAAGCCCTTTGCTGTCCCTAGTGACACACAAAATTGAAACAAGTAAACTATTTACTGCTGTTGCTGAACTGCAGACCAGATCTAAGTTTTCACACACACACTAAATATTTTGCATAATAGAAGAGTTCAAATACTCTGTTATAATACAGGAGAAAAACTCCAGACCAGAATTTAAACAAGCTCATTAAACCATACTTGACTTTCCTCCAGAATAAATCAAATCAAGGAATATTCTAAAATATGTCCTAAAAAATCACTATAAACAACAGAAATTACTTCAAAATAACATTATCTGTGTATAAATCTATCAATACAGAGTGAATTAGGTCTCCATTGAGTATAATGGCATAGACACCACCTTCAACCTTTCTTTGCTGTCTCCTAGAGTCTGGGTTTATTTTTAATAATCTACAGAGAGAGACAGATGTTAATGTCCTTCTAACTAGCAGGCTTTCCATATATCCTTATTCCCATAATTCATCTTCAGCACATTTTAAGTATTGCTTTCACTGCTAAAAAAGAAATAAAATAAACTGCCTCTGATCTATGAACAAATTTACCTGAATGTGTCAGCTTTCACCTCTTTATACCATCAGAAGGCTGTCAGACCATTTCAGAGGTGGTAAATGGCAAGCCAGGGCTGAGTCCTCCAAAGCCCCTGAAAGTGGGACAGGGATGAACTCAAAGTGTCCCAGGAAAATCCCTGGTGTTCACCAGTCACCATTCTGGCTATCCTTTATGCAGCTTATTTCACAAAGTATTCATTTGAGGGGGGAAAGATACCTGTCAGCTTGCAAAAACTAATTAAAGAAATCTAAAGGAAACTGAAGCATCCACCTAGAATCCCTAAAAGAAAAAGAAAAAAGCAATAAATGCCTACCATTTGGTGCAATGCAGTGTATTCCAAGGGCAAGAACTTTTGTTCTTCAGAATTATTTTTATAATGTCACCTCTGCTGGGGATGATTTAAGAGTTTCTAGATAAGGGAATTAATTTCATCGGAGGCAGAGACATCACCTCAAGTCTCCCTTTAGTTTCTTGATGAAAAAAAACACCCTTCCCAGCCCTTTCTAGCACCTCACTGCTACATTCAAAAGTGTGACTTCAAAATAAAAGAAAATTCTTAGTGTCTCAGTGTAAAAGCCATCTTTAAGAACTTAAGAGAGCAAACACAAGTGCAATGAGTAAAGATGAGTTGACTGAGCTTTAAGGAGCTTTAAAACTACCTTAGACCAGGTATATCCAATCTACCTCTCTGAAGAGCCACTACTACATAGCAATGCTGTGCCTGCTGCAAGTGAGAACAAATGGTACCTCACATTTTCAGAAAGTGAAGGGTGACGTAGCATTTCAGGTGTCTTACATGTAGGAACTGCTATTTGCCATTATTACTTGCATGTAGGAATCCTCTCTCTTAATTTATAACACTTCCAATGATAGATACAGCAGGGTATCATGTAAAAATATAAATAAAACTTCAATACAAATTTCCCTCTCTGTACAGGGGAGATTTCTAATTAGTCTCACCCATCAGGCCCTTCCTTTTCCAGTATCTACCAGTCCTCCGCAGTGAATGCCAATGACCAGGCAAAGGAATACAGGAGCTGGAAAATCATTTGCAATTCACTCCTTCTGCCAAGAAAGAGGATGTCAAACTTTCCCCCTTGTAATCCTTCTTCACAGCTACAGTAAGGAAAAAGAATACTGCACATTCCCAGTCACGAGCCATCCAAAGCAGCACTGTGCTGGGTGGCTACAGTCTGGGCTTGCATAATTCCTTGGACAGGAGCAAAGATGAACCTGAATTGTCCTCTATAGGTTCCTTCAGTTCATCTCTGGATATTCTACATGTAGTTTATTTTGAATGTTGAGGTATTCTTTCCTATCCTATTTCCACCAGGATCTTTTCACTCGGAGATGCTTGATCTGGAAAGGTATTTTGTACAAGTCTTCATAATCTCCACAGGATTCACAGTCACCCTTTTTCTTTTGTACAGACAGTGGAGGAGCAGCATTGCTGGGTTAAGTTCTGATAAGAAAGGCCCCAGTTCACACAACACATAAATTTCCTAACAGATAATGTTAAATAAAGGAACTCAGACTGTCCCATGTTCAGAGAATAGTGGTTAGAATACCGGAAAAAATGGGGATTCATCTTATAATGGGACACTATTACCAAATCACTTATTCAGTTCAAAAAAAAAAAACAAAGGTGCCACACCCAGATAAAGGGTGCAGCTGCACTACAAATGCTTCAAGGAGAAAACACAAGAGAAGGCCTTTCCAAATTCATGGACAGTGTTGACATTTGAAGAAAATGGTTACTAATAAGTGAGATTTCCAGCCATCTGGAGACTGAAGTTCTAGAACAGATTTCCAGAAAAACCCTCAATCAGTTTTCAAGGTAGGGCTGGATTTGTTTTCAAAAGAGGGTTATTTGGAACGGTTTCTTACACAGAAATTCCACCTCAGCACTCTGCCTGCTGTTTCAAAGCTAGGAATAACTTAGAGAAATTTCTAGGGAATCAGAGCACACAAAGGGTGTCCCAGCAAATCTTTTGCCACATTGCCTTTCTTTGAGGTACAATAAAGCTGTATGTGCAAACAGTGCAACAAATTTAGGAAAAAATATCTGAAATCTTTAGGCATGAAGGAGCAGAAAAAATTAAAGCTTTATATGCTCATTTAGGGAAAAGAGCTATCTACAGTGCACAGCATATTGAAGGGCAAGGAATGCAATTAGTGCTTGCTGCTGTATTTCAGGAGTGCTTGATCATTTCTTCTTTGCATGTAATTTACATATTAATACTGGAAATGTCATTTGTTTGTTCCTTGCATTATCACTCTTTGATAAGCACATGTCATTATTGCATACAAATAAGGAGCTTACACCTGCCTGACAGAAAACACAGCCAGAAGTTATTTACAAAGGAGCCCTAGTCAGTCTGTTTCACGCCATAATGAATCACCTGTCTCATTAGTGGGCACCTTTCCTTCCTCCACAGCGAGCAGGCAGAGAAAGATCCTGACAGCAGAGCTTGTACTGCTCACTGCATGCCAGGAAGTAACACAAGGTATTTTGCTATGAGGCCAATACACAGATGTGCTGGAATCATGCTCATGTGCCTCCTCAAGGCACCACCTTGTCCTTATAGACCTTTTGGTCCTTAAAGACCAAAACTTAAAATTTATCTTTGAAGAAAATCAAAGCTTGGGAGGGAAAAAGAAAGTCCAGGACAGTGACAGAGCAGAAGTGCTGGGGGAGCCTGAAAGCAGGGCTCAGCTCAGCAGAGCCACAACCTCCTGCTAGTGGAAGGTTTTGAGTGACAGCAGCCACCTGAGTCCTCTGACACAGGCCAGCCTTTGATCGCTCAGTCAATAGTGAAGAACAGCATTAACTCCATATATCTGATGGAATGGCTATGAGCAGAAATATTTTAAGACACTTTGGTCAAACTAAAGGTCCATTCACTCCTGTAGCCAGGCTCCGGCTGTGGCTATCAGCAGATGCTCCTGCCAGGAAACATGGCTCTCAGAGAGCCCTGCTGACCATGGCTGATATTCCCAGCAAGCAGGTGTTTGAGGCTGCTCTTTGCCAGAGTTTGGTCCCAATGGCCTTGATTCTCCAGATCCATTCAATTTGCATTTCTACTTTTACATCTGACACATCATGCAATAAGCTCCTGAGCTGTATTGCAGGCTGTGTGGAAAAATATTTCCTCTTGTTTGTTTTAGCCAGATGTCTAATAGCACCAATACACTGTCCCTACTGCACAGGCTGGGAGACAGGGAATGACCAGCTGAATTGCACCACATACATCTCAGTAGTCTCTTTCCCAGGCTAAAAGCCATAACTCATTTAATCTCCCCATGTGCAGAAGCCACTTCAAATTTCTGGTTAACCTTATTGTCCTTCTCTATCTTTTCTACTTTTACTATATCTTGAGACTAAGGGATCAGAAATGAGCTCTCTACTCAACATTACGTATATGTAACAGTGACAAAGAGATATTTTTATCTTCTATTGCTTTCCTTATAACTTCTAACATCCCATTTGTTTTTCAGTTATTGATAATCATCATAATGATTTTTTTTCAGAAAATTATGTATAATAACTTCAAAGTCACACAGCTAATAGGGAAATTACAATTTCATACATATATTTGAGACTAGTTTTCCCAGGTGCATTATTTAAAATATCTGGGCCCTAGATTTCACCTGCCATTTCTATTTTACAGTCAGTTAATAGCAAGAAATCCTTCTAATGCTCTCTGCAATTGGTCTGACTTTTGGTTATTCTGAAATATTTTGTCTGATCAAGCAGCAGCTGTCACCATATCACTTACCTCCTTTCTCAGATCATTAATAAATACACTAAACAGAACAGAGTCTGGAGCTCTGCATGCTCCTCTCTACTGTGAAATAGAAATCATTTACTCCTACCCTGTGGTTTCTTTCATTTAACCAATTATTAATCTGTGATGTCTTAATATCATCAAGACACTATGGTTAAATATATCACTGCAAGTCTTTTCTATAAATTTTTTTTAACTGCATCACCCTTACACACATATTTTTCACAGAACTAGAATAGATTTGTGAAGGATAACTTCAGTCTATGAAATCTGTTTTGACCCTTCTCTTCTATGCTGTATTTCCCCACTCTACTCTTTTTTGTTATTTGTTACAGCTTCCACCAATTTGTCCAATACAAAAGCCAGATTTACTCTTCTGTAGTTCCTTGAATTCTCTCTGCAACCCTTTGATAAAACAGGTGTTATATTTGCCATTCCCAAACCGTTCAAAACAAAAAAAAAAACTGTTTTAAACAATAAGGTGGAACCTACAACTAATTGTTTAACAAACTCAGCCCAGAGTTCAACAGGTGTATGCTTGGCTCATACTGCCTGATACCATCAGTTTGATTCTTCCTTTTCCACTGAATTTTCTAAACTCTTCTGATGTCTTTTTATATTGAGACAGTTCCTCAGACTTCCCTCCTATAAAGGAAGGTTTTATGGTTGGGCATATTCCCCAATGAATGCCAATGAAAAGAATTTATTTTAAGTTCAGTTCCCTGCTTTCCCTGGGCTCCCTATAATTCTCTCCTGCTGAATTTGAGATGTCAATATCTTCATTCAAAATCAGTTACTCTAGTCCATACCTCTTCATTTTAGACTTTTATTACTGGTAGAAAAGTGTTCATATTCATATAAAATTTTACAGTACGTATGAACTTGATTGAGTTTTCTGTCTCATGCTTTATGAGATTTTTATTTTTAATACTGAGCAGTACGAAAGGGACCTTATTTGCCTACACAATCTCATGTTTTATAGCATCCTATGCCTAAGTGTAGGAATACTGCATCCCGTAAGATTTAACCACCTCAAAGATAAGAGCACAAATTAAAAATTCAATACAGTTAGCTCTTTTACTCTTCTGTAAATTAGTTGTTCCCTCTCCCTTCCCTCAAAAATAAAACCAAAAACAAATTCCCCTCCTGTACTTAACTTAGAAGATGAGACCACATTATTTAGGTATAGTCTTAAATGAAGAAGGAAGGTTTATGTTTCTGCTTTAGGTTTATTATGGGTCTCTGAACAACCAGTAAATGTTCAATGTCATATTTATACTGCCACATGCTGTGATTTTTCTTGCCTGAGAGACTCCATGGCATATGCCCTCTGCTCATCTGCGGTTGTGAAAGTATTTTAGCTGCCATTTGTAGAGTGAACCAATATAAAGGAATGAAAGCACTAATGAATTCTTTTAAAACTGCACAAAATACCCTGGCTGAATTTACCACCACCATTACAGTGCTTACTTACAAAAAAAGAAGTAAGCCTTATCTATCTCCATTGATACTTTTTGTTTCACCAGATATCAACATTGGATATTGCTTTGATAATGAAGCTAACAAATTATTTCTATTCACAATTCAGCATCCCCAAATATTTCTGTATAAAAAGCAGCATTTGCAACCATTTACTTTCAAGTACATACTTTCTAGCAGCATTATGTCTAGACCTATCAACTCTAATGGCCATTTTACCCAGGCCTCTTAAAAAATAAGAGGGTGATCATTTCAGACATATTTCTCTATATTTCTCTATTGACAAACTTCTAGCTTTAATGAGGCCCACACTGATATTTGTATTTGATATGTTGATGTATAAATTTTTTGCTGGGGACCCCCCTCAAGAAGTCCACTTGAAGTTGTGCTCGTCCTCAGCCATCTGAGGCACAAAACCACCAAGATGTTTAATCCCCTGGGTCAGCACTCAGGCATCTACAACTCAAAATTACAGCTCTTACTTCTTACCCTGAGCACACCCAAGTATCTGACAAATAGCAGTGGAGGGGAAAAGCATAGATAGACACACAAATATATACATAATATATGGGGAAACCAAAAAACAGAGCTCAGCAAGGAGCGCGTGTACTGGCTCTAGTTCACCAGGTACAAACTGCCTGCACACCTTAGAAGTAGAAACACTGAGGAAGGTGGGTGTATCACTCCAAGGGAGCCCTGAAACAAAGGACAGAGCGGCATGAAGGTGTTGCAGTCATGCTGTTGAAATCAATGCACATATGATGGAGCATCACAGCAGTTATGCTCTGTTGAAATCATTGCAGCTAAGAGGAGCTAAGCCAAAGGAATTATCCAGATGGTAATCAAAAGCTGAACTTCATTAACTCAAAAATACATATTACTTTTCATGCCCTGCATAAGCTAATGAGTAAAGTCGCTCAAACTCCACCTAAATGTGAAACCATAACTTTACATTTTCTCCTCCCGCAATAAAAATAATATAAATATGGATTAAGTAGGGGGAAGGTTAGAGAAGACTCCATTGTAACTTCTTTGGTCCATCAGTGGGCTGAACCTGTCCTGTCCCCATGGGGATGCCAATTGGGTAAGAACCTTATTTTATGTTCACCAAATTATTATCCTGGGCGAGCTTTCATTGGTGATTAGAGCTTATCTGGATATTGCTTCAGATTCATTTTTGCAGTCAATATACTACTGATGGCAATCTCTGAACCTTAATCTGTCACAGTCTTCTATTACCAGTGTGTTTGATAATAAAGTGTGCTATTCCATAAAGTGTCAGTTTGAGTTCTTCAAGGGTGCTGGCAGCTGCTGGCAGTGGATGACATGCTTGACAAAACTGATAATCAACCAACAAAGAGTTGGACACTGTCAGTGTGTGACCCTGGATTACTGGTCAAACCACCCTCTGACACAGTGGCTTTTCAGTGGGGCCCCCATAACAGAGCCCTGACAGACTAGTCATGCACAAGGGTCTCATCTTCCCTGGGGACACTGTTAGATTGCTCAAATATAAAGGGTTCAAGGAAACATCTCCCTTTCACTTGACAGTATGTCACTCTTACAACCCAACAGCTAGCATGCTGCTTGCAGGTTTGGTTTGAGGTAAAACCCTGAGGAAGATTTTCACAATTAATACAGAGAAAATCTATCTTGAAAGCAAGCAGAGTCTGGTCACCACTAATAAGTGTGTACCTGCAGGCTTTTCAGGCAGATCACAGGAAAACCACAAAACAAATGTGGATATCAGGGAATTCATAGAGAAAGCGTGCACATACTTGGCATCACAAGGAACACAAGTTTAAGTGCTCACTTCCCTTGAGGTGGGTCAGACGAATACCTCAGGCTGCATGCACTGAGAGTGTAGCTCTGCTGTCCAGCAGCTAATATTTGGGATGGGGAATCCCATTTCCTTAATGAAGAACATTGGGTGAGATAAGCCTTCAGAGAAAGTGCCCCCATTCTCAGTATCTCATCACTCATCAGCATGAACATACAACAAATGAGCTTGGGAAATTCTGGGAGTTCACAGAGTTACCAGCACTGGGAGAACAGCGCTGAGATGTCTCACCTAAGTAAATGCTCTTGCAGAAGTGGGCACCTTTTTGTGACTCACCTCAGCACAAAAGCCTGTAGCTGCCAAAATATATGATTCTATCACACTACTAACCTAACTGGCGTTACTCACACAATTAAGGACTAATTGCATGAGCAGAGATTGCTTGACGAGGTTCTTAGACTTCTGTGTTACTGGCCAAGTCCTCAATGGATGCAAATTAACACTTCAAAGAAATTAGTTAAGTGATTCTGAAGGTGTGGCTTCCACTATTTGTGTGTTTTAAAGGAAAGCCAATAGAGACAAAGCAATTCTGCATGAGAAGTTATGTCTCTACTAACATACTACATCTAACATCTATTAGTAGTTTATCTAATAGATAAAGCAGGTTGGTACAGTACAATTTATTTGGATTGCCATTATATTCTTTTTAAGACTGATAGGCAAACTAATTAGTCATGGGTTAAATGTCAAACCTCTGTAGTGAGATTTGAAACTGATTAAAATATAAAAATGTGGAGAATTTAAGCATATAAATGATAAGAATTTAAAGGTAGTTGTAGATGGCCATTGCTATTTAGTATATTTAAGTTATTACTAATCAGGAGATGATGTGTGGAAGTCTTTGGAGGACATAAAAGTGTTGAGATGCATCAAGTCTGAAAGAGGTTTGAGGAACTGAAAAGGATGTAAGTATATAAGCAGATAGTTATCATCTCTAAGAAAAAGTGATGTTTCACAGAAAAACTCAGTGCTAAAGCACAAGCCAACAATGGAGCATCTCTCCTATGAGTTGTTCAGTGTGGGCAAGAGAAGGGTCCAGAGAAACTTTCAGTACTTAAGGGGCTTATAAGACAAAAACTTTTCAATAGGGCCTGTAGTGAAAGAGCAATGGGAATTGGGTTTAAACTGAAAGAGGGCAGGTTTAGATTGGATGTTAGGAAGAAATTCTTTATGGTAAAGGCAGTGAGGCACTGGAACAGGTGGCCCAGAGAAGATGTGGATGTCCCATCCCTGGAAGCATTCAAGGCCAGGTTGGGTGGGACACTCTGAGAAACTTGGTCTAGTGAAAAGTTGCAACTCCATGGCAGGGGAGTTGGAACAAGGTGGTTTTTAAGGCCCATTCCAAACCAAGCTATTCTATGATTCCCTTCCTCTCTCTACTTCCCTCTACTAAAAAATCTCTGTGGGCTGAATCACAATCATTTTAAACCTGTTCACAGAAACCCTTTGCAGCTGCAAGTGTCACTCTGGGAGAAGCAGCTGAGTGTACAGGCAAACAGTGGTTATTTCAGCAAATTTTCTCATGGCCATTTCACACTTCAGGCACAACAGCTTCAGAAGATGAAGGACTTTTGCAGACCAGCATTTATACTAAAACTTTTGTTCCCCAATGACCTTGAGTATTGTATATCTGTGGGAGATGTATGGTATATAATAACAGCAGTGCTGGGGGAAGTTCAGTCAGTCACAGCTTACACACACAGGTAAATGCATTTTATTAAGTGAAAGCTTTCATGCTCTCTTGTGGGGTCATATGAGCCCCTTATGGCGTTCTTGTAAGGAGAAAATGGAACTGAATAATCTTTAAAAAAAAAAAGAAAACATAAAGCTTACAATTAATCCAGCTCTTTAAAATGCTGAATACAGGTTCAAAAGCCAATTTAAAATCTTCAACCTAAGATCAAAAAATACTACAAAAGGATGTAAGTATTTTTTAAACAGGAATACTCTCTTCAGAAGTCAAACCACTTCACAAGTTGGCAACTTTCTGTATTCATAACCAGCAGCTTTCTTTTGAAGCTGCTTTCACATTGAGATCTGATGGAATAACTCAACATTACAAAACAGGAAAGTACTATAAGTTATGCTTATTATTTTGAGTGCTATAAAAGTAAAGTCACAGATAAAAATCTCAAGATGTGCACAGCCTAAAAAATTTATTAGTCCCTGCTTTACAGAGATTCTAGCTGATATACAAGTGGACAAAAATATATAGGAAAGCAATGCAATAAAATAAGTGAAATCTATTAATTAGCAGGCTATTTTGTGGGGTTATATATAAAGAAACAACAGATCAAACAAGTATTTGTAACAGTTCCCCATTAAACCAGATTATGGTTACATTTGGGCATATTCGAAATAAAACACGTGCTATCAGCCCCTGCCAAATGCAACCATCATCATCTGAGAACAGCACAAGGAAGACAAGGAAGTAAAATTCCAAATTTAATCAGTGTTGTCCATGAAAAAAAAATTAAGTCAAATGGCTGAACCACATGGGTATAAAAATACATTCAGACAGAGATGGATATCAGCAGAAGAAAATACCCAGCATTTTAACATTCCTGTGATATAGCATGCACTAGTTATATTAATTTAGCTAAACTTAAAATTGCAAGCACACAGTAAACACAAAGTTCAAGTTCTCTGTAACATCAGACAAGAAGTGGCATTTAGGCTTCTCATTAGGCTTCTACACAGAAGTGAATTTTATATACAAAATTTGTATCATATCCATATATCCATATATCCATTTCTCTTGCAGGTCTATACCCACTGCAGAGAACATTGTTAATGATAGAGCTTCCCAAGCATAGTAACTTCTTTGCAAGCAACTCACAAAATACATTTGTAAGTTGGTACAGAATGTGTGCTGAAATCATGGTGTTATTTCTTTGTCATTAGTTAACAACTCTCTGGAGCAAAACACACAGTTATGGTTGTCATGACATCTGTTATCCCACTAAGCTCTGATCTGTGGATAAGTCAAAGGCATAAAGTTATCAAAGGAACTATAGCAGCTATTTAAACATTAAATAAGAAAAATTTCATACTAGTTCATTAAAAAGATAAAGACAAAAGTATAAAGTAATAAAAAAAATTAAAACAACTGCTACTACTTTTGTCTCTAGGACCTCTTTATTTTCACATTGGACTTGGCAAATTTTTTTTTTTTTATAAAAGAGTGCTGCTGTGTCAGGAAAAAAATTAATTATCTGGGGCTATTTCTGTGACTCCTAGAACTTGCCTTATGGGATTAGCTGCCCAGAAATGACACTGGAAATATGGATCCTGCAAAAGAGAGTATACTTTTATCTAGGTCCAACAGCATGAAATATTTTCTGCTTGGAAGGAAAGATTTGTTCAGTGAGGCTATTGCATCTGATTATGTGACACTGCGTGGTACCAGGAATAAACAGACATCAAAGACAGCACTGTGAATGGAAGAACAGCTAAAAGCTTCAGCAAAGACACTGAAAAAACAGAGAAAGGACATGGAAGAGACCTAAGCAGTATGTATCTCCAAGTAAGGTGTGCCACAAAAATGAAATGACTGTAAAAGAAGAGGTTTAAGTCTTACAATTTTTAACTGTGAGGAAGTCAATATGTTTCACAAGTTTCCACTTAATTTGGGCAGATGAAACTACAGTGTGAAAGAACTTTGCCTTTCATGCAAAAGTGGGACTCCTGGCTGACTGGCTCCAGGCTGGACAAGCTGTTTTGCTCTTTCCCTGGACCCTTACCCCACAGAAATATCTTAAAAATTCAGTCACTTCCATTCACTTTTAGGTAATGCTTAAAAAAATGTAACTAGCAGCCCTTTTCCTTCTGTTCTTCTCCCTTCTCTTTCCTTCAACATCTGCCAGAGCAGATGCAGAATAGATACCTTTCTGGCTGGGACATTCACCTAGGTGATGGGAGGTGGTTGGAATGCTTTCAGGTGGAGAAGGGAATGGAATTGTATCCCATATAGAGTATTCTGCCCAGAATTACTCAGAATTACATTATACATGTTACATGTAAATTAAGTCATTGGTACTTCCTCTGGTTATGTCTTACAGATGACTACTGTTCCACTTTTAAAGATAATTCTTGGGACAATCTACTTACTTCAGTGTGTCTGGAAGGAAGAACCTTTCAGGAAGCACAGGTAGGGTGACTTTGAGTCCAGGCAAGGATGAGGATGTGAGATGTAAGCTTATTCCCCATAGGCCCTCAAAGTGATTTGAGACAACTTTCCCATCCAAGTGCTGACTGTGAATTCCTCATGAGGCATAGAGTCCTTTGGAGGGTGCAGAAAGGGCAGGCATTGTAAGGCTGTCAATTCCTGTATGGCAGTAGGAACCTTAAAGCTGGACTATACACAGACACACACAGTTTTCCAGCACCCATATCTGTTGGTGGATCCAGGCCAATGCTCACTTCACTGTGTTGTGACTCCTGGAGACCCCCTGAGGTTTGCACTGACACACTATGAGTAGAATGCACAGAAATCTACATTGCTGCAGGTGCCAGATGGGAATTGAAAGGATTTCTGTCACCATGGGACCAGGAAGTTTAACATTCTTTATTAGCTCTGTGGGGTTTTTTCTTTAAAAATATTAGGATACTGACATTTAATGCTCCCTGATTTGCATACAACTAAGCTATATGGTATGGTAATTTTTGCTTTGTTTCTTTACACATTATTTCTATTGTTGCCATAGTCTTTTGACATTGGCCATTTATGCCCTGAGTCCTAAACAACGCACTAGGATGCCACTTACCTTAATCCCTTTTGGACATTTTTCATACACAACATTCCCTGCATAGTGACAGGTTCGGTACTGTTACAAAAACAGCAGGAGAAAAACCCAATTAAATTTGCAATTTTCCAACAAACAAGGGACATATGCAGTGTGCCCACCAGATGACCTGTTCTGTCCTTGCCTGTACAGGACATACCTACTGGAGGGTTTTCCCCTGGGGGCACAGGATGTCTCATTTCTCAAAGCTGCTACCTTTCTGCAGAAGATAAATATGAATAAAACATAACCATAATGTCTTTCTTCGCCTCAAATATATATATATATATATATATATACTGAATTTACATGAAGGGCTAACATTTCAAAAGGTTCTCCAGACCTCTGAAAGCTGCCTGGGCTTTTGGTTGCAGCTTCGTTGTATACACAAGAATTTCTTCCCACGTTGTTCAGGCTATTTCTATGTGTAACTCCTCCATACATGGGCAATCATTTAATTTTCATATATGCAGAAGGAAGACTGGACAGTTTTATGTTCACAGAACTGGACTCTTCCTTTGACATCCCCTCTACTCTTTAAAATCAATCACATTAAGGCACTCTTGGTGTGATTCACAGGGAACTCAAACCCTGATTTATAGCAAACTTAGGATGCAATTTGTCTCCCACCACTTCATCTGTCCTCAAGATAAACAATTTTAGCAAGCAAGTCTTCTCCATTTCCTCCATACTCAAAGGAACATTTTTTGATATAGGTATCTTTCTGCTCAGTGATTCATCAGCATTTCAGGATGGGCTGAGTAATTTTTTTCTCTGTCCAACACTTAAGAGCCTAGAAAACTTTATGACTCAACAATTAACTCCAAAGCAATTAACATTAAAAGATTTGAATCTTACCCATAATTGAATCACTGTTCTTCAGTTACTATTTTTATGTCAGGAATGATGACACTGTGACATAAAACCCAGGGTAAAGTAACACTCCTCTGAGAGTGTCCTGGTTTTGGCTGTGTAGAGTTCATTTTCTTGGTAGCTTATTCAGTGCTATGGTTTGGGATTTAGTATGAGAATAATATTGATAACACATTGATGTTTCGCTTGTTGCTAAGTAGTTCTTACCCTAGGTCAAGGACTTTTTGTAGAACCGATTTTCTGCACTTACACACAGTCAAAATATTGCGGGTGGCTATAAAGATGAAGAGACTTCTTGCCTGTGTAATGAAAGACATGGAAATTTGGGAATCTTCAGGACAATGGATAGTTTCATCTTATTCGCCAATGAAAGAAAAGCTGAATGTCTCAGGCTTCTCAGATTTCTTCCCAGAACAGTTCCATCTGGAGTATTATAACTGCAGAAGAAACAGTAACATTCAGAACTCTATATAAATTCTGTCCAACAGAATGGACAATGGAAAAATCAGCTGCCTCAGTTGAAAGCTTTAAAACACATCGACAAAAGCAGCTGTGCCATCTGAATTAAAGAACACAATCACTCAGCTGTTGCCTTCCTTTGGATCTGGAGGACTGCAAACATCAAGTTTTGGGCTGCCAAGCTTTCCCATGAACAGCAATAGTAACAGTGCTACCAGTTTCATCTTTACAATGACTACCAGTCTTGCCAGTGCATCAGCATCTGGTAACTCTGATGGTTTTGCGAGCATTTATGCTGGTTGTAATCCTCCTGCTTTTGAGGCTACATCCTTGTCTAGCAATTCTTCTGCTGTGAAATCTTCAAGCACCACTGTGCTTACAGCCCTTGGAACATTTAATGCAGCAGTAGCAACTTCTGCCTCACAGTCCAGCAGTATTTTGTTTGGATAGACTGACAGTGTCTCTCAACATCACATTAGAAGCTTCTGCACTCACAAACCAGAATATATGAAAAAAGTTATTTACACCAAAAAAGAACTGAAACAATTTGAAACAAACAAACAAAAAATGTGCAATGGGAAAAATTCCTCTTAAACCACCACTACTACAACTTTCAAAGTTCAGGACTTTCTAAGTTTATTTTTAAGTAATATATTTTCTCTGATAGCTCAACTACATATTTTTGTGGTTGAGTAATGAAACAAAATGTTTCCTTTTCAGTTAATGTCTGTTTTGTCTTTAAGTCTTCTGCAGTAATAATTTCCCAGGTTAAAAAAAAATTATCAACGCCAGGTTGAAAGAGGCTTTGAGTAACCTGGTGTAGTGGAAGGTGTCCATGCCCATGGCAGGGGAGTTGGAACAACATGATCTTTAAGGTCCCTTTCACCCCAAACTATTCTATGATTGTCTTTTCAGTTTCCCATGATCTGTCAGTGAACAGATGCACAAGAAGTCAGGAGGCAGCAAGGCCAGGATAGCTAATCTGACCTGATCTGATCTGATCTGTCCACAGGGATATTCCATGCCATAGAATGTCATACCCAGTATCTAAACTGGGGAGAATGGGCCAGCAGGGGGAGGTCACTGCCTGGGAATGGGATGGGCAGCAGTCAGTGGGTAGAGAGTAATTGTGTTCGGCATCACTTATTTCTCATGGGTTTTATTTAAAACTCTTTCTCCTTTTCAATAAAATTCCATTCTTATTATTTTTATTATTATCATCACTTTTATTATTAGTATTATTACTCTATTTTGCTGTATTTGAAGTCTTAAACTGTTCTTATCTCAACCCATGGGTTTTACCTGTTTTTCAGATTCTCCTCCCCACCACACCAGGAGTGCATGGGTGAGTGAGAAAGCACTTGTGTGGTTGATGCTTGGGGTTAACCAGAACAGAGTCTAAGAGTCCTAGGTAATAATCTCTATTCCAACACTATTTACACACATATAACAAGAAAGCAATTAGATAAAACTCATTAGTAGTGATGGAAGCGACACCTTTGCCGAACTGTGGCTCTACCATTACCCAGCTGTGTCAGGTCCCTTTTTCCCCTGTGTCCCTGGAAGCTTACACTCCTGGATATCCAGTGGTCTGTCTGCAATGGGACAACTACAGAGAGAGTTTGCTTAGAGTGGTTTCTGGCCCAGCAGAAGGGTGTTTTCCATTTTGCCTAGCTGAGAGCTGAATTTTGATAAAAAGGAAAAGCACCTCTATTCCTCCCCAGTAAGCACATATGTTTCTTATCCAATGGCTTATCCATCACCTGAGCTCATTAAATAGTTCTAGGATGCAAATCCCACTCTTACCCCAGCATCAAGAGGGCGGGGAGGTAATGAGACAGTTCAATTTCCACAGGCTGTTTCAATGTATCCCTGTGGGCTGTCTATTGCAAATACCAACCCTACACACCCAAGGGTCCACTTTAAATTCAGAACGAAATTAAGTACATAGCGTGAGCGTAAGAATTATATTTCCAGGACAGGTACTTAACACTGGGTCCATTGTAAAACATGATACAGGATTTGGTACTCAACCTGCTCATGAACTGTTGAATATCACTTCCCTGGGAGTCTGGAGACACCTTGTGTGGAGATCCCAGATAGGTACAGTGTCTTACAGACAGTAAGTGCAAAATCCATGAAAGAAGCCATAGCAACCACACTTTCAATGGACTGACTTTGATACTTAAGACAGAACATTTATTAAAATGCATTAGTGTGTGGACAACTTACTGCTGCTTGGATTTTTAAACAGGAATTTTCTTCAGCTGTTTTGAAAAGCAAAAGAATAAGCAAACAAATTAAGATAGATATGCTACCCAAATTATCAACCTAGCTTGGTCACTGGGAACAGTGAGATCATATTAGCATTACCATAGCTTAGATATTCCGCTCCTCATCAAGAATGGCTCCCACATCATCCCAACTTTCTCCCCAGAGAACTGCAGCCCTTCACCTGGGCTATCTGGCACAAGATGGCTTTGTGCCCTGTGCACAGACCCTCACCGTTGTGGGAAGTGCAGTCATAAGGACAGGGAAAACAATGCCATCCCAGACCAAGCTGTCAGCTTGACAAAGCCTCTCTTACCCAGTAGCAGAAAATAAGAGATCCTAAAAAAACATACACACAGGGGGAAATTTTCCTGGAGGTACCTCTTGGGTGAGCAAGGACAGAATCAGCCAGCATCTCGATGTAAAGGACAGTCCCTTACCAAGTTCTCCTTGCTTGAACTTCCTCTTGCTCCTGGAAACTTGATATAACATTACTTTTACTAACCCAGGGCACAACAAAGGAATAGCTGAAATTCAGCTGCTACATGGGCATCAAGAAATACCCACAGAGGAGCACTCCTCAACTTACAGTCTAAAGGCAAAATATACATTACCAACGACAAAGGGACACTTTTCCTGTTATGCATTCAAAAGATGAAAATTGCATTTCAAAGGCCTGAATGTGCTCCTAGAAGGGAACACAGAAGGGAGGGAACACAGGTCCTTTCACCTTCAGGAAGTGAAGCAGTTATTTATGCCAAAACCTTCCAGGTGGGAAGCTACTGCTGGAATTGTATCAAGCATTTAAGGACACAAAAGTACATAAAGCCCCATTCAATATTTGGGTGACAATGTTTGCTCACGCAAATTATGTCCACCATACTCACTCGCGGCTTTTGTAAATATCAAAAAAAATTGTGGTTCGTGAAGTTTACAACTTTAATATTCAGATGCCTTGTTTTGTGACTGTTACACCTAATTGTTATCTCTTACGACGCAGGGTTATTCGTATCAGTATGAAATCCAAAGCCAAGCTAGCAGAGTCATCTTCTATCCCCCTCACCAGAATATTGGACTTGCATTAAAATAATGGCTCAGCATGAGAGCCTAAAATTCTGAACAGATCAAAATACATGTATAATAAGGGGTTTTTTAATATATTCCTGTTTCATAGCTTAGTTCATCTACTAAGACTAATGAACAGAACAATTTATCTAACATTTGCTCAGTTAATGGAGTTTACAAAGCCATCTGGAAACAGTTTTACTTTGTGTGTTCACATTATTAATAAACTATTCAATTGTATTTTACTCTGTGCAGGAGATATGTGCCAGGTTTATGTTTGAATCAAATGCTTGTATTTGTGGTCCAAATCCATCAAGACAGAGACAACCACAGTCTGCAAACTCTTTAAATTTTTTCATTGAACACATGGACTACATGCTCCAGCTTTACCAGAAATAAAGTGTGGCAAATCAACACAGGAATGGCTATAACTGTTTTACATAAAAATATTTCCATCTTCCAGTTCAAACCCAAGGAGGAAAATGTGTATATAATTTTCAGAGTTAAATTCATAAATTATGCTCTTCCTTGCTCTGTATTTCTCAGTTTCAGAAACTGCATAGATTACAGAGAAGAGTGTGCTTGCCAGGGAGAATTGTTAGCACTTTTTCAAGACGTAGCCTCAAAACCAGCTTCAGAGAGAAAGCAAAATATTGTTTCTTCTTGATAAAATATGAGAAAATATTTCAATTTTCCTCTGGGTTTGTTGCTTTTGGCTGATTCATTGTTGTCAACAGATAGATTCATAAGAAATGAAGAACAATGTTAAGTTTATTCAGAACTGAGTTTATTAGTCAAGCTAATCCTGAAGCTTTGGAGGAATTAACGCAGGGATTCAGAAAGGATATTAAAAGATTCTTTTGATGAGCACCAATCAAAATAATTCTGAACACCAGAAATCTAGGCATTTCCTTAAGACAATGAAACATATAAAGAAAAACTTACCTTCTTATATTTTAACACTGAAGCATTCCCATTAAAATTCTGGCTAACCCATAAGACAATTGCACTGAGAAGAAATTAACTTAATTTTATGTTTGGCAAATGTTATAAATTATTATAATATTCTAAAATCTTTTAAAATACAGAGTGGAGTGTTTTATAATTTTATATATTTTGCTTTCACGTTTTGAAGACCGCTCATTAACTTCAGGAAGAAGCATGAATTCACAGTCATACTAAATGTCTTACTCTATTTTTTGATGTATCCATAGGTTCAGAATCAAACAATGAACATGTAACTAAAAATAAAATTAATATTTATATTTGTTTCAGAGCTAGCATTTTCTTAAGAGATAGCATTGGTGGGATCCGACCCCACCTGCTACAAAAACAGTGACTTTAAGTTACATGTCTGATTCCAGAGAAGCTGGGTCCATATATATTTTAGCAATTGTCAAATTCAAACTACATATGGTCCCACCACAGTGTTCACAGTATTTCATGAGCAGATCAATTTTATTTGCAGCAATTTCTTCTCTTTTCTTGCCTTGCTGTAACAAACACTTTGTTCTCTCTCAGTGATTAAAAAGAAATGGAAAAAAAAGTAAAGAAACCAAAGTCTGTATCTCAAGTGATGATCATTCCAAAACAGCTCATGAGTGTCTTACAAGAAATGCCTCCATTTGCACTAATAATTTCCTGAAGATATTTGTTTGCAATGAACCAATATGTAACACTTGAATGAAGAATTATGGTCCACTTAAAAAAATAGTATTTCAAATCAAATAACTTTCAAAACAGAGTACATCATAAATTGATTCAATATACAAATCAAAATTTTCAAAAGCATCTGAAATTTAACTCCCTTAAAAGCCTAAATAGATTTTTAATTAAATTTAGAAGTTTAAATGTCATTGACTATCAATTACCAAATAATTTGGTCCATAAAAAGGCAGTATGAGATAAAAAATACCCATCGTGGAGAAACACATATTTTTTGAACCCAAGTATCTTCAAGAATCAAGCTACTTGTAAAACACCTCCTTTGAAAATGTGAAAAAAGTGAACTCAGCCCAACCCAGTAAACAAATGGTCTGAAGAAATTAGGTGTCAGTTTTTCGCCTCTATAGCATTAAACAGAAGGTACATTTTGTTTTGAAGTTCTTTTCTTCTCTGTGAAGGAGCTATACTCTGTTCTATATAACAATATGAGGAAAGAAACAACATTATTTCTGGATGTATTCTCCTGAACAAATGTTGGGTCAGATTTTTAAAGACACATATTAAATATAAAATCAATTTCTTGAGTCTGATTTCAACAATAATGTGTTACCTCTAGTGCAGTAGTTAGAGCAGCAGCTGGGATATAGGAAAACCTAATTTAAATTCATGCTAATGTATTGTTAGAAGGGATGGAAGGAATAATAGGGGATATTTATGTTATTTAGGAAGAGAACAGAGGTGCAGTTGAATTTTAAGCTCTATTCTCACTTTAAGTAATACAAGAAGTTCATTCAATTATAATTATTACTCTTGAATTGGAAAAATCCTGATTTTCAGAGTAAGGAAAACTTACTTCAGGTCAAATTATGAGATGTCTGTTTCCTAGCTGAGATTTTTCTAGAGAAAAGCATAGTCTCCAGACATATCAGAGGTTCAGGAGGGTGCCTTTTCAAGCCAGCAGACTTACCTATAATACTGTCTTAATGGCTAGGAGGAAGCAAAGAAGAGAGCAAAAGAGAGATACTTCCACAGATTCCTTTGACAGGAATTTTCTAACTTTATCACCTGAAAGTCAGCGCCCTAAATGTCAGCTAGTCCCCTGGGCTTCTTTATAGACAAAGGAGAGAAAAAGGCACCTCCAGAAGGCAGTTCATCTCAACCCAAAGTATATATCTAAGACAGGTTCGATGAATCACTAGCTCGTTCCTTTCTTATCCTGTGGCTATGAAGGAAATATGACAGGTAACTTTTCGATGTCTTTGTCAAGATGAATTGTGACTTGCTGTCATTTTTCACTCCACTCTGAAATGCAGCTTGTGGATTTTCTTTCCCTTTGTGGTCTCTGTGACCGGGTTCCCTTTCTTGCCAAGCTTTGTGATGCCTGACCTAACCTCACTCACTGACATGAGCCAAAGCCCACTGGAACATCCTCTCTTCTGTGAAATGATCTTTGGATCAGACCTTAAGGGAAAATCAATATGAGGGCAAAGACACTCATCAAGATTATGACAGAACAGCAAAATGGTTTAGTCCAGTCATTGCAGAAAAAGTTCTCTCTTGAATCTTTAAGGGCCAATGTATTGCTTATCCTGTTTCAGCCCAGAAGGTCTAGCAGTTTTTGACTTCATACCTTGGGCTGTCATGCATAACCTGATAAACTGCATCAGAATTGCTCCATATGTCTGTCATTCACTTCTGGCCAGTAGAAAGGCCAAAGAAATGTGCAAGACTCTCTCAGAAACTTGTATTGCAAGAGTTTCTCTGCAATAGTCTGATGAAAAGTGGACTTTCAACCTGAATTCTAGAATTCCTTCTATTCTGGAATTCATCAGAAGTTAATAGATTCGGGTAATACATAAAAATGTTGTTGGTGTTGTTAAAACATGTTCATGCTTGTCATTGAGGTAAAATCACGTGACTAATTTAGTGACTTTTGCCCTCTCCTGACAAGAGGACCAGTTCACCACAGTCAATTATTTCCAGTATCATACAGCAGTACACAAGAAAGCAATCATCATGAGGCTGCATTCAGTGACAATGTATGAAAACTCTCAAATTTCCCATGGCAAGAGCAATGGCAAGGACTTTTTACTGAAATCAGAAAAAGGTCTTGACTTGGAAGCATCCATCCTCTCTTCACATATGCTAAAAAAAGGTCACACAGACAATTTTCTGATTTCCATATATTAACAGAATTCTCACTGGAAGACAGTTCTTATTAGAATACAAACCTGAAATATGGAAAAATCTTCATGAATGTGTAAAGATAGGTAAAAAATTAAATCCTAAAAAGACATGGAGGTCTAACTGATAGCTTCCAATTCTGTGGATTCCAAAGCATAAGAATAAGAATAAGAATAAAAAGCACTATTGCACTTGAATTTTCAGAAACCTAACATATTAACAATAACAGCAATTTTGTGAAGAAAACCTATTCAGAATTTAAAATAATTTCTGAGCAGATAGAAGGAAAACAATTCACAGTTTTAGTTTAGGTATGTTTACCAATTTAAATGGCTCCTATGAATCCATGTGAGTTAAACACAAAAATGTGAAATTCAGTAACCTAAGCTTTGATGTTCTTTACACAGTTTAATCAAAACAGAGCAATCTTTACCACTTTCTCATTAGAATTAAGGGTGTAAAGATGTAGTAAAAGGTACCATTACTGTAATTTCAGTATTATGAATTTACTACTGTAATGAAGGAGGACTTTAACAAACAAAAATATTAAGTAAAGGAAAGAAAGAACTATATTACTTCTAAAGTTACTCTGTCTTTCTCACAAATTTGGAGTAAATGGATTATTTAAACCTCAAATTGTACTTCATTTTTCCTAATAGAACTTCCTAATTCTCTTTTAATGCACACATTGGTTTTAAATGGTGCACCCAGTAGTAAAGTGCAGAGAAGCTTCTATGCCATATCTGATCAAATGCTGTTCTGAAAAGACATATGATGGAATGTTCACTTCACCTTCCCAGGAACATCATTATTAAAAAAGAATGCTGAAGAAAATCAATTGAGTCTTGCATTTTATATCCTAAAATGTTGAAATCTTCATTGGAAGCAATCAGGTACATACAAACTACATGTAAAGATGAAAATATTAATACCTGTAATCCATCTCCTGGCTTACAGACCAAGGCCTTCAGGGAACACAACAAATCCACACCATCTTTCCAAATGTCAGTTTTGTGCTTTGATCTCTGGCTTAGCTATCAGATAAAAATCATTCATAACCACATAACTCCCCAGCAATTACATTAAAACAGATGCTGAAAAAGAATAATTTTGTTGATGGAAAGTCATAATGAACTTAGACAAACATAAAGGTTTCTTCCACATCTACCTTTCCCTCCTAAATCAAAGCTTAGGCAATACCTCACCAGTCACTGTAGAAGATATTTATTGCTCATTGTTGCTTGATGTAATTTTACTTTGTTTGACCACATACAGCCCTTTCTGGTCAGAGGTATGTACATTTATAAGTCACTTTAAGATCTAAGGACAAAAACCACTCATTAAAACTGCTATCACCATTGGCACTGGATAGGATTCAGAAAACTTGAATATTTTTGTTTGAGAGGAACTTAAAATATACACTGGGGCTGCAGAACATAGCTTTATATACTAATGTAAAGCCATTACTGAAAATTTCAATGCAGACGTAATGATGAAATCATTAGCCCTGAGAAATTACACGTGTATTTTGCAAATAATCCATGCATTTTCTTTCTTAGCATCTCTTAAATTGGACAAATCTTTCAGGAATCAGTGTCCAGAAATAAAGCTCTCCATTTTTCATATAGGTATCACTGACAGTAATTATTTGCATATTCAAAAGTCATTTCTCTAGTCAAGAAAAGGCAGTTTTGTGTCACAGGACATAGCCCTGGACTGGAAAGTTATGAGAAGACCGTAGAGCTTTGGTGTCATGACAGCACCTAACAAAACTTCCACAGGGCTCAGCAGCTCCACCCTCCTGGGGTCTGACTCCAGCTGCCAACACAAGTCTGGGCCCACAGCAGCCTGTCCTCCTCACTGAAGTTTAGCAGTGGATGAACTTAACAGCTCCTTGTCCATATTGCTTCACTAGCAAGGCTGTAAAGCTGCATGTGCATTACTGACATGGTTGTTTTTGCCCTATTTTGTTTCTGTCAGCACATGACACCAGTATTTAATATAATGCTAAATCTGGAGTGATTTTCATACAGCACAGATTTTAAAAGTATGAGCAGCGGATTTCAAGCACTTCCACACAGATGGCAATGCAGTGTGAAAAACTATTCCATTTTCCCACACTCAGATAAAAGAGTATAAATGCCAAATAAACTGAATATTTTCCTCTGAGGAGAAGAAAAATGCAAAAAGAAAGTTCAAAAACAATGTCCCGAAGGAGTCCAGAAATCCCCATTTATCACCTGTTATACAATCATCCTTATTGCAAGACAGTAGGTGGATTCACTGGAATATGTCACACCAAACCACTGTGTTTTGCAATCTCTTACTGCCACCTTATGTCATTTTTTGTCACTGCACAGTGCATGGCATACTAGAAATCTTCAAGAAAATGGTTTTTTTGCATATAGCATTGCCTTTCACAAGTGTTTGTGATTTTATCAACACATTAATGTCTGGCCCTCATCTCTGCATCCCCAGTTCTGCAAGAAAATATTGAACACAGAATTGTCTTTGAAGTTGATGAGAACTGAGAATCCCTAGCACCTTTCCAGATGGTGTAAAAAGGTTAATAAAAATGCTCTCTCCTTAAAAACTATTTCTTCAGTAGCTCATTGCTTTTCAGATATATGGTTTGACTCATTTGCACTGATTGACTCCATGGTTTCCATACTGCTCAGGGATTGAAAAAATAAATTAAGAAAGGACTGTAGTTTTCCTTCTGTTAAATTTAAATAAATAAATAAATAAAATAAAGATGCTTTATAAATGGTGAAACCAGATTAATGGTATACATCACTTGCACAAAAATAATTTACTGAAGTTGCTGATTTAAACAGCACTAAATGAGAGAATACCAAAATGAGTAAGGCACAAGGAAAAACAGTGGTCTATAATGAGCAATCATATTTTATGCCACATAAACTCCATTTTCATAACACGCATTGACTTCAACTGTTCCTACTTACTGCAATCCCATAGCACAATTTTGCAAGACTACTAACATTTATTTTTCAGTATATGCTCCTTTTTAACACATTTCAGGGAACACTTTCAAGGACAATACTGTCAAATGAGAGCTGCAAAATATTCCAATATTTGGCTTTCCCTAAAAATCTAGCAATTACCATATCTCAGTAATACATCCGCAGGAGAGTTATTTAATGTAGTAGGATCCTACTATTTAAAAGTAAAATTACCTTCTTCTGTGCTCAGTTTCCTGAGAGACTACTACCCAAAAAAAGGGACAAACTGATGTGATATTCTCCCTTCTGGATTACACATCCAGCTCTGCTGTCCCCAGCATAGGAAGGACACCGACCTGTTGGAGAAAGTCCAGAGGAGGGCCATAGGGATAATGAGAGGGACAGAACACCTTTCCTATGAAGAAAGCCTGAGAGAATTGGCATTGCTCAGCCTGGAAAAGACAAGGCTCCAGGAAGACCTAACATCATCATTCCAATATCTTAAGGGGGCCTATTGGAAAGCTGGAGAGGAACTTTTTACAAGGGTCTGTAAAGATAGGACAAGCGATAATGGCTTTAAACCAAGATGGGTTTTGGAGAATATTTTTTGAGACTATTCCATCTCTAGATGTGCTAAAGGCCAGGTTGGATGTGGCCTTGAGTAAGCTGGCCTAGTGAAAGGTGTCCCTACCCTTGGCAGGGGGTGTTGGACTACACAGTTTCTAAGGTCCCTTCAAACCCAGGCCATTCCATGATTCCATGACCGGTGCCCTGTTATGACCTTCCATTCTGGGGCATTCTACTGTGTGGTGAAATCAGATGTTACAGGTTGCTGCATTCTGCTTACCTGCAAGGAGAAAGAGTGAAGAATCTAATCTTAAAAATTCCCAAAACACGCCAGATTGGTATAAACAGAACCATATGGCCGATCTTGCAATTATCTGTTTTCCTTAGTATTTGTAAACCTCTCTGTGGTCTGTATTTTTAAAGTTCTAATTCATCATTTCAGGTGCAAAATAGAGTCCCTCCTGTAAAACACTGATGTTACAGGCATATATACTCAAGGTCATTCAAAATATTGGAAGTTTTATTTTTCCTCCATAGATCTAACCTAGTTAATTAAAGAATTTATTAATACAAAAAGAGGAAGAGTAAATATAGAGAAAAATGGCATGGATTAATTTTTCCGAGGGAATGGGTTTAGGGTTTCCAGGGAAACATTTTCTGAGGAAGGACATAAAGAAGAGGGTGGTAACACAGTGAATTTAGTCCTTGAGGGAATTCCAGAAAGGTAGGTAAAATCTGTAAAAGGTAGAGAAAATGGAAAATACATCAGTTGGGATAAGTAGAGTCAGTAGGGAAATGGAGGGAAGCAAAATCCAGAGGATATATAAAAAATTCAGAATTCCACATCATGGAAAATCTGAGGGGTAATTAATGAAAGCTTGCCAAAAGAAAAGAACTTTTGTAGCCTTTTCCAGTAATTTCTAATGTGTGGAGAAAAAAAAGTGTTGGCACAGAAGTTAAGAAGACATTTCTAACACCCTTGTATTTACTCTTTAAAGGCTGTCACTGTGTTGCTGCCTGTTCTTTCATCTCCCTGTGTACATAAAAACAATTGCAGCCTTTTGGTGTCAGCTGCCCTGGCCTGAGCCTCCCACCTCTGCTTCCACTTTGCATACAAATTCCTGCACACCATATTTCAACTAATTTCTGAATTGTCACACCTCCCAAAGCTATTCTCACATCTCTTTCTTTCATCATCTACAGCTTGATCTTTGGATGCATACGTTTGAAAGAAGCATCTGTCACATGCAACTTTACAGGCTTTTTGTTTATTAATTATTTCAGATCAATAGGCATAATTAACAGTAATCTTAAAGACACTACAAAGATCCATAGTAAAAACCAAAGTAACATCTTATTGCAAATATTTGAAAGATGCAATCCTATGCACTGAATTATTTTCTTTCAGCAAAGGTGAAGATCACCCAATAACTGGTCTAGATTTAAAACAATCAATTCTTTACCTTTTCCTCCACCAACTGTGCAATAGCAAGATCTCATCTGAATTGATAGTTTGGAAAATAAAGACTAAGGAATTAAACTCTTCAATCTGTGTGCAGTAAAAATACGGATTTCGTTGATTCAGGAGATTCAAATTTTGGAGTCAAATCTAATAATGAATGCCTAAGTAATTTAATGAAAGACATAATTTGTTGCATCCCATACTCAATTAATCTTGTGCTTCAAGACATGAAACTGTAACTTTCCTTGTGGAAAAAAAAGCTGTTTTTTCTCTGTGACATGGCAATGTGACAGTGGGATAGGTTCAGTAGAGTTAAATAAATGAACAATATATAAGGAAAGAATGATTTTTAAATTAAAAAAAAATCCTAAGTCAAGCTTGAAAAAACAAATTTAAGCATTGATTTTTAAAAGTTACCTATTTTCTATTTTGTCATTTGTATTACATTAAAAGACTTGTGAATGAGCAGACAAGTTCCACAAATAGGACTGATAAAAGCTGACCTGGGGAAAAAGCAGCCCTGGGCCCAGATCTTTCAGAATTTAAGGCTTGTTGACAAATCCGACTACACCTGGCAGCAAAGAGCAGGGTTTTGGAACTGAGTCCCAGAAAGAAATCTATTTGGGATAAAAACTCCTTTCCTTTGCACTTCAAAGCTCTCTGCAAGGTTGCAAGGTCTCTGCAACCAGTTGTGAGAGAGGAGAGTCACAGAAATGGTGCAGAGGGAATTTTGCTTGATATTAAGGATCTCTGCTTGTGGAGAGACTACCAACTACAGTGTCTCTTCCTTGACGCTGAATATAAGTAAGTGCTGAATCAGTGCATTCCTCGAATCAAAAGGACAAAAGGATGAGATATATGGTAAGGACATAAAAGAATGTGCAAAAGATTTGTAATATCAGAGGTCCTTTTTAGATGTGGATAGCCTAAAATCTGCCAAGGACTGCTAGGAAAAGAATAGATGTGTTAATTTCCAGCCTCTTCTAGTCTACATTTTCTGTTTATACAGGTGGCATATAAGTTAATCCTTTTTTATTCATCAGAATAATTAACAAATAATGATCTGCCCATGAACATCAAGAGGCATTCCATAATATGAAATCTTTCCATCAAAACTGAAGAGTCTTCAAAAGGTTTGGTGAACTCACTTCTAAACTTTTGAAAGGTGTGTGACCTTTTACAGAGGTCAGGACACAGGAATTACTTTTGCTTTTAAAATCCAACACTGCATAATTCTCCTCAATTGTATAGCTGTCTCCACAAAGCTTCTTTAAAGTGTTCCTGCTGAACATATAATTGCTGTAGCTGTCAGGTTCTTGGTGATGAAATTATTAAGACTTACTACCTTGCTAAAAAGGGGTATTTGTGGAAAATTAACACCAAGATATTTAGCAGTGCTTTTATATGAGAGACATACATGTCTGTTCCTTCACAGTTATCATGAGCTTCTAAGAAAATATAAAATTATAGACTGGAGAAAATACATGTCATTTCCCTTAGAACTTACAAAAGCTCAGGTAACATTTTAAATAAATTTTATTAAAATTATTAGGCATGTAAATTTTAATGAAGATTTTAAGATACTATAAGCCAGTATTTTAAATTACATTGTTCCGCAGGGCTATCTTCAAGTTACAATTTATTTATAATTTATTTTTAAAATATTACACACACATTTTTGGCAAAGATTTATTGCTTTCAGAGAATAATTCCTTGCAATTCTGAAGACCTCTTCAAGGAGCCACTTAGCTTTTCTGTAATGTTCAAACCCTTGAACAAAGACTGTGACTTTTTACAATTTTAGCTGCTGCTGAGCACAGAACTTAAGACATTTCAGTGATGTCTACCAGAAAGAACAAATTTAAACCTTAGTTCCACTAGACTTAAACCTAACTTTCTCTTTGACAGCATTATTAATATCAGTATTTTCCATGATTCAGGGCTTCATTCAGCCATGACTGAAGACAACTAGTCTCTTAACTGATTTCACTAGCAACTGTGTTCTTTACAGTTTTACAGAAATGGAGAAGAATGATGTAATTACTTCTTTTTTTTACTGTGCACTTTCAATCAGTAGATTAAATCAACACCAACAGCTAACTATAATCATAGAACGAGATAATTGCTCACATTATATGTTAAAGTTCACTTTGTAAAGCAGAGTAAAGAAATCTCCACTTGTATTAATAGAACAAATTTAAAACTAGAAAAAGTCAGATTACATCTGCACTCAGCCTGAGACAGTAGCTTTGCGTGAAGTTACATCCAAAACAAATTATCTTGTCAAATTACTACTTAGGAGGAAGCCTGTTTAAAGTAAAAATGTGATGAATCCATTCATATTTTCCAGCAATACTGGAAAATTTTAAAGCTACTTCCTCTACTCTGGCTGCAAATTTTGAAGTGTGTCTTCCAGCAAGTGACATCCAGAGCAGAGACTCATTGACTGACATCCTGAGCTACAGAAATCCTTAACAGCCCTTGGAAATTCTGGAGGTACAGCCAAAGTGAGAGGACTGGAGGCATTTCCCTTTCTCTGTAGACCTCTGTGTTGTAAAGGGAAAACTTTCTAACCAGCCTCAACTCCTTTGAGCCCTAGTATGTTCCTCTCAAGCCTTGGCAAGTCTGTTTTTCTCATTAGCCCATAAGGGGAAAAAAAGCCCTCTGAGGACACATATTTCCTTAATACAGGAGATTTTACAGAAATCATCTAAGTTCTACATTGGGTCCATCTTGTCCAGTAAATGTTGATCTTGAAAATAAAACACCAATAAATGGACAAAGCTACTAGTGTTGGCCTCTTTTTTCTTCCATGCTTCTTCTTAAAGGATAAAAGATACTTAAGTAAAAGTTTAGAGCTCCCTGGTGATTAATATTAAGAATTCAATAATTTAGAATTCTGACAAAATAATTTTATTTTTTGAAGGATTATTTTCCATTTGTTTGGACCTAACCTTCTCAGTTTTGAGTTTCATATGGTTCTGGAAAGGTAACAAACCAGGCTTACAGGGAATACGTATTTGCCTTACAGAGCAATTGTCGGTGTTATGTAAGAAGTGAGTGACAGAAACATTGCAAGGAATAACCAAGCATGCATAAGTATGGCACAGGGCCTCTGCTTATTAAATGTTTTGCAGCACACTAAGTCAGGAGTTGAGACATATGACAACAGAAATACATCAGTCAACATTGCTACTGCAAATTGTCTTTTCACAAAAATTGCATTCGGCAACAGCTGTAACAGAGATTTCCTCGTCACACACATTCCAAACCTTAAAAATCTTACCTCACTAAACAAATCCAGATCCATTACGAAAAGTCATAAGCAATGTAGCACTTCACTGCTACCATACCAAAATAGATCCAAACATAAAACCATCTGTTTCCTAAGGAAAAAACAAATCCCACACACCGTTTAACACTGTCTCTATTTCTTCACAGTCTGTAGTTAATTTCCAATTTCTTAATTCAACGATAAGTTAGCAGAATGATATTCACAATTAAATTAGCTCCTCCAACTCTAAAACAACAGGTTAATCCATCATATTCAAAGATGCCGCCTACTCAAAATGTAAGTCAGGAGAAGCTTATTATCTGTAGATTTGGCTCCATATTCAAATTCTGAGAGACAGACTCTCAATGCTCTTGAGCTTTGTCATGTATCTTTAAAGAGTGCAAAGCAGAAATGTGGCTATAGTAATTAAATTATCCCTGGTGTATGATGTTCTTACAGTGCATACTAACCACTCAGTCATATTTGACCTTGTTTCACAGAAAGGTCTTTTTCCGAAGATTAGCTTGCATTTCAGGTAATTTTATATCTGGCCTTAGAAAGATCTTCTGGGATTCAGCCAATTAAGCTCTTAAGTATGTTACCTTTATGTAATATTTCTACAAGACACACTGTGTTCCCCAAAATTTAAAGATCACACAGCACTGAATTCTGAAGTATGTAACACCTATGAGATTTCATTGTATATCTACATATTGAGTAAAAATACTGCAACTGATTTTGTTTGATATAGGCTGTCTCATAAAAAGGCAAATCACTCTTAATCAATGGTTAAATCGGAATGATCTTGAACACAAAAAAAAAAAAATGGAGAGTACACAATTTGGCCTCATTATATTATCCAAGAGTTCTTTAAAAGCTTTATTAATGATTTCTTGGTAAGCACTATTCAATACTTAGAGCATGTCAATTGATACTATTACATATTTAAGTAATTCTTCAACAAACATCTTGGCTAAGCAAAAAAAAGAAAACAACAAAAAAGTAAGCACAGGTGTGACAGACTACTTACAAAAGCATTTAACTCTGTTTAATGAAATAATTTATTTCTGAGGAATATACATTTATAATTTCCCCTGTATTCATTTTGCTTTTTGTATTTTGTTTCTTAAAGCCGGAAGTGCCCAGAATTTATCCATGCAAGCTCTCAAATTGATTTATTTTAAGTGACTAGCACTGATATTTTTGGATTCTGTTACAAGCATCTTCCTTGTCTCGTCATATAACTTTGATCAAAGTCAGCTACACTCAAAATTTTAGGAGTCTCTACTTCTGGTTGTTCCTGCTGAGAAACATGGAGTGTCATCTCCAGACATAATGAATACCTAAGAGGTTCAATCAGTTTCATTTGAAGTGTTAAGTGTTCAGCAAATATGGAGAGAAAACCAGATTCAAAGGCAGAAGACTCCAAAAGTCACAAAGCAGGCAGAAGTCACTGATACCTCTCAAGATGTGATATTAATGCTGAGAAAGGAAATTTGTACAGAAGCTGTCTAATGACAGGACATGAAGCACACACCACACCAAGCAGAGTAATGGAGCGGACTAATGACAGGGCTTCAACTCCCTCAACAATTCTGATTCCTGACACCTCCAAGGAATCTGAGTGTTAAAAACAGATCTTAATGTCTTTGGATGTCATGTTTTTATCAAGGAGGAGAGTACAGCAATATTTATCTGCATTATGTAACACAGACTTTCCAACATTTGCAATATGGATTCTGAAGGCTGCAAGACCTTGTATAAACCATACAGTATCATTCCAGCCTCTATGCCAGATTACAGATTTCAGGTAATCAAAACACAATGCACGACAAATGTAAGCAGTGATGACATACCCAGAGTCCTTCCCAAAAATCCTCATACAAATGAAACCTGACATACAGAGCTTGCCGGTGAGCTGGTCACTCTGACCAGCTGAAGAACTGTGTTGGGAAACATCTCATGAAATTCAGCAAGGGGAAACACCAAAACCTGCTCCTGAGGAGAAACAACACTGTGTACCAGTGCACATTGGTGCTTCATTGGCTGGAAATCAGAAAAGGACAAAAGGCAGATGGATCACGGACCCCCAGGCAAAGCAGGCCAGCTGCATCCTGGGCTGGATTAGGGGAGGCATTGCCAGCAGGTCAAGGGAGATGATCCTTCCCCTTTGCTCAGCACTGGTGAGGCACACCTGGAGTGTTTTCTGGATTTCCCAACACAAGGAAGATACGGACATACTGAAGAAAGTGCAGCAAAAGGCCGTGAACATGATGAAGGGACTGGAGCATCTCGCCTATGAGGAAGGGCTGACAGAGCTGGAACTACAGCCTAGAGAAAGATCAGGGAGATCTTACCAGTCTACATATAGCCTGATGGATGGAAAACAAGGAAGCCGGGCTGCCTTCAGTGTTACCCTGTGACAGAACACAGTGGACACAGATTAAAACGAACACATGACACTCCAGGTGAACATAAAACCCCTTTATTTTTTACTCTGAGTACGGTTGAACACTGACTTGGGTTGCTCAGAGCGGTTCTGGAGTCTCCATCCTTTGAAATATGAAAAATTCAATGGACATAAACCTAGGCAACCTGCTCTGCCTGACCGTGCTCGGGCCAGGGCGTGAGCCTTGTCCTCTTGCGCTGTGCTTAAGTCACTTTCACAGATGGGTATCACCCTTGGACACTGCCAAGGCCAGCGGCAGAGGGACTTCCCAGGCAGCCAGCGACGGGATAGCAGGACATAGTCTTAAACTGCACCAGGGTGGTTTAGGTTGGACATTAGGAAGAATTTCTTCACAGAAATGGGGATTATACATCAGAAGGGAGTGTCCGGGAAGATGGGACACCGTCCCGGGAGGTGTTTCAGGAAAGACTGGACGTTTAGTTGACACGGCGGTGTCCGGCACTCGACGATCCCTCCCGGCGGCCTTTTCCAACCTCAGCGCCGCCTCGGCGGTGCGGGAGCGGCGGGAGCGGCGGGAGCGGCGGGAGCGGCGGGCTCGGGGCCCGCGCGGCGGCGCTCGGGAGGGGGCGGGCGCTGTGACGTGACTCCCCAGGGTTGCCATGATGCCGTGAGGGGCCGCCATTACCCCGGCGATGGCGCCTCCCGAGCCGCCCCCCTCACGCGTCTTCGCCGAGCTCGACCTGGCCCCGTCTCCATCCCCGGATGGACGCGTCGGGCCCCCGGTGCTGCCCGGCCGGGAGGTGCACGTGAGCGGCAGCGCGGAGCTGAGCGCCCTCCCGGACCGGGCGCGGGTGTCGCTGCGGCTCGGCAGCCGCAAGGAGGCGGCCGCGGCGGCCCGGAGCAGCGTGTCCCGCCGGCTGCAGTACATCGCCCACAGCGCCCGCCAGCGAGGCGTCCCGGTGAGCTCCGCCGCCCGGGGCCCGCTGAGGCGCCGGGGCCTGCCCCGGGCGAAGGCGAGGGAGGCAGCGGGCGGGGCAGTTCCCGCTTCCCGGAGCAGTTCCCGGAGCAGTTCCCGTCCCGCCGGAGCGGCCCTGAGGGAAGGCGCCCGCGGAGTGCCTTGGTGCCGGCGGGAAGCAGGGAGCTTGGAGCTCTCGGTCCTCTGCCTCGGGAACCGCGGGGGCACTGCTAGGAGAGCCTGTTTGTCTTTGGAAGTGGAAGAGGTGCAGTGTCGCTACTCGGGCTTTCCAGCAGGTTGCTTGTTTAGCCCGTGAAAGTCGTCCTGCTTCGTCTCCCCCTGCGGCGGAGTCGCTGTCCCTGGAGGCGTTAAGGAAAGGCTGGACGTGGCTGTCAGTGCCATGGTTTAGTTGACGTGGTGTTGTTCGGTCAGAAGTTGCACTCTGTGATACCAGAGGTCTTTTTCAGCCTAATTCTGTGATTTGTTCGTGTAACACGGCATTCGCCCGTGCAGGAGGATGGAACTGATGAAGCTGTACACAGCAGCATAACTTGTACCTGTATGTGTCAGAGTAACTGTGTTATTACCAGAGCTTAGTGGCCAGTACATACAGAGCTCTTTCTTCTTTCTTGTTCCACTTAAGTAGAGAGGTTTTGAAAAACCTGGGATATGATCAAGATAGCGAAGTGACAGAAGCCCCATGTGGCCCCAAAAAAGTTCTTTTACCACACTAAGTTTTTTAGCCTCTGGAAGCAATTTCAAAACAATGAAAAAAGTATAGTCTTGCCTTTAAAGCTTTGTCCAAACAGTAAATGCTCCAAAAGGGTGATATTTGTCCTAACAGTTGGGCTGATGATATTTTTGGATTTCACAAAAGTGTTTTGGACACTGTTTCACACATAGGGCTCTTAAAAACAAAACCAAAAAAACCCTGATATTTTATGAAATAAGCTGTTGTTTTGGAAAGTTACTTATCGAAATTCCCTAGGAAGTTTGTGCCTTTTAAGTGTATTCACAGATAAGCTGGAGGAAAAGGGAGATGATAGACTTTGCTATGAACATCACAGTATTTGGTAGAATAAAAAGAATTGCAGAAGGGTTTCCTGATACTGCATGATGCTACAGTGCAAGTCAGTAAATGCAGAATAAGAGAGTAAGTTACTCAGCCTAACCTGAACAAAATAGAATTACCTGGATTTTGGGTTTTTTTAACTCTTATGTGGTCACTGTAGCATCTGTACAAATTGTTCAGGAATAAAGAAGGCAATAAAGCAATAAAGAAGATCACTTAGCCCCTGAAAAGGCTCATATTGCAGCTCTGGGACTAGATGGCAAGGGGATGTGGAGGCTGCTTTAGGCTTGGGTACATGTCTGAGTGCATGTCTGTCACAGGCAGCATTTGTCATGGGTTCTGTAGCCATCAGGATGACTCATTCAGACAAAATAGGTGCATCTTTACCAGGGATTATAGGTTAAATGCCTTCAGTGTCTATTAAGTGAGTTAAGAGGAGTTGAAAGTGGTGGATTTTAAGAGGAATGGGAGAAGACAAAGCAATTCAGCATGCATTCATTCTTATTAGTAGAGAAAATGTTAAGCTTTGTACCCAGCACCATAGTGAGCTGTCAGATTATGGGGCATTTTTGTCCTGACTGCAATGAAATAGCTCTTTAGAGCATGGCTAGATAGAAAAGATAGTTGCAGACAATTACCCTACAGTGAATCTGAATAACTGACTTCCAGTTTTGACTTGAGACCGACTGCATTGGGATAGCATTGATCATCCCACATGCGGTGGCTGGCACACAACAGGAGTAGGCAGGGTGTTAAATAGGTGAGTGTGCTTTAGAGGGTCTCTGTGCACCACTCCAGGCTAGAAGAAAGGATTGCAAACTGACGTATGACTTGGACAAACAAATGGTTTCATTTGGGTTTATAACAGGTTCAGAAAAGTAATGTGAGCAGGGTGGAGAGTGGGCTGTTTTTACAATGTGAGAGCATTCAGTGTCTTATTATAGTTACAATAATTTCACAGTTATCTTCTTCTGTTTCAGAGATGCTGTGTGTTGGAGAATGGAAATGTTTTTTCCACTTAGTTGAGAGACTGTGAAATTCTGCTTGAGTCGTGGGTTTCTCAGTGTTAGCAAAGTGTTAGCTCTAGGGAACTCTGAGAAAAACAACATGAAGTTATTTTTTTTTCAGAGTAGTTCCCCATAGTATAATTTTTAGTGCTTTGTTTCATGAAGTTTTAAATCACTCTACTGCTGGAGCTTTTATTTGCCTTGCAGCTTTTCCACTAACAACTCTCACTGCTGGCAATTTGTTCCTAACTGCATTTGCTAACTTCACTTGCAGCTAATACCATTCTAGACGACTGTAAAATTATAGTTCTCTCTTCACAATCTCCATATGGTTCTAGTTGTTGCAAGCTTATCTAAGGCCTCTTTAGAAATCATCTAACTATGCTATATATTTATTTTTAATTAATCCACAGAACAATTTCTTCAACCCTTGTTGTGGCTATAGTAGGAAGTCTGTGAGATCAGAAGTGCATAACCTTTGCAGCAGCAGGAGCTTGCATTAGTAGCTTGTCAGAATGCCTGGGGGCAGCACCTGATTTCCATATGCATTTACACTGGATTTTAATCAGAAATAGATGCACATAGTGGCATTTATTTATAGAGTGTTGTAACTATATGCAGCACTTCAGAGCACAGAATGTGGTTTCCCCATTGATTTTACATTCCCTGTAGCCTTCAAAGCAGTCTCCCTTAATCAGCCCAGCTGCTCAAAAGTAACATTTTATTCTCTTTCTCTAGAAGCCAACAGATTTTGTGTTTGCCACCTATGATTTATCTGGGGAGTGGTGTGGAGATGACACTTGTTTTCTTTAATGGCTATATCTAACAATTGGCATTGGCACCTTGTTTAAAATAACAGTGATAATATTTGTACCTGTCAGAGTGTTATTGAACAAAACAAACCATCTAGTAAACTATATCTGGTAGGCTCTGGGTTAGAGATTGTCTGAACTGGGATTTGTGCAATATTCTCCATATTTCAAAACTTATTCATGAGTCACAGTTATGGATGCACATCCATACAATCAGTTAAAAAAGGTTTTAAAGTTTGCTCACTCAGCAGCTCACTCAGAAAATCTTCAAATGTCAATATATCCCTGAATGAAGGTAAAAACCTGTGTTTTTAAAAGGCATCACCTTTTTTATATTACCACCTATTTAAAGAAATACATCCAGAGTACCCTGCATTTGCTGATTACAAATCTGCTTTTTGCCTTTCTGTTACATATACTTATATTATTTCTTCACTGAGCAGCAGAAACTTTGTCACCATAGGTTTTTGGGTTATCATTCTGTCATCTCATGCCAAGCAGACCAGACAGAGTGAGGGGATGAGAGGCTGGAGCACAGCTACCCAATCCCAGAAGGTGCTCACCATCCTTAACTATCTAGAGACACTGTGGATGACTGTCAGGAGACAGGAGCATACATCAAGGCTCTCATTAACCATTTCCATAGTGCCAAGAACAAAATTGCTGTGATCAGATGGAAGAAGCTAACTCTTTTTTTTTTTTTTTTTTTGATTGTTCAGATATCTTCATTTTTTGTAATGTAAAGTTGTGCTGGATATTTCAGTTTGAATGTACAAGTAGATTTTAAGAGACATTTTCAAGTGTCTCCAGATATTTTTTATTTTTAGTTACACATATCAGCATACATTCTAAATTATAAACGCTTTCCCTTGCTCAGGCTTGGTTTGTGTGTCATAAAAAGGTCTCATAGTTTTATAAAAGTCATTAGCCAGGAGCAGAACACGTAATTTTACGTGCAGATGGGCTGTCCTCTTAGTGTGTTGTTACATATTTGTCTCCTTGAAGTGTGTTTTTGCTAACTTACCCGTTTGTTTTTTTCCCTGTTCTCTTCTGAGGAAAAGAGCAGTCATTCCTATAAACAGCCAGTGTCATGAGGGTGAGCACAATAGTTCTGTGATGAAGACATTCTTCAGAAGTAGCAGATAGGTGCAAGGACTAAATAAGGTTGTGTTCAATTGAAAAGAGTGAAAATACAAAGCAAAGCATATTTCTAGACTTGGTATGCTCAATGGGATATTGACTATCTTTTTCATCTTTGTTTATTTTAGAGTGCCTGCAGCAGTGATGTGATGCCACATAAAAATAGGCTTTATAAGCAGAATTCAAGTGTGATTTTGTTAAAGAGTTGTCCAGTGGCTTCTGGGGTGATTGAGATGCCTGTATTGTTATATTAGTTTAATTTTTTTCTGTGACTCTTGGCCCACAGATCTAGAAAATGGAGGAAGTTATTCCAGATGTCCAGAACACCTAAAATGCAGCTTTCCCTAAGTCACAGTGAAAAGTATTTCTTCTGTGACTGTTGCAATCAAATGGGTATTTCTTCAGCCAAAATATGAATAGTAGACATAAGCAGTAGGGAAGAATTTTTTTTTTTCTTTTGAAGTAGTCTCAGTCTTGATTCCAATTTAAAATTCTGTTGTCTCCTACCTGTGTTTTGTATATCTTTGTGTGAACGCAGTCACAAACAGAAGTGAAATATCTATCAGAAAATGTATCACAGCAGGCTACCTTGTTATGACTTCAGCAATTGTTTCATCCATTTATCTTCAGTAGCACATACAGCTACCATCAAATTTGTTGGGATTAAAACTAACGGTGAAGGAAATTTTGTAATACATGGTGCAAAATGATCTTTCACTCCATAATATCGATCTTGCCGTAGCACTTGGTGCCACAGGATGGCAGTGTCCTTAAATACACAGGAACCTTGGGATGGCACAGCCAAATTCCAAGGCTTGGATCTGCTCAGCAGGAAGGAGATCCTGTTTTTAAAAAGGATTAAGGAGAGGGGAAGGGGGAAAACAAATGCATTTTTTTTCTATGTTTGCAGTTGTGCTACAGCAAAGTTATATCTGTAAGATACGAGTTGTAGAAGTTTTTGTTTTCTGTGTGCTAATTTCTGTAGGATATGTGAAGCCTCTGGGGAAAAGAATCTTTCTTGGCAATTTTAATTGGATTCTATCATAAATAGTAAGATTTGCCCCATTTTGTAAATTCAATGAGCTGTTGATGCTAGACTGTCTCAATCACTCTTGAGCAAACCCCAGCCAGCCACACAAAAGAAAAAATACAGCTTTTATGGACTACTAGCCCTTGCTAATCCTTGCCCTTACTAGAAGAGATTTTCTGAAAATATCTAAAAATAGGACTGTTGTTGTTAAATATGAGCACTACCAGTCAATTATTACACAAATTTTGAAATTTCAATTTTTTTTGTAGACTGCTATGCAATGGTAATAAAACCATATAATATTTTAAAAGGAAAATGCTTCTCATAGTTAATATTATTTGCATAAACTTATGCATGCATGCTACGTGATAAACTTGAAGACTTGAGCATCTATAGGAAATATTCTGACACAAAACATCTTTTGAAATGTGTCAAATATTTCCTATGCAAATAAATTTAGTAAATAAAACTTCTTTAGTAACTGGAAGGCTGGGTGTCTGCTTTACTACAGTTCATGGGTGCAAAGCTGCAATTAAACTGTAGGCTGTGCTTTTTTGCTATGTTAGAGTAATTTCACAATTGTTTGTTCAAACTGTTTACTGCTGAGCAAAGTGGGTGAAAGATACGTCACTGTTAGACCAGTAGCAAGCTGGTCAGATATTCACATGTAACTGCAGTTATTCTGTGTCTTCCTGAGTTCAGTATCTTATTTACATGTCCTACAGGATTTGCTGGTGCTCTGTGCAGCCATTATGTTGACCAGTGTAGCTGCTGTTGATGCCAAGATATCACTAGTGGAACAGCCTTTTCCAAGGGTTACCATTATGCCAGAATAATAGCTGTTAAGTCTTTGTTCATATGACCTTGCTACAAGCTGCTGCTTCTGCTAAAATGTCTTAAAATAGAAGCCTAAAAAGCACTTCTCACATACTTTCTAAAAGCAATTAAAGCTTCTAGAATTCTTGTACCTGGTGAATTTACAGTTACACACTAATATACACAGCTTCTACCTAGCATCCACTTTTATGACCTAGTTGTTGTCTTCAAGGGAATAGTAGCAAAATCACATTATAGAGCTACTGTATAATTGCCTTAGTATAATGCAAGAAGTCTTTAATATCCAGCTAGTTTTTAACTGAAGATATTTACATGGAAAATTCAAAATTTCTGAGGCAAAGTCATAAGTAATATGCCAAAACAGTTCAGCTTTTATAGGACATTGTGTACATACTGCAGATGCTTAATTTCTGTCTTTTAAGGTTATATCCCTCTACTTTGTTTTAGGAAGAAAATATGACTGTAACAGAAGATTTTAGTAGGGTAGAAAATGCTTACCAAATGGAAGCAGAGGTATGTATTCAACCTAACCAAAAATAAAATAAAATAAAGAATAAGAAGTGTGTCAAGGACCTATAAAAATTTGCAGATTATCTTTTCTCAGACCAAGAAGCATAATGGCAGGATTGTCCAAAAAAGCTATTTAAGGAATGAAGCTTATAGCAGAGTTCAGCTGCACTCTTCTATTTTGTGCAGGGCTTGTTTTCATCTCAGATGAATGTGTGCTTTTTAAATGTTACCTAATGCTACAGACCAGCCATATTTGGTTATGGGGCAGTGTGAGCAAACTAAGAACTCTGAACTCTCCTTCACCCATAACCCTTCCTGCCCTCTGCTTCTTGCAAGAAGTTGGTGAGTTCAGAAAGCTGCCCCAGTTAATAACACTTTTTTTTTTCCCCCAGCTCAACTTTCTTTTTTTTTTTTTTTTTTCATTATTTAAGCTCCTTGAACTGGGAGCAAATGCAAGATCTGCTTAGGCCACAGTTACACAGCACCTGGATTTTGGTCTGTTCTGTACAACTCTGCCATCAGCTTGCTCTAAATAAAGTAAAGCTTATTTTTTCCTGGGTAATTGGCTCAGAATTTTGTAGGTAAAAAGTGCTCTGTGAAATGCAGATATTATGGCAATAATCCCATTTACTTCAGTATCTGCTAAAAGGAAGTATATATTTGCACATTCATGCCATAGTAGGAAATAAACGCTGTGCTTGAAACATTCACTGAGGGAAATTATGTGTGTTCGGCTAATGAATTTTTTTTAGACCATAAAACTCTAATCACTACCCAGCAACTTTAGAGATTCTTACAAAGTAAATCTAGAAGCCTGCAATAAAATGATAGCTGTTTTATAGAGCTGTGGTTTACAGTCCTCTTAAACAGGTTCAGCCTCCTTAGTTTGCTTGTTTTAAGGCATATTCTCATCTTAATAACACCAATAAATACAGAAATGATTGAGAATTTGGAGAACAAAATTTGGATTTTAAAATGAGTCTTAAGATACTTAAATAGTGTGCATCATCATTGTGTTCTGAATGACTTCAACTTCCTCATGGAGACACCTACTACTCTAAGAGCTTAAATCACCATTTTTGTTAGATAATATGTACTTAAAATTAATAAAACTATTATTATTATTATTATTATTATTATTATTATTATTATTATGGCTGCAGACAAGCTTAGGCTTACAAGTTCAGTCTTAAGTGTGAACATAACCAATTATCTGTCTTTTGCTACTAGTTTTTATATAACAAGGATTACATGTGGAAAGCTAATTGCTTGGATTTAGTGTTGATTTGTAAGCAGCTTGGACCAGCTGTAATTGCTTTTGCAAAGTAGTGTGGTTGCCTGGGTCCCTGGCATTGGGACTGGAAGAATCCAGCCACAGTGCTGCTGTTTTGGCTGCCCTGCATGCTGAGGTAGCAGTGTGGCCACTCTTAATGCAGAGATTAGTCTCTCATTGCTTCTCCCTTTTTGTGTATCTATCTTTGTTTCATTAGTGCAGCTTCATAAACCAATGAAGTTCCATTGAGCAGCATGTTTGCCTGCTTTAGCAATATAAATTAATTTAAAACTCACTTTCACTCGCCTCTCTGTTAAAGAGTTTGCCCTTATATCTGTGTTGTATGTAAAGTCTTGGAAATCCTATGTTACTTCATTCTGTAAACTCTTTACCATTTGTCTCCTGTAAAGAATTTTTAGAAGATTGAAAAATTTCCAAGCAAATAGCTATTTAAAGGTACAATGAAGAATTCAAAATATTTTTTCAGCTGTAAAGAGATAATTTTAATTCATCCTATAACAAAGGAAAATACGGAGAAGAATGAAGTTGTGTATAAGATCACAAAGCTCTGTAATATCTGTATCATAGTAGTTCACTATTGCATAGCGTTCTCATGGGAGGGAGATTATGTTGGTTTTGTGCATTTCTTAATACACTTGCCTCCTTATAAACCATAACTGCTTGTCACTTACAGCTGTATCCAAACCTTGGAATGTCTGTTTTGCATAGCCTCATGTTACTTTTTCACACTTTTTAACTTTAATAACTAATGAAGTTAAAACATTTCTTTGCATTTTAATGTTCAAGCATTCTCTGTAAGTGCAATTTATTAGATGTAGCTCTAAATGAAAACTATGAATTTTTTAGGAGGGGGAACAGCAAAATCAGCTATTGCTCAGTTGTTTTCTGCCCCTGAGGGTACCTGATCAAGTGCTTCCTTTGTAACACTAAAGTTCCTGAGTGCCCAGAAGTGCCCTAGTCTGAGTAATTGATCTCCTGAAGACCCATAGTTCTTCTGTTTCATCATTATTTTGTTTCATCCCCTAGAAGGAGCAAATCTTGTAAATGCTGATGGCAATCTGGAAAACACTATGACAGTCCTCATAGTGAGACTTTCCCCAAAATACAGCTATGACAGTTTTCTGGCAAAACATCACAGGGGGATGTATGCTTTTTATATCTATGGCAAGAACTCCCACTGAAGAAAAATCTGTAGGTGTAGCCTCATCTTCAGCCTCTGTTCAATTGACACTACACCTTTCAGAACCACTGAAGCCAGGGTAAGGGTCAGGTACTACACCAAAAGGCTATCGTGGGTAGCAAGATGAGAGCATTAATTACTTTGCAGTAATTGTCAATAGCTGCTTTTTACCTTACTCTGTATATGAAATAGCTCCCTTCTTGCTCACTGAGAGACTCAGCTTCCTTGAATTATCACAGTCTCCACAGGGTAAATCTCTGGTATGCACACAGGAAGTTGCTGCAGTACAGTTGACATGCTGTAACTTGGATTTCTGTGTCATATCCCTTCACTGGGGTGGAGTGATGCATAGACTGCAGTAGCCATGGGGGCAACTGTATGTCACAGGTGTTGGCAGTAGAATTTTCTTTACTGCAGGTTTTTTCTTCCATTCCTGTGGAAGCTGCATTACTGTGCAAAAAGAAGTGAGTCAGGGGTAAGAGAGAAGGTGAACCTGACTCATGGTGAGAGCACTGTACTGGAAGTGAAGATGAGGTTTTAGACTTTCTAAAAAAAGAGTTAGGGATCCAGGATTTATTTCTGATTCCAGAATGCTGTATCAGCTCAGTGTCATTGCTTCAGTCCTGGCAGCTGTGCTTTCCCACAGAGAAAAGCTGGCTCCTGCTTGGAACGTTGCTGCCTGGCTAGATTTTCCACCAGGAAAACTGTTGGGTGCTGGCTCTAGGGCTGATAGTGATTCCTGCTTCATAGCATTTGGGAAGGACCTATTCCTAATGCATCTCCATTTAATGCTTCTTAAAGCCAGAGACCGCTAGGTGTTTAAATTGTTTTTAATCCAAGTCTGAAGTGCCCAGTTTGCTCTTGCCACTGCAGTGGGTCTGTTCAGACAACAAAGGATTTGGAGCCCACTGCAAGCTGAACTGTGCTGGGCTTAGCTTAATCTCATAGATGAGGTTTCTTTATGCTTGGAATTCAAATGTAGTTTTCCTTTGTGCACAACGTTTTCCACATCATTTTTCTTGAGCTTCTGCATAATTAACATCAAGCAATCTAAGAAGGGACAAACCAGGATGTATCTAGTCATGTGCATCAAAGGGCACATTCATTCTTCAGATTGTCTGCATACCAAGAATACCTTATTTCCTCAGAAAGGGATTTCTTAATCCTCAGTTTTAACCCATTTAATGAACTTCTTTCTCTTGCAAACCTAATGCTAGTCTCTAGGGCTATATAGAAGTTTTAAAAGCTCATAAATGTTGGAGTTATATGCAGGACTAGTATGTTTAGTTAGCTTGTAGATGTCTGGCCTCATTTAAATAAAAGTGTTGAGTCATAGTGGAAAATGAAAATATTACTCATGTAATGTCTGTTCGCTCACTCCCAGGTCTGTATCATATTCAGTGATTTCGGACAAATGCAGAACGTTTGCAATCTACTCATTGAAAAGTTAGGAACCTCTGTTACCATCAATCCACCTCATTTCTACCATACACCAGAAGCCATAGACACCCTTCGGTAAGTTCTCTCACACGCCAAAAGGCTTACAGCCTCAGTTAATGTGAATACATAATTCATGCTCTTTGCAATGGGAGCAAGTCGTTTCCTTCACACCTATTAATATTTATGTTAGAGTTTTAAGTATAACTTACAAATTAATGCTGTTCCGCCTAGCAGATGGAATTTGCTCTTGTCCCTGTGTAAAAGCAGAATGTAATAAAAATTGTTTTCTCCCAGATTTCCACTGGAATATAATCTGCTGTGAATCTTAGGTCAACAGAATTTGGCTTTGATTACATCATCATGTGTAGATAGCATTTGTATTATTCATGAGGGTGCAAGTGTGTTACCAGCTGTTGATAATTTTAAGTACCCTTGCCAATTCCCATTACTGTGAAAGAACCAGGTGTGGCACTGACTATTCACAAGTCCAGACTTCTCCCACTAAGTGGAAGGGACAGAAGGAAGTTTAGTCTTGGTTGGAGTTTTGCCTCTTTTAAGAAAATAGTTGCCTGGTCCAAGAAGCAGGCTTAATTAGCTGCTATTAAAGGTTCCAGAGATGCCAAAAGTGAATGTCAGAGGTATCTACAGGACATCAGGAAATATGGTCAGCGAGGTTAAGCAGGTGCTAGTATACCTTGCAGCTGAGCCACCGAAATGCCTGGAGCAAGGGCTGAACTCTTGCTCTGCACAACTCGGCATGGATGCCTGCAGCATACAGGTGTTAGAAATGCTCGATGTCATCGGGACTAGTGAGGATCCTGACATTTCCTCCACACACTCTCCCCTCAATACCCAAGCTGTGGCCCAGAAGCTGGGGGAAGGTGATGTGCCTTAGCATCTCTGCAGTTACAAAACCTGCAACTTTAATAAAAAACTTGGCAGGAGCAGTGGTACATCAGTTGGACCTGTTTGTTATTGTGCTGCTGCTTCTGCCTCTCAGCCGTCAAGTGTGTGTCACTGCCGTTGGGAACACACGCCGGAAAGCCCAGGAAGTGTGTCGACTGTTTGGCCAGGCACTGGGAAAGCCTTTATTGATAAAAGAAGAAGAAACAAAAGAATGGGGAGGCCACATAGACAGTCACCTGTCACAGTCTGCTGATTCACTGACTCTGCAGGAAAGAATCCAGAATGCTACTGCTTATGCTTCTTGCAGAATCTTCGCTGTGTTTGAGATAAAGGGAAAAGAAAACAGGAGAAACAAGTTGCTCTAGAAACCTTCAAATCCTACATATTTTCTTAATAAAATTTTTATGCTTTCTTGTGCTTTCTCATGCTTTTTTTTACTTCATTCCTATGTTAAGTCTATCCCCTAAAATTAAGGTTACAGTTAATTCTGTAAGTACAGTTCGCAACTGCTTATTTTGGTTCCCTGGCCCCTGTAAAACAGCAAGATAGTTTACGTGCCAAACATTTGGCACTCCTGGCTGAAACTGCACTACATTTACACCTTTCCTCCCAAAACTGGAAGGAAATTAACCCCTGTTGCTGAGTCATGGCAAATTTAACATGCGGTGTGTTCGCTTCTGAAAAAATTGAGTGTTCAACATACAACCTGCTTAGGAATGTTTTATTTCATCATAGGAAAAAAATATACATTTTATCCTGGTGTCTGTTTGCTCAAGTTTAAAAAGAATAGCTGTTTTCTGGACGTACATTACACGTACAGACACTAAAGTATTCAGTCATGAGGGTAGAGTTTTTTCAACCATGGCTGCATAATGTATTTTGATCCATCATATCCACTGAAGTAGGTTTCCATATCAGGATGATACACCTGAGGAAAAAATATTTAAAGTTGAAGAAGCATCAGAATTGGCAATAAACTGATACTTAAATGAATTATTGAAGTTACTACACTGTTTGAAAACTCCTGATGAGTTTAATGTACATAGAGGTACTTTCAATGGCATTTTCTGTGTGCCCTAATCGAATTTCTGTCATCAGAATAGCAGCTCTCTCCAAGTACTTTATAAAATGTTGAACAGATCTCATGAGATGCTATAAGCTAGATTTACACCAGCATCAGTGTTTAAAATCAGCACTGTTTCTTACTGAAGTAGTTCCCACTCATGTTGCTGTTAGAGGTATTTGGTATTTTAGTTGGATCAGTTATCTAATCCAATGAGGCAGCAGGAACAGTAAAGAAGCAGTGGGGGAAATGGTGAAGACAGACCCAGGTGATTGCCTTAGGTCCAACATGAAGATGCAAACCCACCAAGGACAATCCAAGCCTTGTCCTGCAGGAAGCCCACAGTGAGTGGCTCAGACCTATCAGCTGGCAAAGGGTCATGACAAGTCTAAGGATTTTCTGATCTCTCAACTCTTCAATAAATTACTGTGCCTAGGAGGTTGTACAAAAGGCTGAGTGAGAGCAATCCACGAACCTTTTGGATTTGGGGCATGGCTCACCATCTGTTATTAATCTCATCTTGACAACTTTGAAATAACTGATTTTGTGAGCTTGTTACCAACAGTTTCTCTAATAATCTGTCAGAGATTTAACCTGCCACGCAGGTGAATAGAACAATTTGATACCTTAAAAGCTAATTCCACAAGATAAATATTTAAGATTAAGTGTCTTGTTTCTCCCCATGGAATATAAAGGAAACTGAGGGTAGCCAGCTAACTGGCATAGTGAAAGGTGCATTTTTTTAGACAGTGTGGGCAGGATCAGAACCCAGTTTTAAAGACTTATGATACTCATCTGGAACAGCATAGTTCCTGCTCCTAAATTCAGGCATGTTGGCATATTCTGTGTTACAATTGGTGGCTAAAACAAAATGGACTGAACTAAGGCTTCTCCCAAATAAAAGAGGTGATTGTGTCACACTGTGGTTGAGAGGAGTCCTTTATGTGCAGCAGCACAGTTTTGACAGCATGGAGAGTCTTCAGACCAGTCTGACTTAAACACTTCTTTTGGGAGGTGTTCCCAAAAGGCGGAGGATACCAATCTGAATCTGCTCCATTTGGTTAGACCCAGCATTGCCTGTTAGATGAATGCTTCACCTACTTGTTATTTTAAATACAGACCCTGCCAGTATCCACAAAGAAGGCATCCACAGCAGCATAAGGGTCCCTTACAAAAAGCCACCTGTACATAGCATGCATGCCTGAAGGCTGTTTTCTGGATCGGAGTCTCAGACTAGTTTAAAAATTGGGTGTGCTTTGCATAAGCTGGGAATCAAAAGCTACTTCAACCCTGTGCACAAAACACAATTTTTGGCTCCCAAAGAGTTTTGCAGTTAAGAAAGGAGACATTATTCAGTCTGGGCAGCAGCTGAGCAGGAGCTGTTTGGAATGCAGATTTTTCAGAGTAGAATTAAGAAACCACCATACTTTGCTAGATCCCCAGAAATCACAAAACAAAAGTCTGGGTCTGCAACAGCCTATACATAATGGAAATCAAGTTGCTCAAACACTTAGAAACCTCAGCAGTTGGATACTGTAAAGTGGGTAGTACCTGAGTTTGGTCATTTTCCAGCTTCCAAAAATCTATGGTTGAAAGCACAGCAGTAATTTATCTGCTTTATCAGTTTTCACTAACTTTGCATCCTAGCTAGTATCTATTGAGCCAAAGGTCAGCCAACTTTTAAACATACAGGATAACAATCAAGTTGCAACTGAATAAAAATGAATACTACCTCTAATCCCATAATAACTGCTATCTCTTCCTCAGGAACATAAGCTGTAGATTTTCCAAATCCATTTGCTTTGTTAATTAGAATTTGATAATGAGGAGTATCTTTTAGATCCTGTAAAAATAGAAAGAAAATAAATAGCCTCAAAGAGGTATGATGACTAAAGATTATATATTATAATCAGTTAACTTTCAGTGGGCTTACAGAACCTAAATTGAGGTACATGTATTTATATATGTGTGTGTATATCTGTACAGCCAGTTAAATTTTATGATTTTACCAATGTCAGCATTAAATATAAAGCAATCAGAACTGCAACACACAAAGTTCTTGGCATATTTGAAATATTTTTAAAGAGTCAAGAGTTTAATTAACCTTTTATTTCCACAGAAAAACAAGACTTGCAAGAAATTAGACTTAAAATATCCTTGCTTTTTGTACATAGGCCCAATGACCATGTGCTACCACCCTTCTTCCTTCACAAGTGACAACTGAGCTACAGAGAGGAAGAGACAAGTTCAGAACATAATGCCACCTCCAATAACCATGGTCCTGATCCTGGAGAGAGCTAAGGCAGTTTCTACGTGTATATATATGAATTTTCCAACAAAGAAGTGCCTATGAAAATAAATCCTGGGCCAGGGAATATGGGCCATGATACTCACTGCTCTCCATAAACATTCCTGCCCAAAGTAACCCACAATCTAAACAAATAAAAAAAAAAGTGATGGATGAATACAGATGGAGTTTATGAAGAGATCAGTATCAATCAATGAAAAGGCAGTGGCCTCTGCTCAGGGATTTCATAAAGATCTGGAAGTCAGAGGAAGGCAAGGAAAAGTTGGGCTGAAAACGTGGCTTATGTTTTGAGGTATTTACAAGGATCAAGCTTAGTAAGCTGCTGCCTGAAGGTCAGAAGGTTTTGCAAGGTGCTTATGACATGAGAGGCAAAGGCAATTAAAACCCAGAAACCAACAAAAGACAATTAAACCCCTTGTCATTGCTCTTGAAATTAAAACAGTAAAGATGAAGACAAGACCGCTGGGACAATAGAACAATGTAAGGTACATAAAAAGAATCAGTGTCTGCTGGGAAATTCTTGGGGGTTCAGCTGGTGATAGCACTACTGAGAGGAGAAAAGAAAGCAAGGATGCAGGTGTTTTGGAAGCCAAAGATGAGTGACATTTGGTTAAAATTACATCAGAGAAGGAACCAAATGCACAAAATGGGACTGAATGTCAGTTCCCAGCTGAAGATGAATTTTCTGCTATAAGTGAAGATTTTCATGTTTTCCTCATTTTCAGTCCCCTGACTTAATGATTAGTGTTAACTTCCTGCCACTTAAGCAGCATGTCAGTGGCATGCAGAGTATGCAGCATTGCATTACCAGATTAGCACTATCAACAAAGATTTCGCATCTGCTTTTCAAATACAAGGACTTAAGCAAGAAATTCAGAGGCTTTCAGAATTCTAACAAAAATATGTTTTAAAACAGATTTACACTCCAAGTAACCAGTCCTCAAAAACATTGCTTTCTCACTGAAACTGATTAAATACAGAGGGTTATTTGCATTTCTCAGGTGCAGTGAAGATGCCACGAATTATGGATAACCAGATAAAGGATATAGCAGCTTCTCAACTTTAGTCACACAGCAGTAGAAATCCCTTTAGACAGCACAGGTTGACACTGGTACTTTAAATACAACGCTGCATATAAAAAGTGAGTAGTTTTAATTTGAGATATGTCCACTACCGCCCTGACCAGCGAAGCTTAGCCAGTCAGTGGTGTAAAAACCAAGCTGTAGTGGGACCACTGAAGCAGCTGAAGTGCTGAAACAGCAAAGGTACCACTCAGCTGCACAGGTGATACAGAACTGTGGAGTATTTCCCACTAGGATAGCAGGATGTTGGTCTGTAACAGTGTTTCTGAGGTATTCTGTATATATTTTAATAAAGCAATAATTTAGTACATTCAAACCTGTTTCACTAGAGGGTATCTGGGTTGCAGTTGGTCTCCTGGAGTGTTAGCTTTTACATCCCATCCAACAATGACTCCTGAGTAGCCAAATCTTCTGTGAATTATTACCTGGCCCACACGGAACTTAATATATTCAGGCTTTGGACTGTGGACATGAGTTGATTCTAATTTAACAAAGAAAGAGACTTAGCAAGGATAAAAGTTATATTAAACATTTTAACGGAAATCATTCTGCCTTCTACTTGAAGAGAACTGACAACAGGGGAAGTAGAGAAAGATGCTTTGTTTTTTCCCCCAGAATATTAATTGCTATATTTTACAAAGGAACATCCACTAAGAAAGACACTTTTCTGTTTGTATACATTTAATATCACATAGGGATCTTAACAGAGATTTAGAAAGCATTAACACATGTATGCATTAACAATTACTTAAGCCTTACATACTTTACAGTGCTTACATGTGGTAACTTATTGTGGCATTATTTTTTGCCTGTTTAGATCACAGAATTCTTCTATTCAGTCTGATTAGGGACTTTTAACAGGAACAAAGTGGTCAGCTATTTCTTATTCCTTTTATGAAATTGATCTAAGTCAGTTCATTTGAATCAGGTGAAAGCTGCATCACTGTTTTGTAGGTCAATACAAAACACATACACTGGTGTTTTCAGTAAAATATATACACAGTTAAATCATACTGATACTTCTACACAACACAGGGAAGAGACCTTGGGTTTTATATCTCCTGTTTTGTTTACTGAATATTGTCAATCATGTTTAGAGAGATGAAAAGAGGAAAACAGTCTGCCATTTACAAATTAACTGTAGAAATCCGCTATAGAAGTCTTACAGACAACAACACGAGTAAAATATAAAAGGATTGCAAAAACTTCCATACCTGCAAAATAAGAATGGGGTTTTGCTTCATTTTCACCACTTTTAGTTTTGCTTTCTCCATAGTACCAGCTCCTAAAATGTGAAATTAATAACTCAGAATATAAAAAAGTTCTTTAGAAGCTGAGTTTTAGTAATAATCAGAAGGTTAATTATTCTAATCAAAATACTGCAAAGCCTTTAATACAAACTTCTCTACAATTTGAAGCCCGCATGAGTTTCACATTAAAACCACTTCTAAGGAATACACAAGAAAAAGGAATTTGTTCCAACAAGAAAATAAGAATATGAATCTAATTCCTTTGAATATGTTATTCTACAGTTGCATTAGAATTTTTATATCAGAGGAAACCCACTAATTTTACACAGCTGAGCAAACACTATTCTTCACTCTTAACAGCATGATTCTTCAGTATCATTTGTAAGGTCTTTAAAAATTGGTTTATGCTGGTATGGGCAAGGTGAATCCCTATAAAACAATTTTTACCATATACCAGTCCCTGGTGACGAGTCCCTGCCTAAAGCTGCAGTAAGTGTAGGTTTACCTTCTGCACTAGACTGAATTTTGTCTGAATTTAAAGGGTGGGGAGTAGGGGACAGACATGTTTTGAAAGGGGAAGTGGCTAACGTTCTTCATTGCTATAGTGAAAAAGAGAAAGTGTAAAGAAACAGAAAATGGAACATTTCCTTCTGCTGGCAATGTAACAGCAGCAGGAGTCCATGAACAGAGGTGTTTGGGTAACACTCTCCATCCCTGCTAGCAAGAAAAATCATTGGAAAACCAAAGAACTACAGGTAGTCCTAGTCTTCTTCCTCTTTGATGGTGTCTTTCAGTCTTGCGCCCTTCACCCTGCCTGGAAGAAAGTGAGAGCAGGTTCCTGGGCAAACAATGCTTTTTACAAAAGTTTTGGTTCAGCTCAAATGTGTAGAAAGACTTAAGGCTGACAAATACCTCTTAACAGAAAGAGGAATGGGCAAAATTTTAACATGTCCAAGTGCTTTGTTAAAAACAGCAGCTATTATGGAAGGTCTCAAATGACATTATTTTTAGGATAACCAGTTCTTTATAAAATATCAAGAAGACACAAACAGCTCCAACTATATAAAAGTAATATATCATTTGATCTTTGTAGGTTTTATCTTTAGGTATGCATGGAGCTTTCCACAAAGTTAAAAAGCAATTTATGGTGAACCTTAGAAGAGCACAGCTCCTGATTCTGTTCATAGACCATTCCCCTAGGTTTTGCTGGGAGCAAAACTAAGTCAAGCCCCTCCACAGTTCAGAGGACTTGACACCTTGATTATTGTATGTGGATTGAGAATAAAGGACTTTTGAAGGTTCATAAAAAGTAAAACTGACACAACAACCAGAGCTGCACTCACTTTGCCACTATAATCCTGTGCCTAGAGTGGGTCACACTCTGGGAACAGGAGGCCTTAGATGTGGCTCAAGCTACAGTTCCATGGCCTTTTTGGCTGTCAGATTGCATTCAAAGGAGACAAGGAGGAGGGAGAAGTCTTTTGCATAGGATAAAAAGGATTTATTACTTGATGGAATTCACGGGGAAAAAGACAAAAATGGCAAAGTTGCAACAATTTAAATATGGGTGAGGTTCAAGGGGAAGATACAAATTCATAGCGAATTGGAGAAATTCTCCAGTTGGGAAGGGTAAAGGGTAGGGTTCACAAAGGCATTGTCCAATGAGGGAGGTAGGGGGGGAAACTGGGTCATATGGACAAATAAGACCTCGAGTTTTAGGGGATTTCCAAAGGAGAATTCCAAGCAGGGGGCTGGCACAAAGCAGGATTGACAGGCAATTCAGGATAGATTGACGAGGTGGGTGGAAGGGAATAATTTTGGATTAAACCATTAACTTGAGCAATAACAGAACACACCATTAACAAGAAACACACTGCAACATAAATCCTTTGGAGTACTTCTGTAGTACAAGAATTAAATCTCACAAACCCTTCAACGAACTGAAAGAAGTCCATGAACAGTCTTCTTAAATTAAAATTGTATGTATGTATAAATGGATATAATTTTACTTTTTCCAGACCAATCGTTACATGGCCAGTAATGAAAATTTCACTTCTTAGCCCACAGATTTCCTGTCTATGATTTCTAATTCAGATTTTCTTGAACTACAGTATAGAGCATAAGATATCCATCCAATGCTTTAGCATCTTACCCTACAAACATGCAGTTGCTTATAGTCATTAATTTGGCTAAGTGTTGTGCCTTCAGAGTCAGATAAATTTCAAGGACAACATGGACAGGATCACTGCCATAAGTTACATTTAGTTTCTCACGGAGTTCAGCTTTGATGTTTGTATAGGATATAAGTACAAGGTTTTCTTAAAACTGGTAGAAAGTTCCAGATCAGTCTCAAGAAGCAAACGAGAGATACTTCCTCTTTGTCCCTTATTTCCCCCACAGGACACCTTCCTGCTCAGAACAGACCATGTATGAAATCTCTTAATTGCAGATGCTAATGCCCTACCTTGTCTTTGAGAGCCACAGCTTTAAACGATCTGCCCACGCATCTGGACTCAAGTAAGATCTTGTTGACATGCTCCAAGAGGCAATTATCCTTTAGGAATAAAAATTATCATCATACTGTTTTTAAAACCGTCTCTAGTATTCTTACACAGATTTTTAATACTGAAACATCGAAGTTCCACTTCTGTAGCAAAGAGGAAGAAAGGGTCAGAGTCAATTTCTCCTCAAGATTAATATCAACACTGCAAATGAATATTCTTTCAATCATCACTTGTACCAGTAAACCATATAAACTGTAAATTTTGGAAAATAAATAACATTTTTCATTACAAGACTGCTTTCTTCCTGTACTCAGACCATAGGAATTGTTAAATTACATTCAGATTCTGCAGCTTCAACTGTTACTTGAGAACAGTGAGCATGAAATATTTTAAATTGTGTACGTAATCAAAAGACTATTTAAAAAGCCTACAGGTTTTTGCATAAATCTAAATAATAAGTGGTTGACTCATGCCATGAGGCCTGAAAATTATTTCGCTCTAGGTCTTTATGCATAAGCCAAGTTTAGTTCTCTTTTCATCAGACCAATCTTTTGCTCTTCCTGCTTCGTGTATTGGAATTCCACAGATTAACCACACAGCCAGTGCACTGCACAGGCCACATTTACAACCGAGTCTCTCTTTGCAGGGTTCAAGATGACAATGTTTGCCAATGGACACCACTATCAAAAATTTGTCTCCACTTTTTATTTGGAGATACATGTGTGGGATTCTGTCAATACACAGCTTCTTAATTCATAGAAAAAATGGCATACCTTACTTACTTCTTACCATTGTCACTGCCTTAAGTAATTTACTGTGAGTGAATTTTGTGGGTTAAGAGTCTGTACTGAGTCATACCATGCAAGAAAATGCTTTATAACACTAAGTGTCAAAAGGTGACAGAAAATTAGAACTAATGTTAATCAAATGCTTAATTTTCATCTTTTGAAAGGGACATAACCCTTAGTAACACATACTGGAATGTCCCAAAAAAAGAATGAGATTAAGGCACTCATGCATATTAACGAGATTTTTATGTGAAGAAAACATCAATTGCTATTTGAATTTTAAAAGACATCATTAAGTAACAAAATACAGTCATATTAAACCACAAAAATGCCTGGGGTATGATTTAAATGTTGATTTTATATAGCAAATCCACCCACACTCCAGCTTTCCAGGACAAAGTACCACTGGGGATGAGAAAGAGTACTCTTACAAATAAATGCAGTAGGGAAGGCGAGTCTTACAACCTTTCTGTTCTTTGGATGCGCTCGGCAGACTCTGTCCCGTACCACTGAGATATGAAATACTGTGCAGGAAGAGCAAAGAGCAGCATGGAAATCTGCAGAGCTGCAGCTGCATTGATGTGAGGCATTCCAACAGGAAGTTTCGTCAAAGACACTTCACTGCTGCCTACTCTGAAAAGAGGAAGAGAAAAAATTTAAAAATATTCAAAATATGTAGCTGTGAGCTTTGCTACATGTGTAGTACTTAAAAGTTCCCTTCAGGTTGCTTTGCTGGTTCACAACATAATGTACAATCTGTACTCAGGCATTTCAGTTACAGCTGGAGCATGCTTAATTTAGGCCACTTTAACTGCATTAAGTTTTATGGTACTTAAAAAAGCTAATAGAAGACTAAAATAGAGTGCCTCACAAGACAAAAGCAAAAATCTGCTTTTAAGATTTAAACAGCCACCTTTTTTGTCTGTAAACAGAGAGAAAAAAAAGAAAAATAATCTGATTTGGTGCATTAAACATATCTGGCGTACCAGATTGATGGCCTCTATAAAAATAATCTGTTTAAGTTCAGTGATAATTGCATTTCTGACAGAACTAAGGGGTTTTTCTTTCAGGTTGAAGGCACTTACAGCACTGTACCAGGTTGATAATGTGCCACAGACCCACCACTGGATTAGAAAAGGATTTGACATCACCTCTCATTCCCATAGGCACCTGAAACACCATACTAGGGCATATCCATTATTCTTTCCTCCTTGTCCAAACAATCAAGATATTCACCTGAGGAGCACGTTTACTGTCTTTACATCTGTGAGATTTCTTCAAATCAGAACTAAGATGTGCTGAAATTTGAGACTTGTGTCTTATACACAGGTGTTCTCGGAGTTCCCAGATTTACTGCAGCATTCACCCACTCTGCTCTCCAGGAGCAGCTATTGCAGCTTCTACTCTCTGCTGGACTGGAATACTCAGCCTGCAAGCAGAAGCAATTCACTACAGTTGTGTCCAAGCTGCTTCTAGATCCTGCTGTCCTAATTTATGTAATACGCAAAATAATTTGGGTTATTGTAATAAACACAGCACATGTGCATATAGGAAGGTTGATTTATGAAAACTGCCCAGCAAAAGTAGTCAAGATCACAAAACAATGCCAAAGGGGGCTCAAAGAATATTTTAAGGAATATGGAAAAATCTTAGTGTGTGATGAAGCCTCACTACAAACTGTATTTTTGACTTTTGCATCATCTGCTTGAGCCACCAGCAGTGAAAAAAAAATAATCTCCTTTTAGACAGTGTCAGTAGTTGTAAAGTACTTGTTTAGCGTTGTGTGCTTTGGGAGGAAGGAGAGTCACAGTTCAACCAAATATCCATACCCTGCGAGGCCAAAGGGCTGGACAGGACCCGGGGATCGCTACCGCGCTGCCCACAGCGCTTACACAGCACGGCAGCGCAACTTCTGCCGCTGCACATCTTCCTCCGGTTTCTAAAATCGGCTTTTTGAGCAGCCAGATCCCCCAACAGAAAGGATGTGGCAGCATATAGAGAGTTACCCGAATCAAAACATTTTTGTGAGTATTCCGAAGCACCCGAGCAGCCGCAAGAAGGGGGCTGTGCCTGCACCCCCGAGCGGGGTCCGAGCCGGCAGCGCCCGGGGGGAGCTGCAGCTCCCCGGCTCCTCCCTCGGCTGATCCCCCTCTCCCGGCCCGGCTGATCCCCCCGTTCCCGGCCCGGCTGATCCCCCCGTTCCCGGCCCGGCTGATCCCCCTCTCCCGGCCCGGCTGATCCCCCCGTTCCCGGCCCGGCTGCGGGCGGCAGGTGGGGCTTGGCCAAGGGAGGGTTGTGCCCACCCCTGCACAAACAACGCCCAAAAGGACTCCGGAGAGGCGAGCGCCGAGCCTGACCCCGGGCTGGGAGGTTGTCCCCTGTTCTCGTCTTTCCCTCGCACAAAAATCTCTCAAGGCAGACGGGATCACGATTTCTTAATCTCAAAACGCAGCAAGCACCCACGTGGACTTTACACCCCGGCAGCTTTTTTTAAAGAGGTTAAAATAAAAAAATAAAATTTCTAATTTATTTCCGCAGGCTAACCTAAAGAAAATAACATTTTCAACTTCCTTACCTAGGTGTTTTTTCCTGTGAATACAGATTGGCAAGTGGCTTCAACCGGCTGTGAATAGAAGTCCGGCGGTAGTTCTCTCATGCGAAGTTTATGCAAAATGTGTCCTAACAGAACCCTGCCTCTCAGCGCGCTGTTGGTACTTCATAGAGCACCTGGTGCGGCCCCTGGGCCCGGCTTTGTCTCAGCTGGATGCCGGCACAGCTGAAGCAGGAGCGGCTGGAGCGGTTTTCATAGCGCACGTGTCAGCGCCCAGCGGGAACTCGGGGCTGTCCCTGCTGAGCTGCTGCAGGGGGCTCAGACCCGCCCGTGAGCCTCATCTGCATCACGGATTTCTTTGGTGTGAATTCAACAGCAACCAAATTTGCTGATGGCACCCAAATCGGAATGGGAGCAAACAGAGGAGGCAGACTCAAAACTGCAAATGATCCACCGAGATCGGTGCAAATGGGAACATTAGAGACGAGAAATGCATCAGCAGCAAAAGTCGAGCCTTACCAAGAGAAAGGAAATGTTCTAGCCACCGCTTCTCACTGAGCACAGCTCTCTAAAGGGCAAGACTATGAAAAAAGCCCAAAATGTTAACAAACCATACCTAGTGAACATGTGGGAACCCAGGGACCAGGCCTAGGATAGATTCTTGTTGATGGATTTCAACCTGTGTAACATGGTAGGAATACCCAACTGAAAACTCATATGAATGCTGCCCTAGACTAGAAAAACAAATTCTACCTAAGAAAAATAGTTTATAATCATAGAATCATAGGGTTTCAGTTAGAAGGGTCCTTTTCAAGGGCATCTAATGCAACACCCATCCCACCCCCACCCCCCCCCACCAAGCAGAGACATCTTCAGCCAGATCAGGTTGTTCAGAGTAACCTATTTGCCTCACACAGCCCACCCCAAGGAGAATAAACTGTCTGGGGCCATCGTGGCTGTGTTTGCATCACACCAGCCCAGCCTGCAGTAAATACTGGGACCAACTGGCTCCCTTGAGCAAAACCTCAGGAGCCATGTAAACACCTGATCCTACCTCAGGGAGGCTGAAGGTTTTAAAATGTGACTTGAGCAACTTATTACTACCCAAACATTAAGACGTCTTCTTAATACAAAGTAAATCAAATTGCAAGATGAAGATGCTTCTTTTGTGAAACAGGTTACTCCCCATGTGTGTGAGTAGAGATTTTCAGTGTAAGAGCCAGAAGGAAACCAGTCGTATGTGCTCTGTCATGACTCAGAGGTGGGCAAAGAAGAGGCCAAAGCCAGAGGAAAAATACAACTTCAGAAATTAACATGCAAGAAAGAATAAACAATCCTGACCATAACATAATTTCAGATGGTCTGCCCTTTCTTAAGAGAAGGCTTACATGAATTTTCTAGTAATTTTTCCTAAATAACTTAAAGTTTACAAGGGAAATCGGTGGTTGTCGATCAGAAGAGTTTAACACTGACACATTTTGCAGCCTCAAACACTTTACAGGCATTAAACAGCACAAAAGTTTCCAGTTCTAGATATTTAATCTTTCCCCATGTACTTGTGCAGGCAGACTAATTGGTGTCAGTGAAGGACAACAACAGTACAGACTGCACATATACCCAGTTTCTCATGTTGAGATTCTAGCTGGGTAAAAACAGGCAGTGTATTGAGAGGCAATCACTAATTAAGAACTTCTAAGTAGCCCTCTTTTTTTTGGCATAAGTTTTTGATAGCTGTATTCCATTTCTTAGCAGTTCATTCTTACTCCATCTTCTTAATAATTAAGAGAATTCAAATTTTCAATAAGGTGCTCAAATTTTTTAAAAATAAACCCACTAGATTTCACTGCTCCAGAATACAAATACAGTAATTCTGTCTAGTATTTTAATCATATTCTAACCAGGATTACATTTAAAGTTACTGTCTTTATTATTTTGAACATCCGTGTTCAAAGTCAGATTCAGAGATCTGAGACAAAACACAAATTAAGAGCTGAGGTTGCTTGGCACTTGAATACTAATATTTTTTGAAGTCAGTATTTCCAGGAATAGGCCTCTGCAGAAATTTGATGCTGAATGAGTTGGTTACCTGCTTCTGCTCTTGCTTCTTCCTTCTTGGTTTTTTTTTTGGGGTTTTTTTTTGCATTTATATACCTAGCTAAAGTAAAATAAAAGGCCAACAGACCAAGTTTAGGTAAAGATCTTCCCACTTCAGAGACAAGAAAGAAAGCATGAAGGAAATTTGTATGGCTGTTACCAGACTAGGAACATAATTCCCAAATTCTCTACTCTGTCCCCCCTTCAGTGCTCACACACATTTCCAAGTATAAGAGAAACTCATATATTCTCACTGCAGTCCTGTCAAACAGTAAATTAAGCCTCTTGCAAAGATTTCTTAGCACAAAGATTTCTCTGAGCTAGAAAAACAACCAGACATTTTGGGTGTTCAGTTTCCTATTAACAGTAGTAAAAACCACAAAAATTATATTTTGCATTATACTTTGTTGTACATTAACTCAATTTTATGCTATTTAAATTCCAGTCACATTGCCCGTTACTTGCTAGCACTTGCTTTATTTTCACATTTGCTTCAACTAGCAACATTGATTAATTTTTAAAGCCATTACACTTTGCTCATTTATCTTTGGGAAAAGTGACAAACGTTTTTTGCAAAGCTCGTATGGATTGCTAGAGCATGAGAGAACACAGGCTTTGGCACAAAAGCTTTGCACTGTGAAAGCAAAATGGTCAACTTCAACAACCACACCATTTCCTTCATTTAATGAGCATTATGATCTGTCCAGGTTAGAGAGGGGGTGGAGTTTAGCAGTATGGATGTGATGGTTGTTCTAGACCACACAAGGCATCACCTGGATGTGGACTCAGCAGGAAAAGCCAGGAACCTTTACTGGAAGTTGGCCACTTTTGCCTCTCCTGCTCCAGCAAAGGACTTGTGGACTCCACCCTGGGATATTCTGTGGGACACAGTGCTGAGGTGAGGCTGTGGTGTGGCTCCCATGCATAGCACTGCAGGGACAGTGGTCAGGGGCAGCACGAAGCTGACATCCCAGTGGGACCATTCTCCCCTGCCCTGGTGCACAGGAGCATTGGAAGCGGCAGCAAAGGCACCTGCACAGAACTGAGCTCGGCAGAGCAGCAGCACAACCCCTGCTCGGATGACCCAGCTTCCCGGGGGGCTTGTCTATCACTCTTATCTCTTCTTCTGGGCTGGGAAGTGTTAGCCATGGGGCTCCCCCACCACACTGCCTTTGTTTCCTGACTACTCCGTGGGCAGCATGCGGGAATGATCATCCTCGTGCTGGGAGTGTCCACCACCTTTGTTCTTGTTCCTGGTGGTGAATACCTTTCTGTCGTAAGACAGCTTCTCTTTTTGTATTGTACTGTGGATGTCTTATTCCACCAGTTCGTGTTTTCAGTAAGTTGTTAGCTCTACCCATAGTCTCCTCATTCTTAGTCTCTCCTCTTTTGTCCCTTCTTTACTTGAATGGGCAGGGGCTGGGGTGTGTGGCTTGTTTGGAGTTTAATTTCCTGCTAGTGTTAAAACCAGCACATGCTCAAACAGCACAATCAGGTACCAACATTTCACAGCATCTGTTGATCCTAAGTCTTGATTTCTACATAAAATAAAAGAACCATAGTAGGTTTCAAAAAGAAACCTGTCACAGAAATGGGATCTGGGATACAATTGTATTTTAAGGATTCTGTACACAGCTACACAGAAAGAGATTTTTTTTTTTAGATACTTTTGAAACAAAGAAAAAGTTATTAACTGCTTAAGACTCTCCTCAGTAGCAAAACTAAAACCCTGGACCCAGAGTGGCTTATGCCTGGATGAACACACCACTATTACAATTGTGCTGTAATACTGGAAATGCACATTGACCAGAACTACCACCTCCAGGAGGTAACAGCAGCACCAAATGAAGTGTCTCATATTTTCAGTATTCTTAAATTATTTTCTCCAAGCAGAATGTGCCAATGAGCAAAACTCACATGCCTGGGACAGAGATTTTTCCTCTATTGCTAAAACAAGTCTTGTTTTTGCCAGACTTCACACGGAGTTTGGAAAGCCACAGGGAACTCAATTCATTCCACTGTGACGATTCCACATTCCCATTGCCCAGAAGCACACATATCTGCATCTATGAGGTGAGTGAGGGTCTCTGCCATCACTTCCTTGTGTCTTTGGGTAAGACCATAAGGAGGAAAAGATCATCTGATAAAGCAAATAACATGTGAAATTAAACAGAATCCACATTTCTTTTTTTTTCCTTGCATCTGTTGAGCAGAGCAGCGAAATGTAGGTATAAACAAACCAACCCTGCAGTTTTGTGAAAACTGCAGTCTGTGTCGACTTTTCCTTGCATCATCCACTCAGGGCAGCTAGGCTGCAGACTAGTGCTCTACAGGCAGGAAGGCAGGGAATTCTCTCTGCTTAAGTGCTTTTTTAGCTTTTTCTAGCGCTGTTGGGAAGCAAAAATTTCCATAGATTGGACACAGCTCTGGTACACACAAGTTGTCACCTGAACCGGGAAGGCTTCCTGGAGGCTGAGGCAGGTGCTCTGGTGCACATGTGAAGTGAGCTAAGAGGACTGAACACTGTGTTCTTCAGTGCCAGACACTACTGCCTTTATATTGCCTCCTCAACTGTGGGGTTTAGTGAAAATCCTGGCCAGATAGCAAATTCTGATCTCCATCAAGAGTGCTCCAGTTCCAGTTTTGTCTGTTCCTTCTTACCCACTATGCAATACTACCAGATAACACTATTCCATATTCCACAAGGAATCAAAAGGAGCTGAATTTAGGGAGTTCTGAAAAACACACAACCAATTGTCCCACTGTACAGTAAATTACCAGATAGAAACAAACACTGTTGGACAGCTTAGAAAAACATGTTTTCTATTTATTTAAAAATAAGTTTGTAGTTACTACATTGCAGTGACAGTAATTCTTACACATACATTCTAGTTTGTATAAAAGGATTCAAAGTATTATGCATCAAAACTAACATAGAAAGTGTCCACATAACAGTAAAGAAATTTCCAATCCATATGTACAAAAAGAAAGGGCAGTTATCCTGGTGAGATACTTCAGGTTATAACATGATAATCTAGATTTCTGGAAGGAAAAAAGCCTTGATAAAGCTAAAGAATTATAGTTTTCAAAACTGTTACTCATCATTACATACAACAGATTTGTGTTTTACATAATTCTGTACAAAATAAGTGTAATTTTTAATCTGAAAATCTGTCAGTTTTAAAATTAACCTTTCTAGGTAATTTACTTGAAGTTGAGCTCCATTCTATACATATTGAAACATTATGACAGAATTTAATTCACCCATGATCATTATCCAGTTGTACACCACACTTCTGCAGTTTTAGTATGGTCCAAAAATGTAACTTCTGTATGGTCTCAATGCATTAGCAAACCAACCCGGGCACTTGTAAGCACAAAACAGTACACGTACATCACACAGTACATGATAGGTACTTCTATTTCTTTCTACTCCTAATTTGTGTGACCTCCTTCTTTGTTCTTTCAGTGTAGAAATTAACAGTATACTACTACTTTCCCTCTCTAAAATGTAATGTTTGCATTATTTGAAGTGAATTTCCTGATGTATTTATCTGCATTAAAAAATATCCAAATGACTACTTGTCTCACTATGTACCTCCTAAAAGCTAAATTTATTCACCCTTATTTTATTGCAGCATATAAGGTTTCTCTCTAGAGTGCCTTGAGGCTGTTAGAACCTCGGGAAAGGGGGGGGGGGGGGGGGCGGGAAGCAGCTAATCACCTTTTTCTGCAATTTAAGATGTCTTTTAATCTGGCTTCCTGGCATGTTTCCTCCTCTAACACACTGTAAAAATGACATGGCGAATTCCCGCATTAAAACCAGCAGAAACACAAGAGCACCTGGAGGTTAGCTCTGGTTTAAAAGCTACCTGCTGTTTTCCCCCAGACATCATAGAAAGTGAGAAAGCTGTATTCACAATTCAAAAACAAGCAGCTATGTAAGCTGTCAGTGCCAGATTTGTTATTTGAAACATATTGTCAAGCCTTGGCCAGTTTTATGAAATGTAAGACACTTTCCTCTGCATATGAACAAACACATATATACAGTAATTTACAGCAGAAAACTAACAGCCCTTTTATCAGTTGAATATCTAGGTCCCCTTGGAAACCAATCTGTTACAAGAACTTCAGGGATAAAAGAAAATATATACTCATTTTACACAGTTCGTTTGTCTTCATTTAGGTCATGAACAGAAAATGAGCTTTTGCTGTTTCTAGGTGAGGTTTCAAAACCCTCTACCTTCTCTATCACAGCACTGTAGCAGAGTTATAATTAAATCTTTCAAAACACCGTTAAAAAAAAAAGGCAAAAAGGAAAACCTTTGACAATCTGCTGTGGACAAAATATGCTATTTTAGAATAAGGTAAGGACTTGTGACACAATGTAAATATTGTGCTATGGCTATATTTTGATTGACCAGCGATGTTAAAATTACCTCAGCAAGATTCACATGCTACAAATCAAATATGATTGTTGATGAAAGTGAGCTTGAAAACGTCTAACCTCCAATCTACTATATAAATACAGGGTGAAAGGGTCTCATCCAGTTCAGCCTATTGCTTTTAACTATTTAACGTGCCTAAATTCAAATAACACGCTAAAGCATTTACTTGCAGTCCTTGATCCAACAAATGTGAGCAAAATATTTCAAAATGCAGTGTAAAAACTGTAACAAGCTTGAAGTTACTGAATGGACAGTTGCATGTAGTCCTTTTTTAGGTAAGACAAAAGCCTCTGGTACAGGATTGGTGCCAGAATATTAAAAATATTTGTACGGCAATACATTAATAAGCTGTCTCTACACTACAATTTATTTTTTAATAGATATTAATATCTATATGTGCTGCATCAGGGTCCTTTACCAGTTAAAAGTTTTACAAATATTAAGCCATAGTAATATTTAACTCAACCAACTCAACCTTACAAGTCTATCAACAAACTGATCACAGGTACAAACCAGACACTGTACAAATAAACATCTGTAAATCTTTATCACAGCAGTCGAATCACTGGAGGAAGACATTTCTCTGTAAAGTATCACTGGTCATTGTCGAGTGACAAAGAGCTCTAGTTCAGTATTGACAATAATAATGAATATTACAGTGGTAAAATTTCAATTCAGTTCCCAGAGAACACACTAACAACAGAAACAAAGTGGCTAAAGACTTGTTAAGTATGTAGGCACAGGTACAGTGATTCCTGTTAAACATTTAGAGCACACTCATGACAGAAGCAGAAGTATTTCCTCATTGGTAGTTAAAGAACACACTGTTATTGAGAAACCACTCAGCAGCAAATACCAATTTCAACGTTTCCCAGTATAGCATAGAAGTACCAGAACAGTATCCTCATATCCATGTAAAATATAAATGAATTTAATGAATGAAAGTGAATTAATTGCAGCCAGATCATTTGTATGTATGTGACTATGAAGCTATGTTATTTACAATGCAAATGTAAAACAAGCACATGAGGTTTTCATACTCCATTTTCTGAACCAGTTGTTAAGTACTTGAGATGGCATTATAAAACATGCATACAGTTATAGTTCTTAAATTATTTCAGAACACTGACCAATAGTTTATTGCTCACATTTAAAAACCTAAGACTCTGTAATCAAAAGCTCTTTTTCTGTATTGATACAGTATCTCACAACCACCTCAAAAAAGAAATGTTTCCCCAGACAAAATAGTCTGATGGTGACTAAAGTCTCATAAATAAAGTTTGCAACCTAGTGAAATTAAATTATAAAAATTATTATTTTAAATAAATCTGGTATTAATTTCTAATACATTTCTAGCATTGCTTGTATTAAAAAAATTGACCCAAACAATCTGCAGTTTATTTTTAAAGGAAAAACATTAATGTGCCTAATAAGAATCAAAAACTTACTGGCTAAAGTCACCAATATTACTGGGTGGGAAGCAGTACCCATGTTCTGCAGGTAAGGCCTTCTATCCTCATAAAATTAAGAAGTACAATCTTCTACCTACTGTTAAGGGAACGCAGATTATTTCAGCCTCCAAAACTTACACACAAGGTATTTTTGATATATAAATATATACATAAACATGCCATATAAAAAACATCATTACAAACGGAGTAAATACAGAAGAAGAATTTCAGATATAATCTATTTTATATATTACAATGCAGATAACATCAGGAAATTACACATTTTTAAATGATTGCCTTCATCAGTGAGATTTGACAAAGTTAACAAGTAGACTCAATCAGATTTGAATTGTGAAGCTGTACTGCAACTGTACAAATGTAGCTTGTTCTATTACCACATGTTTAGTGACTCCATTTTAATTGGATGATAAAGAAACACTTGTTAGAAAAAATAACTATGCTGACAAATCAAATGCAAACTAATCCCTAGCCCCCAAATCCAAATCCATAACAATTCAAAGAGAATCTGGAAAATATATCAGCCATTTTTTACAGCAAAATGAACTACCTAAAACTAGGTATGGTGGATACTACTGTGCTATCCACAGTAGCATATTTCTATTACTCCTGGTGGCAAATACCAATATTCTTTGTTCAAACTTTTAGGCTTTTTTTTGGTAAGAAAATAAAGAGTGAAGAATCAGGCCTCAAATACATATACAGAATCTGTGCAAATTTACGATCTTAATTCTGCATGTCCTCCCTTCCAGACATTGCAGGTGATGTGTAAAAACAAAACAAAACAAAAAAGTATAACTAGAAAATTTTGGTTACATTTTTGTACCATACCAGATCTCAGTAAATATCACTACTTAATGCTTTTTTTTTCGTTGAAACTGGACAATACTTTTTTTAAGTGATAGAAAATGGTATTAAGGTTTGTTTGTAAAGGTATAAAATAACTAAATGTACCATAAACAAATAAATAACTGCTTTTCTTTTCCAGAGCAGTACATATAACAATACATTCCCCTAAGTCATATAGTTATCATTTACAATAGACAACTTAATTTTAGTAAGGATGCAAGAAATAATAGAATACAAGGCACAATCATTAAATGGAATTTTTCTTTAGGGTGTATATTGACATATGTCAGCGTGATATACCATAAAAAGTGCAGAAAAACACAATGTGCAATGAGACCACTGTATAAAACATGATTGCATAAAAAGTGATTTGGCCTTTTAACCCTAATAATTGAAAATAACCAATCTTCCCCCTAAAATTAAACTATAAAGTATGACATTTTAAAATTTTCAATTCTAGTGCTACCTAAAAAATCCTGAAAAAAATTTATACCTGGGTAATATTTTAGACATATGTGTTTATGTATATATCAATATATACACATACACTATTCTTTGTAGGTCATTTCAGCCTCTTAAGTATGTCTAAAGTTGTAGAAACAACAATCTGGATCAGAAAGTAAACATCATAATTCCATACCTGTCCTGTAATTTCCTTGAATCCTTTAACCAATTATACATTTAGACTAAAACATCTCTGTCAAAGGACCCCACCAGTGCATTATTTTCTACTAGAAGTACCAAAAAGGATACATTTCAGAACAATGTTAACAACTTACTATTTAAAACAAGACACAGCTTTTATCACTGCAAATGGTATGCTGTACTGACACTCAAAAAGAAAAAAAGGTTTTCCACTGCACTGATTCTCAGTCTTTGGCACAATAAACAGAGATTTAGTGATTGATACAAGAATCAAGGTCTGAAAAATTAGACGTTAGTCAAACTTTTTCCAATGTGGATATATATATTTGTGATTACATTTTTGCTATGTTTGGCAGAACTTGGATAAACAACGGCCTGTGCTAGGCTTCTTTTGAAGCTGAACGATCCATCACAACTGAAATTAAACATTTTCAGATTAGTAAAGTTTGGTATTGTATTATTTAATAGAAATGCAAGTGAATTTACTGCCACTTTTTGCCAAAGTCTACCTTCCTCGGTGACTTGACTTTACAATCAAAGTGTACCTTGCTTGGTCAAAAATAGATTTCTGTTTTCAATTTGTGGCAATTAAAAGTTCTATTACCTTTTTTCAATTGTGTAGAGATATTAGATACTACTTGAGCAGAGTAGCTCTGAACTCTGTACGTCAGTCAGAAATTGCTTCAATTATTCTCAACTGTGAACAAAATGACTGTTGAAATGTATAACCTATTTGGAGGGCAATAAATAGCAAAAGTTTAAAATATATATTTCTTTCAAAGAATGTTCTTTCAGTTTATCATTTTGCTAAGTTTTTCTCCCCAAATCAGAACATACTCTTCTAACCCATAATAGCAGCAGGGAAGCAGAAGTCTGTTCTGCTGTTCCTTAACTGTACCTGCTTCATAGCATTCTGAAGTAAAACCCTTGGTAAAAATTACCAACCAATTAAATTAGCTTTTGCTTTTTCAGTCAACTTTCGGACTCTACCTCTGCTTGAAGTTCCAAAAGTTAAGGAGGTGTCTTCAAACAATAGCTGCCTTTGCTCTTCCTCAGAGTCATCTTCATTGTAAAAGGCTGTCCTCCTACCCTGGTTTCTAGTTCTCATGTGAGGTTCAGAATCTTTGAGCTCTTCCGAACTCTCTTCCATAGGCTCATGTGTCTTTTTCCTCCTGCTTCTTGTTTGCATTTTAACATTTGAAGGAACTAAGAGGTCTGAGCCTGGCTGGCGGCTCTTTATCTTCCTTTTTGCCTTTCTACCCCCTCGGCCTTTTTTTTGTAACAAGTCTTCCTTCACATTATTTTCAGAAAGAGAATTGCATGCAGTAGATACAGAGGCTTCCTCTGGTATATCCCTTGTGGTCTGGATTGTATTCTGCTCTGCAACCTTTTGCTGTTCAACAATTTGTAGCTTTTTTGGTTTCCTCCCTCTTTTCTTGTGCACCACCACTTCACAGCTACTGTTATTAGTCTCCACCTTGGGTTTCCGTCCTGGACCTCTTTTAACTGGAGGTTTCAAAGGCTGTCCTCCATGTCCATTTACCTGAATGCTTCCTGATGCCAAAGCATTATTCTTGCAATCTGCTGTAAAAGAAATGATACAGAAATGTACACATCACGTAACAGATTTACATTTACATTCATTTTCACACTGTCTTAATAAAAACTCTTACTAAAATATCTGAAAGGATTCACAGTGATTGCCAATCTGTCAAAATCTAAGAAACCCAAAGCTGAGCTTAGAGAGCTTAATTCTAGTATGGAATGAGGTCTAACTTGTAGTTGGATTTAGCACATGGTAGCTGCAAGCAAAAACAAACCCCAAGAAACAAAAAAGCCAGGAAAAATGGAGGGGGGAGAAGAAGGAAAAAAAAAGGAACAGCTGAAGGGTTTTTCTCAGCTTATACACCACCAGTGGGCAAATCTCAGAATTTGTATCTTCAACAACAAAAGGTTGCTCAAGAAGCATTACTGCAAGGATTGGGAATGCTTCACAGTAAGTCATCTCCAGAGAAACAGAAGTTTCCTTTCAACCTGAGGTAGCATCTTTTGTATCAAATTTGTACAGATTTCTCACACTAACAGATAGCCAATTATAAAGCAGAATGTAGTTGCTTGGAGACTCACAGGGTATGAATTTTCATTACATGAGAGGTACTCAACTTCCTCAGAGGAGCATGTCACTGGACCTTTTAGGAAGACATTCTGACACCACAGCCCTTGCCTAAAACATGGCTGAGAGCAGGCTCATAGCCAGCATGATAGGTCCAGCAGCCCTTTGTGAAACACCCACACACAGCTTCTGCTGTGTTTGAATGTACATCATCAAGCACTAAAAGTACAGGCCCCCTCTGTCCTAGGAGTGGGTATAAGGAGACGGGACCATGACAACAACATTCAGAAACCCCTGACCTGACCAAAACATCCCATCCTATAGCAGCTGCATATTTAGCCATGCAGTGTGGGAACAGCTGGGGTCTTTATGAGAAAGCTTACAAGCAATGGACAGATGATTAACTTATCAGAACACAAGCTACTTTTTCAGAAGCATGGATGAGTAAGAAAAAACTCTGTGGGGAGAGATTAATTAGATGGGACCCAATTTGAAGACTACTGTGTCCCCATTTTCAGAGAAAAGATGTTTAGTGCATCTACCTGCTTTAAGCGTCTTCCTAACAGTTCAAAGCTCCTTCATAAACAGGAAAGCTTTCTGACTAGGACATCTTATTTCAGCCTCTACAGAAGCTTTGAATTTTAAGGTATTCTGACATCAAAAGACCAAGCAAGCTCACTCAGGAAATTGCATGAACTATGTCCACCCAGGCCACTTAAATATACTAAATAGAAGCAGTAAACACTGCATTGGTTTTTTTGCTCAGCTAAGAAATGAATCGGCAACTGGGATCCTCTGATCCTTATGCTTGTTGCTGCACAGAATGCCATCACACTCAGTGCTACTGACCCAAATATAACCCACAGAAGTTTTATGTGATTAAACATACAGGATTTAAAGTGTTGCCATGCAGAAGTCTGCTTTGGAATTTAGGAATTTTTAACATGAAATGTGTAATAACTTAAAATAAAGGTACAGATATGTTAACACTCAAAATCACCTAGACAGAAAATATCACAGCATGGAAATGGTGTTAAGAGAAGTCAAAACTGCACTAATTCATCAAGAAGGAAACTAATGGTGACTGAGTTGTTCCATTAGATTTTCCTATTTCTGCTAAATCGTAATGCATTCTAATTTCACTACCTCCAAATTACCATAACTAAAGTACAACACTACAGTCATGACATCAATAACACAGAGTGGGGAGGAAGTTCCAGAGAAATTTGGTACCTTGTGGATTAATGGTGGAAGATTTTACTTTGCGCTTGATTTGCTTCTCTTTCTCTGGATTTTCTCTTGTGGAGTTATTCCTAGTGTTATGACTGTAATCAGATGGGGTAGGGTTTGATACAATATTCTGGTTCTTGGAATGTTTGGTTGAATTCTCCAGTACTAGACGGATAAAAAGAAAAAAAATTACCAAGTCATTTTTTTCTACTCTTCAGACTTGTTGGGCAAAAACGGAACTTATGTTCTACTACAAACAATTTGCGTCAACGATCCAAAAGGGAGAAAGCTTCCTAGATAAAACAACATAGACTAACTTGTTTAATTTTCCTCTGAAGAGCCTCAAAGGCCCATCAGTTTGAAAACAGAACCAGTCTTAACTGACAGAAATATATTACATTTCCAAAGAGACAGTTTTATCTTTAAAAACATTCATGGCTTAATTAAAAAAAAAAAAAAAAAAAAAAAAAAATCCAACAAACCCCAAAACACCCCAACTTGCCTGACTTTCCTGACCCTGCAGTAGTATTAGGTTTTGTAATTAAAGGCTTTATAGTTAAAGGCTTTGCTCCTGAAGAAGTAGATGGTTGTTCTGTAACAGCCACATCTGTTATCCCCCTATTGCTTCGAGTCCGCACAAGGGAGGAGGCCTCAGCAGCTTTTCCATTCATCTGAGGCAGAGCGTGTCTCAGTGCTGTCGACCGTGCAGGTGCAGAAGATGATGAAGTGGCAGAGGTTTCTGCCTTCAGCTGAGGTTTTATTAATCTCCTCTTCCTTTCAGGGCTGCAAAAGGAGTAACAATTTGTATCCTGGATGACCACCTTGTCATTTTACAGGAATAAATAAAATTAAATGCTAGTGTCTGAGATTGTGGGAGAAAAACAATCACCTCTGCATGAAGTATGTTAAAAATATGGCATTTACTGTGGAAATTCATGTAAGTTGTGAGCTTCTGGAAAGTGAATCTTTACAATAAATACTATAGTTATATGACAAAGCATGATGCCATCACTATCCTAACGATGCTGTTTTACTGTACACATTTAGCAGTTATTTGAATTTTAAGCACTTACACTAGGATAGCTCTAAGTAAAGTTTAAAACTCTTCCACATCATAGGGACTTGCATGTCAAAGCTACCATTCTGCAATATAGGGAATAGTAAAGGAAGTATTAAGAAAAAAACACACTAAGTTTTATTGTTTAGGTACGTCAAAATTTCACAGCATTTCATGAATACTGTAAGGGAATTAATGTACCTGGATGCAACACTACTGGAAACTGAGCTGCTTCTACTTCTTTTTTTCCTTCGTTTCTTTATTGTATTTCTTTTATGAAAGCGTAGGGCAGATTTATAATCTGATAAAATAGAACTTATGTGTTCTTCAAAGAAAGCAGAAAGGCGCAAGCTCATGCTGTAGATCTAAAAAAGAAAAGCCAGTAAACAAGTTTTATACTTCTCCAAAGAATCTTTTTACTTATTTATCACCAAACAATAGCTAGAAAAGTAAAAAGTAATTAATATAGAAATGTTTCAGGGAAAATTTACAATCTGCCTCAACAAATATATGCTAACCCATGTGTAGGTTTGCTTTAACTATTTTCAAGGTTTTGAAAAGTGTGACGTAACTGAAGATGACACAGAAAAGGAAAAATTGGAAAAGCCAGTTTTTAAGTTGCCTTTCTAGGATGTATCCCTTTCTAGTTTCAATAGAAATCACAAAGAGACATCCTTAATGTAATTTTACTGTAGCATACCTAGGGTCAAGAAATCTTATTTTCTGCTCTAATAAGTTGCATCCTTATATCCTATATTTGAACATCAGTCTATTCCTTTTATATATGAATTGATACTACAAGGAAGTTGGCCTCAACAGGTACAATAAATGTATTTGACTTATGTAGTTGCACCTTTTTTTTCCCCTATCTCTAGACTTGGATGATTTACAGAGACTCTCTTCTTGCTACAATTATAAAGGGACCCACTTGGGAGCCCTATCTCTGGGGAGTATTTTAGGTCCTTTTGGCCCTCAGGCCTCACTCCTTGATGGAGCACAGTGGATTCCTGTGCCAAGGGCTTATCGCTCTCCACAAGTTGCTATTAATTCTGGAAACATAAAAAACACTAAAGTAACCTGTCTAGGTACTTTGAGGAGACAAAGCACCTTCTATGAAACACAGAGACAATATTGAACCAGTTCCTACTTAATGACACGCCAAACCATCTGTGTGCAAGACTCAATAGGTTTGACAGATTCTGCACATGTTACTGGAGATGATATGCAAAGGAATGTTTGTCTGATGTGCCCAGCTAACAAAAAGAAGCTGATGACTTTGGGTTTACTGTTCAAGAAAGCATCAGTGACAAAGATGCTAAAAATATAAGCGCATGACATACTAAAACATCACATTCAACTACATGTTGCATGCACTGAAAGCACATCGGTTTATCTAGAATATTAAAACTCATGACATAAGAACCTTCCACTCTACTTCTGAGCAAAACAAAAAAAAGACAAATTTATTGCTATACCAGTCTGTTTGCAAGAAACATGAAAGAAATGAAAATGGCCAAGGAATCTATGAAACCACACAAAGCTAATGTCAGGTATGAGGCCAAGGAGAGAAAGAAAAACCATGAAAGAATCTAGACCTGCCCCAAAAGCCCTGCCATTTGCTGCAATTGAAACAGCAATTCTTTTATGGGGTGTGGCAGCCTCAACAGTGAATGGGCCAGTCTGCTACTGACTGGAGAGTAATCACTGATCCTGTTAGTCACCTACTAAAAAATTTGTGCCCAAATCTTAAAACAATGAAGTCCTAATGATTAACTTGCTATTTAGATCAGCCAAATATAAAAGTTGTTAATAATTCTGGTCTTAAAACCTAACACATATTAGTAGAAGAAAAGCTACACAGAAGCCTTGAACCTGTTTAAATAGCCATCTATAATTTAACTGCTATCAGATACAGCACCTATTACTAGCAGGACATCTCAGTACAAATAGCTTTGTAAGCTGACACTTTATGTAAACTGTCCTGTGTCCCAGAAATCCTGAGCTTCATTACAATTCTACTGCATAGTGGTGAACAGCACAGAATTTCAACATCCTCTGCTGTCGATACCTGGATATTTCAGTTTGGGACAACTGTCAAAGTAGAGGGGGCTCCCTGTGTGTTTGTTTTGAAAATCTGGTTTCTTCCCCAAAATATCAGTTAAATTTCACTATTGTACTCATAATCCTGCTTCTACTGAACTTTTCTTCCATGTGGTTTCTCCTTTAGACCCACGTTCTAATATTTACTTTTGAAACACACATGCAGAACATCAGAACTTTTGGTATTTGAAGAGCACACATTGCTTTCTCTTCAAATACAAAGCTGTAGAAGTTTCCCAGAAATACTCGTATTTTAAGATTAGAAATAATTAAACTTGTTTTTTTAAAGCAATCAAATTACACTGTCTCTCTGCTTTTTCAGTCTTATATTTTTCAGATATAAGTGTTCTTTCAAACAACAACAACGGAAAATAATAAAATCTTACCCTTGATCTTTTACTTGGTGTATAGGCCTTGGAATTGCTGAAAATAAGTCTCACATCTTTACATAACTCCATTGGTGACTCGTAGTTACCAGCTTCCAGTGTTTCTCTAACAGTAGCAAAGTCCATAGGAGTGTCAATAATATCTCTATAATCCTGTTTAGAAATAGCAAAGCAATTTATTACAATTTTTTCCCAAGCCTTAATATATCATTTTCATTAGGATGAGTTTGATAAACCTGTTTAACAGTGTCCTCTTTAAACTGGAAGACTGCTAAAGACATTTTGGTCCTTTCCACAAATATACAATATACCTCCTTGCAGACATACTCAGAAGGGTCAAGGTTAGAAGTTAACTGATAGATGATTTAATTCTTTTTATAAACCAATTTACTGAAATGCAGAGCTCAGAATTTTGTGTCCTAAGGGCTGCATTACTGACACAATGACATGAAGGTAACAGTGATATCAAAGTGTGCCTACAAACCTTCTGGGTGGCTTAGCAGCTCAAACTTAGGACTAAGACTGATACATATTAGCTTTAAATACCAAGTTTGAATACTTGAACCTGGTCAGAGGCTTATCACATCCTTCCTGAAACCTGAGCAGTTTCCCAAATGGAGACCTGACAATTTATGAATGTCATGAAGTATTAAAAACTCCACAGGTTTAGGTAGGACCCAACTCAAGCCAATGACAGAAGAATTTTTCCATGCTATGGAAGACAAAGAGATGTGTCCATACGAGAAAAAGCTTAAATACCAAATTTAACCAAAAAAAAATAAGTTAATCCATCAGTGCAAATAGAACCTGGAGTGCCTCTGCATGTTAAACAGGCTTGTGACACCAGGGAGCAGTGTGTTTCATGCCTAAGCCTAGTAGAGTGCTCTCCATCAGCGCATTTGAGGATCTCAAGCACACAGGACCACTTGTACTTGGCCACAGCATAAAGTTTAGATTACTTCAAAAATAATGATACCCAGTGGCTGCAGCAGTGTCAAGACAGATCAACTAGTGACTTCCAAAATAGAAGCATTTATTTTCTCTAATTGAGACAGTTAATTTCACCCAAGTTAATCACCCGGGAGTGATATTTTACAGAACCTTAAATATGATAGAAGGAAAGCTAGCATAATCTTTGCTTTATTACTTGAAGTTTTCATATAATTTTTTAGTTTTCATACTGTGAAATGAAGCAAATGATCCCTGACAACATATCACATGCAACAATCAAATATATGCATTTCATATATATGACCATTTTTCAGTCAGAAAAGGAAAGACATCTTAATTGCAAAAGCTGTAATTTACTTAATAACATAAGCATCCCTGAATATAAAATATTTTCTAACAAAAGTATCTGAGAGAGCAGAGAAGTATTATTTACTTTGAAATTAGCTGAAAAAAGTCAGTAAACATTATTATACAAGTGACAATTGGGTGCTGAAAAAAATTCTGTTACTACAGCTGCCTGAAGTTTCAATTGAAAGAACTGAAAAAATGGACAAAGTTAAAAAAAACCCAAAAACAACAACCCACCACTTAAAAATTGGATAATAACCAGTTGTCTTCTTCTAAAATACTCACTGGATACTCAAGGAGATCCACTGGTTGTCGAAATGGTTCAGAGTCTTCACACTGAAAAATGAGATTGAGCAGCTCCTGGCATTGCTTTTTCCATGACTGAATATCATATGACTGTGCCCTATTACGTAGCCGCCGCTTCGGCTGATGATCCTGAAATGACAATATTGCCTGGTATATATTAAATAAACTAGCTACTTTTACAAGATCTAATGGAAAAGCTACCCACAGGATATAAACTAATTCACAACATGCAGCAGCACAGACAGAAATGTTTTACAATGAACAGCTCGGAAGAACAACATGTCACTAAGTTCAGAACTTCCAAAAAGCTGACATTACACAATACTAGAAATATTACATTCCATTGTTTACAAATACATTTTAGCAATTGTAGCACTAAAAATATAAACTAAAAAATTTTAAAACACCTACCTTTCTTTTTCTAGTGGAAGTCCCCGGCACATTTGTGTCTTTCTCTTCTTCCTTTGAGCAAGATAATGAGTCGCACAAAAAGGTTAAAAAAATATAAGCATATATGAGTAGGCAATTTCTTTTATACTTTAAACTTATAATTTGAGCCTTTACAGCCCTATCTCCATCCCTCTGAGAAGCATTTCATGTGACTGTCAATTTTGAGAACCTCTCAGAAATCTAAACAGGACACTCCAGCAAACTATTAAAGCTCTCTGTACTAAAGGAAGAGAGGAAGCTGGATTTTCAACCAGCTTCCCAGCTGACAAGAAACATTGCACCGATTTAGAAAAGTACACTCCACTTCCCAGCAGTCACTGAAACCAGTTCTTTGGTCTTCCACAGGACAGACAGCAGTCTTGTTTCTCCAGTGTATCAATGCCAATGCCCAAGACACAACCACTTACCTCATCAGAGTCAGACAACACTTTCTTCTTCATTACATTATATAAAGGAATTATGTCATAGCAGCTCTGGTCTCTGTAAAAAGAAACAAAAGCTGACATTTATTTTCTACCATCACCTGTGGAATCAACTGTAATTTGCCTAGGAAAAAGAAAATATTTATGAAGCCATTCCCAAATAAAATGAGAATGTGTTTAGTGCTATATGAATACTAAGAGAACTGAAGTAATAAGTCAAGCTAACCATCCGCTCAAAAAGTTGTAAAATATAGATCACTTAACAGTGTGAATGTTTTCAAATTAAAAAAACATAATCCTTTACCATGCATTTGTCAGCATCAGAAAAATCTAATCCTATGCTACATAAAAGGTTTGAGGCCATCTAGCTTTGCAAGGTGCATTACAGTATATTTATTGTACAAAAGTGCAACTTAATAATTCAGCTTAGCACCCACAATGCATTTGAAATGCAAGTGTGTAAGGACTAACACTGTTATTGTGCAAACCTGCTTAATTAAACCAGCAAAACACACTGATTTTCAATTTTTGATTCACATATAAAAACTCCTCTACAACAGAAAGCTCAAAGTTGCTCTACTATGTAGCAATACAAACCACTGGGAAGAAAAGTGGTTTGTAACACTTTTACCAGTTGTAACTAAACATTCCTTACTCTGCACTGGAATCAGAATCCATAATAAGGGCTACTGCCATCACAAGTAGAACAGCTGTGAGAGAAGATAAAAAGACAAACTAACTGCAACACCCACCTCCCCCCCCCATTTTCAGATCTTTAAGATACTTGGATATCTACTTAAGATGTAGATTCTCAGAGGCATCTAGATATTTCATTTTCATTAGAACCATGGGCTTTTCTTTCCATTGTCTAGGCCTTCTACGTAACAGTTACAACCATAAAAATAAAGTCTGGGCTTTACGTGACATGCTAGTTCTCTTAAATTAGTATATTAATAGACTCAAGCTATAGGCCATTATTAAATAAGAATATCCACTAATTTAGCTAAGCCAATTAAAAACACACACTTTGAAAAACTCTGAGCTACATATACTTTGAAAAACCCTGAGCTGCTTAATTAATCAGAAAAAAACCCATGTAGGACAAAGATGTTGAAGAACAAAATTAGTAACAGAAAGCCCTTTAGCTATATATCTGTTCCTAATGGCATATTTCATTAAAATTTTTAACATCTAAAGCATTTAAATGTCTTACATTCTCCAGCAAATATCAGAAATCACAGGCACTGAAGAAACTGAAGATTTATTTACTGAGTTAAAGTCCTAGATTTCCAAATAGTAAAAAGAGTTCTAATGTTTTTTAAGAACACACAAAATAAAAAACAAAGAACTAGATTAAATTTAACACTGACAAACTAAATCACTAAAAATGTCACAATTTTTGTTAAACTGATGAAGTATCTTGCTGTGTCTACAAGGTAGAAACAGCAGTGCTCATTGTGTACAAGGAAACCAAGGCAGTGTGCACAGTAAGTTCTTACAAACTTCAGGTCTGTAGGTGTGTCAACTGACTGAAAAATCATAAATATTTGTCACTGAGTTTGTCTGTAGATAATAACAGAAAGTTTGAAATACAGCTACAACTTCAGTTGACTACAAAGCCTTTAATTTTTACTTTGCATACATATAAAACATCATCTTCAAACCTATTATAAATTGTAATCTAGATTTCGTAATTATGTTTACATAGCCAGGATTCAAACTCAAAATTAGAACTCCTAACTTACCAATTAATATATCTGTAACTCCATGAAGATATACTCAAATGCTTTTCTATCTTTTAGGAGGAAGTCTCTCAAAATAAAATGCCATGCCACTCAATGTATGACAGAACTTGTTCTGCAAACTTATGAATTCTTTGTCAACATAAGCTCTATTCTATTCTGCCCCAACTGCAGACAATAAGTTTATTTACAGTGCAGAACTACTTCAATTTAAAATTCAGATCTGAAAAGGCTCTTACCACGGTAAGAGATAGGAATAACAACACACCTCCTAAAGCAACTCACTTTATGAAGTGTAGCAGAAGATCTGTGACAAATTTGGCAGATTTGACAATAGGACTTCCGGGTTCATTGAACGTGCGAGTATTGTGTTCGATGTACCGCACTTCCCACATTAACGAAGAAAGGCGCCTGTACCCAACAGGTGGCAGAAAAGGAAAAAGAAAGAAGGACAATTTCTAGCAGTGTATATGAACAGGAGGAAAAAAGTTACATCCTTCTTCTCATTCACTGTTATTTTCCATTACATCAGAAAATGTGCACATAGGATATGCTGCCCTAAGTGAGCAGCAGCAGCAGGCAGCTTCCTCTGGCTTCCCCGTTCTCATGTTCTATTCTGTAGTAATCTAGACAAATGGCTTTAAGAACAGACAGACGGCACCCGTCAGGAAAACTCAGCTGTAACAGACACTTCAGCTTTTATTATTCCTTTATGATGTGTACAACCCATCCTATATTGCCTCTGAACTCAGTTAAAGATTAACAAAATAGTAATGGAAATGTTATAGAGTATACCTTTCTCTGACACGTAGACAACAATCAGATTTCCCCTGATTTAATAATCTAACTATAGAATAGCCACATTACAAAAAATGATGCACAAAAGCTGAATAACTGAAAAAAATAGATCTAAATCTAAAAAAAAAAATATAGTAAAGACTCTGACAGCATAAAAGTTAACAGTTTTAAGGTAACAAAAACCTCATGAAAAATTAACAAAAATCAAGTGATCTGAACAACCTACTTAATGCAAAAAGAAAAAATCAAAAATTACTGAAAAGCACAAAGCAGTATGGTTGCTTATTATCTGTCTAGGCCTCAACAATAAAAAATAGCAATAAAGTCCAATTTATTGAAGGTGAGCTGAGTGCCAAAAATAACTGCTTACTCTTTTGACAAGAGAAACAAAATTCAGCAAGAAGTTCTCTCCATCTCACAGCAAAGCAGCACATTATAGAAGAGAAAGCTGGATTACCTCACAACACAATAAACAAGGAATTCAATATTGCAATAAAATGATAAAAACCAGAAGTGCTTTTTTGAAAATGAAAAGCAAATTTAGTTTAGAATTCCATCTTCATTTAGCATACATAAAGCACTAATAATAAACTTTGAAATTTGGCCCAAAACAAAATCCTATCCATATTTATTCAAGAGAAACTAAAATGACACTGATTTTAAAACAAGGAATAGAACAAGAACTCAAGAAATGCATTCCTATGTAGATATATACTAAAACAAACAAACAAAAAACCCACAGCAATTGCAGTGACAGTTTAGGAAAACATCAAAACAATATCAAAAAGTATAAACTTAGTTTTGTTGCTGTACAACTCAGAAGTTCAACAGCAATAATTTCAGAAGTCAGATTCTGCATAGCTGCTTAAGTGATGCAAGAACATTTTTTAAAGCATATTAGGACAAAAAACCACTTGAGATATTTTTAAGGTTTCTCTTATTAAAATTATTTTTAAAGTACTTTAAAAAAATTAAGCGGAAACGTACACTTTTGGACTAAAAGTCACTCTACTAACCCTGCAATTTGAATCTCACATGGAACAAGTAATTTGCATAATCAGGAATTTGAATGCCATGTAGTTCTAAAGTACATTTTGGAGATGTTCAATTCTTTTTTGACTTTTAGAAAATGGAAACCTAGATCAAGGACAGATGATGAAAGAAAGTAAAACACACACCCGTGCCCACCTCCTAGTTTGGCATGACAAGACAAAGAGCTACCGGTACATCACAGCAGAATTGAGACTTGGGTCTAACCTGTAAAATCTGCTTTCCAGTCTCTGCTTAATGGTACTGAGGTCTGTGGGATATGCCACAACAGTGCAATACATTGGGTAAGCTTGAAGATCCACTGGTGCCACAAATGCAGAAGCAATATCTAGATGAAAAAAGAAACAAAAAAAATCCACAAACCCCACAGTGTTATATACCACAAAGTTCCATAGCAGTTTCAAGATTCACCCCCCCTGCAACATAAGCCATTTCTTGATGCTTGAAATGTACAGCAGCTTTCCAAAAGTAACAGTAACTCCTCCAGATATTCCAAATGATTTTTGATACTCTATTTAGAGTGCTTGCTGAGGTGTGCTGTACATCCCATTGCTGCACGGCCCATTCCGTTATGCATGAAGCACCACACTCCCCAAAGGCACAGCAAGTGCACATTTGAAATATACATGTTTGAAAAGTATAAAAATTATACACAGATGAAGACATTCAGTATCATTATTTACAGCATAGGCCCATTTCATTTCACTTTATATTGCTGTTATCATATTTTCAAACAAAGCAATACATTTAATTCCTGCCATAAAAGTTACAGTGCTATTTCAGCCTCTGTAAGATGTGGGTAAAATCCATGCTCAAAGTAAAACAGAAACACTCTCTCCTGTCCCTACCTAAAAGCAGTCTTCCAAAACCAATCCAATATAGTACTAGATGACTGCTGAACAATTTATATCTATGCACCTGAACAGCCTTGCTTTTTCCCTCCTGTATTTAGAATCATCATGAGGGCTTAGACACAGCATTCTAACATCTTACATCTCAAGAAAACATATTGCAATACAAAACCAGAAAATCACCTTTAAAAGTCTCAAAAGTCTTTAAAAACAGACAATATGCTGCTGTTAAAAACTACATTCTTCTTTTAAAAGCTATTTACTTATTCTTTTGAACGTTCTAGCAACTGTTACTTTGTACCAATATGTACCACACCTGCTATAGACAAATCCCAAACTAAGTGGTCTGCTATACACCTTAATGAAAAATACAAAACCATTACTCTTAAATGGCACACCAAAAACAGCTCAAATTTCATTTTCTCAGTTGTTTTTTGGGCTTTTTTGATAAAAGTCTAATTTGTTCTACTGCACTGTGCAGATAACTCCTTTGTTTAGGAAGCTTCTTAAGCAGCATATCGTCAAAGAAACCATATGGGATAACACAAGTAATCAGAATTATTTGAAGACTTAAGAGGTTTTTGGCTTTTCTGAAACATAAATCTTACCTTGCATTAAGTGCTTCAAAAATCAGTTAAAGTATCTGTAACTCTTGTATTTCATGTATGAGCACTGTTAGCCCAAAACCTAAGACTGCTGAATGAAAACCTTTTGATCCCCATAAAGACATACAGATAATGTATAATTCAGCCTGTATTTACTGATGGATCTCCACCCAGACATCTGTCTTTGATCACATATATTTTGCAGTGATGCATTAAACATTTTAACAACTACTTTTTCAGAAGCTGTCTGTAAAGAGTAATTGCTCCACAACCAAATAGCAAGTAGCTTTCCTAAGGCAATCAATTACTTTTCCCTCAACATTTCGTGTAATTAAGGAAATGTGGGGAAGAAATCAGGAATTAGAAAAGGCCAATACAGTGAAAATCCACACTTAGATATTCATTATCTAAGTAAATCTATGCCTTTTTTCTTCCCCCATCTGTCCATAATTTAGTTAATATTCACTTAATCCAGTTTTAATTTTAACCCCAACAGGAGATTCTGATAGCTGAAGTTAAAAAAATCAAGTACTTGCTTTTAACATATAAAACCCAAACCCCTAGCATGTCAAATTATCTACCAAAAAGCAACAGTTACCTTGAGAAAAAGGAAAAAATTTAGATTTTATAAAGTACTCACTATAAAAAAAAAAAAAAACAAACTTGAAAACTGTTCAATGAGAAAGTTTTCTTCCAATTAATCAAGAGGTTAAATGTATTTTATCACATTCATTTTGGTAATTTCATAAGTGCACATGATCGTAGTCTGAAAAATATAAACCAAAAATATTTCCCATATTATTCAGAATTTACCTAGAGTCATCAGTTGGTTTATCCCTGCAATAATTCTGTCACACTCCTCATCTCGGGTCCTGGAACCCCACTCTCCATCCAAAGGTTTGTAGAGCAGTGTTCTACGTTCATCATCAGTTAAAGGAACACTAGTTCCCAGCTCTTCTGGAAATACAGCTGGAATGTTATATGAAAATTAAATAAAACATAAATGTTTTCATCTTGTGTAATACATATACCTGTAAATCAAAGATACCATGAAATCATTTTTACAAATGCATAGCTCTTGGTTTGCTCAAAGACATTTTAGGATGTATCCAGCATCCTTTGTGTATATTATTTTGTGTTACATTTAAATCCTTACAATGCAATTTGGTGTAGAGGTCCTCTCTGAAGATTCATCCCCTTCCGAACAGCTAACTGCAAAAACTATTTTAGAACCAACTAAGACTCATTTATCACAGTTAAAACTTGTGTTTTGGTTATGGAGTTATTCTGTGTTTAAAAGCCAACATTCATGGTAATAAGTTATTTTGGTAAGGAACGGCAGATGATTTCCAGATGGAGTTTAAGTTAGCTTTGATATTGTTGCTAAAACATTCTCCAGGTACTGATTCTACATTGTCAGTTTTGAGTTCAAATTCTAAAACCATACTTCCTGAGTATGCAAATTAATAGTGTTATCACTTTAGCATCCTTGAGGACCTATTTGACAATTGGTACTATAACAGCAGATTTTCAAAGTATGATGTTAAGCAGTCCTCTTAATTTTCAAGAAGGTACAATAAATGCTGATATTTGTGAATATAGCAAATATCAGGTTCAGGTTTAGTTCTCTTAATCAGTAGCTACTCTTTATCTGAAAATGGTTTCTCCTCTCTTAAGACAACAGGGATTGGCCTCTACTAAAAAGTAAACGGGGTGGTCTACTTTAATTATTTATTTTAGTTGTGTCATCACTAACACCTGTGTTTTACTTATGACAAAGAGATACCTATTAAAAGAAGGACTGAATCAAAATAAAAAGTTGAAATTAACACAATTGCAATTTAAAATAATAAAGAATTATTTATGGCTACTTTTGAGAGACAATATTATTAAATATTTTCTGGAAAACACAAGGAAAAAATGCTCATTCTATTTTGCTTTTTAACACGAGTTCTATGAAGTCTTAGAAAAACCCAACCAACCAAAAAACTATGGAAGAAGAAATACTACTTGCTTGTCTGTGAACATGTGAACAATGCCCATGCTGTGCTGTCCACTCTGCAGCATGTGAATCTGCTACATGTGCTAGGCCAGAGGGGGAGAAGAATCCTGCTATCACCAAACTCTCTCACAGGCACAGGTTGCATCTGCAATGCACTGAATGTCTGCACAAATGCTGACATATCTTAGAGCAGCCAGTTTCCTCAAGCTGACCTGGGGCAGAGGTTTACCTCTCTAATTGCATAAGAGTTAAGTTTAACTGAACATTATCTATAGCAATTTCTGTATTATTTCTATTTTCAACATCACTCAGTTTATCTAGCATGTCTGTTTCACAGTTCTTTTATCTTGATTCACTTTTAGTTTAGTAATTGATTTAGAGATATTCTTCAAATGCAACTGGTTTGTGGCCCTTCCTCCCAGTCCCCCCAAAAAACAGAATTGTTTATGTAAAACCATATACCTTTTTTTTTTTCCTTAAGATACACTTGTAAAACAAATTATATTACTAAGGTAACATACCATTACTTGGTATCAGCTCCATGTCCCAAGGGCTCATCTTCTCAGTATCACCATTGTCCCAGCTTAAAAATAACAACACTTAAATTATCTACTAATATTGCTTCAACAATGTAATTATTTAATGTTTGTAACAAAACTTTAATTTATACACGGCAGAACAGCATCATAAACTGGTACAGTGAGATGCATGACTGAATTTAATGAAAGTTTCTCAGTCACTACTTCAAACGAAGTAACTAATTAACATAAAAAAGATTGAAGATAAATTTGCTAACCAGACGTTGTAGCACTGAAATAAGCTATCAGGATAATCAGGCTGAAGAGGTTCCTGGCTTTCAATTGTTCCAAACCACCAAGCATCATCTATCACTGACCTGAAACGGTCACCTAGGTAAGAACACAAAATAATTCCATCAATACAAGGCATGTTACCGTCCCAGAACAGCAGTTTTAGATATATCTGGCTTGATCTTGAATACAGAAATCCTTTTGAACATTTACAGCCTCAGCAGGCAAGCATGAGTCAGTGCTCAGTAAAAAACCAACAAAATTATCAAATTCCTTCTGAAGATTGTTTTTTAACCAAAATGAAAGTTAATATGACATTTTCGAAAAATAATGATTTTGCAAATCTACCTACATATTCTTTACTTATGAATTTATTTCTTAATTTCATATAGAAGGTAAGACATTTCAGTGCTTTAAGACTCCTTTAAGACTAAAATCTACTTGCATTAAATATTGCATGCTACCTTAAAATGACTGAGCACTATGACACTTCTGTATGGGAATTATTTTACAAGCTGCTGAGCTTGTCCTCCTTAGTTTCTGAAGTGCTTTTTCAGCAATGCAAATATAACTCAAGAGGTTTATTCTCTTTACTATGCAGGCAATCTGACTAATAATAGAATAAAATTTATTAAAGCTTGCTCAAAAAGGTTACCAAAGTAATTTACTATGACTTGCAATGACTTCACTACCACAAAGCATTCACACAGCTGAGAAAAAAGGTCAGAAGCATTAATTAAAAAAATTACACATGAGAATGCACGTATTACACACCATCATAAATACTAACATTTTCTACAACACATGCCACAAAATTAAGAAACAATTTTAATGTAGTATTCTGTTCAGTACAAGAAAAAATGTAATTTAAGCATGAGATTCCAAGAACTACACATTTTTATGTTCATGGGATTTGAATGTATACACACTCTCAACTGCTGCAGTATTTGTTCCATTTCAATATCCACCCTCTGCCCATATGTTTGCACAAGTAGTCTGAAATAAATGCTGAAGTTGTCTGAAATAATAAGAAGTAAATATATTCTCAAAAATTATCTGCTTTCTTTACTGCATTCTTTTTTTAAATTTTAAATTTAATGGATCACAAGTAATTCAGGACAATTATAAGGCTTCTATGAATAGTCTTAATTGTGCTGAATAGAACCAAGTAAATCAGAAATATCTGAAATGCAAGATCAGAAATGTAAATAAGGGTTGATGCTTTATTTTAAAATAATACTTTATTTTCTGAAGATCTATAAATTTAAAGTTTTCCAATATGGCCTTCCTTAGTGATCAGTTTTGCAAAGAAATATGCATAGGTACAACTAGCAGTGACTTCACTGAGCTGGACATTAAGCAGATCAAAACCACTTAAAGGGCCGTATACTGGTAGCTGCTTCTAAATATCCAAATACAAGGCATGGTTTGTTGTGGTTCATGTTCTCAAGAGCCACAGCATTCCTACAGACAGAATGATAAAGGAGAAAACAACATGAGTGAAAGAATCACCTCCTGAATCACTACTTTCCCCATGTCCTCTGTGCTACCTCATCTATGCAGAGAGCAGACCAAGATCTCGCAGAAGAAGGCGGCTCTAGTGCGATTTTCCAGAACTGAGTATCCCTGCATAATGCTTACTTTAAGATAACAAAAAATGTATGTGGAACTCACAGTGGCTGCTATGCAAGAGACAGGTATGCACACCTAACACACACAGCTGAAGTTCCAGGAATACTACTGGAATAGCTCTTAACCCAAGCATTAAACTTGAAGTTAAACTATAGTAAGATAAATACATGCAATAAATAGAATCTGAATGCAAATAAGAACCTGTGATTTCAAATTTGGGTTGTTCCTTCTAAAAGGATTCCTACATTAATATCAATTTAACATTAAAAAAACATTAAGCAAATATTCTTCCGCAAAAACAAACTAAGCCTATACAACAACAGAAATTCACATTATTAGCACTGAAAGCTTGATATAAGGTCCTGGTACTTCCAGTACTTCCAGAGTAGCTTCAATTCATTCCAGACTGCAAATTTCTTGAAATACAGTAACAGCTCAGGAAGCCTGGATAGGCTGTTCACAAACAAACTGTGGCAATCAATCATTCTTCTGTTGCTGCCATGATTTTCTGCAAAAACATGGCATGGCAGAGGAGGACAAGACCACAGATCCATATCCATGAGGAAATAGCATAGCTTAGTGACCTATTAGATCTTCATCAACCTTGTCACTTATGAGATCTTTAAGCTGAAATGGACTTCGAAGAAGATATCAAGGTTTATGTTTCTTATTGGATCTTATCAGATCTGAAGTCTTTACCAAATTCCCTATAGAACTGAAGATGAGCTGTCTCATAGTATGAAGCATCAGATGACATGGAACTTAACTCCTGTGGCATCATGTAATTTATATATCTACTGCTAAGGCTCACAACCTAAGGATATCAAAGGGCAGGAGATTAATTCATTCCATTGCTAAAAAGTGATCTTTATCATCGTATGGAAAAGATGACTAGGAAACAGATCTGACTGGAGGGTCATGGGCATTGCTCCAGTATCCAGCACTCTGAAATAACTGGGCACAGGCAAAGTAAAAAGAATCCAAGTCATTCCCTCATCACTTGGCAGAGAATTATAACTATATATGCTTCAATGAAGCTAAACCACAGGGTATAGAACAAAATTCAAAAAGTATAAGGACATGGAAAGAGCATTCTTGTATAATTTAGACGTCAATTTGCAATTTTTGAAAAAGTATTCCCATGTTTTCAGCAGAAATTTCAGAAATTGGAAAAAAATAATCCTAGCAGCAATGCAGTTGTATGAAGGCCCTCAATTAAAAAAAAAAAGGAGAGATACAAAAAATATATAGGCTTATCAGAAGAACTTATAGAACTTACCAGCTTATCAAGAACTAATGAGCTAGAAATAAACATCACATTCCTAAAACCTTTTCCTAACTATTCTCTCTGCAAATATAGAACTGAAATTTTCTTTGCACTTTCTTTTAAAGATCACCTTCACTATTTTGCTTACTTACTGCCACTTTAGTCAAGGACTAAGTAGAACTCCCCAGCTAACTATGGACAGAGCTTACCCTCTGACTTCAGCACACTATTAGGATTTCTTTACCATAACCTACTTTTAAGAAAGTTATCACAAAAATAGGTAGACATTTAAAAAACCAAACAAAACCACAGCACACAACTTTCCCCACAACTCACCTATATTCCATCGCCTATGCTTTGCATCATCAAATTGTTGCCTCAAAACTAGGAAATCTATGACATCTGGCATATCATGGTACCTAATTACAACAGAACACATAACTATTAAGCAATAAAACAGAAAAAGTATAACATAAAGAACTTACATTAAAAAATTTAGCACTTCAAAAATCGCTTGAACAGCACAAGGTCAATATTAATGTCATGATTTAACTTTTAACCTCAACACCCCCCATGGCCCTCCCCTGTCCAAGAAAACCCCCAATTTGCATACAGTACTGCTTTCCTTACTTCATGGTGAAGGCTCCTCCAGTCAGTTTACCCGTATCAGGGTCAAGAAAAGCTAGTTTAAGACAGCAGAGAGTAGGCAATCCCACTTCATACTTAATCCCAACTATTTTCATTAGCTCTTGCTCCTAGAAAAAGCAAAATACTATGTACCACCACTGAAGTTAATTGAAATAGCTTTCAGAAACATGAAAACATGGGTATATTGAATGCACTATATTTCTGCCAGATCACATTAAAATCAAGAATCTGAAATTTAGCCTTCCACAATGAACAATCATTTCACAATGCAGTATGTCTGAAAAATATTTTGCTATGAAATATAACCATCTCATCTGCTCAAGCTGATACAAAAAGTAGTGCAGTTTAAGGTCTTATTTCATTTGACTATTAAGTTAAATTTTCCCCAATATTATAATATTAAGAGCTATTAAGATACAAAGAAAAAAGAAAAATAAGTCTTACCCGCAATTCCATTTTATGCCATGGCTGTTTCTTGGGATTAATGTTATATATTTTGTTCTTCTTAGCCATTACTACGTATGCTTCATGACCTTGTCGGAAATAGTAAACCTAGAAGTGAAATGTGACAGTTATCCTACAAAGAGTCTGAGGAGCTGAAATGCTAACAAATACTAACTTTCCAATCTGTTTCCCTGCCAAAGTCATGGATTATGAAAAAATTAAGTGGAAGAAAATTTTAAAAGCTATTATAGAAACATTTACAGGAAAAAGCAGGAAAATACCTAGAACATTATTTTCTGTGTGAACAAAATACCCTAAATTACATGTGAGTGAGACCAACAAAATCAGTAACAAAACCATCCACTTATCATTGCACCATAGAGCAAATCAATGGCAGGAACAAGAATTCCACTAATCCACCTGGTTATACATCACTGCAGGACAGACCTAAGTTAGCAATCAAGTATCATGAAATTCACTATCTAGCTTATCTTTTTTGAACAAGAAATATAATCTAGAAGGAAAAGTCCTATTGTTCTGGTAAGGTTCTGGTGTTTGCTTCCGTATCACTGAAAAAAATAGCCTTACAAAGGCCTGAACAATCTAAAAGAGACATTTCCAGTGATTTTTTTTCCCAATCCTTCCAGTATAAATTTCCATGGTTGAGACATCCAGAGTCTAACAGTTCTACTTTGATCTTGCTTTATATCATACCATATGGATGAATGCTTTTATTATAAGCCATCACTGTAATGAGGTAGTAAGCTGAAACCCATAAATATATATTCAAGGAATGTATTTGAAACACAAAACAGAGATTCCACAAACTAGTTAGAGCAAAGATCTGATAAATGGCTGTATTTGTAGTACAATGTATGCCAAATAAAAGACCCTCAAAGTGTCCCAACATGGGATTTCCATTTAATAGCACAAAGGAAAGATAGCTTTAATGTAAAAGTCCAATACAACAGCAACAAAAAAAGCAGAGTAGAAATCCCTGTAAGTTTTAAAATATACAAATAAACACACTAATATTTGTATTTCTACCTGCTTTCCAAAACTCTTGTATCATAAAACATAAAGAAGTCTTTGCCAGGTTTCTACATTAACAGGCACTGAACTCAGTGTCATGTGGAAATTTTTAATTTTTTTAAATGGAGAAGGACTCAACACCACTTTTTTTTTTTAAATCCCTGTTTTTAGAGTATTCAATATGCATAATATCCTCTTGGGGACAAAACACATAGCACCTAGAAATTGCAAGAAAGCAGTGAGAATCTTCTTCTAGGCACTGTCAGAATCTGTCAGGAAAAGGAGCAGGGGGTACTGAGACACATCTGAAGGCAAATTTACACTACAGTCTCAACACTGAAATGATTGTTTCCCATACATTCCAGTGATTCAAAACAAAAAAAGGTGCACAGGCTACAAACAGTCTCTGCTACACTTAGTGTTTCTGTTAAACCGCTACATATATTCAACACAGTGTTTCCAGAAGTGAAATATTCTTTATTTAGCAAATGGTTCTAAGCATTTCATCTTCTGTTAGAAGAACAAACTGGGAAGGTATCTCAAGAAAGGAGAATTCATGTATTTTCCCAGGAAATAATATTGTTATTCTTGATGAATTCCTGCTTCTGCATGTTTGTTGCAGTACCCAGACAAAAGTGCTTTTTCTCGTGTTAAGGGCGGAACAAACTCCAACAAACATGCCTTGTATTTGGATATTTAGAAAGCAAAGTTGCAACCCCATCTCTCTGGTGCTTCCATCATTCCTCAAGACATAGGGCAGATATCTGTAAACAGCACTATTCAGAAAGTGAAATGGGATGGTATGTGCTATTCTTATACACCAAGTGTAACTAAATATAGCACTACTGTTTTTTCTTACTTGTTTGTACAGCTTGAGAACATATTTGAAATATATCTCCCCCCCCCCCCCCCCAAATCTTATAAAACATATCTACCATCCAACAAAATGTTGGAAGGCCACACAGTATCTCTTCTCACAACATTTCTCTAATTAAACCAACCCTTTATTTCTGTGAATCTCAAAAGTAACTTTCTAGATGAATAATTTCTTTTCACATAATAAATAAACCTGGGGAAGGCGAGTATCAGAGATGGAATTTCAGACAGAGCAGCTCAATTACAAACGTACTCTCTGTTGGTGCAATTACTCCTACTTTCTAGGCATAGGACACAAAACTTCCTGTTCTTCCATATAAAGTATTTTCAGCAAAAGGATGTACCCTACTTAGATATTCCTAGTACACACTGTACATGCAATTCAGCAGATGCCAAATCAAACACAACTGTTTATATTACTAAACCAATACGATGTTAAAGTCTCCTGAGCAGTATGGTACTGATAAATCCTTGGCTGCTTCACTGTATCCAGATGGTATCAGGCACCAAATATATTTATTTGGACTTGATGTTTTGAACAGCAAAGTCTCCAAAACATGCTTAGTGGAGGGTATAAATCCAAAAGCATTTTCTCTAGCTGCAACTCTCAACTTGAAATGCTCCTTCCCTCCCTCACTAGCTTTGCTGATGTAATTTTTGCATAGCTGTGCTGTGAAATGGATCAGTGAAGTGATCCAGTAAAAACAAAACTGCTTGCAACATCCAACCTCTGCTCCTGATGCAGTTTCTAAGGTGGTGCCCACAAAAAGCTTTAGCTTGGGAACAAAGTCAATCAACTTTGCCACCATGTCAAGTGTTTCTCCAACAGCATTCTGAAGGTGTGAGCTACACAACAACTCTGTTCAGTAACTCAAAACATGCTGCTCCCCAAAGAGACAATACACAGCCTATTACAGCATAAACCAGCTATTTCCTCTTATTTTAACCTGAGGGGGTTTTAAGAAACATGCACAGTCTCTCTGGCTTTCAAGACCGTGTTCTACCTAATACTACTCATTCATAGAATTCACTGTAATGTTCACCTGCTACATATTCCAAAGTAGAAACTGGTGGGTATCCTTTGCTACCTTATTTTGAGAAATCTGGGTCATGTTTATAAAGTATTTAAAGTCTGGTTTGTATAAAATACATATACACAAAACTTTTCCCGTGGTTTTCTATTGTAAGAGACTACCAGAATTTTTTTAATATCAGGAACACAAGTGATAAGGACAATATCAGAATTTTTCTTCAGAATAAATTATTTTTTTAAATTATATTAAAACAATCACACCAAGCAAAAAACCCCCACAACCTTCCCCAGGAGGTTTCATGCCTGGCTTTTATTTCAAGTCCCAAACTGAAGTATGTTTTCCAGATTTAATCTAATACCTCATTTCTAATCTGTTCTTCAGGATACCAAATGCTCTACAATTAAGGAATACTTTCACAACATAATCACCTCACACAACTTGTCTACAGGTGTCTTAAGGAAATCAACACACTGAATGCCATACAAAAAAGGAACACTAGCGCAACAGCATGGAATAATAATAAAAACTCAAAGCAACACTATGGAGAATATTTTCTAAGTACAAGGAAGAGAAAGCAAATTTTATCCAGATCAAAGAATGTTTTTAAGAAAATGCAAAATATTTTAAGTCTCTGGGGAAAAAATGAACAGACGAAAATACAAAAGGCAAAAACAAGCTGAAAGAAGCAAGGCCACAGAGGGAAAAACTACAATACCTCATCCCCCATCTGTGGGACAAATGGGCACCGCCGAGGAACAGTGTCTGTAATCCATGCTGAAGGCAGCCATTCTTCCAGCGTCAAACCATTTTCTGCCAGAACTCCTACTGCCAGCCTCTGAAGAAAACATACACAGAAGATTAGTATGAAATTATTGCTAGTGTGAGGATAAATCTTAACTGCCTTTTGAGGTTTTTTTGGGGGTGTGTGGGGACGAACTCTAAAAAGCCTGAATTTAATAAGTCCAGTAACTATGTCTCATACCCAAAAAGATAAAATGAAGCATGTCATTCTCTTGAACAAAATTCACATGGCTGCCTTGGCCAAAAAGGCACTAAAATTATACAGCTGCCTCCAATTAAGGAACATTGCACAAAACAAGGAGGAAGAGATTTATGAGGTAAATAATGTGAAAATTACCTGGTTTGGGTACATCCACATTACCTACTGCCATACTTACTTTAAAGTGATGTGGAACTGCATTTTCAGAATGTATTTCCACATCACATACTTGTAAGCAATGACACTCAGCAGTTGCTGGTCCTAGGTGCACACTGCTTGTCTGTATCCAATATGTCAGATTAAGCAAGGGTTTGTACAACCATTCAAGCAAGGGTGCTTTGAAATTCTTAATCGGATCTTGTGTATGTCTACAGAAAGCAATCCTGGACAGCTGTACAGAAATCCACTTCATACAGCCACTGCTGGAGGACTCTGCATCTCCAGACTGCAAATAGGATATGCCATGTGTAATTCCATTACACCAATTCAAATGCGGTTTCATATGACAAGAAGTACTGTGATGATTGCACCAGTGAGTATCATGGAAAAAGCATAGATACAGTAAAAAACAAAATCCCACTTAAAAAAAAAAACAAAACACCAAAATAGAACCTCTCCACTGTACTAAGTCAATAACATATAGAAGCACTTTGTGAATTCTGTGGTTCAAGCAGGTCTGTCTCGCTAAAAAACTGATACACTGTGACAGAGCAAAGTGTCTAGCTAACAGATGAATTATGGGAGGGTAAACAGCCTTTAACCAGAAAACCTTCCCTTGTTGTAACTTTACATATTAATCATCAGTGTAAAACTTTCTGGAAGCCAAGCCCGATCTTAGTTACTCATCAGGAAGGGACTTTTCCCACTGACTTTAATAATTTCTGAAGCTCTACTAAATCCTTTAGTAATTAGTTCCTCTACCTGACTACATGCTCAGATGGGTTTGGGGTGTAAGCAGGATGTTGAATGTGAAAACATTTTTGAGCTTTATGTCTATGTCATTGGGTGCTACATCTCACTGTAACAAAATAAGGAAGGAAATCAATCTGCATTCATTCCTTTCTAAACCATGATAGTTTTATAAAAAGTTTTTTCATCATATCTCTTCCAAACGCTCTCCCTTCTACGTCAATCTCTGTGTCTGACCCAAAGAAAAAAAAAAAAAGTACTGCACTTTTGATCATCCTGGGTGATTCTTCCTTGTCCTTCTTCACTACACTATCATTTCTTAGACTGATTTTTGGTAGAGGGGGATTAGAAATATAAGCACCACTCAAGATCATGAAACCCATACATTAGAGATGAACGTCAATTTTTCTCTACTCCTTTTTCAAGATCCTGTGTGTGGCTACAAAGACAGTCAAAACTTCTTTCCCCAATGATAAGACCTAATTTTGAATCAGGATCAGAATGAAGAACTTTCTACCAGAAAGGCCTATGAGCTGTCTGCTCAGTAAGGAGGTCAAATATCCACCACAAGAAACTTCAAAGACTAACATCTGTCAGGAATGACAGGTATAATTAATGCTGCTCAGGGATAGAGGAAAGAGAGGTGATTTTCTGCAATTACTTCCAGCCTCATATTTTCTTATGACTCAAGAAATAAGCAGGTCAGCTTTAAAAGTCTGAAATATCTAGGCCTGACACTCTTTGAATCAATGATGTCCCATATCTCCATAACTGGGACTAAAATGGATGCAAGATTCCCCAAAACAGTCAGCTTAGTTTTAATCTAAGTGGAAATACTAGGCTCACAACCAGCTTTTTATTTTTATAATAAGAAGCTAAATTAGAGGTTTCAATCATTTAAAAAGTCCCCCACCATCTATTTTTCTCATCTGCTTTCTTATTCCTTCTGATACCTTCTTTTGATTTCAGACTGTGTAAACAGCAATATACTATTGCTATTGATAGTGCAACTAATGACTGTGTACACTACACAAAAAGTAGCCTAAACAAAGGATAAACACTACTACCTGACATCACATATGCCATACCAGAGATTCACAGCTAATCTGACACTGTGCCAACCTCCGTGTTCAAACAGCTGTTTTGTCAGTCTACCTTCTAATGAGGGCTACAAGCACTGAATTAATGATCTTAAAGAATGCTGAGGACTCCTAATCTAATAAAAAAAAAAATACAGGTATTAGTTTAGATGATACAGTTAGCTTTCTTGGGTACTGCAAAAATAGAAGCTTGAAGTTTGCAAAAACAATTAGCATCTACTAGATAGATCATGTCTGGTCTCCGTTAAGAGAGAAAGAAGAGTGAAGTTTTCAAATCTAACAATTAAAAACAAAACAAGCTCTCAAAAAACACACTGAAAATTACTGAAGTCACTGAAAATTTCTAACTACTGATCTAAACTCTAATTACATTATATCAGAAAGCAAAAAAAAAAAAAAAAAATACAGACAACAACAAAATCTGATCAAGTCATATTTCCCTTGATAGAGTCAACAGTAGCAAGCATAATGCAAATATATATTATAGAATTGACAGAAAAAAATGACATGGTTGTGCAGATCTAAAAGAAATTGCAATTACATAGGGAGAAAAGTCAGCACAGCTGTAAAAATACTGGCATTTAATACCAATACTCAATTGTATTGGAATTTGAATACTCTACTTCCACAGACAGGAAGATTCTGGTGTGAGCAAGGATAGTGCTAAGGACATTAGAAGTGCTCCTTATGTCAAACATAACATATTTGGAAAGCTTATCATTAGAGCCATCTATCATTTGACTTGCAAGAGTCTTTAATTATCATTTGTTAAGAGTAGAAGTCATGATGTGTTTTACAATTAGACAATATTAAGTTGCATATGTAACTGAATCATTCATCCAATTATTTCTAAGTCAGCAGGAATGAGAAACCTGTAAGACACAAAGAACATCTAACCTTCTGTTTTCTTTCTTTGGGTTTCCTCTTCTTTGGTGATGTTGATGGTCCATCTTTCTCCTCAATACCCTTTTTCCTTTCCTTTTTAATTTGCTTCCTTTGTTTTTCAGGTCCTTCTTCATCCTCTGAACTACTTTCTGCTTTCTTTGTTTTAATTTTAGGAATTTTCTTTGGTGGTTGCAAATTGATTCCTGCATCTGCTGTCCAGTCAGAATAATCACTAGAATAGTCACTATACATGATACAACAAAGAAAAAATTAAAAAGTGCACTGTATTATACAATATAACCCAATAAAAGATTACAGTTAACAGTCTAGCTAACTAGAATGTTTTAATAGTTAAAAACCTAATTCTTAAAACCCTCTATTCTATCTACAATCTAAATGATAGTAAAACAAAAGCCTTGACATCATTTGGTCTTTCAAGAAGCTTAAATTATAGCATCCCTTGAAGTAAACACTGTTTACTTCATCAATTCAAGACGATTTACACTGAAGTCTGGATATTGTTTTCAAGTCTTCTGGTTTTGAATAGCTTTGAATGAAAAAATAAAGGATGCTTTATTCGCTCTCTAATTTCATACCAAGGATCACAAGTCAGACCAAGAGCCATAGGAAACTACTACTATCTGCCTGAAGTGTTTGTGTGCATGAAAGGAAATACCTTCCAGCAAAACAATTCTGCTTCTAGCTAACAAGGAAAAATCTTCCATAAATTTTATTTAGCAATATGACTGAAAATGAAATCCTGATAGTTTCATGTTCTTGTTCACTTTTCTTCTAGATCTGCACAAGTGTTAGTTAACTGTTTACAGCAAAAATTATTAAAGATTTCTTGGCAAGAATTTTCTTTGTAGGTTTTATAGTCACTTACCTAGAACTACCATCACTGTGCCATGCTCTTTCATCATCTTCTGATGTTCCACCGCTAGCAACAACTACTTCCCCTTCCTAATAAGGAGAGCAAAGGACATTGGGAAGGGGCAGAGAGGGAGGCAGAGGAAAAAAAAGCATTTTCTTTAGAGCTCAAGTTATAATAGTTGTTACAATTGTTACAATACAATGAAAACTTTTCTAGCCTTTAAATGTGTTATAAACATCTGGCATTTCTAGCTTTATGTTAAAAAGGCTAGTTTTAGTTTGCAGATAATTCCCTTACTTTTGTAGACTTATATAAAAAAGTATTAAGATAACTACACCTGGCTAGATGTAGTGTAGAGCAACATTTTTCATCAACATTTGACAAGGCTAGCTTACCTTCTCAAAAAATTATTTCAAGTGTTTCTAATGTCATATTTCCACATCTTTCCAATATCAAACAAAAACCAATGTTAATTTTATGTACTCCTCATTCATTCTCTACCTTAGTTACAGAAGCACAGAACAAATGAGGCTGGAAGGGACTTCTAGCAGTCATATTATCCAACCTCCTTGTTCAAGCAGGGTCACCTAAAGTTGGTGACCACATTGCTAGGCCACATAGGCCGTGCTGACTGGGCTTTAAAACTGCACATACACTTCGAAAAAAAAAAAAAAAAAGAAACCTTACAAATGAGCACTTTTTGTCCTTTGTTAATTACTGTTTAAGTCAAAGCTAAACATATACAACAGCATGTGCAAACCTAATACAATTTTTTAAAGAAGTGGAAGGAAATGCACAATGAAAAATGTAACTTGAGTTTCCACTAGAAACAATGTTTTATTTGCTGAAGCAGGAGTTTAATGAGCAGAAATGGAATATGTAAGTCTGCCTCACGAATAAGGATCTTACATCTGAAGAACTGTGTCCATTTTCCAGCTCTTCAGCAGGCCTTGCAGTTTCTTCTGCAGCGTATCTCGTACGGTAGTTGTGCTGATTAGCTGCTTGTTTCTTTGAGTCACTAGTGTCTAGTAAATTATCATGAGAATGGTTCTGTGAAGACACAAGTCAAAATACATAATTCTTGAGTGTACATTTTTTAATACATAATATTTTCTTTACTAATAGTATTCCAGGAAGCAATTTTTACATTGGCAAAAAGTTACAAGTCCAAAATTAAAGAGCTGTTGAAGAAAACACACCACGAGTACTTGAATGAATATAAGCACCAAACAGTTCCATGTATTCTGGAAATAATTAAATGTCTTTCCAGACACAAAACAATTTTTACATCTGTAATTATTAAAAATATTAATTCTCTGCAAAATACATGTCAGCTAATAAGGACTAAAACATAACTACTGATAGGGTGCTAAGGGCTTCTAAAAGCTTAGAATCACACTAAAAATGGCTAAGGAAAGGAGACTCTTACACAGAAGTTCAGAGTGTTATTTTGCAGCCAAGGGGTCAGATGTATTAGAAAAGAAACCTGTACAGCAATACAACCCTTAACATAAAGAAATGACTGTTAGCAAATACAGACCTTCAAACAGTATGATGATGCATTGAAAAGTTCAAATGAATGAGTCAGTTTGAAAGAATATGAAGCTTAAAAGAATGAAATAAAGCTGTAATTTAGAAACACTTCATGCTCCAGCACTAAGAAAGATTTTGATTCTTCTGTAGAATATATATAACGCAAACACTTGCTCTCAACACCAAGTGCACAATCTTGTGTTAGTCTGCAATCACTGGGAAAAACCCCAAGAGTTATGATCTCAATTTCAAGAGTTTTGTGGTATTTTTTTTTTTTTTTTGGGCATGTATAGTCAAACTCCATTCTAGCACAGATCCAACAAAATAATTTCTGGGCACAGTCCTAGGTGCCACAAAAAGAGATACGCTTCCCCAGTGTTATCATTCTGCCACAAAGAAAATCTCGGATATCTATTAGGTGCTGATAATAGCTGAGAAAAACCAGTCCCAGAGATGAAGAAAGCAGAACTGGAACAAAACAAAGGCTCTAATACTTTGACAGTCTTCTAGTAGAACAGACTGCTTGTACTTATTCCTCTTGAACTTTTTTCTTTTATAGGAAAGAGAAGAACTTTTCTATTATGTATGATAAATGCCGGTTCACTGGGTTAGATTTTCTTGTTGAGGAAAATAACTCCTGCTTTTTACAGTAAAAGCTGTACTAAAACTTGGCTAAACAACAGTTGTAGCTAAGATTTCATTTTCCTTAGCCACAACAATCATCATTAAAGTGCAGGAGTCCAGTAACTAGTTTTTTTCCCACACTCTGTTAGAAGATAAACACACCTTCTGCAAGCATGACTGCAACAGTTCTGTAAAGTAAGCCAGCACACGACTCTGTACACCACTTGTGTTCCAGTTTTCATCGAAGCACAGAGGACCAACACAAACTGCTCTATGTTCTTTTCATGTGCTTCTCTTGTTCTGTCCCTCTGTCTAGTTAGGGAAGTTATCACTGACAGCACAGCTACCAGAGACATTTCTAATGGGACTGTTCAGCTATCAGCATTTTAACATTGCCCAAGACTTTTGAGACCTGGGGCACTCATTCCTCCTTCTGGATTCAAACTGGCAGCACACGCCAGATGTCCTCAAGCTGCTTTGACCTGACCCAGAACAGCTCCAAGGCAGCCCTAAACCCAGTGGCTGAGCCTATCACACAGCCTCTTCTGTCCTTCAGCCTTCTGGGGCTGCTCACTTCTCATCAAGCTCTCAAGATTCATTACTGAAGCAAAGAGGTCATGAAAGCCAGCATTATAGTAACTTGTTTCCGCTACTGAATTGTGACTTTTTCACCATGAAACATAGTAGGGAAAGCAGGGACAACAGAATGGAATCACATAACCCCAATGAAACAAATTAGTCAAGTATCCCTTACAATAAGGGGGACATATTTTGCAGAAGCTACATTACAGCTTGACTGCAATGTTCATGTCTTCTCTTTAGAAACAAAAGAGAAAATCCCTGTTTCTCTTCAGAGGTGAGGCTTCTCAAACAGTTATCATAAATACAGCTTTTCCTACTCCAGTAGAACTACAGATGCATAGAAAACTGAAGCACTTTGCATTGCATTACTCTTTGCTTTTGAAAAGAGTTCTTTTCTTTTGGCAGTTCAAAGCTTGAGGGAAGAAAACAACACCCCAACCCCTCTGCCCCAACCCTTCCTTTGTAGAAAAAAGTAATATCACTATAAATATTGGGTCACAGTGATGCTGAAGGGTAACAAACTGCTTTGGGAAAGATGCACAATGTCAAAATAAGAACACGGAAAAAAAAAAAATCAGGAAAACAAAACCACATGTATTTATCCATGAGTAACAGAACAATAGAATGAAGTCAGGAAGGATATCTAGATGCCACCTTGTCTAAACCCACTGCTCAAGATGGGATGAGAAAAGGGGCCATAGGGTATACAATTGCCTCACCTTGCCAAAAAAACATATTTTAACATCATTCCTATTCAACTTAGCTTTTCAAAATCTGAAGAAAAGCTGTAAGGCAGAACTTCATTTATTTGGGGGAGGTGTGGATTTGAACGCGAAGGTTTAACTATAAAGAACTACAGGGGTTTTTTTACAAAATGTAATTATCACCAGCATGTTCAACTATAACTGAGGTAACACAGCTGATGCCTCTTCTCCCTCAATATATAACCTTAAGAAAGAGCTTGAAATTGTACTCTAATGGTAGACTGGGAAATGATTTGAGGTTCAGTCATCACTCTCTCTCTAAATACTTCTATGAACAGTCATCTATGCTGACAAGTACCTTGTCCAAGGCTTCCAGTCAGTATTAGAGCACATCTATTGATACACCAGAAATTACAGCTCCTGTCACAACAGCTTTTCTGTGAAATAAAAATGATGGCATTTCCTGTATTTGAGAGGCATACTGGACACCGCTGGAGGTCTTGGTAACATAATTTGTGAGAGATACGGTGGAAAGCCAGTGGTGTCCTGACAACTCAGAGCACACTACATGCTACGGTCCTTATGACTCACACCATTGGGAAGCACAGCTTTGCTGCAGCTTCATACAGGGCTGAAACAATTGTGAGAAGCTCTGGCTGTAGCAATTCATGGTATTTCTTAACCAGCAGCATCTATTTTTTATGCAAAAATGATTCCTCCTTCCTTAAGCCAACAGGAATTAACTTCTACTAGAAAGTTCAGTAAGGGCAAGGCACAGGCATATGTCCTGTTTCAGACCCCCAACATTAGATAGATCTCTTGCCCTGGTATTTTCTCTTTGGCTAAAGAGCACCCTTCCACAGTCTCCTCAAGTCTGAATCAGTGCCTGTAATTACTTAGTTTTTACTGTTATCACATCACATCTACGTAAAAAATTAGTAATAACTGCCAAAAGCAGTGAAGATAACAGACATTAAGCACTAACTGCTAGGCTTTGGAGCTTTAGATTATTTTCCTCTTAACATCTCGCTGATTCAATTGGAAGTATTATTTAAATAACATGTAAGTAGAAAAACTTATTTCGGTGGAACACTTCCAGCAGAACAAAGCACATGTTCCTCCTCCCTGGGTTCTTTTAGTTTACAATACAGTCATTTGCAGTCATCACAACAGAAGGCCTATGCCTACTTTTGTCCATCCATAACATTTTCCCATGTTAATTCCTTGAAAATTTGGCATAACATTTCCACTTAATGATAATGAGGAATATTTCCATTTTTTGTCACATTTTACTAGGACGCACATCACATCAACCCTCTAGTGTACAAAAATTTCACACTCTTAAATATTCATTAAGATGCTCTAATCCCAGTAGTTTAATAAACTAATCCCCTTAATTACTTGGACTGGGAATATTTACCTAAGCATGTTATTTACCTCAACTTTCATCTGCTCCTGAAAACAAGTAATTTGAAATACAGTTTCATTCTGAAGATGCAAAAATTCCATTCTATCCCCTTTCATTAACGTATCGGGGTTCAAGTTTCTGCTGTTTGCTTTTTTAGGTGCTCTTGCTAATAACAGAAAAAACCTTATTCCTCACCAATGACTTTGTAAGTTCAACCAAGTTTGTCATTCAGCTTGCAGGTCAGTGACACAATGCTATTCATGTCAAAATACCCAAGATTTTAGTTTCTCCCCCCCAACACCATTAGTCCCTTAAGCAATCATTTGCAAACACTTATCCATATGACCTGTGTCAAAGAAACACGGGCTTTCAATAGCAGAATACTTATGTGACTTTCATTTAAATTGTAGATATTGTTAAAGAAGAAGGACTGAGCTACAATTCTGTACTACTTTTAACACACCTTATAATGACCCTGTATTAAAAATTAGCAACAGGATTTTAGAATCCCCTCAAAATGTATTTGCAGCTGCTCTGTGTTCTTCCTTACTGACCTACACTTTAGCTTGCAATCCCAAATGCTAATAACATTCATTCCCACCCATCTTTTCATTTGACTTCTTTATTTTTGACTTCTTTCAGTTAGAACGGAAGAAGGGAACAGAAGAAAATATTATTTCATCATTATCATTATTATATGAATAGACCCGATAAATTTCAAAAGTTGCTCAAAAACCAGTATTTCCTACTGGTATGAATTACAACTGAATAGTCCTATGAAGAAAATGTTTTAAATACAAGCCTTGTTTTACTCTGCTCTCAGAGAAACTGACAGTTCTATAGAGTGAGACATTTTCTAGAACTCTTGATGCTGTAGTTGTCAGGGCCAGAGATTACTGGAAGAAAATGTCATGCCCTGTATTTTGTTGGAGGTGCTCTCAATCTCCTTTAGATCCTAAATTCTCTCATTAAACCTGTGAGAATCCACTATGAAATAAAAGGACTATAATCTTGCAACAGTGCTGTAATAAAACTCACAAGGAATCAGAATCAAAACCTACTGGATGTTCTCAAGGAAAAGAAAGTTTTACATTGTGCTTTCCAGTTTTACACTGTGCTTTCCAGTTTTATCTTCAACCTTACACAGCCTGTATTTAAAGTCACACTGTCACTGTAAAACAACAGCGCCAGAAGAGCAACTATAATGAAGTTATTAATTTCTATTTAAAACAACGTAAAAATATTGTGCAAGTTTTTGGATTACAGTCCATCTTGCATCTCTTCCCAGGTGTCTATTTGAATTTATTGTTAACACTACAGAAAATGACAATTCCAATTCACTCTTCCTGTTCCTGAGACACTCCTCCTGAGCAGAAAGGTTGCTCATGTTAACCATAAGCAATAACAAAAATCATGAAAATCTTAGCAGTTAATTTGTGAGATTCAATCATTCAAGAGCAAATAACTTTTTCTTCTTGAAATGTGTTTATTTAAAGCCCATGGGATATCTACTTATTTCTGAATCCCTTTGAGATTTCACTCTAGAGATCTGAATTAGTGCACTTCTCAGCAGTCTGATTCCTCCAAAAAGAGATCTATTTAATGAAGAATCAGCTATTGTAGAATGCGACATTTTTATTCCAAGATGTCATAAAAACGTATTCAGTAGGGTTTATGAAGGCTTTAAGTGCTCTGAAAGTACTACTAAGTATATCAATAATTTTTATATAGAAAATTTACTGACATACTCAAATGAAAAGACCATGATTGCCTGGGGCTTTTTATTTCCTCAGAAGAGAGGTGGAAAGTGACTAAAGGATTTACCAAGCTGTCTCTCCCTCACATTCTGGGAATGCAGAGCACAGAACCCCCCAGGTGTAAATATATGAAACTGAAGGAAGTTATTCCTAAGTAGCAGCTGCTTGAAAGGATTTAAAGGACATAAATATCTGCAATAAAAATATGGGGCTCAAAAGATCCAGTGATGCCATTACAGTTTAGAGAACTAAGGTTGTTTTCTTTTAAACAGGATTTTAAAAAACATTTAAGTTTCTTTGTTTTAAAGATATTATAAAAGTAATTGCAAAAAACAAAATGCTGAACCAGCTAGCCCATTCTGTTAAACTTCTATGCCCTAGTGATATTTTAGAAAAAAACTGTAACCCTATTAGAAATTTAATGGTAATTTGGTATGAATGTACATTATCAGGAAGGATGTTTTGACAAGGCTGTAGCTAAAGACAAGGGGAAAAAAATCCAGAAACCCTTGAGCAGTGCAGCTGTTTAATTAAACTGAAAGAAAGTATATAATTCAGCACCAAAATACATCCCCTTAAGACAAGTAAAAACTTCGTTAAAATCTGAATTTGTCAAGCCCATTTTCTATTACTCCCAAAAGAGAACTAAGAGTTACAAAGACTTCTGATGTCCTGGTATTTCACTAATAAGTCCTGTCATATGGCATAAAGCTTCCCCCCTCTACGTGCAAAAACCGGAGACAAAAGTGAACAAATTTCTTTCAACGTATCTTGGGAAAACACACAATGTTGGTGGCTGCAGAACTGAAAAGAATGCATCAGTACAATTTTTTAAGACAGCAATGCATTCGAATTTTAATACAAGAAAGAAATTGAAGTAAAAAGTAATAAATTTAATAAAGAAATTAAGCATCTGAAACTCAAAGCATGGGCTTTCCTTTACCATTGCTAGAATTTACTTCCTTAATTACAAAAGCAGTTGGTTATTTAGCTAGAAAAGCACAGATAAGCATGTGCAATTCATAGATAAAACTAATTTTAAACAAAGAATTTTACGTCTTCTTTCTGTGAACATAAAGTATATATCCTTCATTTTTTTTAACCAGCAAGAATATGCAAAATCAAAGTTTTTTGCAAGTTATATTAAAAAAGCATGTCACTTATGACAATTTAATTCACAATACTTATTTCCTTCTACTTAATCTATCCTGTTTTCATCTTTTCTGATAATGTACTCCCAGCTCTAGCAAAAAGCATGACTCAGATATATCCTGTAACAGCCCACAACATTATTTTTAGAGCACCATGAGAGAAAATACCCAATTCTCTATTTGGAGATGCATTTAATGTGTTAAGGTTAAGAACTGTGACTTGAGTTTTAATATAATCTTTCTACAGGACAGTACGTCAAACAGTAGACAACAGCAGCAGGGTGTATTGATTAATGGTGACAGACTCCCTACAGCAAATCATGTCCCTAACACCAGATTTGCAGGGATTTCCCCCCACTTCTGAAAGCAATCCACATTGTTTACTATTACATGTTGAAAGAACATAAGAACATATTGAAACATCAATACAGACATGCTTCCTTATTCTGGGGAGGTAAACAAACTCCCATACCCCAGGTTGTAAATTTAAAACTGAGAAGAGGAATGTAAATTTATGTGACTCAACTTATTCAATAAAATTTTATGCTTCATTCTGTGATAAGGTAGAGGTGCACTGCTTACCTTAGAGAAAGTAGGTATTTTGTTTTCTCTTGGAATGTGACTAATTACATGCTTTCTTTTCTCTTCTGATCGATACACTCTTACTTCTTCTTCTCCCTTTGCTGTTCTCCATTCTTCCTGCCTACTGAAAAAAGAAAACTGAAATGTTAACTTTAAAGGACATTACTACAATTGAGAGCCTCTATTCCAAACCAAGGAATAGACATTCAGCATCTGTATCATTCTTTGAACAGCAGTTCTTCTCTTTACGGTTAGCATATGGCTTTAAAATTAGCTTTTTCCAAAGTAATATTTTCATCTTATTTCATTAAACTAGAGCAGTTTATGCTTGACTATGGCAGGTAGGTTTTTTGACTTACTGATTTAAGTATTCATCACAAGAAGTCATTACTGAAAAAAATTAAAGTTCCAATTTGGAAATTAAAATTTATCTCAGGCACCCAATAGTTTAGATCAGTATTCCCAGCCATAAAATGCAATATTATGACAGGAATTAAAACATGTAATCTTTTGCTACAAGTCAGTAGATACTGAGGCAACTAGATTACATTGCCTGTACAAGCTTAATTACTGTTCCACTCTTCAAAAGGACAATTTTTTACTCCCAACCCTTCTGGAATTACAAGATTATTCAAATGATATACAAACTGAAGTGATTTCAAATTCAAGTGATTTCAAACTGAAACATTTTCTAAGAAATTTGAGATGACAAAATAGAAAACAAAAGATGATGTGAATGGCAACAGGAATGCCAAAACTGTTCCATTTAATTAAGTTCACTACAGCAAAATTCTTGATCTATGTTTACCTGGCCACACCAGAAGACAGTTCAGGCACTACAACCCTGCGACTCCAAGCCACAAGGTCCCGCTCAGTGGCTATTTCACTTCTTGGTGCATTGCTGTGCATCTGACGCACACCTTCAATTTGTCCACTACGCCTTAACCCTATATTTGGTGGGGAATGTACTTCTGAGGTAGAGCTTACAGATCCTAAAAAGTCAAAAAGCAATAGTTCTTGATCTGAAATTCTTAGGGAAGCATTTGAAAAGAAAAACTTGGAATGAAATGGAAAAAATAACTTGATCTATTACTTCAAAAGAAATCATATGGACTGAGTATAAGTATTTCAGCAGTTTATACAGTCAGCACAACACAGCACAAACAGCTACTGGGCTGCAGCATTCTGTTTAAAAATTCACATTGAAAAGAAGCAAATGTTCCAACAATCTGAAGTCAAGCAAATGTCTGCTTCTTTAAAAATACTTTTGAAAACATTTATGCAAAGCTGATTATTGCTACTGCACTCAAGATCTGTGTTATAAAACAGTGAGCTATCTCACTGAATCAGTGTGCTCCTTCAACAATCTTATACCTTCAAAAAAGGGAAGCCTCAACGTGCGAAATTAGGAATTGAGCTGTAAAATTTACAGGCAAAAAATAACAAATCGTCAAGGGTTAAAAATAACCAAACCACCCCAAAACATAACCACACACATGTAAAAGCCTTTGAAAACCTACACAGTAGCAAAACGTCAACATTTTTCATTACCCTTATACACACAAACTAATCCTGCTTACTACAGTGGATTGCTAACCATAATTTCTTAGGTGTTGAAAACTACTGTGCACTCTAGTGCAAGACACTGAAACATGGAGCAACTTTGCAGAGAAACAAGTAGTTTCTTCTACTTTTCTTCCTCCTGTGTCCTGTTTTCAAAAAAGTCAGATTTCAAACAACTAGATGGCCAGTTCCAGATTAAACAGTAGGGTAGCTTCTTCTATGGGAATGCTGCAATTCCCTGAGTGAGGAGATAGTAACAAAGATAGATCTGTAATGTTAAGAATGCCAACATTTTGCAAAAGCCAAAAAAAGACAATGGAAAAGCTGTACTGTTTTCTACAGCTCCACACCTCGTTTTTACTAGTTCAACAAAGTGCACAGATCATGGACAATACAAAGGGATTTATGTTTTGCAACTCCCAGCCCCAAACACCCATTCCTGCATGACCTACCTCTGTTTATCCGGCTGGTACTACTGGTTCCTGCCTCCCCAGAACGTCTCTGGTCCTGCTCTTGTTGAAGTCTTTGAATCATGCTATCCAATGGACTAATTTCTTGATTGACTTGCTGACTAAGAACTTGATTCAATCCTGTGAAGTAAAATATACAGGAGAACAACACACAAATGTAAATTTTTAGGAAATTAATGTTACAGACAGTTCATCTAAGTTTTAGCTTTGAAATAAGTACAGTAAATTCTCACATGTGTAACTATGGGTTAATGGTTATTTTTCTAACAGCCATTGCTTAAAATAGGACAACTTCATGTCTTTATATATTTGAGAGCATTATACTTTCTGAAGCAAGGTCAAGATGACCGCATTTCACTTCTAATAAAAGGTTAAATTTGATCAAGTGCCAGCAAGCCACAGAAGCTTAATATAACTGTTGTTTGTCAGCTCAGTCAATGCAAATTGTTCAAATGCAAGATTAGCCTGCCTCAAATGCATTACAAAACACTTTATAGGCTTCAATGAAAGAACTACATCAAGAAGGTCTAACTGAATTAGAAAATAATTATCTAGACTGTAGAACACCAAGCAGCAAAAATGTTTAATTGAGCTCCACATGGACATAATGACCACACAGATCAAATAATGGTAATTTTCTTTGGTATGTAAAACAGCCAAGAAACCTCCTTTTGGGTAGGTCTTGTGAATAGAAGATGGGAAACAGTTCCAAAGAAGTGATTACAAGGTGATATTAGTATTTCTGAGCAGCAAGCAAACTACACTGCACAGAAGCATGAACAACACAAAACCTGTTTTCATACTTAAAATGATCACAAACAACAGAGAAGTACAGAGAAAAAGACAGGGGTTACAATACGGATTCAAAAAGAAGTCAGATATCTCCACACAGAATAGTGAGATGGTGGAGTGGAATGGTGGGAAGTTCTAGTCAAGAGAAGCAGAACTTGCCAAACTTTGTAATGAGGAATAACAATGTTCAAAGAAACAAGATATAAATTATTTTTTCCAGCATGATTCCAAAGAAATATCACAGCATTTACTGCATTTTTCAAGATCAAAGACTAGATATTACAATAATTGAGCTATGAAATGAAGAGCTTTGATTGTGTGGCTGCACAGAAGCTGCTATCTCTTATCAGTATGCAGAAAAAAATATTTAAGATCGTGTTCTCAGGATTTAAAGGTTATTGATGTCAACTTCCCTAAAACAGCAGAACCTTGGAAAAATGGAATGAGATCTGGTAGAACCACAGCTGGATGTTTTCTAAGTCACATAAGCGAGACAGATTAATTTGTCAATCTCATGAGCAGACATACTGTCTACTGAGAACAATGGGAAATAATACCATTAACCCAAGAATGATCTTAAATAAGGAAACTGCTATCTAAACAAAATGAATTTTTTAATGTATCTAGCCTGTGAGACAATGCCTTAGCAAGAAACAGCAAGTGGTTTCTTTTTAAATGAAATAATAAAGACACTGGTGTATACTTGATTTTTTCAAAACATCTGGTTTAAAGGAGCTTCATGTTCATCAAAGTAGTAAATCAAATATGACTATCTGAATTCCCCCTACTCTTAGAAGTCCCTACAGAAAACTTAACAAGAAATAAATGGTCAGTGCTCTGAGTGCGATGCATCAAATCCCATAACAAAGCTTCAGAAAGAAAATGAACTTCCTTAGTGGAAGGGAACATATAAAATATATAAACACTGTTTAGGTCTACATACAACTGCATTGTTGCTATATTGCAAAAAGGTAGAAAAATGTCTTGTGTATCTCTATCACCTGTCAAGCTGGCAGATGGTTCCCCACTATTAAATCAAATGCTATGGACATCATCTTCCTATAGGCATTTATGTGTCATGCAGACAGAATATTACATTTAAATTTGTTGACTCTGTGTGCAGAGTCTGACTTATTTCAAGATATATTGAAGAATGTGCCCAGGACATTTCCAAATTTGGAGAATTTCACAATGCAATGGATTCACACTTAAACTGTAACAAAGAAGTAAAGTCACATCCTTCCCTAAAAATCAAATGTTGTTTCAAAGCCACCAGCTAAGAAATTCACATTCAACAGGAAGGATAGTTTCCTTTGTACAGTTGCTTCTCAGGTGGCATTTCTTCCTGTAATTTTGGAAGAAATGTAAATGCTCCCCTAAAAATACTTCAATATTCACTGCCCTATAATCCTAAGGTCTAAAAATAAGGATAGAGATTTTTTTTTGTTAAAATCACTGAGTTATCCTTCCTGGAATGCCTGACACACTACAGGCTTAAGTATCATGAACATATAAACTACAATTTACCAGAACAGTCAGTTTTCACAACTTTTCAAGAATAACCAAATGGTTAACAATGCTTGTTTTTAAAACATTTAAACTACTTTCACCAGTCACTGTTTGCTTATTCATACTAATATCAAACTAGTGACACATAATAAGTAGGCACTGTTTTTCCATCCCTACCCATGTGAAACACCTTTAGGCAATTTCCAACAGCCAGCCATTGGCTCAATATATGCATGCTCTTCTCTTGTCATGCGCATGAGAATTAAACTTTCACAATTTCTAGATTTTGTATCTTTATCAAGTCTTCGGTTCTTTAATCAAATCACCAAATTTTAAAATTAATGACTGCCTCCAACTAAAAAGGAAGAGAATTTTGCTTCTTTCAGATGACTTCTCATTTTTCTGTTCTTGTAGGTGTTACCTTTTCTAACAGATCTGTGGATGATCAACCCATTTTCTAGGTTTTCTAAAGCAGGAAATCTAATCCCAAAGAGATAACTGAGAGCTAACACATCATTATACATTGCTCCAGTAATGAAACAAACTCCCAGCTAACTGGTGTTGCAGCATCAACTAGTGCCAACTTGATTGATGACAACACTGTAAATGAAATTGTCACAAGCAATCAGTGCCAAAGACACTGTAATTCTTCCACACTACATGAACTACTATGCCCATAAATGAAGAAAAAGGACAAAGTGAAAGTGTAGAGCAACTGAAGGTAACTAGATAGACTACTGTTCAGTGAAGTGAAATTTTCCATACCTGAAGATGTCACTCCCATCTGAGGAATAAGCTGTTCCTCCCTGCAGTTCTCACGACCAGGAACTAGTCTTTGATACCTTGCAGGATGAGGGTTGCCATCCACATCAACCAAAAATGGGGGAGGCATAAGGTGTGGAGCCTGCTGTGTCTGTTCATCCAGGACAAAGTTGTTGGCATCACGGATAAGGGGCCGATAATCACTATGAAAGAACATCTGATCTGCTATCTGTAAACAAAGTCATTTTGTAATTTTTTTAAAGAACCTATTACAAAAGCATACAGAAGAGAACTGCCAAAAATATTCTTAACAGTGGTACTCATGGTCACTTTTGCAAAAAAAAAACAGAGCTATAAGCTGATGTGTTTATTTCAGTTTAAAGGGGAAAATGGAAGGACTCCATTATTATTTTGTTTCAAAGTACTCTTCTCTATATTACACTGCAAACAGAATAATCCACATGTTTGAGGGTGGGAAGCATTTAAAGAACAGGGCAGTGGGGTAATATTTAACTACTAGAAGATATTTAACCAAATACAGCATTAATGTATGAGTTTATAAATTTTCTTCTACAGTCTGACTATATGACAAAACTTTCTGATAATAAAAAATTGTGTCAGGGATTTATGAGATACGGTGCAGGCAGAAGCCTAGAAAAAAATATTTATTACATCAGGGAACTGCCAAATATTTTAACACCATCAAAATATATATATCCTTACTATAATACTAGATATCAGAAAAAGTTTCAGTTGATAAAATAAAGCCAAGATAAAAATCTAATTTTTCACTAAATTTTGTTTTTTATTTCTGTCCACCTGCTTCTAACTTATCATAGATGACTTTCCACAGACCCTCAAGACTGGAGAATTTTTTTGTCCAAATAAATACAGAAAGATGTATGTTCCATCCCTTGTTGGCACATGTACCTCAGTATTGTGCAATAAGAAAGATATTGAAGTGCAAGGAGGAAAGAAAAAGTGAATAAAGAGAAGCTCATGCATATACTACAGTAGCATGCCAAGGCTACCTACTGGCAAGCAAACCCTGTGGCATCCCATGTACTCAGCTGAACTCTGAACAAATGAAAATCAAATAATAAAATCACCATTCACACAAATTAAGATTTCCAGTGCAGTACAAAAACAATTAAATTATTTACTCAATGCACAGAGATCTCAAAAAATCTTGTCTTTTGAGCACTGAGAGAGGAATGCCCAAGTTGTCATTTAGAACATCCTCTGATTTCTGGAGAGTATAATCTATCATGCAACTTGTTATGTAAAAAATCAGTAAGCTACTCAGAGGTCTGGTTTCTCAATGACAAATGTCTCCCATCCTGGAAGAAAGAAGACCAGGAAACAAAGATGACAACAGACATTTGTCAATTACAACATCAGAAAGTGCATCCATATGAAGGGGATTTAAAAAAAATAATTGGGGAAGAAAAACATTATGGGATCTAGACCTCACAAAACTAAGAAAAATAACAACAGGAAGAAACTGGAACAATGGAAAGAAAGATAAATGGAAATCACTTTAGAGATTCAGAAGACTACTCTTACAAAAGGCATATGGACAAGGTGATATCCTACTGTAGTAAAAAGCCAACTGGATGAAATCTTGCTGCCAGAGTCTTTGTTAATAGAGTCTGAATGAAAAAGGAAAAAGTGCTTTCATGTGTCTGACTGACAGAATCAAGGCCTGATTAATACTTTTTGTTTCTTCATCTCACAATAGCTGAATACGATAGAGACAGAGGTTCCCTAGGAGGACTTACAATGTTTCCAAAAATCATAATAGAATATACATTACTTACACCTAGTATAAATCTTCCTACTAAGTACTTCCCACACTGAGGAAGAAAGAACTTCCAATGGCAACGTTATACAGTCAGAGTTTTATTATGTTGTGTCTTGGTTGTACAGTGTAGTCTGCATCCCAGGTTTTGCAATCAAAGGGAAGACCTGCTACAAGATCATAAGGGACTTTGTTGCAATAACACTTCTGTGTACCCTATATCGCAATCGTATAATAGAGAGAGTAAAAACCAATTTTTTACTCCATAAGATAACATGGCATTTCTTGGAGGAGAACACAGGGTCAGGACAGCTCTCAGGTAGAACAGCCCTACTGGAATCCAGGAAAATATCCTGATAAAAATCAGAAGAATTAGACATTCCATCAGAAAAGCAGCTAGAAGTAATAACAATGAGTCTTACTTGTTTATATGCTATTAGAGATCAAAATCATGACAAAAAGATAATATCACATCACTATTTGCATATGAGTCTTCTATTCATATGACTTCACAAACCCAGCTTGGGAATGAGCACAAAAGAAAGCTTTCCAAAGTCTGAGCTCTATAGCTCTATAGAATGCTCAGTTTCTCCAAATGGGCAGGGTTATATAAAGAGGTTTTCCCTAGTCCTGCACCTATCCACCATACACGAACTGTTAACTTGCAGCTAAGTACTGTGGTTTGGGCAATCTGGAGGAACAAATACCTTAGAAAGCTCAAAGATCACCAGGAAAGTGGTCATGGCACCAAGCCTGCCAGAGCTCAAAAAGCATTTGGACAATGCCCTCAGGCATATGATGTACTTTGTGCAGAGCTAGGAGCTGGTCTTGATCCTAGTGGGTCCCTTCCAACTCAGAATATTCTATGATTTTAAATTAATAGAATAGTACCTTACACCTTAGAACTGCTAGGCATTCCTAGACAAGGTTCCACCTAATCAAGAATTTCAGAAGTGCACATGCCCTGTTGACAGTGAACTCGGCTCAACTCTGATGATGACACACTCAGATTTCAGCTGAGATTGGCTCAAGGAACTCCAAACAAACAGCACACATATTCCTTTATTTTCCCCCACAAAAGATTTAATTCACAAAAATAGGTATCATCAAAAGAAAACAATCAAACAAACCCCAAATAAATAATGAACACCCCACCCCATTCACCTTCATTGTGGCCAAGATCACACTGCAGGGGAAAGAAAGCCTAGGCATTGGTTCCAGACAACTAGGAAATGTAGATACTATGTGAACATAACATGAAAAACAAAGACGAAGAAAAACAAGAGCTTGTTCCTTCAGTAGAATTAACACCATCTCAGCTATAATCACTGTCAATTCAAAAATGCAGGAATACAGAACAGGTTACCACACCTCTTTCTTCATTTCCCCATAGAGATGGGAAACACTTTAAAGGCCAAAAAACACATATTCTACCAGATCATAGTCTGACAAGATGTCTGAAACCCTCCCCAGTATCCGAGGGGAGAAAAATAGAAAGAACCCCCGCCACTTCCAGCACCTACCTACCTGTAGTTACATTTTCCCATAAATCAGGTCAGACAAAAACGGAGGTGATGAGACCACACATGGAAGACACCAGACACTTCCAAGCTGAGTTTTCTGTGAGTGGAAGACTGAGATTAAAGTGGTAACAAATATAAAGCTCCCATTTCCTCTATGATCAAGAATGCCAGCAGTAACACTGCACAGCAACATTGAATGATTATTTTAAATCATTCAATAAGTGAAAAATTTAAAACACTCTTTTCTCAGGGGCTGCAGCAAAAACCCCAAGAGAGCCAAGGGTCTGTAGAATTCAAGCAGGGAAAAACAACTATATTCATTCTACAAACAGATTTAATGCCTCACAGGTAAATTCTCAAATGGCAGTATAAAGGAAAATTATGATCTATCACAGCAAAGACCAAAAGACTCAAGAGCTACAATTTAATTTCCAGCATTTCTCCAGCAGAGAACTACATTCTTCCAAAACAATTGGAGAGGAAAAGAAACTTGAAACAATCCATGGACATGGTAAGAAAAATGTGCCTATTACAACAGGCTTTAAAGTTTGGAACAGTAAGAATCCTGAAACACAAAGAAAATTATCTGATAATTCTGATTTTCCTTGCCTGTGATGGCTCTACTTATCTGTTTTATTTGGAATGGAAGAGGAAATGCACAGATAGCAATAACTGAGGGGTAGCAACAGCAGCTTAGTAGTGAGGACTTCAAATCATAGTTGAGAAACAAGGCGAAAAAATAAATCCCCAAATGCAAATCCTTCTGTAAGAATACAGAAAGAAATCCAGTAGCTTACAAGACAAAGATTAAAAATCCCTTTGTTCTCCCTCCTTCAGGTCCCTCTGCACTGCTGTTTGCCAAAATGCTTTCAAAACCAGCCTGAGTTCAAAGATACGCTGCAGGAGGCAAGATCCAAAAAACAGCACTTCACCAATAGCATCAATAGCAGATACCAGAAGCAGAGATGAAAATGGAGCAGACAGGTCTACTTAAGTCTTAGGAAAAGAGAGAAGAGACACACCTCATTTCTTTCCTGGGTGGTAAAAGAAAAACTAAGATCTTGTGGACACTCCAAACCAGTATGGTTCCCAGAGCATGTTCCTCCACAAAGGAAAAAAAAATAACACCACATATCTTTACAGTCATGAGGGTCTGTGGCAGGACACCCACACTCAGAGTACACAATGTAGACTATGACATTAGAATAAAGATATAATATTTTAATTACACTAATGGTGGACTGTTGCTGTGTAAGTATGAAGGCATCCATGATGGTACTACATTAACAGACATAAAATTGCATCACTAAAACATAGTACATTTTTTGTAAATAATGCTCCCACAGGCTATGCAATATTTAAATAAAGATAGCGGGAATTAGTTCTGTTAAACACCCATTTTTTTGGGGCTCAGTTAGGAACCAGAAAAAAATATTTCAAGTAAAATGTGTAACTATTACCAGTTCCTCTGCAGCTTATTCCCATTATTTATGTGGATCCATTAATAGATATTTGTAACTTTTGTCACTTAAGAGAGTAGACAGTGACTGGTTAATTTTGAAATATCTTCTAAAATTATTATTATTTTGAACTTCCTATGTAAACAGTAGCTTAACAGCATGTTTTCATAATTTCAAAAAGACAGTGAAAGAAATCTCATTGCCAGCAATAGGCATTCAAAACATCCCATATAATTTGGCTCAAAATTGTCTCAAGAATTGACCCTCTTGAAATGAAGCTTTGAAGAGAAGTTTGCACAAATGCATTCAACACAGACAAACATTTTTATTTACATCTTGCACTGTACCTTGTCATATTTGCTACTGGAACCAAAGCCAAAAATCAGAAGGTGACCGTGAGAGTCAGTACATGCAAAATGCTGCCCATCAGGAGAGCACTTGCAGTCAAAAACTGCACCATGTCCTTGTCCTTCAATCTGAAATACATCAACATAGAAAATAATTAACAGAAATTAATAATTTTCAATCATGATTCTCAAAACTGTGGTGCTGACATTGAAATTTATTACAAAATCTGTATTGACAGTATACTGCTAGATGGAAGTTACTTTAAAACAAATCTTACTTTTTTAGCAATTCACTTTCCAGTGAATTTTGTAATAATTCTCATGAAAGATTCCAAATTGATAGCAGTAGAAACTGACAGACTTTATCCACAAAGCAGGCACAGTATAGGAAGTGAAAATAAAAGCTTCCCCTTGAGCGTCCTGCTAATGAACCTAAGCAGAGAGCTGGGCCCAGTTCAGGGCTTAGTCACTACACCCTTTCCATCCTGTGCCTTCTTGCTAAGCTACCCCAATAGCAGTGGCTGCTGCGGTGTTCCACAACACCTGCCCCCTGGAAAACGCACTGACATAGACAACCCACATTACACAGCTTGGCAACTACCTGCTCCTACTCCTAATTTATTGGAGTGGGGAAGGGGTAAATTTGTGTAAAAACTCCACCTTTTATAGGAGAATTGCAAAGATTTTAAAAAAGGAATTTTTACCTGATACTCATTTTCTGTTTTCCAGTTCCATTAAGCCAGAACAAATGGGTTTTTGTTTTTCCCTGCAACCTGTCAATCAAGCAGAGGTGACCAATCACCACTCTGAATTTTCATGTCTTCAGCACCTCTTCAGAAAGCCCCTTTCTATTCTCCCCAGCAAAGCACTTTTGCATTTTCTTTAAAGAGACACCAAACAAAATTCTTTCCCTAACTGTGGCAGGCCTATATATTGCCAGGAAAGGGGGGAAAAAAACAAAACAAAACAAACCACAACGATATGCAGCCTTCAGACAGCAAGGCTGTGCACTTCTGCAGCACATTCCAAAGGCCATCAGCATTATTTAAAAAAGTTAACACATCAAGCCTCAAAAATCCTGTGAGGTAGGTACTCGCTCTCTTACAGGCTGAGACAATGGCAAGAATTCTAAATCTTTTCCCCGCAGTCTTACAACAAATCCACACCCCTGCACATTCCCCCAGTGAGAGAGGCTGCTATATCTATTGCTTTAAGTTTTCTTACTACCGATAATTTCCCTAAAAGTCAAATGAGTTTTTGGACTAGAGAAAGAGGAACATAAACCAATGCAAGTTTTACGCTCTATTTTGCCCATTATTCCAGAAGAAATGAACGGAAGTATCTCACAGAAAGAGATGAAAATAAAAACAGAACTTCAAGCAAGTGACACTAACATCACAACAGTCAGGAATGCAGAATTAATTTAGTCTAAGCGAAATCCAACTACCACAGCAAAGTTACAACTTTGTGCTGCTTTTGCATATAGAAAGCTCACTGTATTAAAGGGAGACAGTTTGGGAAAGCAGGAAGAAAGCAGACAGAGTTTCACCACAACAATCAGCTTTGCAGAAATACAGATAAAAATTGGAAAAGAAATATTTTAGAGATATAACAGAGCTTTCTGTTCCCTTACCCTTCTTCTGACAAATGAAACATCAGTGTCAAGCCTCCTAATGCTCAAGTCCTTAATAAATAGATTTTCAGGATTCAGCCTAAGTTTTTAATACCTTTTGTTTTACAAGGAAAACAATATATGTTGTAGGAAGAACTATTTGCTAACCATGGTGAGCGGAAAAAAATGAGAAACAGGAAAAAAATACTAAGATGATGGGTTTTTTAAACCTTTCCATCAAGAAATGGTTCAGATGGACCATTTTCAAGAAACCCCTGGAAATCAGAGAGTTAACTGGAAAACATTGCCTTCTTATGTAAAGGAAAAGAACAATGTTCTACTATTTGGGGACAAGTACAATGCAAATAGTTTTAATCTAATCGTGCCCAGAATCTGGTTTTAAAAAGTGCTTCCAGAAAGGACAACTCTAAGACCTTTCAGTACAGCCCTTCAAGTCTGAAGTACAAATACTTGGAAATAAAGATTTGTATAAGAGCAAAAACTACTGTTGAGGATAACCTTCCAAGATATAATTACTATTCGAAATTAAAGAACAAAGTCAACTAGAGTGTGCTGCCCAGCAGAATTTGCTTTTCAATAAAACTATTTCAGGATTAATAAGTGACAACTTACAATAGATTTTTTTTCCATACTAAATCTAACACAGAGAAGCTAGTCATTTGAAACAGAACCTAAATGTTAAGTTGCAAAAAGGGAATCTGTAGTAAATCAGTGAAGCTGTTACTTCAGCAGGCTAGATAAAGAATTTCAGCAAGAAGGAAGCTGCCTTCCTCTCTCCATCCCTTTTAAATCAAAGATGCAAGAACTACTTAAAGACTGTATCCCAAGAAGATACAAAGTGCTTAGTCTGTCTGGAACCCTCTCCTGCTGCACCCAAGGATATTAATCGTGAAGGGAAGAGATTGGTCACATGTACAAAAAAAGCACTGGTTAATTAAGAGCTGTCACAGAATCACAGAATTATTTTGGTTGGAAAAGACCCTTAAGATCATATACCTCCAACCTCCTGTCATGGGCAGGGGTACCTTCTAGACCAGGTAGTTAAGAGCTCCATCCAACCTGGCCTTGAACACTTTCAGGGATGGAGAGTCCCCAGTTTCTCTAGGCATCCTGTTGCAGGGCTTCAACAGAGGCCATGTCACAACAAAAGGCTATGAAAAGTAAATGTGTTAAGACATTTCTGGTAGCAAAACAAGTAGCAAGGGTTTTTCAGTGACAAACAGGGAAGAACCAGTGATGCTATACAATGAGGACTAAGTAAAGATGATTTTTAGTCTCAGCTCCAAGAATTAAGAGTCCAGTTTGCCTGCATTTTCTCTAACAAGGAAACATGTGGACATTGGTATATCCTGAAGGGAGGAATGTTGATGAAATACGAGAATGAAAAAGACTCTTTCCCTCTCTTCTCCTCAGTTTTGAGGAAAGCTTACAATTTGCCCCAAAACCAGGGAGAACAGAGTTGTCAAGCCTGTACACAAAGCAGTATGTCTTAAATGCATAAAAATTATTTGTTGTATGAAAAGATAATAACATCTACATAGTGAACTCAGTAATAAGCCTTTTGGACCTGTTATCAATAGATAGTATGAAACAGCTAAACCCTACTTTTCAAGAAGAGTATAAGACATGGGGGAAAAAGAAAGTAAATTCAAATAAGATGAAAATTATTAAGAGTAGAGAGTACCAGACCAATTTCACAGACTTTCTTCAGAAAAATAACTAATTTTTTAATGCCAAGAAAATATAACTCATTCAACCTAGCCAGATTTCAATGGCATAAGGTGATATTTAAACTTGATTCAAATGATTGTGTTTAATAGGAGAAATGCAGAGTAGGTGAACTTTATAAAGAAAGGATAAGAGTTACTGATTTGGAAAAGGCATACAGAGCTAAAAGGATGTTATCAATAAAGTTTCTCAAGTCAGGCCTTTCTGTTATTGACTAAAGAAAAAATAAGAGCCCTTTGATGTAATGAACATTAGGGACTCATCCATTGAGAACAGATTTGGGACAGCATAAATGATATCAACTGAAGCAATTACAAGCCAACAGCACAAAATGCAACAGAGCATGAACCTAATAAGATTATTTAAAATAATTTACTAACACATTTACTGCCAGAAAAAAAAAATGAAACTCAGTCTACGTAAAATAAAACTCCATATTTCTATAACATCTTCTAAGACAAGTCACCAGGACAGTTTAAAATAATTTTTAAAAAAAAATCAGAAAAAATTAGTGAAACTAAAGCCTCTACTAGCCTGGGGTAGAATCCATCCTTCACATTAAGGAACTGAAGCAATTAGTTGGAAACACAGGGTAAAAGATAACTGTGTATTCTTAGTAATGTAACACATATAATGCAGCAACAAAAAGAAAACTACAATTCTAAACCAGATTAGAAGCGCATCCAGAAGAAGTGCATATGTGCTAGACAAACAGATAATGCTAAGAACAAAATCTTCCAAAGCAATACATGTTTTTTTGCTTCAGATGTTCAAGATAAGTAAATTCTAAGAGAACAGCTGCAGAGCCACTCATCATAACACAAAACCAAAGATCTCAGCTTCTTTGTATGTACACTAAGGAAAGAGGACTATTTTTTATGTCTACACTAAAAGACCTTCAGCAGGAAGAGAAATGCTACACTGAAAGACCTTAAAGGGGATGAGAACTTCTCTACTTACATGCATAGGAACAAATGAATATTAGTTACAAGCAACATTCCAACTTGAAAACTGAAATTCAGATTCTAATGATCACAACAATGGTATACTAGAACAATTTTCTAAAACTAGCAAAAAAGCAGCACTCATTGTTATTAAAACCTCTTTTATAAGTGATGAAACCATATCATAACTGTTCAAGTCAAATCAGCCTCCAAGCACCTGGAAATTCCTTTGCAGGTTTGGCTCTCCTTTGCCTCAAAGAACAATCTTCAATCATAGCATGCTTCCACAAGCCAAAAAGTATCTACAGACTTTTTTCCAAAGTTAAAGGAGGTTGCTACTCATTTGGAGGAGTGGAAAGCAAACTTACTATTAAATCAGTTTAAAAAAATAAAAATTAAAAAAAACCCAGCAGATTTCCCACACTGCTTCCAGAGCAGTAAGAAGGGATGAAATGGTAGGAAGAAGACAAGAAGTAATTAAATGCAGAGTAACAATGGGGAAAATTCCACAGAGGGAAATGGGAAAGAACCAACCCCCAACAGTAACATATTTACTAAAAAAGTTTCTATCTTCCTAACAGCAAAGTCAGTCCTTCATTTAGGAATCCTGCATATATCTTAAAAGATAAATCTATCAGTTAAAAGATCTAATAGGTCACCCACCCTGTGGATGCCTGAAGCTATACGAAGGCTATATAAATAAATTATTTACAGCTTTTTTTGTGTTGATGTTCAAGATTTTTCTTAATATACATCCTGCAAACTCAGCACTGGCTTCTTCTATTTGATCTATATTAGAGCATTACGCCAATTTTGTTCTCCAGAATCTGTTTCTCAGGATGTGCTCTTATATGCTATTCAAAGGTGGAATTGCTCAAAAATTTCAAGCCATTTCAGTAGGACTGTAGACAAACTGATTCAAAAACATGCATCCATACCCTTACTTAGGTCATTCCGTAATTCACATAGCAACAAAACTGACCTAAAAATATAATCCCACTGAATTTGAAAGACTTTATGAAGGCCACAACATAAGGAATACTGTTATCACATCTCTAGTTCCCACTGGAAACAACAATACATTGTTCATACAAACAAGAGATGTGCCTTTCAGACATTAGTCGAAAAACATCACCTTGTAGCAGAAAATCGACACACAGAGCATTCTGCTGAGGTATTCTAAATTGAACCTGATCTCTCACACTGTTCTTTTGACAGGGACTTCCAATCTTTTGGTACGTCATTTAGCCTAAAACTAATCAAGCAGTTGCTACAAAGACCTAGGTAGGCCTGATAGGTTTACTGTTTAAAGGATATGATAATGCTATTATGGCTTTAGAGTTTGCCAGTTTGCATTGAAAGTAGAATTAGAAAATAAGAAACCATATCACACAGATCAGTGGAAGATCAGACTTCAGAAGATGGGGCAGGAAAAACATTAAGATACACAGACATAAGCAGCCATAGCATAGGAACTGCCTGTAATGAAGTGTCCACTTAAAGCTAAAAATAAAGGACAGTCAACAGCCAGCTCTCTGAAGGAGCAAGAGCACACAGAAAAATCCAATTGCAACTCAGTAGTCTCTGCTTGATTGACAACTTGCAGGAAGAAACCCTTGTGACCCAAATCCATTAATGCCAGAACACTGACAATAAATTCTAAACAAAACAAGGATTATACTGCACTAAAACATTTAAACAGTTATTAACAGGGAATGCATTTGTGTCCAAATTCACAAAATCTAGACATCATTGCCATTACGAAATACATTCCTACTACAACCTCCATGGGGGTTTCTAATATTTCTGACTAATTTATACAAAAACATAAAATGCGTGAAGAGGGGAGAGAGACTGGGCAAGGAGACAACCAACACATCACTGCATCCAGACCGTCTGATCCTTCAACTGTACTGCAGACTTTCCATTAATAGGATCAAAATTATATCCTCCACAATTTCCACTGCAGAAATCAGGAAAACTCTTGTAGGTTGCTCCAACTCGACCTTTTTATGATCAAGTTCTGTACATGAGGACTTATGTCACTGGTTATGTTAACAGTTCAAAATCAACATACAACATATTCAAAGCTCTCAAAAGCTAATAAAGTGTTTCCATTAAAAATCTTTCAAAAGATACATTGTTTAAAATTGGAGAAAATGTATAATTTTTAAAAAAATCATACCAAGCAACTATCATACCTCCTAGAAAAGTAATTAAGGGCTTGGAAAGAAACACACAGAACCAGGAATAGCACCAGACAACTCTGCATTTGACAATCAGTTAGCTACAGACTTAGGGACAAAACACTTGGACATCATCTTCAGCAAAATTATTCCTTACTTTTTGTGTAGCCATAACTTTCAACCTTAACATCATTGCATGAGATGATTTTAGAGTAGAGGTTTTCTTGGGTTAGTGTGTTTTGGTTGTTTGTTTTGTTTTAAATATATAATATGTATTTAACATATAATAAAAAACTTTTCTGCATTACACACATTTGCTTGTATCTGTCTTTGTAAAAGCATATATTCACCATGGTAACTTCACGTATCGAATGTAAAACAAAATTCGTATGAATGTACTCACTTGCTTCAAAGCTTTCTCACTGGATGCATGGCAATACGCATTTTCAGTTTCAAAAACAAGCTTAATGTTTTAAATACAGTTTTTGCTTTGTTGAATTACGTATCACCCCATTTCCTGATTTTATGCCAGCATATACAAGTATACTGTTTCACTACTACATCATTTAAAATAAAAGCAGCATTTAGAGAGATACAACTATAATTATCACATAACCAGATGAGCATGACCTTACAAGGTAGGTTAGTATCTGCTTGCTGATTCTACTGCTCCAATTGTTTTCAAAGGCAATCAAATGAAATAAAGGAATTTCAGAGATCACCTTCAAAACAACCTTATCAAATCCACTTTTTGTTTCTTCAGCCCAAGGCTTCTCAACAAAGAAGCAACCTGAAAAAGAAAACTAAGGAGCAATACAATTCAGGGTTTTTTCTTTACTATAGCACAGTCATAAGAGCTTGGGTCTTAACACCAAGATTGCCCAGGAAATCTAAAAGAGATCTAAAAACAAGTATGTGAGTATATTACCCTGATCATATAAAAGCACTTTTCACTACAGAATAAGTTAGAACACAGTCAAATGAAAACTACCACAGCAAAGCTAAAAGTAAATAAGGTTTTAATGAGTGGTCCTGCACCATTCCAAGATCCTTCCAACACACCTTTTTCTTCTACCTAACTTTTGCAGTGGTAACTGTTAGAAATATAGTAGTGTTGTATCCCTTTAAGTGAGAAAGCAGGTGCTGGAGTCTTATCTTCTCAAGTAAACACAGAAGTCTCCCAGCAAAGTAAATCTTTTGTTCTTCACAAACAATATTTCAGGAATAACCAGACACAACAACTACAGTTTTTCAAAGATGTCTAGCAAAATTTATTTACACAACTGTCTCACTTCATGTACCTGACATTGCTGTATGGAGATTAGAAATTTAATTTAAAATTAATTGATTTTTAAAGTAGCAATATATAACCCTTTCTCTAAAAATTAAATAGTGCTTAGAGAGGCATTACAAATGTTTGTTTGAAAACTACATAAACAAGCTGTGGCAAATTTTCCTCTCTGGGGCATTTTCTCTTGAATTTGTTGTAAAACAATTACATTAAGTCAGTCATGCTAAATACCTGGTCTTCATGTATTGCTACGAAATCTTGACCAGCTTTCTCAACCACAGATCAGTATTTTCATCTTTCTGATAACAAGCACTGAAACATCATATTTTAGACTACGTTAGAGAAGCCAGCTCAAGCTATGAGTCATGTTAGTAAGACAGGATAAGACATTCAAATTTTACAATTCTGTAGTTGAAAGTAGACGTTCCTATTTTATAATTCCATAGCTAAAATGTTTGTAGAGTCATTAACAATTTTACCCTGCTGCAAAGCTCTGAGGGTTTTTTTTCTGATTTGGTTTGAGTTTTTCCCCTAAGGATTATTAGCTTTTGCAGTACTTTTCTAACTTCAGACAAGAACATAAGCAAGCAAATCAGCACTCTAAGTTCATTAGGTGTGATAAAGTAGCTTATACCTGTTGCACTGCATGCTCAACAATAGTTTAAGCTCCTTAGAGAGTTTTTCAGTACTAGTAACTTTAGAGTTGCTATTCCCAGTTATTACAATTGTTAAAGAGAATGACTACATTTAAGTTCTCATGTGGTAACATAATGCCAAGTCACATAATTCTATCTTGCTGAAAGGATCCATAACTATTTACATAAGGTTCCAGTAATATGTTCTTTTATCCTTTCAGAAACAAAAGTTTCCTCACCACTTCTCTTTTAGTTGCCATGATTTTAATCTAGAAGAAGAAAAAAAAAAAGCATATCTTTGTTAATGCAGTTAAATCCAGATTTATCCAAAAATTTTAAGTCATTTGCCTCTGGGCTGACAATTTCAAATGAAGTTGGACAAAATGTGCTGCTAAATTTATATAAAATTGCAACTGCAAAACTTTAATTTATTAGAAAACTGTCAGTTTTCAATTCAGTTGCTTTCATTGTACCTGTTTTGGTTTTTGACACAGATGGGAGACTATGCTCTTCACACTAACCAAACCTTTGAACAAGGTATTAAATCCTTTTTTTAAAGAAATACTAAAGTGTGTAAATTCTTACTTTCTTTAAAAAATGTTCCTATTTAGAGACTAGGTTTTTTCTGCTGAAAATTATAAAATGTACTGTAAAGAACACTTGTAAATCACAAGTCACAAGCTTTCTAGTTCTGGATACAATGTCAGTTTACATAAAATGTAACTAATGCATCTTAAATGAAAGTGTGGGGTTATTCATCATGAGCTTCTAACATTAGACTGCCTAGAAACAAAGAAAACAGCTAGAATTTTGATACAGAAACTCAGAGCAAAATATGCCCCAGTTAAAAAGAAAATCATTAAATCACTATTTTTTTTCCTAGGACCTGTAAGAAGCCTCATCCTACCTTACACCAACTACAGGTATCAAAGACGTCCTTCTAGGTCTCAGTGAAAGAGCATATCTTAGCTCCAGGATGAGAATCTTTCAAAAACAGCCAAGAAATGGAACTGTGGTCCGTGTCTTCTCCAGTAGCGATGCAACAGGCATGTCAGCCTGCCCCTGCCCCCCTTGCAATTTTAAATGTTTATTTTGTTTTATTTCCTTAAAAAGTGGGACAGAGGGCATAAGAATGACAAATACCAGTTCAAGCAGTAAGAGTTACACTGCTATTTTTGAACTACCAATATGACTTACAGGGCAAGCAGAATTTACTAAGTGGAAAGTAAGCATTTACACAGAGGAGAACAGTATTTCTGGGGGAGATTAAAGCTCCTCTTTCACAAATATAACTGAGTTACTTGTCATTTCAAAGGAAGTTGAAGCTGGGAAAGGGGAAGAGCAGGTTCAATTAGAATTTTGTCTTTTTCTTCCTCCTCCTCCAACAGAATCAGAAGGTTGCTTCAAATGACTAGTTTAGAGTTCAAATTGTGATGCATTTCTGAAACATACCCTTGGTATTTCTATACACTCTCACGAAACATGCTTTGGCATTCAGAAAAAGATTCATCATGCAATTCTCAACTATTAGAGATATACATAATGTGATGTCTAAGTGTCAAAGGCTAAGGTGACTTAGCCTTCCAGCAAGTCAGATGGTCACAAAGGTAGGAGGATTTTGAAGTACTCAGATCTGTGAATTTAATACCAAATCGTAAAAAAAATTAAATCTTTTTTGTATCAGTATTTCAAAGCATTCCTCACAATACAGTGGAAGAAATAAGGCCATCTTAGCCCTGAGTTCTGGAGGGAGTTCTTGAACTACCACCCAGAGCGTGCTAAGGATACTCTAACACAAAATAGTGCTCAGAAAGACTCTCTTAGCACTAAGGTAATGTCACAAGAATCAGTCCAGACAAACACTTCTCAACAGGGAACACATTAAGATTACAAATAAGCAAAAGACTGACCTTGACAGGCTGTCAAGCACACAGGAGGCACCCAAGGCACACAGATTATGTCAGACATAAGAAGGCAGACTGCTGGCTACAGCTGAGCCTGACTTCTCAACGTGACTGACAATGAGAGTCAATCAAATAAGACAGAGGAAACAACACCTAGTTATAACAGATATTTTGTTACTGGTTCTCTGTGGGTATATTTTGAAATCTGTTGTCCAGTACAATTTTTTTTTTCCTTAAAGGTTCCAACATTCCTACTTGATTAATTTCTACATTACACAGTTTTCTTAAACACCATAAGGCTTACCTTCATCAAAACACAGGCATCCTGTTTCAGTAACTGCAATGTCTACCTACAGAATCTGCCTAGTCAGGTATCAGATTCAGGCAAAGCAATGGCATTCAAAGATACAGTTAGAATCCAAAAATTCTATAGCGATAAAAATGTTTAAAATGACTGCTCTCCCCTTATCTTTCATTCTTGCTAGTGTAGTACAGTCTTCATAGTTTCAAAAACATACTTTAAAGTAACAGGAGTCACCACATGTTCCTGCAACTGTTCATAAACCTATGCTATAAACCAAATTATTAAAAAGAAAATTTAAAGACAAAAAAACCCCCAAAAACTAAAACCAACTACAAAAACACAAGCAAACGAACAAACAAAAAAAAATCACGCAAGCAAACAAAAAAAAGAGAAAAATAGAACTACAGGCCTGTTCACACCCTAAAATCTTTCAGGAAACTTCTTTTAATATTTTTTCCAGGGCAACCCACTCACAAGACAAGAACTATCAGCTTTATCACAGGAGAAACCAGTACTCCAGGGCCCCAGACAAAACGCATTTTGCAAGCAGTCTGAGTCAGCAGAGCCCATCCCCAAGAGGTACTGCATGTGTGCTTAACAATGTGTGCTTAAGTGAAACTGCCTAAATCCAAAAACTAACAATCAAGGACAGCACCGTAACACCACAAACCTATTTAGGGTCAGACCTCAAGGAATATCAATACTTAATGTCTAAATTATAATACCAACAAAAACCCAATCACCAAACCAAAGACCAATGCATCCACCTAACATTACCAGGTATCTCCATTTAGACCTGAAATATTATGTCCCTGTAGATTTTTTTGCCTTCATATGTTCTCAGCAATGAGAAACTTCTGTCTAAAGCCTAGGGGCTAAGCTGCAGCATATACCATCCAAGTGCCAACCCTGGCATTCCTAACAAACCAACAGTGTTAGACGTATTAGGAAGTAGTTTAGTGGGAACACCTGAAAAGAAAACAAATGCTATGACAAGAAGTGAGTGGTGTACACCTTCTATTTCATGGCCTGATGGAACAGGAATCCTGCAAATACAAAAGCTTGCCTGAAAGCAAATAATTTCTACCATTTCCTAATTTACCTAGAACATGATTTGTATACTCAAGAAAACTAGCCAGTGTCCAATCCACAGGCTACAGATTCACTTCTCTCCATAGTGGCACAACTTGGGAAAATCAGAAGAAGTCCTGTCTAGGGCATTTATAACTAAGGTGCTCTCCTGAGTAAGCAGCAGATTTTGAATTGAGTGCTTCACTACTGAGGATATAACAGAATCTAGGTCTCCCATTTCCTAAGTCTAACAGCTAAGGTAATTCCAAAATATTAATGCCACTTGCTCCTGCAGGTTCCTTTAGGAAACCAAGGACCTCCCTCAGTTGTTGGAAACGTGCCTTACCACTCAAAGGATCCAGATGCCTCATTGCAGCTTTAAGTGAGGAACTGCATTTCAAATATATCTTTATGTACATTATCATGCAGCTGTTTTCACCAGACTGCCCACCATTCAGTGTATTTTTTCCCCTGGATCCCCCACCAAGATACCTACAGCTCATACATTCCTCAGCAAAATAAACTACAACTTAAACATTTACAAGAGTCTGCGCTCTTCTTCTGTAGCAACAACACTCTTTTTGTGAAATACATTAACTCTGAAACAGTTGGCTAAAGGAACCACTTCAGAATTATTACCCTGTTTCTTCAGAATGCTTCTTTTCACCTGGGAAATACAGCAGATGAAACTGCCCTAATATTGCATCAAGAACATATTCTTCATTAGCATCTATCTCAAGTCAGGACTGGTGTGAATATGACATAGGCCAAAAACCAAACACCTCTATTTACACATGCAATTTAAAACCATCTCACCACCTTGTTGAATATCAAAATTGCCTAAAATGCTTTAATTTCATATTCTTGATATTTCTATGTCAAACTGAATATACTCCCTGAGTGTAGGTGACTCAAGTCACTGAATTAAACCAGTTCTGAATGTCCATGGACTTCAACACCAAATGTTGAAATGAAGACTGCAGGTGAAAACATGAAATATATAAAGCATATATACTTACTGAGAGTACCCCATATGACAGTCATTTATGGGACTGAGATTATTATTAATGATAAGGACCAAAATCTGGCAAACAGACCAAAGATGTTTCAAACAGACCAAAGGTGTTTCAAATTAACCACAATTATGACAATTGATTTAATAGCAAATCTTCAGATTAAAGGCCTGGGAAAGTACATTCTGCAGGACCACCAGAATCACCTAGTGGGAACAAACTACAACCAGCAAGGAATAAATAAATGGAGGAATCAAGGTTTACATTAAATAACAGTGTATTTGGTTACTATGATTTTCTTTGGATAAAAGAATTAAGACTGACACTGCTTTCATCCCTTGGTGTTTTGTTTTCTTTTTGGTGTTTTTGGGTTTTTTTTTTTTTGGGGGGGGGGGGGTAGTTTGTTGGTTGGTTGCTTGCTTTTTCTTTTCATGTTGACAATTAAGGAATTTGGGGCAGGGTGGAAAGTAATTTTAAAATACCCAAGTCTACTTTAGGGATTTGCCACAAGGCTTTAGATGTACAGAGCAATCCATCTAGGACAGAAATACCTGACTGGACTAACATTAAGTCAACAATCATCTATGATTTTGCTAATTCAACCAACTCCCCCAAGTTCTGCAACATTTTTCAAGGAACTCTTATGAGAAAAATCACCAAGTGCTGGTACCACAGATCAGGCAATGATAATGAGAGATTCTTGAATTGTATAACAGACATTTGCAATTTGATTTGCCATATAGGAAACAGAGAAGACTGGCAGCTCTGTATGAATTCATGCCCTCCTGTAGTAAACCTTTGAGTTTGTAGGAAACTGAAGATCTGCAGAGGTGACTGTACAATGTCCTCTGCCTGCCACCCATCACCTAAGAAAACCTCTAATTTCCACCCATGTCTTTTGAAGCATCAAACACAGAAGACCGGCTGGTGAAATGTTCAGTCCATAGAGAGATGCCTCTTTTGCATAGCTGGCTCATACAGTGTAATTCCTTGATTTGAGATGAACTGACTGCCAGATTTACAATTCCCCTCACCTCACACAGCAGGCAGACTTTCTCATATTAGTTTCTAACATAAAGCACTGATTGCTAGCTGCTGAGACCTTCTGATTGTCTACAAATTTCTCTGACTCCAAAGATCTCAAAATGTATGTGACTACTATCTTTTTTAGCTGTTTATGTTGCATGGCACTCTTGAAACAAATATTTCAGTCTTTTGGGGGCTAATACCACAGGCACCTGTAATTTAGATTCTGATAGCTCTAAAATGGACTTGGTTTAAAAAGAGAAGATAAGCTCAGACTCTTCTAACTTGATCTCCATGCAACATCATACATCCATTGTAGGCAGATCTGGAAATTCAAGCTAACCAGGCTATAAGAACATACACCTCAACTGGCAACATTGAAGAGCACCAAGTAATGAAGATGTATGCTCATAGCTCCAACATGATTGTCTTGGATCCTTCATAAGCTCAGGTACAGAAATCACTGCAGAGAGAACAATACTCAACCTAGGACATTGCTGAAGGAATCTAGGTTGCACTCTTTGTGATTAAGGTTGGCTGAATTTATTCAAAGACTTTATGAACTCTACTGTACTACACATCTCAAAACCTTTCTTTAGGTTCCCTGACCTTCCTGGCTTGAGCTCATTTCTAAATGTCTTTTATTTTTTTGTAAATATATCTGTGGTAGGTCTTTTCTTCAGATGATCTTCTTTATGCTGATCTCCAAGACTGCCATTCCACTACAGCTGAAGCCCATTTGCCTACACTCAAGCATTCCAAATAATTGTGGGTACAAAGGCTTCTGTAATTTTGTCCATAAGACAAAGTCTGAATTGCACAATACATTCATTACCTTTTTGAGGAAAAAGATATGGACAAAGACCCACTTAATATCAAGAAACAGATCAAAATACCTATTGCATTCATCTTGCAGGAGAATTAGTTTAGTACAGAACAGACCAAATTTGTAACCTGCATGTGGAAGAGCTCTACACAGAAAGGCTGAGAGTATTCCATCCTATGGGCCAAGGCAGAATACAACTACTTTATATGAGAACAGGAGACAGCTAAACAGCTTTAGCCAGATTAAGAATTAGTAATGCAAAAATAAGCCAAGTTCCACCTCTGCTCCCCAGGAAGGAACAAGAGCACAAAAGGAGGGTCTTTGTCACTCCATCTCTTACACGCTCTCTGACAACGCATGAATTCATACGTTATCTCTGACAACATTCCAGTTTTGTGTGATTCAAGCATATAGAAACAAAACACTATGAAATACAGCCAAAGAAGCAACTTCTAATATTTTCAAGATTTACTCTCTGCCCCACTGAACTGAAAAGGAATGTCTCATGACTTCACCAGTAGCAGGATCTTGCTCTATACCTAAATCATACTTCAAAATGGCCTACATAAGAATGTACTAAAAGCAGAAGGTTTAGAATGATTGCTTTGGCATATGTGTATAAAGCACAATAATTACCATGTTGAAGTAAGACCGGATTTTGACCCCTCTTGCCAAATCCCAAACTATGACATTTCCATCGTGTCCAGCAGAGAAGAGAACTCTTGGATCAAATGGATGAGGTTCAAGCACAAACACTTCATCTTCATGTCCCTGAAAATAAAGACACAGCAGATTGAAAAAGAGTATCGTCACAAATATTTACCCAAGGACACAACATGGTAACACTAGCCGCTGACACATTAAACTATGAAAATGCCTAGCAAAAACTACTTTAACCACACTTTTTATTTTTGGTAGCACTCTCTTCTTTCCAGTTACAATTTTACCTTACTAAGTAGTATGTCAAGTATGTTACCTTCACTATTACATCCCAATACTTCCACCAAGATTTTAAAAAGATGAGTATCCACAACATTAGCATGTATCTTGGGGTCTTAATATTCCACAGATTTCCATTTTTCTTCAGCAGAGTATGAGTTAGAAATTAAATTCAAACTCATAAAAAATGAAATACATAAAGTTAGAGAATAAAATCTTCAAAATTAAAGCTATAGAGATTTGCATTAAGTATTTCCATCTCTAATCAACATATCTAGTTACATAGAGTTAACCATCTTCTCAATTACAAAAGAAGTGTCAAGCATTAGTAAAACTCTTGATTTATTTTAGTTAGAAGACTGATTTTTCATACTCATGGAATGATTAGGTGGCAGAAGTGTCTCTGGGTAAAGAGGGCAAATTTACCCATTAATAGTACTTTAAAACATCACATTAAATAAAGATTAAAAAAAACCAATCACTTCCTTCTCTTCTTCAAGATAGATCTCCATTAAAAAAAAATAAAACCAAAATGTCCAAAATTAGTTTCAGACATCTTGAACAGCAGTGGTTACTTGTAACTTTAAGTTTTAAGTTTCTAATAAGCAGCTGATAGATAACTCTATTACACTACAATTATCTGGAAACATTTGTCAAGGTGGTTTTCAAACAGTATAAAACATATAAGGAGGAATGTTGATGATGTATAAATAAATTCTGCATTAGAGACTGATAAATCAAGACAGTTACACCTTACCATGAGAATGTGAATGAGCTGGCCAGTGAAAGAATTCCAGACTTTCAGAGTCATATTATTAACTGCAGTTATAACAGAGTTGTCATGGCGGTCCCATGCCACCATGGTCACTTTCAGCTTTGTGATTTTATCTTCCACTCCTTGAAAACTTTGTCTAAAAGAAAAGAGTAAAAAATTTCAGTGTAATCCAACTTTGCCAAAATAGTTTAACACTATTAACAGGTGAAAATACTTCCATGTTTTGCTGTATTTTAAATAACATTTCTTCAAAAAAAGAGAAATTAATTATATGTTCTATAATGTAGTACATACAATCACAAATAATTGCACATACTTAAACAATGACTAAAGGATCTTGCAGAATATGCCCTCTGATACATGACCTAACTTACTTAAATTGATAGCTACAGCATTTTTTGTGACCACTAAAGAACAAAAATCCAAATTAATCAATCAAGTAACTGTAAATTGTCCTAAAGAATATTTATAATAAGTAGTTCTCAATATGGAGAGAAGTATTCTGTACCTTTAAATTATCTAAATTCTCAGGCAACATTTAGTACTACACCACTACCCTAGCATCACTTTACTATTGGTTAATAATGATACTTAATTTTGCATGAAACGCAAACAAGAGCAATCTATAATAAAATTTATCAGAATACTCAAAAACCACATTTTTGGCAGTGTGATTTAAAGACTAATCACCCTTGAATTCTCTAGCACATTTACCTCTATGAAAACATCAACCAAACACAGTAATACCATGCTAACACTAAGCAGGCAGACAAAATACAGAATCTTCCATATAGCAAGCACAACAACACATTACACAATAGAAGGTACTGTAAAACTCAATAATAGAAAATGTCGTTATAGCCAAATTCCCTTCTAGATTCAATGTAGAACCCAGGAGGCTTTATAAGCTGAATTTACTCTTTCCTTTCAGTGCAGTGATTTCATTTTCTTTGAAAAAAGATTCTGTTCTTGTGCAGTAAAGATCAAATTTGCAACTGCACTTATTCCTCTCATCACAAGGATAAAACAAAATTTTGCTATAGGTGCTTTACTCAAATGAGCATTTCAGTTTTTCAGATACATTCAGCATTTATGACCACAATGAAGAAGAATCCATTCCGTTTTTGCCCAATATCAGTTAAAATTGAGAATTTTTACTGAGAGTAACTTAATCTGTTATCAAAGTACCAGTGTTTCATACACTCTTGTCCAACAGTTTGATACCTATGTTTTGTTGCATCTGTCCATAACTGACAAGATAACGTCTGATCTAAACATCTAACTAAATTACAGCTTATTTAGCCCTCTCTTCCACCCCTCTCTTGGTCTTCCAGATATCTTTCCACAGATTACTCCTAAAACCATTATAGGTTTCTATTTCTACTGCATATCCTACCAAGCATTCAGTATGAACAGTAAGGGGAAAAAGGTTTATCCCTTAAACCTGTTATAAATCTTTTTAATTTATGTCCACTGGAAAACATCTTCATGCCAAAATAAAAAGGCACAAGCCACAATTCCTACTAAGTCATTTTCCATCTTCAAGACTCTTTTGTTGCTTGTTCTAGTGTACACAAGTTTCCCATACCTACAAACCCTTGTACACTCTCAGACTGTTTTAACAAATGAGAAACCATTATGGAGTCACCAATTTCTTTGCTCTGGCATGTTATATGAAAAGGACCCAACACTGTTTTTCTAGGCATGCACGTTCCACAATATCGGTAAATATTACTAAAATGCAAACACTCTAAAGAAGAGATCTGCCCTTGTTTTCTTGCTCCAGAAATAAAAGTCTGTGTAGAAAACCATATAAATTTGACCTTCGGTGAGTTTTGATTACCTTTTATTCTTTCAATCTAATCAAAATACTACTGGCACTATTATCAGGACAAGATAATTTCCACAGCTGAATATGTGGTCAAATATTTATTTTCATTGGATTTCAAGAGCTAGATAAGCCTACTGTGCATTTAAGCAACAATAATTTAAGCCTTCTCTTTTTCTTTTATCTCACTGTCTTTTTTTTTTTTTTTTTTTTACTAAGTAAGCAAATTATATCCAAAGCCCTCAAGAATCTATGTGATAGCAGAACATTTTACATCACTTACCCTGCTGGGCGAGTAGCCATATCTAACAAAATACTTTTCCATTCTCTTCGCTTAAATTGCCAGATTCTTGCTGTTCCATCACGGCTCCCACTCACAAATCTAACAAAAGGGGGAAAAAGTTACTCAGAGATCAAAGGCAGATCTGTACAGAAAAGACACCTGAAAATTAAAGTCCCAGAATTTAGAATTCAAAAACAGAAGATATGAATATGAAGTCCAAACAGTGTCAGAATGCTGTACAAGTGGTTTGAGGTTAAAAACACTTCTCACCCCAGCAAAAAATTGAAGGCCTCCAAAAAGTCAAACTTGCTTCCCTATCCTGAGCCCCTTCCAAACTAAATGAAATATGACCTTTGGTGCACCTTGCTGAGTTAAGACACTGCACTGGCAGAGGGACACCACAACCCGATGAACATCCCAAGGGACTGACCCTATCACACTAGTTCAAGAGGAGAGCCCTGCCAGTAGAAGTACAGATATGATTTAAAACAAGATCTATTCCAAATAAGTTAGCATTGTTTACTAAGTATTATGATATTTATATGAAGTGTTTCCCAGCCTGAGTTTCTCTCCCACCCTTTTCTTCCCCCTTTTAGAGGTTCAGGGGTAGAAGGAGGAGAAAGAGGTGGGTGAAGCTTAGTCTACAACTATTTGTATCATGATAAAAGTGTACATTAGAACATCAAATAAGTAAAAGATGCCTCATAATAAAACAAACTATTTTCTTTAGCATCCTTCATATCCAACATCCAGAACTTAAAGTGAAACATTGAAAAAAGCATTAGGCTAGCTAAACAAAGCGTTGGTAGATCTAGTTTGATAATTTCTCTGTATGCAGCGGTCACTTAACTGAAAATAGGTTTACACATTAAAATATATCTAATGTATTTGGTATGTGAATGTGAAAATATATATATATACATACATATTTCCTAGGAAGAAGTTTCAAGTATTATTATACCCATAATTTTAGCAAACTCAAAATACTTCAATCATTATAATGAAAACAACTGTGAAACTAAGGAGTATCATTAAAAAGAAACTGTGAGACTCCAATAATTATAAACTATTTTACTGGATGAAACTCAAAATAAAGCTCTTTTTTTAAATAACTACCTCTGGAAACTGGTATTTTAAAATGTCAGGGTCAAAAAGCTAGCTCTGAATAGTGTGCTTACCTGCTACTACTATTGGAAAACTGAATGCTGTCAACTTTGTCCTACACAAAAAAAAGAGCAGAAAAAGAAAAAAGAAATCAAACTTTTCCAAATTATCCCCTTTTTTCCAAATTATCCCCTTTTATCCAAATTATTAGTTTAATCAAGTACATATGTAATTTTAAAAAATGTATTTACAGTATGAAACTCCAACTCTGATATCTTCTCTGGCTGACCTGATCCAAAGAAATAAACCCTAATGATGTGATCTGTACTCCCAGTGGCCAAAAACATTCCACCTGAGAAAAACAAACAGATAAGTCTTTAAAAAAGGGCAATCTACTATTATTACAGTATTTTCAAAGGGATGTAACATCAAATACTTCAATTTATTCTCTGAAATTTATAGCTACATCTCATTTCAACTATACCTGTAATTGACCTTTAAGTCAAAACAAGATTTAGAAACTCCAAAGCTTAATTGGAGCTGAAATACCTCACATTTACTGTCAGTAAATATGCATCAGCAGATGTATCCAAGATTAGCTAACCAGAGTAATTTGCTTGCAACTAAGCCCTTAGAAGCCTCCCTCTTAAAAAAAAAAAAATCAAACAGAACTAAAACTCCAGTACATTTTGATATTTTATCCAATTATTTATGCAACATTCTTCAGTTACCAGCTCTAGAATCAATGAAACCTAGGCCATGAGAACTCTGTAATCAGCCCCTTCTTGCACAAATCCCCATATATTAAAGCTCAGATACAGCTGACTCTCCTAATTATTCTGATAAAAAGTATACATCTATCCTGTTCTGAAAAGACTTGCAGTCACAAGAGACAACAATTCATGTTTAACTGTTTCTAAGAATTTCTGTAGCAAGTATTAATGCATAAATTGTGAATTTCTATTTTAAATATTTGGGGCTTTTTAACAGACATTTAAATTCAAATCCATCTTATTAAAAAAGAAATATGCTACAGTAACTGTACTGCACTTTATTTTACACTTCAAATGACTTCTTACACTGACACAAGGTGAGGAGGAATAGAAAGTCTTTTACCAGCACTAAAAGAAGAACATATCATTTGGACTCCAGGCCGAGGACGTTCTGTAAACTTCGTTGGCCTTGGACTACAAATTAAAAAAGGAAAAAAAAAGTTAAATGATTTCCTAATATTAGTTTCAAAAAACAAGTCAATATCTCAGAAATAAAGGACAGAAGGACAAAATTAAATATGAAGGAACAGATGGCTGCCCATTTATAAACAATTTTGTGTGACTATGCTTCATGATCTGATCTTTAGGAAACTAAGACATCCAGATGGACTAAGTTATCCTTGCATCAGGGAGCACTGTAACATAACTTAAATCCCATTCCCTTCTGATACTGCTACATAAAACACTCTCCTGAAGTTATCAGCAAGGTAGAACAGAGCTGTTTCCCATGATATTCAGTTTTAAACTGCTGGGTGTACTGGTTTTCTCCTATGGTATATCCTTGCTTTTACAAAAGAGTAACAGAGCTGGGTGCCCTTTATAGGCAAGGATATCGAAGAAATTTAAATGAATTTTGAAGTTTTCACAGTATTAGAATATAAGACTTTCTTCAAATGACATATATTCTTTGTAGGCTAGTTTCAAACAGTACCCAAAATGTCAGGACAATGGTTAGAAGTAAGGAATTTTACTTTGTGGCCCTCACTTTTCTCTATGCATTTCAGAATGTGATGTGCAAGCAAAACTAAAGCTTCAGTGGATCTGGCACTTTAAGGATGTGTAAAACCAAAACCAATCAGATCAAGTTCTTCAATCATTATTTCAATTCTGTTCATGCATTACAGCAACCTCAAACCAGTAGGTGGTCTTGCACAGTATGCCATCTGCAATCTTCCATCAAAGAATTAACTTACGAGAGAACAGCAGCACTACACCCACGAGTGTCATCACTAAAGATTTGCTCTAACATAAAAGAATGAATATTCAGAACTCATCCAAAATGTTCTCTTTTAAAAGCAAAATGGCCTATATAATTCATTTCACCTGAAGGCAGATGCATAAGAGATCTTTCTCCACTAATCAGTTATTGCTGTCTCAAAGAAAGTAATAAGCATTAAACCTTGGTCATGTTTATGCATAAAACAAAGTAATAAACACCAGCAATATCAGTTAAGAAATCTTTCTCCAAATTATCCATTCAGTATAGGCTGTTTCTGTGACCTTTCCTGCACGAGTTTTAAGGTAACTCCCTGCAGATTTGTGACAAGGAAACTTCACAAGATACACTAAACAAGAAAAAGATGTTTTTTACAAAGCAGTTGAAATGCTCCTTAACTGAGATACTAACAAGAACTATCAGATAATTCAATACACAGTTTACATAATTTGGAACAAATGTAAATAGATAAATAGGCTGTTGTTTTCTTCCACTGCTGTTTGTTAATTCTGCCTTTGGAGTTAGGACAGCCACAAAACAGAGCAAGTGTGCACTTTCATTCCAGTTTGGATAACCAATTTAAATTGTCAAACTTATGTCTCTCCAATGTGCGCTATTTTAGGCATTAGGAGACAAGAGATTCCAGCACTCTTCTACAAAAGAGCAGATTGTAAAATGAGTCGGGCAATCAGCATTTTTGTGAAGCGTGGAAAGGGGAAAAAAGCTGGTTCTCTCCAGGACAGTGTTTCATTTTACATATATTTTCAATGGATTTACTGAATATTTCATTAGTTTATTAATCTAATATGCAGACTACCCTAACTCTGGTCATGCAGTAGTTAAAGCAGGACTTCTTCACAGAAAACAGATGTGTGATATAACCTCTCTAACTTAAGTCTTTGCTCACAAGTTAATGAAAAAGGCTTAGCATATCTGAGTTCTGATATATGACCATTCCCTTTAACATCAAGTGCCTTCTGCATAAGAAAGCAAATGGGAAGCACGACATCACACTGATGATAATTGAGAAAACAGGAATATCTTGTCCAAAACAGGAATGTCAAAAATCAGCATGCATTTTTCCTGAGTTTTTTTCCCTCTTTTTAAAATTATGGGAGACTAGATAAGAAAAGCAGTACACGAAGCTCCTCTATTCCAATCTGTGAGACAGTTTTGCTGCCTTGCTCATATGGTCTGTTAGTAGCAGGCTAACATTGAAACTTGTGATGCAAAGAGGTGGCAGAAGATAAGAGAAAACTCAATGTCTTCCTCAGAAAAGATATACGGGCAAGTATTTCACAGTGCAACTAATTTAACTGTGATGCACTGACCAGTTGTAATAATTCTCCCTTAAACCTGAATGAAGCACATGATTCTTCAATTTCTGATAAGGCAGACTTTCTCACTCCTTCCTACTGTAAACTGATGAAGAACCCAACTCCTATGTTTACCATCACCACCCAGAATACTAAAAGAAGACTAAATCCAGGGTAAGACTCAATTGCCTGAATTTTCAATTGCTTTCCCATCTTGTTTGGGCTACATTCTGTGAATTCTTTGCCTGCAGCAACAACCAGTCTTCCTCTGTTTAGAAACTGAATTAATCTGCCTGGAATGTTACTGCTTTTAGACATACCTGGTAGCTTCCTGGTCATGAATCTCTTCAAGGAAAGAAGAGCAGCACACAGGTGCCTCTACAACACCAAAAAAACTTGCATCCACACTAGCCACAGAACCATGTCAACAAGGTTGCTCACTTTCCTTTGAACAACCTGACAATTTCGTGGTCAGCTGTGCCAACGTCCCTTTCACCCTATGACACTAAATCTATTGTAATAAGTCCTTTTGCAGTTCATCGAAACAGAGCTGTCACCAACATCCCCAGACTGGGCCATATGTCTGACCCAAACACAGAACATGCCTCAATTAACAAGGTTATCAAAAAATAGGAGACCAACATTGGAAGCCCCTAATTTCAGACTTAGTATTAAATAATATTAATTGCAGCAGAGTTCTTTGCAAAGCTGAGTTACAAGACTTTTGCAATCTGAGAATGAAACAAACTAAACATTTGCAGAGGTAAGAAAAAACCACAGAAAATAACTCAGTGTGGTTAAGAACAAAACTGATTATTTTTAATTTGAGAGCACACTGAACACAATACCAACTCTGTCTTTCCCATATCCCATGAAAAAGTTCAGCAAAGTACTAATGGCACAAACATCTTGAAATTACAATCAACCACATAATAATCATGAGGCTGCCCACCACCGGGTGATTCGAGTAGTGTTGAGTACAAAAAGTAGGGGTGGGATATGTAGATTTTCTCTTTTAAGTAGCTAAAATTTCAAGCCTTCACCACCCATCCCCATTTGAAGCACTGGATTATTTAGTAACACTTTCATTACTGATAGAAACTGCATTCTTGTAGAGCAGGCTGCAGTCAAGCTCAGGAGGAACATGAAATCAAGTTCTAACCTTAGCATGTTACAGCATCTTTCACCTGAACTACTCAGAACTTGGTTTTGCTTGAAAGCTCCAATTTCTCCTTCCTGGGGTGGGAGTTGTACTAGAACCAAGATACAGGGCAGCAAGCTCAGAGGCTGAACAACCATGGTAAGAGATCTTGTCCCTGTCATCTTTCTTCCTCTTTAGAAATACTGAACAGAAGGAAGCCTGTATTTTTTACTACACAGATAAATGGAAGGATAAACTTCCCACCTCACCAGCAATACTCTCTTCCAGATGGCTTACACATAATTTTTTAAATATAACTTCAAAAGAGGCCTTATGACAAAAAATTAACAGGCATCTTTCTTTCCCTTGATGCTCTTATATTGCTAGTACTTGCTTTCCCCCAGCACATAACTGAATGGATGTAGAGGGAACCTGCCACGCTTCCACAGCTCTGGAAGGACAACCACATCTAAGCATGTAAGAAGTGCAATCACCTCAATAAAAACTGTTATGACAACACACATCCACTGCTAAGCTGCATTGGCCATGCAATGCAGCCTTCTTGTGGAAAATCACACTGCACTGTAAGTTTGCCAGTATAACTTATTTTGTTTTAATGGAATAATCATGATAAGCACAGTTAGAAAAATTTATCACTTAGCACACTGAGTAAAAATTTCCCTAACTAACAAGTTCCCTGAACTAGTATACTGTTCAATTCAGAAAATTAAGACTTGTCTGTGTGTCCAATTGTTTTGATATCTCAAGTGGCATAGGGTTATATTCCAGTCCCAAAAGACATACCTGTCTTTTATTTAAAATTTATTTATTTTATTATTGACATTTTAATCAAGTTTTAATTTGGATTAAAAAGCATCAATTACTTCAAATACATTACAGCTCTACTAAGCTTAAACAAGAACCTAAACCAAGCAAAAGCACACAGTGATGCCTTTTAATATCTTCATATAATGCATAATACCCTGTGGCAAGGAGTTTTGTAAATCAGACGCATGTTTTGCAAACAGCCATCTTCTTCCAATTTGAAAACTGATACTTGCATTTGATACCTTCTAGAACCATAAGGGCCCACAAGCAATTCCTCATTATATTCCCTTTTCAACACACTCATGACTGTACATGACTCATCTTCATGTATTAGTTTTTTTTCCAGACTGAAGAAATACAGCTTAATGGTTTCCTCTCTCTTCTCAAACCCAACATAAAAAGTATTTCCAAAACAGAAGGTAAGAGCAGTAGGAAAATTCCAGACTCAAAATTTAATCTGCACTCTGTTGTTAAGCAACACGAGTCACTGGCATGACTTAGGTTACCAAGCCACTTCCTTTCCGTGCTGCACATGACAGCTGAACTGATTTGTTTTCTCTAGGCCCCTGTCTAATTGCACCTTTTGAAGTTACTTCTACATGAAATCATTCCTCAAATATCTTTTATTCTTTTAATATTTGTTCAGCACATCTCACTAAAAATTTTTATTCTACAATTATATATCACCATGGAAAGGAATTAGTTGAGAATACCCCACCACAACCAGCAACAATTTTGTCTCCCTCTAAGTTTTATCTCAAGACAAATCCCATCCAACTCCACGAGTCATTCAAACTTTCATCATTTCTAAACATTAGTCTCCCAGCTTATATATTGTAACCTACCTAACTCTCAAGGATTCACTATTTTCTAATAACAGAATTACTTTCAAAAATCAATTCTGTAGACTAAAATTTTACTTAGGAAAAGGAGAAGAAACAAAACAAAATATAAAAAACATGAGGGTCAAAAGGTGTATCCTTGACAAGATTTCATCTTGTCAACGAGAGCTCAGACTTAGAAAGCCTTAAGAAAAATAAAGTGGTGGCAACTCCTTTCCTTCACACAAAAATAAGGATGTCAGCTATCACCTCCTGCCCTCAGTATAAAAGGGAGTCCTAATTTGACTACAGCATGCACTAGGCAGTAGAGTAGTAACAACCTGACACATGGCTTCATTTACAGTACCAAAAGAGAGACAAAACATCCAGAGAACATCAAAATAGTTAAGGCCCAACAACTAGAGAAGTACCTACGCAAGCGTGCCTGCAAGCTCTGCATAACCTCAGCACACTGGAAGTAAAAGATCCTAGCAGCAATTACCAAAACTACAAGGAAATTGAACTTACCTTCGAGGAGCATATATCCATAAGAACACATCCTATCATCAAAGCTAAATCACTAATGATTACTAAAACAACAATTTCCAATTTTAAGCTATGGGTTTTAGTAATTAAGGAAAATAAAGAGTAAAGAGCATTTAAAAGCTGTTGAGCAAGTTGATTTTTAAAAAATTATATATGAAAGTCCTGACAACATTTTTTAGTATTTTTTGAAGGCATGAACTTCAGGCACAACTTCAGCCATCAATACCTGGCTGTCCAAGAATTCTGCCTTCTGCCATGTTACAGCCAAGAGCAACTATGAAAAGATAATATAGGTAATGAAAGAACAAACATCAAAAATATCCTGATTTATACTAGGACATTACTGTCTCCTTTAAAAGTGTATTTTGCAATCTAAATTGCAATAATTTTATCAACTTAATATTAATTTCATTTGAAATTGTGATGACATCAGAATAATGGAGTGCCAACTTTGACATTATATTAAACAAAAAACCCAACAGTAGACTCATTTTCTAAATTAACAGATATACAAGAGATAAGCAAGGTATAGCTACATTAGAAATAGATCACACCAAACGATCACATACTGAAGTGAATGACAAGCATGATTTCGTCAAATTTTTCTCCATATTTGTACATAATTCTTAATTACATAAACAGAAGTAGCAATAAATAAAATAGCAACTAACTTTATTTTAAGGGTGCCAGCATCCCACAGCCAAAAGCATATAGTTCCATCTGCCCCGGTTGAAGATAAATATCTCTTTGAGCCACTGCATAGTGGAGAGAACTGGGAAAAGGGGGAAGAAAAAAAGAAAAGTTCTCTTGTTAATCTGTTACAGATGTGCTAAGCAGTTCCACAATTCATCTTACAAAAAAAAAATTAAAAAAAAAAAAAGAAAAAGAGAAAAAAAATCAAGCGTCAAACCACACTTAGGGAAACAGACTGGAATAGATTGGAATGAACACCAAAATAAAAAAAAAAAAAAAACACTGCTCCGTCACTCCCTCCAGAGCAATCCTTCTGGGTTACTTTCCAAAGCACTCCAGGTTCCTCCTCCCTCCCCTCACCACCCAAGTTGCACATTAGCATGCAACTCTAAACAAAAACAAACCAAAGTACTCCCAGGGACTGCAGTTTTTACTCAATGCACCTGTGCTCAGAATCACAGCCTGCAAAGGAATGGTACTTCAAAACAGAACTGCCCACATGTGTCATGCTATTGTTTTGAACAAGGATTATGTCTAGGATTCTTCAAAGGTCAGGCATTTTGACAATAAGCGTCTTTTTTCACAATGCATACCATGAAAATTCCTTCTCACTTCAAGCTTAATTGCCAGGCATGCATTTTTATTACACTGAACATTCTCATGACTCATTTTTGCAAAGTAAAAACCTACCTGCAATGACGTTATAGAGGCACTGTGGCCCTGCAGGACTGCTAAGGGTGCACAAGTTCGAAGGCACCAAACTCGGATCATTTTATCACAGCTTCCAGCAGCTATCATGGTGTTTTCATAGTTTACTGCCATATCAGATATTTCAGCTGCATGCCCTCTCAGGGTAGCCAACAACCTTCCATCATCGGTTGCCCAGATTTTTACAAGGCAATCATCTGATCCCTAGAAGTAAGGTAGAAATAATTTCAACCATGCCATTGGCCGTTTTGATGATAGAGTTAGCAGTGAAGTGACGTGAAAAACAGAACTAGTGACATGCAGATATTCCCACCCATGCTTTTAACAGTTTTCTACATTGCATCCAAAACACAGGTTTACATTGATTCTCATCATCAAACCATGATGTATTTATAACACAGATCACAAATCCTACAGCAAGTTGATTTATGCTTCAGTAAGACACTTTTTCCAAAAATACAGCACAAACTGAAGAAGCTGTTGCAATACATTAAGATTTACATTAAAAGTGAAAGCAAATTATAAACTGGTACAGTGTCATTTATACCCATATGTTCCTTATCTTCCTAGTTTCATCATCATCATCATACTTACCACAACAAGTTATGTAAACAGCATGCATGAAGCTATTCCATTATTAGGTCACACTAGCACAAACCTGCTTAAATATTCACATTAACAAACACTGAAATGACCATTCTTTCTCAACAAACTCAAGATATTTCATCCACATATTCATACTTGACTCAAGTTTTGCTAGTCTTCCAACACAATTCTAACAGCTACTTGCCTATATACAACAAATTCCCAGCCCTAGCAAAAAATTCAGAACTCATTCCTTCATTTTTATTGCATTTCTGCGCCTTCCTGAAAGTCTGAGCGTCTGCACCGCACCATGACTCAATACCATGACATTTGAACACCGCACACACACCAACAGACAAGATTTTTATTGTAAACATTTAATTCAATTACTCATATTCAGAAACAACACAAAGCTGGTTTTAAACATCCAGAGCACTGATCTGCTGCTTGACACACACAGGTCCTACAGGTTACAATGGGACACCACCTTATAAAATTTCACCAGTTTTTCCTGTTCCATTTATTTACAGTGCCTCTGCACATCTGCCTCTGAAATCTAGCATTTACACTTTAAGGACAGCAGAAGGCATGGCAATACTATCATCTACCTTTTATAAAATAGGACCAGGTCTCCTAGGCAAAGGAAATAGTTACAGAAGCTTGTTCATAATTATATTTTTTGCCTCTTGGTGAGAAGAACAATGATACAGCCTATATTCTTTCTACCTATGCATAAAACTTCCATGCTGAGATTCTGTGGAATACAGAATCTGCCTCATTTAACTGCTAGACTGCCACAGTGCCAGACCACAAAATACAACCAGAGCCTGAGTTACAGCAATGAGCAGAGGACAGAATCACAGAATTGTTGAGGTGAGAAGATACTTTGGTCTAGAGCAAACTCTCTGCTCAAGTAGGGTCAGCTAGAACATGATACTGTATCCACCACACAGGTTTTATTTTCTTCTGGGCATCTACTGAAGGCACCCTCTTGTTCCATCACCCAGGTCCTTAAATGAAGCATGAAAGAGTACCAGTCTCAATACCACACCCTCTGGTACACCTCTAGTGACTGGCCTCCAGCTGGACCTTGTGCTGCTAATTGCAACCCTTCAAACCTGAAATTGCCCTAAGATGACAGTCTCACAGTCCACACATCAAACCTGTACATCATCAGTTTGTCAGTAAGGACGCTGTAACTATCTGAAAGATAGTGTCTGCTCATGTTGCTCTCTTATCACGATATGAGACTCTAGAGTATGAAGAAGCTTGTATATTCTTCTCAAAATGTAGTCACCACCAAAAAACCCAGGAAGCTGAGACAAAAGGGTATGTGTGCTTGCTGGTGTGTAAAACTGCAAATAAGAGCCTCACTGCTCAAGAGAGACCTGAAAGTCTCAAACCCAAAACTACCAAGCACTAGAAAAGGTAGAAATCAGTCACAAAGATTTTAAATGGTCAGCAAGGAAAAACATTTAATATTGTTGTGGCACCTAATATCACGTGGAGGGTCCCCAGAGGTCTTTTTAGTAACAGCAAACAAAGATCAGCATAAAATGGGCCTGCTCCCTGCCAGCTGGCTATAGTGTTACTATAGAAGTGCATATTGTACATCTCCACTGCAGAGAAAAAATACCGTCAGCCAAGTCTCAACAATAAAAACTGGGGGGGGGGGGGGAAGGGGAAACAAAAGAGAAAAAAAATAAAGATAAAATTATAAATTTTGTAGCACCCTGGCAAGACATCAACAATAGAGTTTAAATAAATTAGTGTTTCTATCTGTCTGAATGGGACAATCCACAACTCTTAAGATACTGTTGCAATTCTACTAGCAAGGGCATGTGGATTACACCATAGCTCATGCTTCCAAAGTTATATCCACAACTGCTACAAATTATGTACCTACTAAAAAGCATCTGTCAAAAGTGCATTCTAAAACAACTTCAGCACCAAGAAAAAATTGATGACTACATTACCAAGGTATGAAGTAAAACTGGTTCATTTTCTTACCATTACACACACTTGTGGGATGAAGTGAAACTGCCAAGCAACACACAAATTAATCTTGGGTTGGAAATCTTACACAAACTATTACACAATGCTGTTTATTATTCCTTAGAAAGAATCATCTCAGCGGAGACGGGAAAATATAGGTGGGGAGAAAAAGAGGTTTTTGCAGTCAGAAATTTTATGGCAGGAACTAGAGAAGACAGTATTTGTTTCTATTACCCTGCATGGGTTCTGCAAGTCATGCTTTTCAGTAGAACCACAATACAAAGTCTCTACAGGCTGCACGGGGGCAGCTGCCTCACCACAGTCTTCCCCCCATGGGTTGCAGGGAATCTCTATTCCAGCACCTGAAACACCTCTTCCTCTTCATGCATGATAGGGTCTGCAGGGCTGTTTCTCTCACATATTTTCACTCCTCTCTCCCAGCTGTAGCTGCCCTGGGATCTTTCTCATTCTTAAATACATCCCGGTGGCACTACCACCATCACTGATGTGCTGAGCCTTGGCCAGCAGTGGGTCTATCTTGGAGCTGGCTGGCATTGGCTTTGGTTATGGAGGAATCTTCTCACAGAAGTCTCCCCAGTACCACAAATTTGCTATGCTAACACAACAAATTCCAGAGGCTAGCAGGAAAGATGTATATTGTCCTATTGCCACTGTCTTTAGGCAAAATAGAAGTAACATCTTTCTAGCAAGGACAACATCTCCCAGATGAGTATGACTCAAAAATGTGTTGAGAACTTATTTTCCTTTTAATTTGAAACAGAACATGAACAGAGCTTGAATTTAGAGGCTTTCAATCCTTCAGATGTGGAAACAATTATGATGCAGCTTCTAGAATTATACATCTAAAACAACTTATCCAACTAACATCTACCTAACACACTGAAGGTTGTGGAGTAAAAACGTAAGACAAGAACAATCCCTTACCAATGCATATGAATTTACTTACCACACAAGAGACTTAGAAGCTGTAGTGGTCTAAATTAAGAAGAACTAGCACTATTTCATTATACGGATGCAATTACAACACATAGTTCATAACTGTTTATCCACTGACTATATAAGGCCAGGTACAGCAGCTTGGATTTTACTGAAATGTGGAATACAACCATTTGCCAACAACCACTTAAACATCTACACAAACACTGGATTGACCTAAAAGTGCAGAGATGAGTTCAGTTCCAGGTCCTCCAAAATGAAGATTCAGCAACCACAATTAATATCTATGGCCACTTTATTTAACACCTGAAATAATCATGATCTAAACCAGGAACTTTCCTTCAAGCAATTAGATGAGGACACTAGCCAGCAAAGGAATTCCAGCAAAACTCTGGGGTTGCAGAAACATATTGCCCCTCTCTACCTCCCATTTTATTTCAGGCTGTCCTACTTCTCTATTAGAAAAAAACTGTTGTTACAGTCAAGAGAATTCTTTCATAAAATCTTTAATGCGTTCTGCCATGTCACATATAAAATAAACCCACAACACAGAGCCCATTTCCTGATAAGCAAATCACATGTAAACCACAGGACAAAAGACTTTAATGCCTGTGATTTAGCTTGCTGATGAAAACAAAATAAATATGAAAATAAGTTTCTTCTATGTCTGAAGTAACAGGTGAATAAATAAATACACCTGTTCAAAACACTGCAAGTTGTCTCATTCCTTCAACCACACATCTCCCCATGTGACAAAGCAAGATGCATGTGGGCAAAAGAGAGTATTATATTTACAACTGCCTTGACAGAATTTTAGAAGTTAGGACGTCAAGGCAAAAATAGAAAACCTGAACTGTACTTCTATCAGCATTGTTCTAGCTATCTGACACGAAGTTAAAAGGACACAATCAAGCTCCTGAATCCACACAGGTATTGATTACATCCAGTGTTCGTAGGAAGGCAATAAATGCAGCCAAAGCATCCTGGACTGGCATGAAGTGTGTTTGTGAAATCCTTGTCTCTACTGAAACTGACTACTTACCAAGAAATCTAAATAATTACACTGACATCTATGTGGTTTTATAAATCCCATCCCTTGGGAAACCTGCAATTTCAAGTCCTGATTTCAGACATTTGTCTAATATTTATGATTTAACAACAACAAAAATAAGAAAAGAGTTAAAAATACTAAAACCACTAGTATTTAAAAAGAGTTCCAAGGATCTCATAAAGACAATTTGGTGTGAATCAACATTTGTTACAACACACCATGTTGTACGTGATTGTTACATATGATTGTTCTCTCTCTGACTTCCTAGTCTAATTCAGTGACAGCAGTTCCTTGTTCTGCTTACGTTTTTGCTAGAGAAAACAAAGCCAGAAGAAACAATCTACACAGGGTAAATCCTTTCCACTGAAAATTGTTTCCTCAATGAACTGCACAGATCAGCACCACCATCACATCTAATTTTCAAATACACATGCCAAAACTTATTCAATATGTAAACCAGCATGGCTATTAAAAAGCAAATATGAGAGGAACAGTAGTAAAGGACTTATTCTGCTTTTCATTCATAATCAGTGTCTCTATATTCAGTTTTTGGAAACAATTAGGTGACATACCTCTACTTAAAAAATGAAAAAAATCTACCAAAAAATAAAGATTTTGTACTCACAGTAAATATTCGTCTGCCAGTCCGATCAAAAGTTACACAGTATACAGAAGATAAGTGTCCTAAAATTCGCTTGTGCATCTTCATATGTTGATAGACTGCAGTTGGAACAAGGCGTTCAAGTCTGTATTTTCCATTAAGTTTTCTTGAAAATAGGGTATCCACTACCAAATGGGTAAAGAAAAAAAGAGGAAACATTTATATTGCATTCATAAACTAAAATACTTGACAAGGATGGAAAATTTATTTCAACACTGGACTACCTGCACATATGAACAGGTTAGTGTAGTAATTATCTCATTTTGCCCTAGCTAGAGAAAAATACATACAAAAGTAGCCCGTGATACAGACATGAAGAAAGTATTGAACTGCAAGGCATAGTCCAAAGATGCAATACAACTTCCAACTTGAAGTGCCCAAATTCAGGAGTACTGAGCTAGCTTCCATGAAGGAGTAACCTACCTCAAATAGAGAAAGCATAAAAGCTTCCACGTAGCTATTAACTGAAGGTCAGCACACATTCAAATATTCTCCAAGGCAACCTGCTTCTTGAGGTCTACTGAAACATTTACCCACCACTTGGAAGAACATTCATTTTTTAAGAATCCTGCTATCCACTACAGCTAAACAAACACACACACACAAAACCACCAAATGAAAATTTATAAATTAATTCACTGAAACTTACAGAAATTTCTGATTTTGACTAACAAAACTTTGTTTCAAAGAACTTGGTGATATTTTTCAAGTTTAAAAGCTAACAAGTTCCAGGAGCAAGAATTTACTTTAACAAAATGGAAATCTCCCATCAAGAATGTCAGTGAAGAAAATAAAGCTCACTGTGATTAATTTTAAACTGCTATTCAGCAGTAATAAAGCAACAAAGTATAATACTTCTCTGCATAGATACATAATCATTAGTCACACTCCATATCCTCCTCAGACCAAAGAATGGCAATGTGATATATTTTATAATCTACAGAACTGTCATAAGGCAGGCAATGTAACATTCACACACAGAATGGTGTTGAAGATTTAAAGTAAATTTCTAAGAGACCACAGTCAATCATCCAATCTAACCTCCCTGCTCAAGCAGCATCATCCTGAAGCACGTGGCTCAGGACTGCACATAGACAGTTCTTGAATGTTTCCAGAGAGGGAGACTCCACAACCTCTCCGGGCAACCTGTTCCAGAGCATAGTCATGCATACAGGGAAGAAGCTCATCCTCACATTCAGGTGGAACATTCTGTGCATCAGTTTCTGCCTGTTCTTGTCTTATTGCTCAGCATCACTGAGAAGAGACTTGCTTCTTTCTCTTGGCACCCTCCCCCATCTGATACCAACAGACATTGATACGTCACCTCTCAGTTGTTGCTTCTCAAGGATGAGCAGGTGCAGCTCTCAGCCTGTCCTATTTATCACAGAGAGAGCCACTCCAGCCCATTAATCATCCTCATAGCCTTCCACTTGACCCACTCCAAGACCTTCATGTGTCTCTTGTGCTGAGGAGTCCAGAATTGGACACAGCACTCCAGACTGACCTCAGCAGGGTTGAGTAGATCACTTCCTTGACCTGTTGAAAATGCTCTTCCTAAGGCATCCCTGGATACCGCTGGCCTTCTTGCCCACAAGGGCACTGCTGGCTCATGGACAACTTGCTCACTAGTATCAACTGCAAAGGAGCTAAAAACCCCTTGCACCACTCAAGTCTGGCGCAGACCAACATGACAGTAGTTCATAAGCCAGCACAGGTCAAACTACATCAGATATGCTAATTTTTATAGTGGGATTGTAGCAACTCTGTAAGAACCACAAGATTCTTGTGTTATAGCTAAGTCCATCAGCCTCAGGCCCTAATTCAAGAAAGTTTTCCTAGTTCAAGAAGCTCCATGAAGAAGTGGAATTATTAGCTGTAGAGCAAAGCACTTTTAGTCAAGGAGCTCTTAAGGCTCTACTCTATCTTCACCCTTCCCTCATGCCAGAAGAAGACATGGTTGCATTTGCTTTACGACAAAGTTTTCCCTTGCCAGCAGTCTACTGCCCAGCAGCAGGAAACCAAGATTAGTTCAGGCACAAGATAAATCTAGTTGTGGTATCTGACAAATCATCCTACATTAAAAAAAAAAAATCCTCAACAAAAAAAACCCACACACACACAAAAAGAAACTAAACAAGTACACACACACAAACCAAAAGAAGGCCTTTGTCCCAACAAAGTGAGTTTACACAATAATCTCAACCTACACAGAAATTACCTTTTGTCTACTTTTAATATAAGATGGATATCTCAGTGCCTTCAAATGAAACAATTGCTCACAAAAACTGAAAAAAGCTTAACTGAAATTTTAACTTGTAGAAATGTGTCAATGAAACAAAACTGCAGAAAGACTCTGGGATAAATCAACAAATGACTTTACATAAGCATGTGATTTTTAAAACACACCTGAGAATATAAAGAAATTCTGAATTACTTGAGATCAACTTCAATTTTGAGAGGGTTTATGGGAGTACGTTGTTTGCTTTTAGGGTTTTTTTGGTAACACTGGAGAAGCTAAGTTTAGTAGAACACAAGCCAGTATTTCTTGGAATGGTCTTGCTGATGCCAATCACCAATGTGCAACTTGCTACTAGTTCACACATTCCTGGGAAACTCAACAGGGGAAACACCCCTTGTTCAGTAACAATCAACCTACCAGAGGAAATAAAAGGTAATACTGTGACACTGGAAGCAAGAACACTGGAATCCATCTTACTCTTTACCCTTGATCAAAACTTAAAAATGTGCAAGAATACCAAAACTGGTTAAAAATCAAATTAAGTGAATTAAAAAGCAATTTGACATGAAAAAAACCTCCACAGTATTATGAACTTACATTATCTGGGAAGATTTTTTTGTTTTACCAAGTTCATGCAATTAGCAGAGGAGAGGGGAAGACTCAAATCTCCCACAGGTTTAAACACTATCCATAAGCACATAACTTTTAAAACTTCCCAAACTGGGAAGTATCTTTTAGTTATTTAAAATGAAATTCTCACATCCACCACTGTTTTTCAATATCCCTTTCATTTAACTACCTTTATATTTACTCTTATCAACTTGGTCAGAGAAATCAGGATAGATTCTTAGCACCTGGCAAATTCTATTTATTCCAAACACCTGTAACTTTGCTAGCACATCAGCTTTTTTTTCCCCTCCAGAGTAAAGGTAAAAATCCAAAATACCTCTGTCAAAAATTCTTGCATTCAAACAATAAAATTGATTTTTCTTGTCCAAACCAAGATGAGAAAGGTTACCCACTGTTTGTAATAACGCCTTAGTACTAATTATAGGCCCTTGGTTTTACAAAAATTGTTACATCAACACTTGTCACGTCTCTAACCTGTCTAGCTTGATTTTAACTGCATTTGGAAAACAATGAATATAGAACTCTCTGTGACAGCAAATCTAATCTCTCTCATTTTAGCTGTATTAACACATTTCTGGGTTTGCTTGCCCTCACACAAATGAGTGAATATGAAGAAAAGTTGTTAATCACAGGAAGAATGACAACGTGCAAGCAGTTAAACGGTTGCAGTGGGAGCCAAAAACTCCATGAGGGAGTGAAGGAAGATGATACTTTATCCCAGGATGCATTAAGAGAATGCTGGCTGGGCCTTACAAGTCAACCAACATAAAGGGAAGGGTTGTAAAGAAGAAAACAACAGAATAGAGCTTGTGCTTGCTGGAAGGGCACTGTGAAATGGACAATGCATTGAAAAACTATCCAATAACTGGCTGACCAAAGAAATTAATACTACCTTAGTTTTACATTCCCATCTTCTACTTACACATAAGGTCCTGTTTTCAAAATAAATAAAATTAAAAGCAGATAAAAAAACAGTTGTTACTAAGAGGTTGTTGAACAACACAGTATGATAAACCACCACTTACTCCCAAATGATATTCCAGTTTCAAAATTAGAATTCTTTATATTTAGCAATCAGTAAAAGCCAGTGTCTGAGAAAGCTGTGAATCTGCTGGTATTTTGAAACTTTTTCATAAATTTTATCTTTTTAAATTGGTAACAATTATTTACTAACTGGTTCCAAATAAAATTAAGTGGCTTCTAGTTTTTAGTAACTGGGCTCATGTTCATATAATATGACCAGCCTCCAAGACTGAAATGGTCTACTTCCACCCAAGCACTGAATGGCTGAGGTGGGAAGGAATCTATATAGAGATCGTCTCTTCCAAGCAGGGTCAGCTAGACCAGGTAGCTCAGTGCTACATCCAGTCCAGTTTTGAATGTCTCCAAGGATGGAGACTTCACCATCCAAGCAACCTGTGCCAGAGATTTTATCATCCCCCAAAGCTGTTTTCTTAGGTTTAAACTGAAGTTCTATTTTAGTTTCGGTTCCTGACCTCTGTCATGTCAGGATATACCAATGAGAAGAGTCTGACTCCATCTTCATCACATGCTCCAATTCAAGTATTTATAACCATTGATACTACCACCACCATCCTGCCCATGCCATGCTTTCTCTTCTCAAGGCTAAACAAGCCCAGGGCTCTCAGCTCCTCCTTGTATAACAGATACCTCAATTTCTTCATCGCCTTTCTGGTCCTTTAAGAGACCAGTTAACAGCTATAGACTGTCCATGTATGTCTTTTCCTGAGGAGCTGGATCCAGCACTCCAGGTGTGATCTTATTTACACTGAGTAGAGGGGAAACACCCTCAACCTAATGACAATGCACTGCCTTCAGTAATCCAGGATACTGCTTCGGTTTTGTGTGCAAGGGCACATTGTGTCTGACACATTCAGCACTAGGACAGCCAGGTAGTTTCCTCCAAAGCTGCATTCCAGCGAGTCAACCCGCAGTATCCACTGGTACATGAGGTTATTCCTCCCCAGGGGCCTTTGCTCTTTCTCTTTGAGAAATTTCACTAGATTCCCGTTGACCCATTTCTCCACCCTGACAAAGTCCTCCTCAATCGTTCACTACTCCTAGATTTCAGTTGCTTGCCAAACCTTTTGTTTCATTATCTAAGTTATTAATTGAGATGTTGAACAATACTGGCTCTTACACCAGCCTCTGGAGTACACTGTTAGTGACTGGCTCTTGTGACAGCTACTGGATTCCACTCTGCTGATCACAGCCCTTTGACCCCAGCAGTTCTGTTACATCTTTTCAGTTTGTCATTGAGAATGTTATGGGAGTCTGTTTAGAGAGCCATGCTGAACTCAGGATAAATAATATCCACTACTGTCCCCAAATCTCCAAGCCCCTCAACTCCTTTAAAAGGCTATTGGGCTAGTCAAGCACAATTTCTCGTTCACAGATCAGTACCAACAACTCTTAACCATGTAACTGTCTTTTCCTACATTGACCACCAAAAATATTTGCTTCATCATTTGCCCAGGGACTGAGATGGAGGACCCACCTTTAGTTCTATAAAGTCTCCTTCTCATCCTGCTTCAGGTCCCCTGATTCATTTAGCAGCAGGACTACCATTCCTCCTCCTGCTGAGAGACCTGTAAAAATTCTTCATGTGTTGCTCCATATTCCTCACCAGATTTACTGCTAGAACTCCAACTCCCATTACTGCAGAATTACAGAATGATCAAAGTTGGAAAGGACCTCTAAAAATCACCTAGTCTAACCCTCCTTTGAAAGAAAGGCCAAATACTGCTCAGAAGCTTTAATCTTTAGAGTTTAAAAAAAAATGGGGTAGAGAAAAAGCATGCTACTCTTGACCTAAAGCCTCTAAATGTAAGAGTTTAAGTTCCTTTTTTTTCGTAAGGCCCACTCAGGAACCAAAAATGCGACTTTCTTTTTTAAAATACTGCCTCTGCTGTCACAATTGACTGCTGCCAACAACCTTAATCTCCAAACCACATATCTCAAAGAGTCAAAAACACCTTATTTGTTTGGTTTCCTGTGGAACAACATAAAAATCAAACAAAGCCGATAGAAGTGGTGGGAGTTTTCAGTGGAACTTACAAAAGAGTATAGATTTTCTCCCACTCAAAAGGCATACACAGGCACCAAATGAATGCCTTCAAAGTTTCAGAACTTCTCCAACTCATTCCACACCCAAAATAGAACAAGCAGCTCAAAAAAAACCAGAAATCTGTTAAAGGGAGATAAATTTGGGGGTCTGAAAGATATGGCAGTACTAGCCCTCTCTTTTTTCACTTGGCTTTCTTTCTACTTTCTAATTTTACCAAAGCAATCAATTCTATCTCCTTATTTACACAGTCTTATCCTTGAATAAGGATAAGCCTTAAAGATGGGGGATAGTAATCTGCCTTATCCATTAGTCAGTGATAAATCAAATTTAATGTTTTACCAGGTACAAATTACATTTTCAAAATTCATACACAATCTTTCATTTTCTTCCTTTCTGGAGATGCATTTAACTAACAGAAGTTCTGTTCTGAAAACCAGAATCCAACTTCATTCCCCTTCCAGTCACACAAAAATAGAACCAGATTCAGAAGAGTCCTGGAATGATACCCAAAGGATATAATTCACTTACAACTCTTACCCTTATTGAATCAAGTTTCATTAACTTAAGAGGCTAGACAGGCCTCTAATGAATAACACAGAATTCAGATCTGTTAAAAATAACAGTAGAGACTGCTAGACAACTCCTTTCACTCTCCAAGCTAGTAAGACTGATGTATCAAGTATTCAGTTTGGGGCTTTTGAGGGCTTTTTCTTCCCCCTTCTTCAAAGATGTCCAAGACCAAGGAGAAAAAAAATAGAATAAAAAATAAAAAACACCAAAAAAACCCCCCAGCTTGAACTGACTTCTAACTTCCTAACTTCCTACCATTTCTCTGTTCAGGTTCTGAGCTCTACACAGTATTCTAAGTCTCTTGACCTAGAGACAACTGTCAACCAAGTAAAATTATTAAGCTAGCTACGTTATCAAGCCAGAACTTGTCTCTGGTCATATCATGAAGGTTAAAGAAAATCAACTCCCAACTGGAGTACTTCTGAAAATACAAAATTCTATATACACCTCAAACTTCACATCCAATATTCATTTGCTCAATAAAAGCAACTGCCAATCCTTCCTAATTCAGAGTGGTAAGAGGTGAGATATTTCAAGAGGCAAAAAGCAAAACCAAATGAAAGCTACACAATCTCAAACATTTCCAAACTTCCCTGACTTCAGTAATACTGTTTGCTTTCACTATATAGTTCCATTGGTACTTTACTCAAAGTTCCACAACTTCTACAGGTCATTTATTCTTGCACACTAATAAGTAATTTACTTTAGTGTAATTCTCTCCAGACCTGACTAAACATATATAACAAGCTGTTACTTTTACACAGATCTTTTAATATAAATGCCGTCTTCCCCTTTATTTTCTTCCTATAGTTAACAGAATAATTGAGGTGCACAAAGTACTCGTAAGTTTTTAGGCCTAAAGTATTTACTGTATTTCTAAAAATTTCAGAAAAATTTCAGAACCTGGCATCCTCTTTACAGCCAAAAGACCAGTACTACTTAATAAACTTACTGAAAAAAGTGTAAATGAAAAAAGTGTAAAATGCCTCAGAACTTTTCTTGAAGTTGATTACTCTGCAAAACTGTGAAATACTGGTTTTGAAAGGCAAATATTTTTGCTGGTCAGGAAAAAAAAATCTTTGTCTGGGGCAAACAGCCAGTCTCATTCAGGTCCTCACACTCAAGTGGTCAGCTTTCCCAAGAGTTTTGATCTCAGTCCTGTCAAAGGTTTGTGCTTAGGTTCGTTCCTTTTTCAGCAGCTCCCAAAAATTACTTAAAAAGAGCTCTTTTCCTCTTTCTGCATCCACAAAAATGAGACCTTTAACAAAACAAATTAGCATATGACCTAGTTGCTCTAGTTCTTAATTAAGGACTTCAGCAAAATTTTTATAAGATATTGCACAAGTGAGAGCAACTTGACAAAGACTACTCCATATTCAAGTTTCACTTCTCTTCATCATGTTCCACAGATACTCTGTAGTTTCCAGGGGAAAAACATATTTGTACAGATCTATTTTAATTGGTACAAACCAGCTACCTACATACATGGCACAACATACACAAACATTATTCTAAATAATACTCTATCAGCATCATACCTGCATTGATTCGTCAGGCTAGGAAATAAATCAACAACTTTGTACATTCACTGAAATATAAGTTAAGTTTCCCTGCACAACACAGAAGAATTTCAGAGTCTTTTTTTCTGTTCCTCAAACATTAGTAGGTTATCTACCTGAAATATATACAGCCTGAAGAATAGGTTCTAACTTTTTTTTTTTTTTTTCATAAAATGTAGTCTTCCCAGGGAAAAACTGGAAGTTATTTAAGGAAACAGAAAAAAAAAATCTAATTCAATTTAGAAAACAGAAGTGTTATTCAAGTTCCTTATTTCATTGAGAGATCAGAGTAGATAGAAAAAGATAAATCTAAAGTAAATGCTTTAGAGTACAGCTCTGAACCAAATATTCCAAAAACCCAAATACACTTTGCAGTTGAAAACATTCAGTTACCAGCACTTATAGGAATGTTTGGAAAAGGAAATTACTGGTCATGAAAAGTGGTATTTGAAATAACTGTAATTTTGCAAACATTCAGTGCTCTGCAAAAGGTTTAATAAAAATAACATTTATTTAGAAAACCTGACTTGATCTTCTACAAAGAGTCTGAAAGTTATTTTTCTTAACATTTCATTTCACTGCCACAGCAGCTCTACAGCTTTCTTTGAACTCCAGCTACCATGGATCTCATACACTGATCTTTTTCCCATAAAAAAGTATACACCAGCTACCATACACTGTAAGATACAGTACAACATAAAACAGTCCTCAACCATTAACAAGAAAAGCTAAGCAACCTCTAAAGAAATCTTAGCTATTAAAAAGCTCAGACCTACAGTCACCTTGCAAAAACAGCCCAAGATTTTCCAAGATCATCATCAAGGTATTGCACAACCACTCAAGGAATTTTCTAACCAGCAACAACCATTTTCTCCTACACACCTAGAGCACAACACAGAAAACGCCTTCTAAGTGAATACAAAACTAGTGGCTCTAAACAAAACCACACTGAATAATGCAGGTGCTACATTAGGGTTTTAGTGAACCACTTCTGATCAATACATGTACCAGCTGAGGAGTTCTTAAAGCTCAGCTCAAAACAGCAAGCAAAACCATGTTCTCATCCTACAGTCCAAGCATCTACAGAAACACCAAGGAAAGTATCTAACTTCTGCTTTAAAATGGAAATGCTACTAGGACACCAAATACTCTGCCATCTACCAAGTCAAAACTGGCTGTGCTGAAGCTGAGAGTTTAGCTCTCAGCATGGTTCAGCTTCAGCTGTTGGGAGAGAACTATAATTCTCTCGATTAAGTGTAACAGTGTGTATATTGAGATTTGATTTTGAGTTCCTTCAAAAAATATAAATGGCCCAAATTAACCTCTCTCAGTTTTATATTCTATATAAGTTATGTGTTTCTATTTAAATTCATCAAAAACCTAGAGGCTACCAAAACCTCCAAAAGGAGTTCAGAGATTGAAAAATTGCCATGGCAAGTTACCACATTAAAAAAAGTCTCTGTTCCTAACAGCATCTGCCTACATATTTATAACCCTAATACTATATACAGTGTATGTATATACATTTTTTCATATACATTGTTTCATATTAGTTTCCCAACATACCTGCAGTTTTGTTTTTTTTTTCTTTTTTGTCATGACAGAAACACTTGTCTTGTCTTTGCAGCAGCACCTGATCTAGTGCCAATCAATTGGGTATTCTTTACCCACTCCCATTCAACACTGCAAATTTATCTGCAACTACCATTTTGGTAAAAAAGCCCACTCCTTTTCTGGTGTAATCCACACAGACAATTTGGTTTTAACCATTCCCCTTTCAGTGGGCATCAATAGAGAAATATGAAAAGATACCAGTGATTCTGTTCATTTTTCTATACACCAAAAAAAATAAAAAAAGAAAAACACAAAGAAGAGAAAAAAAGAAAAAGAAAAAAAAAGAAAAAGAAAAAAGAAAAAGAAAAAAAGAAAAAGAAAAAGAAAAAAAAGAAAAAGAAAAAGAAAAAGAAAAAGAAAAAGAAAAAGAAAAAGAAAAAGAAAAAGAAAAAGAAAAAGAAAAAGAAAAAGAAAAAGAAAAAGAAAAAGAAAAAGAAAAAGAAAAAGAAAAAGAAAAAGAAAAAGAAAAAGAAAAAGAGAAAAAAAAGAAAAAGAAAAAAAAAGAAAAAAAAGAAAAAGAAAAAGAAAAAGAAAAAAAAAGAAAAAAAAGAAAGAAAAAAAAAGAAAAAGAAAAAAGGTGCTCCCTAAAGCATCTTCTAAAATATTACATCTTGATCCTTATGGCAACTCAACACATGCGTATCTTTGTTCTTAAAACATGAAAGCTAACAAACATTTCAGTGACCATGGATGAGCTTAAAAATAAAAACTGGAATACCTCTGACCTCCAGCTGTCCGTTTTTCAACAGTACAGACAGCACGTGCATCCTTCATGATACAGCACAGCAGAGCAAGCTAAAGGACAGCTACAAAATTAGTGAATGGACCAGAGAGCAAAAAGAATAACTTCTACAAGACTCAATTTTTTTCCAAAGGAAACTATTACCAATCTACACGACTAACTCTTCCTAACAATGGGTGTAAGCCTTGCTGCCCTATAATACTAATTATTTATCTACTGGCAGCCTTATTACATCTTTAAGAAAGAGTTCTGTTTGTATGTATTCATTGTGTAAATATATTTTATTCAATTTTTTACTTCAAAGACAAAATTAGCTTCAGAGAAATTTTTACAATAAATACAGAAACACAGCATCGTAATAACACTAAAGGTAAGGTATGCGACACTAACAAGGATAAACACAAACAGAACTACTATTTATCTCTCACCATCATAATAATCAATCACCCTGATAGTTACATGTTACAATGGCAGTGCCAGAATAAAATTGACTTACCTATACTAGGTGGACTGCCATAATTTACAGGGGACTCTGGAGGCCTTCCACAATGAAGTGCAGCAAGAGCAGATCCCTTCCATACAACATGTTTGCAACCTGTTTGTTAAAAATCACACCAAATAATGAAGTCAAATGAGCTTTTTCATGCAAAATCACAGGAAAGGTATGAAATACCAAGAACTCTCAAAATTCACATGAAATTGTCATACTTTTGTTTGTACGAAGCAAAGACTGTCTGCCAGCCCCTAATAATGTCTGCACTCCAGGGACACTTTGTGGAATTTCTTGCTCTAGAAGCGGTCCAAGTCGATGGCATATTTGAAGCAAGTGATCAGGTGCCAAGTGTCTGTAGTATTTCACCTATTATACCAAAGAGCAAAGAAAACATTTTGAGAGAGAATACAATATTTTTGATGCATTACTGGTTTAATCTTTTCCCCCCAGACTGTTACACAAATTCGTAAGAAAATTATAGGATATTAAAGGATAAAAACAAATAATGACCTTTAAGTACAACAATTCATTCCAGCTGGTCCTAATTAATTCTCCTATTCAGCATATGCCACTTTGTACAGAGAACTGTTGGTATTTACTACTTTCTGACTTCAAGGCACACTTGGTCATACACTAAAATAAGAACCCTTATAATCACAGGAAAAAAAAGTAAAGTATATATTCAATATTACATTTACGTATTGAGTGGTCTGGTCAATTTAAGTTACTGTAACATAAAGATGAGACAAAGACTGTAATGACAGCAGCATTTACTTCTTTCAAGAATTACAAATACCAAATAAATAACATAGCTTTGCACATGAAAACGCAAACCATTCTGCTTCAATTTACCTAAGTTAAAACATCTTGAAACTTCACAAATGGCTTGATTTATTTTACACCTAAAGCTTTTAAACAAAAATGTTGGCTTAAGTAATTCAACTTTTAAATTGGTATATATCTTCCCTATTGCATCTATAAACAAAGTTTTTGTAAAGGTCATAATTACACAGTACCAAACCAAGCTCCTATTACCAGCAACATAATTTCTCACCACTTAATGAAATACCTTTAATGACTGCCAGATAAAAACAGTTTACTCTTTTGAACTACTACAATTCTAGATCAGAAAACTGTCTTAAATAACAAGCAGAGAAAAAGTTTTTGAAACATATGTAACAGTAAAAATCCTACTAACATAAGGCTTTTGGTTAAGAAATAGCATTTTTAAAATGGATTAGCTATTGTTAATTCAGACTACAATAAAAAAAATTAAAATAATAAATTAAGAGGGAGGATAGACTCAGTTTTTTCTAATTCTTGTATAGAATTTGGCATGTAGTTACTTTGTCCTTCATACAGCCTGAAATACATCTTCACAGTTTTACTTCACAGAAGAGAAATAAACCCCAGCAAAATACTGAAGAAAAAGCTTGTGATATTTTGTTATTCTGTACCTAGAGATCTTGACTAACACTTAGAATGATGCTTCTGTATTACACTCAATTAACAGAATATACCTCATTCTTCATCAATTGTGCTCCTATCTTGCTGACACACCATAATAGTTTCATGTACTCCAGCAGTTTGTTAACATAAAGAGTGCTGATACCTCAAACAGGTTCTGGAAAAACCTTGCTTATACCAGTAATTCCCACCACCACCACAATCTCCTAGTGAAGGAGGGAAAGCTTTCTCTCGGCTATCTTGGTCTAACCCTGGCCAGCTGCTCAGTCTTCTGCAGCTACTTGCTCATTCTCACTGCAGTGGAACAGTGGAGAAAATCAGATGGGTAGAAGAGAAGAAACTTGTGGGTTGATATAAAAACAATTTAATAAGTAAAGCAAATCTGCACAGCAAGCAAGGCAAAATAAGAATTCATTTACTACTTCCCATCAACAAGCAAATGTTTAGCTGCTTCCTGGAAAGAGGGGTTTTCCTTCTGTGGATTATATTACACTTGTAGAAAACCTTGCAAGCTATCTGAATTTGGCTGCCTAAAAGTTAAATAACTTGCAAAATTCACACAAGTGAAAAGTTTTATTTAAAAAATATTAAAAATTGTATTTCACTTAAAATTGCAGCTTGTTATAAAGATCAGTTAATTTTAAATTGCTAAATTCAATGTCATCAGAAGACACAGAAGAGTGGCAAAAAAAATTCAGAATTATGGTAAGAAAAATTCATCAGAACAGCAAATCAACATGCTTTTTTCTCCATAAAGGAGGAATCACAGTCAAAATACATGCATGAGAGGTCTAAAAATATCTAAATAGCCGTAAGAAGTTATGAAGCTTTATACACTTCTTGCCATCAACACTTCCTTAGCTTTTTTTCTCCTCTGCTCCTCTCAAAAGGAACCAAAATCTTAACAAACACTGCTCTTCACTTAACTTAATCTGAAACCAGAATTTACTTCTGCAGAATCTGAATTTATCTCTCAAAGATTAATAGCTACTGGGTTTTTTGTTGGAGTAACACAACTAAACACACAATACAGCTGTCATTTTATCCTGTGCAAGACCCTACAGCTTTACACATCCTAAGAAATGCACAAAATCTAAAGCAAATGAAGTAAATAATGTTTGACACATTCCAACACTACAGCAACCAGACATCTTGAGTCATATTTCTCATGATTTGTCATCAGCCATGTACTCACTTTTTATCTTAGCAGAAACTAGGTAGGCTCAATTCCTCTCCCAGTTTTTAAAGCAAATGTTTTGATAAGCGTTTTCTGTTTTGTTCTTTTCACCTGCATTAAAGATCTCAACATATACCTTACACCCACACTACAGTCTATTCTCATGTAAGTCCATTTGTGTGAAAAGAGCTATTTACGCCACATTATGCAGTGGCTGTGTGATGCTTCTTTGCAGTATTTATCTCAGCAATCATAGTTCACTACTAAGCAGCATTTGAAGCAGCTCATTAACAAACTGATTCAACAATACTTAGCGAGCTGTATGCTTTGCCAAAACAGAAGTGGCATTGCCCATTTAAGCACGTCAGTTCCAGGAAGTTTATAAAGCTATTTCATGAACCATGCACAGTCAACTTTTGGCTCTCATTTTCCTCCACAAAGCTACAGTACACACAAGAAATTTAAATACAAAGGTAGGTTTCATTTATCTGTAATATCAGATAGGAAAACTTATTTAATTAAAAAGTTTTTATTTGGACTGATTTTTTTTCCTCTTTCAGCCATCAAATAAAAAGTGGAACTTTGATAACTTATTAAAAACAGGCCATTAATTTTCTCCAGGTGACATAATCTCTTCACCATGAAAAAAGTAAAATTCTCTATCTACTCCAACTGCCCAACCACTTCAGGACTGACCAAAAGTTAAAGTACAGTGTTAGGGGCACTGTCCACTGTCCACTGGCTTGAGGCTTTGACTGTCTCTCTAGGAAGTCTATTCCAGTACTAATTTGTATGTGTGACTATTATAGCAGGAGTCACAAATTTAAAAACTGTGTAGCAGAAATTCACCCAATTCCTCCCTTTAGAAAAATGAAAAATAAGAATTGCATAAAATATAACCACAACTTGGAAGCAACAAATCAAGACAGGACAAGGTAAGTTTATTTAATGCATTAAACTAAAATTATTCTGGCTGTTCCATGGTGCAGCCTACCAGGAAACAATTCTTGCACTGACAAACTGCAAGAAGAACCTAGAATCAACAAAAATACACCTACAACCCAAAAAAATCCACATCCAGAGTACATTACAGTCAGATTTTTGAGACCTAACAAAATAAAGAAATTTTTGTTTTAATGATAACTTTAGAAACTTTATCAGAAACACAAAAGCTCAAGACAACTCAGAATGAAATTTTAAATTAATAGGATGAGAGAATAGAATGAAATCTGGTTTGATATTAATTTCTGATTCCAAGAGCAGAAATGAAAGCAAAAGGAAAATAATAGCAGATGTATATGCATTTAAAATTCATACAGCTCTAAATGAAAGTGAAAACTGGACTCCACAAACAGGAATTTTAAAATTATATGCCAAAAGTGTGATGTCAAACAGCATAAAAAGCACAGGATTTTTTCTCTGCCAGTCCCCACTAGCTGAAATTCTATCTGTTTTTCCTCCTCAACCTATTAGACTCTTCAATATCTTTCCTGTTCTTCTAAAAGAAATGCATAGATGATGTGCTTTTAAGGTAAATAATAAACTCTCTTTTTGTTCTCACAGTCTTCTCACCTAAGTTAACACTTTTTAACTATTACCATAATATAAATTAGAACTCTGTTAGCAAGTCAAAATTTTCAAATCTTAAGCATAAACATTATTTTTCCAAAAATCAGAAGCAGCATTACCCTCAAACCTCTCCCTTTACTGACTAACCACAACTTCACCTATTCCAAACAAGCAGCGTGGGAATACACAAAACGCAGCTACACAGCTATCTGACTAACATATAAATCTTTATTGCCTTTGAAATAGACTTAAGTGCTTATATTTTCCATCTGCATGACTCTGCAGCATAATTCAGCATCACAATAAATGAAACAAAAGAATCGGGATTTGACCTAGACTCTTTAGTTAAATTTTCAATACATAATGCACTTATACACCACCAGTGTTTTAGACAGCAAGTAAATATATGACCTTATTCTAGTGTTCCAAATATTCCACACACGGAAACATTCAAAAATTGTTAGTTCCCCCACCCTGCTAACAGTCAACATGCTTAACCACCAGGTTGGTTGTAAATATGTTTCCGAAATACACATTTCCACACAAGGACATTTAACAACAAAACCAACACCAGCTACCTATATTCCAAAACGTGAGAGCTCAGTCTTAACAACACCAGCAGCTATCCCACTTTAACTATCCTGCTATGCAACATATTACCCAAAACAAGAACCAAACTGAATTATATTAATTGTTGCATTGTATCAGATCATCAGTCTAAGAGATTACCACATACCACCAACCACTGCCTTATTAGTTTAAAATTAGGAATTGCAATGATATGCAAGTAGTTTTTTCTGAGAAATTCTCATTCCCTTTTTTCTTTCTTTTGGGGGGAGGTGGAGTATTGTCTGGGAAGACAGGGCAAGGACAACCAACAACAGTGAGAATAACCATTTTCCCAAAAACATATTTATTTCTTGTATACTTTCCAATTCTGTTTGAGCTAAAACTATTTAACAACTATTTCTAATCAGAATGCCTATTATTTTACTGTGAGATTACTCCTTCTCTAATTAAATACATCTGTATTAAACCAGCCATCCCAAGAACATATTATTTTTTCAATTAAATAGGTGTTAAATGCTTTTAATAGGTGTGAGGCCAGAGCAGATAAATTCAAGCCTTAGTATAAACAGTGTGTGTTGCGAGCTTGCCACATGAGAAGGTGTGAGCAGAGGCAGCATTTTTTGCCTTATGGACTAAGATGTTCAGCTGTGCCTGTTAATATTAAATTAGCTGTAGCTGATTGCCATTCCTAAACTTGCTCATCATGTTTTGTGGGCTTTCAGTTTTTTAAACAAAAGTTACACTTCAGAAACTTCATATCCCTCTTCATCCCATCTCTCAACAGTGTTTTTTAGTCTCAGTTTGAAAGAGCTAGCACAGAACAGTTTGCTTGGACAATCTTCTTGATTATCAGAGGAACAAACAAATGTGCGGTGCTACCCAGAACAAACAAGTGTTTCTCCATATCAAAATATAATAGTTTGAACAGAGAGGTTTTAACATCACCTACGTTCTCAGCTGTGGGAATAGTCTGTAGAGCAGAAGCACTTGTCTTTTAGAACTCGGAGGAGATAATGTAAATTGATATATGTCTAACAGAAGCAAATGTGAATGAGACCAAAAATCTGGCTAAGGATTACAATCAGAATACTTAGGTTTTTCTTAGCCACAGTGCTAAGTCTTTCAGATAGCCTTCTAAAATGTTGTACAGACTGTTCCCAAAATACTGTTAATAAAAACTAGGTGATAATCCAGCTCACTGATTCAAGTTTTAATTTTGCTCCCTATTCCTTTGACTATCTTTATGGAACAAGCAACCCTAAAGAAACAAACCACTTTTTACCTGGTTACTTATTAAGAAACAGAATTTCTAAACAGTAACCACAAGTCCACCTAGAAGACTTAAATACTACACGAAAAAAGAAACACAGTACCAATGTACTTAGTGTCCACTCCCACCGACATTCTTTGTAACTTCATGTAGGTTCCCACCACAAAAAATGAACAGCGGAATGGCCAGAAAAAAATGTTTTGCAATTTTCACTTGAAATCACATCTAATAATTGTGGGCTGGAGAAGAGAAAGGCACAAATGTCAGAAAAAAAACATCAACAGATCCTGAGACCAAGACATAACTGCCTATTAAAACATATTGGGCAATCCTACTTAGTGCGATGTCCCAGCCTTCTCCCTCCTCAACCACCACCACTGCGAATTCTAATTCAATAGGGAAAATGACAATTACATTAATATTCTGGATAATAAAATTTATGCAATAGTTGTGATCATCTACACTATGATGTTTATACCATAGAAAACAAAAAAAAAAAAAAAAACCAAACAAACATAAAAACTTCACAGCATTCCCTATGATAGCTCTAATCGCCGAAGTGAATCTCAACAGTTGGTTTCATTCAGCTCAAGTCTACTTGGCTCCCAAAAGAAGCTACTGCAACACATTCTCCAACTCCTCTATACCCACTCCTATCATCTCCCCCATGGTAGTGGTGAGGGCCATGGTGTAGCACAACAAAGGAGTTGGCCATCTTAAAATTACTGTTCATTTTTCAGAAAGTTCAGCTTCCTCACCCAACTAACCACACATTTGGATGAGCACTCCTGCCTACACAAAGGATGCAGCAGAAATGCACAGCTTTCATCCACAGCATATAATTAGAGCAGCTACACCCATAGGGAAACTGCAACACGAAAAAAACAATTGCCCTGGAGTCAAATGATGCACCAAAGCTTGCTCCTGTAACAAAGGCCCTAACAAAGCTGTTGAAAAGCTTAAAAATGCAACAGAACACTTAAACATCTTATCCACAATGCATAAACTCACAAGGCTGCTTTGCTCTGCTATTAAATGATCTGTTAACTCCTACAATTCCTTCGTTTCTGTCCCCCATAGTGAGAAATCCTCAATCTTTCAAAAAGAGAGCAAAGTAAGCTATCTTACAATTTGCAAGTTTTCACAACAGAAGCAAGACAACACAGAACATCCTGAGATCTGAGGCATCCTTGATAGACCTATCTCGAAAGTGACCTACCAGGGACTCAATTCTTACAAGGTCTTAGGTTATAGCACAAATAGAAATCTTAATACTGGCAAATATTAGAATGAGACCATCACTCTAAAATAAGAGCCTACACTATCAAATCCATATTCAAGTGATATATACCACACATGCTGACTCTAGAAAAATATAATATAGAAATACTGAAATTGAAGAAAAATCACTTAAAAGTGCAATATAAGTAAAATAGCATTTCTAAACTGACATATTTGCCTATAGCATTTACAAGCATGCATACCATGCTTGTTCAAGAAAATGAAACATTAGCTTACTTAAGAAAATGAAACATTCACTTTCACTGGCCAAACAGAAAAATGAAAATAACTTGCATGATGAAAATTGCACCACATTTAACATTATTTGCACAAATTAAGTAACAGAAATGAAACATTTAGGGCTGTGAATTTCAGTCCAATAAAAAAGTTAACTCTACTAAAAGTATTTAAGTAAATGCTTTTAAATGAAGACACAATCAGAAATGTCACCATCTCTTGAAATATATACATAGATATATTAAAGGAAGTAATTATTAAAAATATAGGTAATAAAAGGCATGATTTTGTAAGGAACAAAAGAGAAGCTCGGGATTAAATTCCATCCCCATTACACAGAGCACTTACTCCCTCCCAAAATAAGTCAGATATGTAACACTATATTAATGGAACTTTTATTTTTTAGCCTTTTATCCCTTCAGACCTTTCCACAAAGTTTAGTGAAAGCTTAGGGCATTAATGGCTAAGAAATGGTATCAAAACATGGCAAAACATGCCATCTTGAGAAGGAAGAGTCAGCATTTCAAAGCTGGAGTAATAAAAAAAAAAAAATAAAGATCGAGCTGACATTGTTTCTGTCTCAAAAGCCAAGGATCCTTTGGTTTCAGACAAATAAGTTTTTGTTTAATCAAACAGGACACAGTGAAAAACTCTTCTTTTGTACAAAATGTAATTGTCACGGTGAAATACACTTCCGTGCCAGCTTTCACACGTCTAAAATGTCAAGCAATACAAAGTTCATGCAGCTTTGACAACTGTGGCTAGAACAGATACAGGATGGAAAGAAGCATCAAGAACAAAGTTACCAATAACACAGACACACACACACACCCCTACAAACACACCCCCAATATCTAAGTCGGGACAAAGTGGGAAAGCACTTAAAATGTTTATTAGGAAGTCTAAGGAAACTTTGCAATGAACCAAAGACTAGGAAAAGAGAAAGGACCTAGTAAGCATCACCTCTCCAAATCTAAGTATCCAGCATCTAGTCCAAATTTTGAGGAAGTACATCTTATGTCATTACATACCTATGCTGACTAAACTGGTATTTGCCTGCATTCCACAAACAAAAGAAGTTTATTGGAAAGGGTCTGAATGAACTTACTTCTCAACAACTCTTCTTACTTCAACCTTTAAAATGTCTCTTTCCTCACTTTCTCCTTCTTCACATCCTTTTATATTCTGAGTATATAGAAGAAACTCAAATCCATGCTGCACTAAGACTATACCTCCAAGTCGTTATAATTTATAAGATAAAAGAGAAAGGCTAGTGATAAGCTTTACCAAGCAACGCCTACCATTGTTTGAAATAGGTAAAACAGCCTCACAGCCCTACAAATAAGTAAGTTAATAAGAATATCATAAAATATCAAGCACTTTGAAATTCCCAGCTGAGTTTCTTCATATTTGATTTCAAGAAAGTTCAAGAGTACTGATATGCATTCTTATGTTTTCCACAAGTTAACTGCTATCAATTCTTCTGCACCATATGCATGAAAATTCCTGCACCAATGCAACTCTTGCTACAGGAAAAAAAGCCAATGCTGTAAGTAAACCTTACCATAACTACAACACCTATGCTCCGTACAGTAACATTTGTTACAGAATTTTAAAAAATGTATATGGCAACAGTCTTTATTGGAGGCATTAACAGATGGAAACTCTATCCTTTTCTGTAAGTTCAAAAGTTCTCAACATATTTATTTCAGAAGTACTGAAGTTGAGAGCTACTACTATAAGCAACCAGCAAGGAAAACCTCTCTTCGATGAGCATCACAAACAGGGCTCAGTCTTTCTCTTAAATCGTTTCCAGAAATCCAGTGACTAAATTATACAATAGCGTACCCGAAATGAAAACGGTACTAGCAACAAGTTGCTGACAGATACAATTCAAACACCTTAATCGCTGTTTTCCTAACTCCTGAAGTTCACAACACGTTAGGGACAAAAATATGCAGGCCCCTCTCTGCCAGCCAGAGCTACATGGCTGGGAGTAACACTTTGTTTTATCGCTGATCTAACCTGAGATGAAAAGCACACGCCAGGAAATTTTAAGAACAAACCGAAAACCCACCTAAGTGAAATTTGTGATGTGACCCCGGCAAGCCGTGTCACTCCCACGCACCAGACACGCGGCATGTAAAAACTCCAAGCCACACCACGCACCTCACCGGCGGGCCCCGCCCGGGGGCAGCCGGAGGGGCGCTCGGCCCGGCGCGGAGCAGCCGCGGGTCCCGGCCGGGCCGCGGCCATTGTGCGCGCGCGCGCGAGAGAGAGAGAGGGCGGCGCACAGCGCCCCCTGGCGGCCGCGCGCGACCCGGCACCCGCCGCCGCTCGCCCCGCCCCGCCCGGCGCCGCGCCGCGCGCGCGGCTGTGGCGCCCGCCAGCACCGCGTCCGTGACGTCGCGGAGCGAGCGCGGCCGGGCCCGGCGCGCGCGTTGTTATTGACCCCGCTCGGGCGGGCGCCGGACGGACCCCGGCCCGAGCCCGCCCCGGGACACTGAGAGAGGGGTGCAGGGAGGGACAGAGGCTGTCATAAAATTTAAAATCAATTTTAAAAAATTCCAAAGTTTTGTTGTTTTTTTTTTTTTCTTAAGTTGCCTTTTTTTTTTTTTTTTTTTTTTTTTTTGCGGGAAATTCAATTTTTTTACCGGGCTACTCAGGGAGAGTGAGGGAGGGGGAAAAACAACTTTGCCCGCCGCAGCGCTCTCTCCCGTTAGCAGCGCCTGCTCCTCTTACCAGGTTCTCGTAGCTCCGGGGATGCTCCTTGCCCGTCCAGTCCGTGCGCTTGGGCAGCAGCTGAGGGAGAGAAGAGAGGACGCCCCGTGAGCGGCTCCCCCCTCCCCCGAGGAGCCCCCCGGCAGCGCCCGGGATGGGGCGGGGGAAGCGGGAGAGCGAGGGAAGGGGGAGGGAGGCCGCAGGCGGGGCGAGTGCCGGGTGCACGGCGCCGCTCTTACCTCTTTCTCCGCCACTTCTCGGATCAGGACCTGCAGCAACAATAAAAGCGGGGCGTGAGAAAAGATTTCAAAAAGAGAGAAAATGGGAGAAGGAGGACGAGGCGGCCAGCGCGCCGCCCGATCAGCCGCCCTGCCCGGCCGCCCCCTCCCCGCCAGGCCCGGCGGCGCAATCCATCCATCCATCCATCCCTTCATCCATCCATCCATCCCTCCATCCCCTACCTGAGCCGCTTGCTGGCATGGTCCGTCCTCCAAAAAGCGAGCGATGAGGAAGTAGAGCTCTGCGGGGAGAGGAAAGGCCGTCAGGGCTGGAGCTCGCCCCTTTCCCGCGGGCTTCCCTTTCTTTCCCCCTGCCCGCCGCCCCTCTCCGGCTCCCCCGGCCACCACTCACCCGCTCGCAGCTCCGCCGTGTGCCGGCTGCCGCCGTCCCCGGACATGGCGAGACGAAAACCGGGGAGGGGGGGAAAGGGGGAGAAGGGGGGTTGCACGGGCCGCGCTCCCGCGGCAGCGTCGGGTCCCAGCGAAAGGCGCCCGCCCGGTTGCTGTCACTGTTCGTTCACCGGGGAGAGTCTCGGCTCCACCATTCAACCCACGGGCAGCAGCAGCAGCAGGAGGAGGAGGAGGAGGAAACAACAACTCGCAGCCGCCCGCCGCCAACGCCGCCGCCGCCGCCGCTAGCCAGCGCGAGCGAGCGATCCCTCCGCCCGGAGAAAGAGTCCCCTCCTCCTCCGCGCCCCCTCCTCAGCCCCCACGGCCCCGCGCGCCGCCCCTTCCCCCCGCGGCCCCCTGGTCCCGGCGCTGCCTGGCGGGGGCGACCAGGCGGGGAAGAAGGGGGGGAGCCGGGCTCCCCTTCCCCCGGCTGCCGCCCCGCTGCCGCGGCGGCCCCCGGCGCTGTCCGGCGCTGGAGGGGAGAGAGGGGCGAGCGCTAGGCGTTTATTAGCGGGAAGGCGGGCGGGCTGTGGCAGAAGATGTCGGCGGGGTGGGCGGGAAGGCGGCGGGCGGGCGGCTGAAAGGCGCTTTCTCTGCGCGGTGCCGGCGCGCGGAGGGATACGACGCACGGGGAGGAGGAGGGGCTGCGGCGGGGCAGCGGCGACTCGCGGCGGCGGCGGCGGCGGCGCTGGAAGTTCCCGAGTTCCAGCGTCGCAAGAATGGGAAGCGAGCGAAGCCAAAATGCCCCCGGGGAGCGCGGCCCCGCTGGGGCGGCCCGGCATTTCCACACCCCCCCCCCCTCTCGCCGCGGCTCCCCCGTAGCCCAGCCCGCTCCCTCGGAGCCAGCCGGGGGCCTCGGGGCGCTGCCGGGGGCTTTGGCATCTGTGCGTAAGTGCCAGAGTGTCACGCGTTGTTGGTTCTTATTCTTGCAACATCGTGCCCGGGCTCCTGCCGTGGGTTTGGAGCGGGGGGAAATCCCAGGAAGCCCCAAGCGCCCAGAAAAGCGCCTTTCGCTGTTCGGCGGGGCTACCCAGGCGGCTCCGCCTGGGGGGTGAAGGGCTCGCGGGGCGCTCGTTTTCAGAACTTCCCTTAAGGGAAAAAACAACAACAACAACAACAACAACAAAAAAAAAAAAAAAAAAAAAAAAAAAAAAAAAAAAGAAACCAAAACCAACCAAATAAGCCCCGACAGCTGATAACGATTTTATTCATTGCTCTTGCCGCCAACCAGATCCGACGTGCGGGACTGAGGACCCTTGTGCCTTCCCGGAGCGATGGGCAAGAGGAGGAGTGTTGTCAACGCGAGGATGAGCCATGGAGGGTGATGCCTGCAACCTATGGCTGAACTGGAGGTAATTCACTAGCGGATCGATAACCTACCGAAGGTTCCTGAAAGGCTGCAACATTGTACGGAGCCCGGTTAGCGGTTAAATCGTTTCTTTATTTAATGTTTGCTAGCTTGAGGGTACTGAATAAAACGTTCTGGTTTGTGCTGTGACTGTGTCTTTGCTGCTTACAGTCAAAAAGAAAATAAAAACAAAGCAGATGTCCGATGATTATTGGCTTTTTTTTAAAAAAATCCATATCTGATTAGGGATTTAAAGACGCACGATTGCTTGTCTTACGTTTTGCAACGCGTCTGTGATTTTTCAGGTCGAGCTGGGGCCTTGCGAGAACGAATGTGTTTGTGGACAATAAGAATGAATTTAGCAGGGATCAATATAAACAGGGGAAGCAGTCATTTTTTAATATTCCTTTAGCCTCAGTTATTAACTGATGCAACTTGTGAAGCAAAGACCAAAGTATATTTGAAATTATATAGAAACAAGACAAAGAACTGTTTTTCTCCTGTACATAAAACCCCCTGAAATTCTCAATTATCCAACTTTAAACAAAATTTAATTTGAACAACATTTCTGTGCAGCTGAAAGTAACATGAGTTGAGCATTTCTATTCGTGTTTCTAAGGCCTGCAAGCTCAGTGTAGGAGCTCGAGCTTTGTGCTTGACATGGTGAAAAAGATTTGCTGCAATCACCCTTCTGCTTTATTGAAGAAAGGTTACCCTGAAAGGAGGCTAAAATATTACTTATTTCTATTGCCTTATTATAAAAATTATATTAATATAATGGATGTCTAGATGCTGTGCATTTTTTACATATAATTATCACATGTCCTAAAAAATTATTAAAATCCTAATCTAGAATTTGTTATCACTAGGGTAAATTAATTTTGCAGGATAGATTTTTTTTTTTTTAAAGCAAGACTGTTCATACTGGATTTGATCACTGATCAGTATATATTTTAAAATGTACATGTATTTCCCTTTCCCCAGATTTGTAACAATAACCACTGTTTCAGCTTCATTTTAAATCCACACTTCAAATATTTGAAACTGAAATGAAATCATATTTAATGTCTAATAAAGATTTTTAAAATAAATTGCCTTGAATCTTTTCTTAGTAATGTAAAAGATGTATTGTAATATCATTCATAGGTGATTCTCACAACAAAGGGCTACATTAATAATGTGATTAACATTTTAATTACCCATGATGTTTACATAAAAGAAAATATACCTATATATGTCATCACTGAAACTGTAAACTGAGCAATAGAGAAATTTTAACAGTTAAGGAGTCTGAAAGTAGAGGAAAAGGTCTCCTAGACATATTGACCTTTCTTGTTCTTTTGGCAACTCATAACTTTTCCTGTTCTAGTTCAAAATACAGCCCACAAAGTTTGTGGTGTTTTGACAATAAAATAAGGATCATGTCTTTTATTTAATTTTTTTAGCTCACCAAGCAAAATTAAATCAAAGCCCCAGACTTTAGTTTGAACACTGCAGTACTACAAGTAATATTTAATAAAGAGCTTTTACAAACATATGTACCACTTTCTTTTTACAGATGAAATCTGATGGGATTTGTTCGTTCATGTGTGGCACAACATGAATGTCACACACAAGAGAAAATGCCTAATTATTATTGTATGGTGATACATATTAGAATGAGAATAATAATACATACAACAGTAGGAATATTTCATTCCAAACAGTAACAAATATTCCATTCATTTTTCAGAGATATTTTTAAAGGTTTTTTTACTCTTCCAGTCAAAAATAAGAATTTTTTTGTAATGCAGACAAGTGGAGAAAAATATAATCTCTGAATTTTTTCTATCTTTATTGTTTTGCTTTCTAATGATCCCTTTTCTTTCATGTGATCTTGTCACCTTACATTATTAGGAAATAAAATACATTCATCCTGCTTTGTCAGCAAGATTTAATGTTTTCCGGAGAAATTACTCTGAAAGGTCTTCATTAAAAACAAAAAGAAAAATAGTAATGGAATTATTTTATCACTTTCAAATGTTAATGTTCACACACAATTGCTAAATTAATTTTTTAAAAAAGGAAA